>NC_136072.1:906994684-907594684 GCF_964261635.1 Lissotriton helveticus | reverse complement strand
TAATTATTTCTTCGCCATGAGGGCACTCCCTGACAAACTCTGGTGGCCAGTCTTTCTCAGCTAAAAGGATGTCATAGCCTTTCGAAAGGTAATACCAAAATAGACCCCTTACTTTCCTAGTCTTATCTCCCTCTATACGTAATGTTCTTTCGTATATTTTATGAGGTTTGCTAACTCTGGTATCTGCAGTTTCCACCGGAATGTATTCATTCGTGTCCACTGTCTCCAGATGATTTATTAGGATCTTGCGAGCTATGGTCACTTCTGCTGCGCTGTCTAGCATTGTCTGGGCCCACTCTCTGTTTTTCAGTTGTGTCCTCAGTATCCTCGGCATGGTTAATTATTTTAATACTGGCTACCTTCTTTCTTGGAAATTGTAATTTTTTATTTAGATGAGCAGGTTCCTTGTCTTTGGACTAGACAAGCTCTTCCCTTTGTTCTGACCGTCCTCTTCTTTCCGATTTCTGCGAGAAAGTCTGAAAAGATCGAGAGGGAAGTGTATCAATATCTTGATATCTATCAGGTTTCTTTAGATTATCCCTATTTCTAAGGTTGTATCTTTTCTCCGAGGGCTCCCTCTGGGGAGACTTGTGTCCTTGGTCCGGAGATCTGTCTCTCCGGCGAGGAGACCTTCCTCTGGACTGGAATCTTTTTTCTTTGGGAGTGGATTGTTTATTTCCATCCCAGCTCTTTTTTGGAGTGTTTAGATTATTTTTAATAAATATTTTTTCAGGATTTTCAGTTAGTTGGGGTTTTCCTGGTTTCCCACCCAAACTATCTCTACCTAGTTCCTCATAGGATTTTTCTATGATTCTGGCAAGTTCAAATGGTTGTGCTGCTATATCTGTTTCTTTCAATTTCTGGCGGATCGCCACAGATGCTGCTTCTCCTTTTATGTTGGCTAATAATATAGCAGAGACCTGCTTGAAGTCTTTCAGTAATTTCATACCCAGAGTTAAAGCAGGTTCTGGACTGTATTCATTTTGAATTTGTCTTAGCACATCTGGTATTACCGCCATGGACGGAACACCATGTGTTTTTATGTAAATGGAAGCAGTCCTCCACATGTGGTGCGATCCCCATTGGAAGACAGATAGTCAGAATTCTGTGTTTCTCAGTAGGGGTAGTATCCGGAAACACTGCCTCTTTTTGCTAACCAGAATGGAATTTGTTCCCGTTTTGCGGGTGTTTTACCCAGACATGATTGTATGTTCTGTGGTGTAATTTTTGTTGTGTTCCCCTGATGAGGGGTCAGCTGTGGAATGTTAATAGCTGGTTGAACTGTTGAAGTCCGCATTACATATTGGACTAATTGTCTATGTATTTTAATCAGTTGTTTTAGCTGTGCTAAAAGTTCTGGTACTGACATTTTTTCGATGTCTGGATGTGGTGTGTAGCTGGCTAGAACCGGCCACGTTGCTCCTGGTCTACCTAGTGGACTGAGCCTAGTGATGTGATTTTGATGTTTTAGGGCGCCTTTAAACCAGAGCAGGTGCTCTTGATAATTTAATGGGATTTCCACCTCCTCGAAAGGGGTGTACTCTTCCTGAGGTTCCTCTATTTTGTAATAGTGGAAGTCGTGTGTGACAGCGTTTGCTGCTGGAAAGTTTATCCATGAATAGAATACCTCTGTCTGCCGATATTCATGGGCCTCTGTCACAAATATGACTATACCACCTCGTGATGTCAGTCCGTTTTCTATAAGTTTAATAGTTATAGTTCTTCTTATGTTGACCGGAATGAGTATAGCATTCGGGTCATTCTTTTGGAGAGTTGTGTCTTCCAACAACAGTTGAGATGCTGTAGCATCTCTTTCTTCATCTCCGTCAGGCATTTTACTGACAGAAAGTCTTTTTTAGTATGCAGATCAAGTTTCAAGGAAACAAAGATTAGGTGCACAATATTTTGGAACACTGTATCCTTCAACGTTGATGAAACCAAAAACTATACATAGGAATCTCTTCCTACTAAGTTCCGGCGGATTTTTAACCTTTTACCCACTCCAGACGTCTTTTGGAGTATTTACGGGAAAAGGGTCTGTGTGAAAAAGCACGACTGAGTTACTCTAACGTCTTGCAATAGATTTATCGCCTTACCAAACGTTGGGCGCCATGTAGTGTAGTTACTACATTCCCAATAGGCTCTGCGCATTGGAATAATATATTCAGCAGTGTAGACGTAGGACTGAGGTCGACTAGGTCTCTACTGACTATATTAGACTTAAGGTTTGCCAGCTAGCTCAGAGGTCACTAGAAACTTTCTCGAATAAACGAGGAGGAGTTTAACCTCCCGGGATAGACAAGAAGGGATTATCTTCTGACAACCATAAAACATGACAACTTTGCTCCCTCAGAATAAGAGTGTATCTCTAGAGTCGTGTGAAAACAATAGACAGCTATTTCACTCAGTCAATCGTGCGTACTTAGTTTCACCAGATTGCAGAGAATAGAGACACGGGCATTTTCAATAAAAGGTGTAATTTATTGAGCAGTCTTCTTTCTCATGCAAGAGAAATGAATTGCCACAATTGCAATACTCATAGTAAAGTAAAGTGCGTACAGTAAAAGGAGGATTAAGAAATAATACTGTAAAAGCATTGATATGGTTTCTTAGCCATAAGATACTTTAAAATAGATAAAATATATACATACATATATACATTGACTAACGTACTCAACTGGTGCTTCTAAATACGCCTACCCCGGTGTACCTGACCTAAGCCTAATACGTGGGAAGGAGTAAGTAAGTAGCAGTTTAAGTTAAGTTGGTTTTGCCAAGGAATCTGAATCAAGAATTCTCTTTAAGGGTTTAGTCAGCTCTGTACCTGGGTAATAGAAAGCAGGAGGTCTGGTATCTCTCTCTCAGGACTCGATATCCCAGTAACCCGCGAGGGTATCTGGAAACACTGGAGCTGGATTTCTCGGCAGTCAAAGAGGAGGGGCGGCGTCCGTGGGCTCTCGCATCAGCTGGGCTCTCGGGCAAGTAGATAGCCGCTCTGCTCCAAAACCACCACCGTGTGTTTGCTTACGGCAACATTGGTATATTTATACCTGAAAGGTGCCGGGTTTTGACGTAAGGTTGGACATAAGACGTCAATGAAGATGTCACTAAGAACTGGCCGTTCTTAGAGTGCTCACAGGAGTTCTAGGACGAAATCAAAACAAAAGCAATGGGGAATTCCCAGGTTGCTGGACGTTTGGTTTGTTTACAGAACTTGTTGTACTTGCTAGGAGCCTGGGGAAGTAGCCTTGCTTAAATTGGACAGCATGGGCTATGACTAAATATGGATATGATTCTTATGCCTTTATAAGGATATTATTCATTATAACCACATAAGGGCATAAATCAGGGCTATCGAATTTAGGGTCCTAGATAGAACTACAACACAGCAAGCTTGAAGTGCGCCAACGCGCGTTTCAGTGTTGGGCCAATTTATGGCCACACCTTCATCAGGGCGGAGAGGTACCACATAGAGGGGGACGACAACACTTCAAATACAAAATTTAAATACATTGAAATTTTCAAAAATGATAACTCAATTCATTAGTCATTTTTCATTTTCACATCGTTTCTTTTTTTACAAAGACAATAGTGCCTATTTTGGCTCTGATAGCTCAAGTCACTCCATATAGTATTCACTTTGCAGCAATTCTGAGAAGTTCCAAAAACAAACAGCCACGGTTGGGGGGGAAACCAGAGTACAACTACTCACACCTCACAACTTATACTACATATGCACTCTTCACTCATCTAAGTTTCGACCATTTGTACCCTAAACTTTATAACGCAGAAAACATTGTACAGTGGATCACTTAGACATAAGCAGTTGGTAAACTTTGTCTAGAGACATTTCCTTTCACATGGCCCTTACATATTAGAAGTGACGATTTGGTAAAAGGCCTATCCCTGGGAGCATCCCACAAGTACATATAATTCGGGCATGCAACGTAACTCCAAAGGCAGAACTAGAAAACATCTCCCTTCCCCCATTTGGAACATTTTCTATTATGTAAAGGCCCAATAGTGCATTTTAACACTCACCCAAATTATGTATTACTTATTGCCACCCTAGGGGGAGACTAGGGAGACCATAACACTGGTCTTATGGGATCTCTTGTTCCATCTTCTCACCATAGGTTTTAAAGCAGATGGGTGCCTTCATTCGCCAGAAGGTGAAAGAATAAAGGAAATAGAAAAGCAAAAGAAGACAAAATAAGAGGAAAGAAGAGGATTTGTCCTAAAACATTGTATACAGCCAATGAGCACAACCGTTACCTCCTATGATAATACGATCGAGTACTTCCACGTTTCTTTTCTCTAAAATTTGGGGAATGTATCCAGGGGGCTCAAGGCGCCCGGACGTCTTTAAATACACCACTGAACGTGGGTTTTAGTATGGGAGTCCACTCACATGTTCCACAGACGCGTCTAGCAGAGAAAAATAATAACAATAAAAAATAAAACGTAAAGGTATCTGGTATTTTTCAGTCCATGGGTTGCGCTTTTTTTTCCTCCAAACTGGTACTAAGATTAACGATATAAGATTAACTATTCCTCTCTAAAGTTTTTGCGCTTCGCTGGTTGCCTCCCACACCGGTATTGCTTCCATGACAGTATACTTCCCAATCACAGTCTAAAATAGGGGACTGCCTATATATGAGTTTTAATCCTGAGACAGGGGGGACAAACTTGCCTTCATATAAGACTATACATCTTGATAGCAAAAAGAAATACAGAAAGTCCACTCGAGAGGGAACAGGCTTGAAAAATACAGTAGGCTATACCTTAAATCGATTAGACGTTCCGCACTGAGCCCAATTTATTGTATCTGTTTATTTCCGACGTAGATGGCTAGTATCTGGAGGGAATCTCATTGCCGGTTTCTATGTGGGGAAGTAAACAAATATTTACTCTCTAGGTGATACATGGAAGGAGGTAATGTCAAAACGATTCCGATACATAGATGGAAGGGATCTATCCCTAGTGGGCTTCAGAATCGTGAGTCCACATGGGGACTACAACGTAGGATCACTTACCATAGGTAAAGGTGGAGGGAACTTTCAAAAACGGCTCGAGTGGAATCAAGAAGGCGGCCGCTGGAAATAATTGGTGGAGGACAACAAAAACCCGGCAAAGCTACAAGGGCAAAACAGAAGGATAAGTCCGGTTAGAGGCAGAATACCAAGGCTTCGTACAAAGGATTTCAGCAGGATCCCCAGCACAGAATCCCGCTGAACTGCCTATAGACGACTTTGCCACGGGTTGCGACTTACCGAGGATCAAGAATGAGGTAAGATTTGATCGGGATTCCCGCCGTTCGTTCAGCTACGGCATTCAAGGGAGCCGACTGATCATTCGTTTCTTATATACCTATTACCGAGTCCAAAAATCACTAATTAGCAGCCAATATAATGGAGTGGACATAAAAAGCGGGCTCTTGTTCGCATTATAGAGCTTCTATGGCAGCCGCCATCTTATAAGGGACTCCGTGCGAGTATCTCTTATGCACCGGTTACAGATTTCAGAGATCACTGATATGCCGCCCTAGGAAAAATAGATATAAAGATTGGACTTTTATTCTCAGAGTGAATCACTAATTAGCCGCCAATATAATGGAGTGGACAAAAAAAGCGGACTCTTGTTCGCATTATAGAGCTTCTATGGCAGCCGCCATCTTACCGGTTACAGACTTCAGAGATCACTGATATGCCGCCCTAGTAAAAGATAGATATAAAGATTGGACTTTTATTCTCAGAGTGAATCACTAATTAGCCGCCAATATAATGGAGTGGACATAAAAAGCGGACTCTTGTTCGCATTATAGAGCTTCTATGGCAGCCGCTATCTTACCGGTTACAGACTTCAGAGATCACTGATATGCCGCCCTAGTAAAAAATAGATATAAAGATTGGACTTTTATTCTCAGAGTGAATCACTAATTAGCCGCCAATATAATGGAGTGGACATAAAAAGCGGACTCTTGTTCGCATTATAGAGCATCTATAACAGCCGCCATCTTAGAAGGGACTCCGTGCGAGTATCTCTTATGCACCGGTTACAGACTTCAGAGATCACTGATATGCCGCCCTAGTAAAAAATAGACATAAAGATCGGACTTTTATTCACAGAGTGGTACTTCTATGGCGGTCGCCATCTTGGAAGAGACTCCTTAAATAATGAAAAGGGCTTCGAAGTGTTCTTTCTGCACACATCAGTGAGAGAAACCATGATCAGACATCTTCAAAGTATAAGGAAAATAAATTCTCTGCGAGATGGGTGGAGCAAATCAATGATCACCACCTTTCAGATTTAAATATTAACAGAGATGCTAGGGAGAAACCCTCTATCATGCTAAACTCGAACGAGATGGCCATGATTACAGAATTGCATTGGACCAAAAACTTAAAAAATTACCTAGTGAGAGGCAAGATGAATGATACCCCCATTAGTACCCAAACAGCCATTACAAAACTGAACCCCATCTTTGGAAACCATCGATGTGGCACTTGTCAAGCCTGTCCTCACGCGATCATTGGTGACAGTGTGACCACTATTGAACGTACCATCTCTGTGGCCCGAAATAAAAGGTCAACCAACTGCCGCACGGACAACATAATCTATCAGATCTTATGCCCGTGCAATTTACCCTATATGGGAGAGACTGGATCACTGCACCCATTGTATCCCACTGGTTTGAAAAAGGACATTCAGAAAAGGAATTGGGGTGGTTCATTCTTGAAAAAATTCAAGCCTCACAAGGAGTGGATCCCACCAACCTCCGCAAGAAGCGAGAGGTGTTTTGGATATTTCTCCTTAACTCTGTAAGAAAAGGTCTCAATAAGGAATGCCCTTGGTCCAATGCGATTCTGTAATCATGGCCATCTCGTTCGAGTTTAGCATGATAGAGGGTTTCTCCCTAGCATCTCTGTTAATATTTAAATCTGAAAGGTGGTGATCATTGATTTGCTCCACCCATCTCGCGGAGAATTTATTTTCCTTATACATTGAAGATGTCTGATCATGGTTTCTCTCACTGATGTGCGCAGAGAGGACACTTCGAAGCCCTTTTCGTTATTTTTTTTATTATTATTTTTAATTAACAAAAAGAAACAAACAATACATATCAGGTGACCACTGTTACATATATTTAGATGCGGACTTCCAAAGAAAAAGCAATCAATTAAAAGAAGAGAGTGGACCTAGGCATCCTCCTGTTCCTCACTAAGAGGATCTAATTCCGGTGGTTCACAGATGTCGCCTCGATAGCCATTCCAGGTTCCCCAGATCTTGACCCATTTGCGGGGTCGCCCTCTGGACACATACACAGACTTCTCACGAAACATACACTAGTCGAGGTCTTCCATCCATTTCCCAACTCAAGGTGCCCGAGAAGCACCCCAAAGCTGTGCAATATTCCGCTTAGCAACCGAAAAAGCGAGAGCCACCCAGACCATACCATGGCTCGGCAGGTCCGTAGGCTCCCACACATTCAACAAACATCTTCTTGCCTCCATCTCGACCCTCACTACCCACACCTCGTTCATTTTCAAATGTATCTTGGTCCAGAAGTCACGGACCCTCTCACACTCCCACAAAATGTGCAGGAATGTCCCAGGCTGACCACACCCCCTTCGACAATCAGCGGACCCGGCCAAACCCATCCTCTGCAATCTCAGACCTGTGATATAGGAGCGGTGTAGAATCCTTAGTTGAACCAATCGGAGCCTCATAGGGACCGCCACGTCCTTAGGGGATGATACCGCCTCCCTCCAATCCTCCTCATCAGGTACAAAGCCATCAGCAACCTATTGTTCACGCAACCGCACCAGGAGGTCCTCAGTGTGGTTGATCAGTTTGCTATATGTTCAAAAAATCGTCTTAGTGGGGACAAGGTCATCTAGCAAACGATCCTCCAGCGGGGAGGCCACCGGTGGCGTTTCGCCTCTGGGGATAACAGCACATAAGGCATGGCTAATCTGAAGGTATCGAAACCGTTCCGTCTCATTCAGCTGATACTTGGCCTGCAGCTCCTCAAACGTCAACATCCTGCCCTTACCCCACACATCACGCACCTGAGTTATACCAATCAAATCCCAGCGATCAAACCCTTTCGTTTTCCAAAGCATCCCCAACTTCTCAGAACTCCACAACGGGGTAGCTAGTGTCAAGCGCCCAGCCCATTTAAGGTCCCTGTTGGCCTCATGCCACACTCTCGTAGAGATCAAGGGGGGCCCCATCAACGTGGAATGACCACGCCTCGCATATAGCACGCGGGTGTACTCTCCTCCCGGCACCTGACCACAGTCCATTGCGTACCCCGGATCAACCGGTGAGCCATAAGTAGCGTAGTTGATAGGGGCCAACTGGGACGCCCAGTAGTACTTCCGGATATTCGGCAGACCGATGCCCCCGTCATACCAAGGCAGCATCAATTACGACAATGCAATACGCGGCCTCCCCTCCCACAGAAGGCTACGCTGCAAAGACTCAACCTCGCCAAAATACGACAGGGGCACAGGGTCAAAGGAATTCTGTAGAGCATATAAAAATCGTGGAGGAGCCATCATCTTGAAAAGGACAGATCGGCCCAACAGAGAGAGCGGTAACGTCTTCCACCTCGCAACATCAGCGCAAAGTCTGGCCAAGGGGGGCAACAAGTTCAACCGAAAGCGCACCTTAGGATCCTTAGAAATATGAATCCCGAGGTAGCGAAAACTGACCGGTTCCACTTTCACGGGGCAGTTCCCAGGCACTCTAGGGGGATCTCCACTCAAAACAAAAAGGACCGATTTCGCCCAGTTAATCGCGAAGCCCGAGTACCTCCCGAAGATACCGAGAACATCCATGAATACAATGAGGGAACTGTGAGGGGAGGTCAGGTGCAACAGAATATCGTCAGCATAGAGCGAGATCTTGTCCTCCCACTCCTAAGTCCAACGCAGCCCTCTGATCGATCGATCCCACCGCACCCAGGCTGCAAGCGGCTCCAAGGCCAAGGCAAACAAAAGAGGCGAGAGGGGGCAGCCCTGACGAGTTCTCCGACCAAGAGAAAAGTCACCGGACCTATGATTATTCACGACCACCCGAGATAAAGGGGCAGAATACAGAAGACGTACCCAATCGATGAATACTGGGCCAAACCCCAGCTTCGTCAAAACCGCGAAAAGATAGGGCCACTCCACCCGGTCGAAGGCCATAGTTGCGTCTAAAGACAATAACACTGTCGGCTCGTGAATGCGAGACGCACTCGCCACCACGCCATGCAGCCGACGAAGATTAAGTGCAGTGTTGCGCCGCGGCATAAAGCCGGACTGATCTGGATGGATCAAGGTCGATATGACTTTCACCAAGCGGGTGGCCAACAGTTTGGCCAAAACCTTAGGTTCCACGTTTAACAAAGAAATCGGGCGATATGAAGAACAATCCAGCCTAGGCTTACCCTCCCTGTAAATGACCACAATATTGGCAACACGCTGATCGTAGGGCAACACCCCACGATCACGGCTTTCCATGTACATGTCCTTCAGATACAGGGCCAATCGGTCAGCATGGGGCTTAAACAATTCAATGGGCGAAGGCCCTACCAGAATGGACCCCCCTGATGGCCATCGCCACCTCGTCATTCGTGAGAGCAGAGTCCAATAATTTCCTATGATCATCCGACAGGGCAGACATCGGTATATCCCGTATCATTTCAGCGTTATCTGCCTCAGTAAAAGTTCCAGCCGAGGTATACACCTCATCATAGTATCGAGCAAATTCCTCAACTATCAACTGGGGGTCCGACGTGGCCAACGAGCCCGCAATACTCAGCTCCGGCATCAATCGAGACCCCCAGTTGCCCTTCTCCAACCAGGCAATCAGCTTTCCTGCCTTGTCCCCGTGCTCATAGATCCTGCTCTGTGTGGTGGCGTGTTGTGCCCTCGCACTGTCACGTGTCAGAGTCCTATATTCATCCCGGAGCAGTTCGAGGTGATGGCTCTCCCCAGGGTCACCCCCGGAGGAAACAGCAGTTTCCAAGGCCAAGAGCTCCGCCTCCACTCTATCCAACTCCGCCCTCTTCTTCTTCTTCTGCCCAGATACAAGGGAGAGGACCTCCCCTCTCACGACTGTCTTAGACGCTTCCCAAAGTGAGCACCTCGAGGTGACCGATCCCTCATTTTCACGGAAATAACTATCTGTAATCCGCACCAGCTCCTTTTTACCACAGGGTCTTTCAGACGCCACGCATTTATAGGGGCTATCCTTTCAACATCACCCTGTCCCATACACAGCCGAAGCCAGATCGGCGAGTGGTCGGAGACCCCCCGCGCCAAGTGAGCTACGTCCCTAACAATGGCCGCCTGTGCCGCTGGCAATAACACGTGATCAATCCTTGAAAGGGAGTGATGCGCCGCTGAGGTGTGAGTGTACTCAATAGCGCTCGGGTGTCTGAGATGCCAACAATCTACCAGCCCCGACGCAGAAATAAAGTCGGGCACCCACCTACGAGAGGGCAACATCACATGGGAGGGAAGCCTATCTAGCTCCCCGTCCATGACTGCGTTAAAATCCCCTCCCAGCACCGTGGTGCCGACGGGTGGAGTTAGAATCATCCGGCCCAAATCACGAAACGTGTCAACCTGCAGCGCCGGGGGGACATAGATAGACACAAGTGTGACAGTCCTACCCTCCCAAAGACCCGATATAGCTACATAACGGCCGCGATTATCAGACCAGGTCGAACGGACCGCAAAGGGAAAGGAGTTCCTCACTAAGATGCCCACACCCCTTGAGCCAGATGTAAAGCCAGCATGGGCAACAAGTTTGTAACCGCCCCTGTGCAACGCCATACATCGCCTTCCCATGAGATGCATCTCTTGCAACAATACAACGTCTGGCATGTGTCGTCTAATGAGCTGACTCACCATGGTTCGCTTTATCTTGTCACCCAAACCATTCACATTCCAGCTTAGGATGGAGAACCCCAGGCCCTGTCTAACAGAAGCCATACATCATTTCAAAGAACAGGAGATCCAAGTGCACCCATAGCAATCCCTGGTCATACAAAACAAAAAAATCAAAACTCAAAAACCCCAAACACCCAAGCCCCCAACCCCCCACCCAAGCCCCTGCATACAAAAAGTGCACATCCCCAACTCGCAGTGTGCCTGTCGCCCCCAACTGACTACAGTTATCTAAAGGTAGAAAAACGGAGGAGCACCTTACAACAGGCCGCCCACCCCCACCACCCCAAACCAACCACTGTCCCCCCATCCGGTAAAGGCACAAAAAAGAGTCATGAACAAAAATAGTCCAGATGGGGGGGGGAAAAATTAGGACAACCCCTACCAGACCCCTCTGCGCCATCGATACAGTCTAAAACAAGTCACTATTCCTCACTGTCCGATCGGGCCCGAGCCCCCGGCTCCGACCCCTCAATTCGATCCAGCCAGTCCGCAGCCACCTCAAGAGTGTCAAAAAAACAAGTTTTTCTGTTGCGTTCAATCCTCAAACGAGCCGGATACATCATAGAGTACTTGATGTCACGGTCCCTCAGTCGCCGTTTGATAGACAGAAACCCTTGCCGTTGTCTCTGAACCGACTGAGTAAAATCCGGAAAAAATAGCAACAAAGCATTCTTGTAGGCCAACGTGGACCTCGCCGTTTGCAGGATAGTGTCCCGGTCCCGAAAATTCAGGACCCGTGCAATGATGGGACACGGAGGCGCCCCGACCTTCGGGCGGCCGCCGGGGATCCTGTATGCCCTCTCCACGGTGAAGAAATTGCTGAGGCCCTTAGGCTTGAGATGATTTAGGATGAGATCCTCAACAAATAGGTCTGGGGTCACCCCCTCGGACCGCTCCAGAACCCCCAGGATACAGACATTGTTGCTGCGCACCCGACCCTCATACTCATCGAGCTTCCCATCGAATTTGAGTCGGGCTGCCTGGAGATCACGCACTTCCTTCTGGAGCTCCGAAACATCCTCGAGGAGACTCCCCGTCTTGATCTCAAGGTTCTTGACCTTCTCAGTGGTTTTGGTGAGGTCAGCCCTGATGAGACCCACCTCAATAGTGACAGTGTCCAGTTTTGTGTCCATCTTGCCCAAGGAAGATTGAACCCCAGTGAAAGCAGCCATTAAGTCCTTCATGGTGAGGTCATCACCGTCCGGATCCCCTTCCGCACCCCCAGACGGGGTTCGTTTCGCATCAACTGGGGACCCCCTGGAAACGGCGTACTTGTCAATACGATTCGACTGGACCTGCCGAGCGGATTTCAAAGATCTCGGCAGAGGCTTTTCAAGATCTCTCGACGCCATCTCGACCGCAAAGGCAGGAGAAACCCACCACTCCTCAGTCGAGTGTAGGCTGGTCCTGCCATGGGTGACCTCTGAACAGGATAGAGAGGCCCGAGACATCTCGGCCACCACCCGGAGGTGACAAAGTAAGATCCGACCGGCTACTTCCGGTCCCGGAGGCCGATGTTGTTGCACTACACCCTGGAGCGCTCCAAACCAGGGGCCCCGGACCCCGAGACAACAGGCCCAAATCCTTCCGTCGAGGATATTCAGTTGCCAAAACAGCCAAACAAGCCAGAATTTCACCTAGCGGCTCAGGTACTGGTCCCCCACCCGTCGGTAGGGACAGGGTTCAGGATATTTTGCCGGATTGTCGCTCAGGATGTGGCAGCCAGCGGAGCCGATGCTCAAGCGGCCATCTTGGTCGCTGGCACGGCTCCTCCCCCCTTTTCATTATTTAAGGAGTCTCTTCCAAGATGGCGACCGCCATAGAAGTACCACTCTGTGAATAAAAGTCCGATCTTTATGTCTATTTTTTACTAGGGCGGCATATCAGTGATCTCTGAAGTCTGTAACCGGTACATAAGAGATACTCGCACGGAGTCCCTTCTAAGATGGCGGCTGCCATAGAAGCTCTATAATGCGAACAAGAGTCCGCTTTTTATGTCCACTCCATTATTTTGGCTGCTAATTAGTGATTTTTGGACTCGGTAATAGGTATATAGGAGACGAATGATCAGTCGGCTCCCTTGAATGCCGTAGCTGAACAAATGGCGGGAATCCCGGTCAAATCTTACCTCATTCTTGATCCTCGGTAAGTCGCACCCCATGGCAAAGTCGTCTATAGGCAGTTCAGCGGGATTCTGTGCTGAGGATCCTGCTGAAATCCTTTGTACGAAGCCTTGGTATTCTGCCTCTAACCGGCCTTATCCTACTGTTTTGCCCTTGTAGCTTTGCCGGGTTTTTGTTATCCTCCACCAATTATTTCCAGCGTCCGCCTTCTTGATTCCACTCGAGCCGTTTTTGAAAGTTCCCTCCACCTTTACCTATGGTAAGTGAACCTAAGTTGTAGTCCCCATGCGGACTCACAATTCTGAAGCCCACTAGGGATAGATCCCTTCCATCTATGTATCGGAATCGTTTTGACATTACCTCCTTCCATGTATCACCTAGAGAGTAAATATTTGTTTACTTCCCCACATAGAAACCGGAAATGAGATTCCCTCCAGATACTAGCCATCTACGTTGGAAATAAGCAGATACAATAAATTGGATTCAGTGCTGGACGTCTAATCGATTTAAGGTATAGCGTCCTGTATTTTTCAAGCCTGTTCCCTCTCGAGTGGACTTTCTGTATTTTTTTTTGCTATCAAGATGTATAGTCTTATATGAAGGCAAGTTTGTCCCCCCTGTCTCAGGATTAAAACTCATATATAGGCAGTCCCCTATTTTAGACTGTGATTGGGAAGTATACTATCATGGAAGCAATACCGGTGTGGGAAACAACCAGCGAAGTGCGAAAACTATAGAGAGGCATAGTTAATCTTATATCGTTAATCTTAGTTCCAGTTTGGAGAAAAAAACGCGCAACCCATGGACTGAAAAATAGCCGATACCTTTACTTTTTATTTTTTAATGTTTTTATTTTTCTCTGCTAGACGCGTCTGTGGAACATGTGAGTGGACGCCCATACTAAAACCCACGTTCAGTGTTGTATTTAAAGACGTCTGGGCGCCTTGAGCCCCCTGGATACATTCCCCAAATTTGAGAGAAAAGAAACGTGAAAGTACTCGATTGTGTCATCTTAGGAAGTAACGGTTGTGCTCATTGGCTGTATACAATGTTTTAGGACAAATCCTCTTCTTTCCTCTTCTTTTGTCTTCTTTTGCTTTTCTATTTCCTTTATTCTTTCACCTTCTTGCGAATGAAGGCACCCATCTACTTTAAAACCTATGGTGAGAAGATGGAACAAGAGATCCCATAAGACCAGTGTTATGGTCTCCCCATTCTCCCCCTAGGGTGGCAATAAGTAATACATAATTTGGGTGAGTGTTAAAATGCACTATTGGGCCTTTACACAATAGAAAATGTTCCAAATGGGGGAAGGGAGATGTTTTCTAGTTCTGCCTTTGGAGTTACGTTGCATGCCTGAATTATATGTAGTTGTGGGTTGCTCCCAGGGATAGGCCTTTTACCAATTTGTCACTTCTAATAAGTAAGGGCCATGTGAAAGGAAATGTCTCTAGACAAAGTTTACCAACTGTTTATGTCTAAGTGATCCACTGTACGATGTTTTCTGCGTTATAAAGTTTAGGGTTCAAATGGTGGAAACTTAGATGAGTGAAGAGTGCATATGTAGTATAAGTTGTGAGGTGTGAGTATTTGTACTCTGGTTTCCCCCCCAACCGTAGCTGTTTGTTTTTGGAACTTCTCAGAATTGCTGCGAAGTGAATACTATATGGAGTGACTTGAGCTATCAGAGCCAAAATACGCACTATTGTCTTTGTAAAAAAAGAAACGATGTGAAAATGAAAAATGACTAATGAATTGTGTTATCATTTTTGAAAATTTCAATGTATTTAAATTTTGTATTTGCAGTGTTGTCGTCCCCCTCTCTGTGGTACCTCTCCGCCCTGATGAAGGTGTGGCCATAAATTGGCCCAACACTGAAACGCGCGTTGGCCTATTTCAAGCTTGCGGCAGTATAACCTCCATCACTGATGACTGTGTTCATCCTTTGTCTGCCCCGCTTTCCCCTTTCAGTGACGCAAATACTATCTATCCTGATTGCGCCCTCAGGAATTGATGTACCTTCTATGTATTAGTGTATGGATGTTTGAACGAATGTGTATGTTAGATAGTGGAGACTTTATGAATGTCTCGTGAGAATGATGTACACTGGGTGTGTGGAACCTGTATAGATATTGAAAATGTATTTTTCCCTTTTAACTAATGTCAGGTGTGTTGTTTGTCCACTATGAATTATTCTAAATCCAACAAGGACACACCTTTTTATATATATACATAATGGTAAAACAAATCAATTTTTGTCAAAATGAAACACGAATAAAATAAATCTAATGAAATTCAGGTGCGTCTGGCTCTGATGCTGTCAATCATCACCCTATTGCTGAATTAAAGGATCCTCTAGAAGGACCATAGAAATCTAAGGTAGGCATGGTTCTTTGATTCTTTGCACTCTGTTTTTCCCATTTCCTACCCCTATCCTAAATCACGACAGGGAACCCCTTCTATTGTGTTGTTACTCCAGTCACATGCCCAGTGTTTTTAAATTGCCAAAGATCCTCTGAGATTAAAAGAATAAAGAAGAGTGTTACCCTGAGGCACTGAGCTAGACCCACAACAACAAAATCAAATTGCTTTTCCCCCAAAAGAGGGGCTAACCCCACCTGGGGGTATTGCACGTACCGGGCATGGATTTAATGAGGAAGCATGCCATACGGCTTTGTGTGGGTGAGAGCCCTTGTAAATTAAGAATATTATTTCCTTTTTCAAAATGGACATAGGGATACAGTGGACACGTTAGGACAGGTGAATATCCCCTTATTGTTTATATCCAAGTTTACTATTCATCTGCTAACAACAAAACAAATGTTGTATTCTATTTCACAAGTTGATACATTTTGATGTCATCACTACTGAAGTTGATGATAATGGAATATGTTACTTATGATTATTAAAATCAAAGCTATTTATTTTGACATCTTAAATGTTTATGGTACACCTGGTATTGATGTGCCTTTCTGTCAGAATATGTCAGAGAAATTAATGTATTGTTCTGCTGAAAACGTGTTATTAGAAGGTGACTACAATCAAATCCCAGACCTCTTTTGGGACGGGAAATCATCTTCAAAATACATATCTAATAAAAAGCAGAAAATGTTTTGAAGCCCTATATCCAATAGGGCTCTACAGGATTCTTGGAGATTATTTAACCCTTTGCGTGCTCATTACGGAGCGGTTCCGTCATGAGCCAGGGTCGGCGTGTGCTCATGGCGGAAGGGCTCCATCATGGCACCCACCCATGGGGGAAGTGCTGGCGATTCCCCCATGGGCAGCTGATCTAGCCCCCACAGAGGGGGTGGCAGTAGAAGAGTTTCCGCTGCCACCCCGACACCCCCTCAGCGATCCTGTGATGTCAGCGTGCACAGCGCGCGCCAACGTCATCAGGAAGTGCTGGACGCCTGGAAACCATTTGTTTCCAGGCGTCCAGGCAAGTGGCAGGTAAGTTTTGTGCTCCGGAGGGGCGGGGGGGACATCAGTTCACATTGAGGCATCGGTGGAGAGGAAAGAGTGTTTTCTTTTCCCTGATGTCTCAATGCAGGGCATTCCTGCTGCACGATAGGCACCAGGGATGTTTTTTTGTGTAAAGGAAGCGACCCCTTGGGCAAGGGTCGGGGTAGCTTCCTTTAAAGGCAATATTAGTTTAAGACTTTTCTGTCACCCTGGGGACAGATCGCCCGAAGTTTGGGGTGTTTCTGGCCCCAGGGGAGGCAGAAAAGCCCACTAGAGACAGGGATATATACAAAAATAAAATGGAAGTGACCCCTTGGGCATGGGTTGCTTCCAGGGCCCATATTTTTTTTAAAATGTGTAGTCTGCCCCCCCTGGGGGCAGATCAGCTGCTTTATTTGGCGGGCAGAATACCCCACTAAACACCAGGGTGTTCTTCATTTATTTAAAGGAAGCGACCCCTCGGGCAAGGGTCGCTTCCTTAGGGGGCACATTATTTTTAAGACTTTTCTGCCCCTCTTGGGGACAGATCACCTGTGTTTTTTTTTGCGTTTCTGGCTCCAGGGGGCACAAAAACCCACTAGAGACAGGGATATTAAAAAAAATAAAATGGTAGCGACCCCTTGGGCAAGGGTCACTTCCAGGGGGCATTTTTTTAATGTGTATTTTGCCCCCCTGGGGGCAGATTGGCCAGTTTATTTGGCCTTTTTGCGCAATACCCCACTAGACACCAGGGAGTTCTTTCAAATTTAAATGGAAGCAAGCCCTTTTGCAAGGGTCGCTTCCGGGGGTCATTTTGTTTTATATATGTATATTCTGTCCCAGCCCTCCCCCCTCCCTCGCACCCTCCCCCTCACGGGGGCAGATCGGTCCGTTTTTTTGCCTGGGCCAGAAAACTCCACTTGACACCAGGGACTAATTTTAAAATTAAAATGGAAGCGACCCCTTGGGCAAGGGTTGCTTCCAAGGGACATATTTTTTTATACGTGAATTCTGCCCCACCTGGGCCTTTCTGTCCCCGGGGGTGGGGTGGAGAAAACCCCACTAGGCACCAGGGGTTTTGTTATGTGTGTAATGGAGGGTGCTTCCAAGGGGTTAAAAGTTGCTTAATGTTTTTTCTGCCCCTCCTGGGGACAGATCTGACCCTTTTTTTGCCTTTCTGTGCTAGGCGGGAGGGGGGAGACAGGAAACCCTACTAAGCACCAGGGATTTATTTATTTTGCAAGGGGGGCACATTTCTGTCTGCTGTTTTCTGCCCCACCTGGGGGACAGATCGGACTGGCCAACAACCTCACCCGATCCTTTGGGCAAGATCGCCCCCAATTTTTCTCAGCCCTATTTGAAGGCCCATATGGCAGATTGACTATTTGGGTAGTGAAAGCGTGTTATGATGTTAATTGTTATTTTTTTGTGAATTTGTAATTGTAATGCTTTATTTCTCCCTTTTTGATCTAGGTCCAGGCTTTTGCTCTTTAGTCTGTTCCAGGTTGTGGTTTTGTTACTGGTGGTTCTGCTGTTTGTGTAGTTGCATGTGTTTGGTAAGACTCTTTTTATTGTACACTGTAAATGAGTTTCATTTCTCTGCATGAATGTGTTTTTTGCAAATGGTGTAATAACAGAAGTATGTTTGGCTTCTGTTGTTTGAGTGTCAAAAACTTTTTTGCATATGTGCTCGATGTGTATTTTGTTGTCTTGTGAGCAATTGGTTTTGTTTTTTTCTTTCTAGTGGGATATTGTGGTTTCTGCAGAGTAGGTGCTGGTGAGTGCAGCTGTCTCTTGCAAGTGAATCGTATAGTTTTTGGGTATATAGATCTTTGTTATAAAGGTACA
The DNA here is from genome assembly GCF_964261635.1 of Lissotriton helveticus. Lineage (NCBI taxonomy): Eukaryota > Metazoa > Chordata > Amphibia > Caudata > Salamandridae > Lissotriton > Lissotriton helveticus. The sequence goes on along the minus strand of NC_136072.1, from coordinate 907,576,320 downwards.
CATTTTTTTACTTGCTTATATTGCAGACTTGTTTGTGCAGTCACCTTTCTTAGTAAGGATAATGGCTAGCTGCAGGATTACTGCTCAGCAGGTTGTTGGTATGCTTTTTGAGTCTTTCTCTGACCATGGTTCAGAGACTGACTCTGCATCTGAGGCAGAGGAGGGAGGGGAAGATTCAGGCAGTGAGTTTTCTCTCCACATGGAATCATTCGATGATGAAGCCACTCTCAGTGCGGATGAAGCTACTCTCAGTGCGGATTAAGCGCCTGTTTTAGAAGAGGACATTAATGTGCCGATAGTGCAGCGAGAGGTATTTGGGCTGAAGCCTGGGGCTGCAAGGCTTCCACTTGGTAGTGATGACCTCTGGGTTGCCCCAGGCATGGTGCAGCCAGCATTTACTGCTGTTCCAGGGTGTAGAGTGAATACAGAAAATATTTTGTGATACATTTTTTTCAGTTGTTTATGGATGAAGTATTTTTGGCAAAGATTGTTGAGCAGACTAATTTGTATGCCGAACAGTTTTTGAGGGACAACAGTGCCAGCCTTAGGCCCCACTCTAGAGCTAACGGTGGAGTCCCACAAATCTGGAAGAGATTAAGAAGTTCTTGTGTTTAACTTTTTTGATGGGCTTGCTAAGGAAGCCATCAATGTCTTCATATTGGTCTACTAGTCCCTTGATGGCAACAGCTATATTTCAAGCAGTCATGAGTCGTGATAGGTATTTGCTGCTGCTTCAGATGCTGCATTTTATCGATAATGGTTTGGAGTTGCCACAAGATCACCCTGAGTGTGAATGTCTTTTTAAGATTCGGCCTGTCCTTGATCACTTTGTAGTTTTTTTTTTAGATCTATGCTCTAGGGAAAGAAATAGCAGTGGATGAGGCTTTAGTCTTGTTCAAGGGCCGCTTGGGTTTCAGGCAATACATTTCTAGTAAGAGGGCACTCTATGGAATTAAGCGGTATATGCTGTGTGACAGTCGGACTGGGTATGTCTCTAATTTCAGGGTGTACACGGTAAGGAATCCAGTATTAACTCCCTTGGTTCTCCGTCCACTTTTGGAGTGACTGAGAAAATTGTGTGGGAACTTGATAGAGGACATTTTAAAAAAGGTCACCATTTGTATATAGATAACTTCTACACTGGTGTGCGGTTGTTCAGGGAATTGGCCAACGTGGACACTGTTGCTTGTGGCACAATCTGCTCTAACCGTAAAGGTTTCCCAAAAGAACTAGTTTGTCAAAAGCTTTTGCGGGGACAGTGCAGTGCATTGCATTGCGAGGAACTTCTAGCTGTGAAGTTTTCAGACAGGAGAGATGTCTACATGCTGACTACCGTCCATGATGAAAGCACTTCACCTGTGACTGTTTGGAGTCAGGTTGCTGTAGCGCGCAAACCTGTGTGCATTTTAGACTATAATAAGCACATGGGTGGTATTGACAGAGTAGATTAGAGGTTGGAACCTTACACTGCTCTTCGTAAGGCTTACATTTTGTATAAGAAGTTGGCTATCTATCTTTTCCACTTTGAAACCTTTAATGGTTTTGTTGTATTCAAGGATTCTTGTCCTGAATCAAAGATGACTTTTGCTAAGTTTCAGGAGCAAGTAATAGGCAGGCTTGTTTAGTGGAACAGGCAAGTGTTCCTAGAGTTGGAGTGGTGGAGGATGTGGCTAGATTGAAAAATTGCCACTTTTTTGATCACATTCCTCCCACACCCTCAAAAGACTTTCCCAGTAGGAGATGTAGAGTCTGTTGGTGAAGAGGTACGTGGAAGGAGACTCGTATGTAATGCCCCGAGTGTCCTTCTAACCCTGGGCTGTGTGTGCCTGCTTGTTTTACAATGTACCACAAGCAAAAACATTTTTGGGAGCATCCATGAGTGGTAAAAGGAACTGCCTGGTCTCTATTGTTTTATATTTTGTGTTCAGTTTCAAGTTTGGCATTTGTGCAATATATTTGGTTTCAGATTTTGTGTTAGTAGCTGTGTATCCATTTGCAATTTGCTTGTGTTTTCTTTTTTGTATAAAAAAATCTTAAATGTGACTGGTGCTTGGCTGGCGGTGTGCGTGGACTGGCGCTTGGTTGGTGGTGTGCCTAGACTGGCGATTGGCTGGCGGTGTGCCTGGACTCGCGCTTGGCTGGCGGTGTGCCTGGACTAGCGCCCGGCTGGAGGTGTACATGGACTCGCGCTTGGCTGGCGGTGTGTGAGTCGTGACTTGCTGCTGGTCACTACACACACTGCTAGCCAAACGCCACTCCACGCAATCCGTGAGCTGGTGTGGTTGCTGTGTCAGGAATGTGGGCGTGTGAAAGTGATTGGCCCTTAAATGGCGCTGTCTGCTGGTGTGAGTGTTGTATTGTGCTGGGCCCGCGGCTGACGGTATGAATGGTTTTGTATGTGTCACACATATGAAAGGTGTATGAATGGCCTGTAAGGAGGTTGGTGCTTAGTCATGGCTTTACAGATCACGAGCTGTGAGTCAATGGTTCAGTTTCTCTTCCTTTCAATTATTAACAGTGCATTTCATTTTTGTGAAATCTCTGGTAAATACAACTGTATATACTGAACCATCACTCACCCTCGTGCCAAATCCAACCAGTATGTCATGTGTGCTTGAGGAATAGGTGGTTGTGCAGGAATATTTGTCTTTTATGACTTTCTCAAGCAGGGGGTACCTTGTCCCTTTTTGTGGATGTTGTAATGTGTTGGTTTCGTGCTTGTTGGTGTGAATGATCTTGTGTGTATCACATATGAAAGGTGTGTGAATGGCCTGTAAAGCGGTTGGTGCCTTGTCGTGGCTTTATAGCTCACGAGCTGCGAGTCACTGGTTCAGTTTTTTGTCCTTTCAATTATTGACAGTGCAATTCATTTTTGTGAAATCTCTCGTTAATAAAATGATATAGACTGAACCATGACTCATCCTCGTGCCAAATCCATCCAGTATATGTGTGTGCTTGAGGAATAGATGGTTGTGCAGTAATCTTTGTCTTTTTTGTCTCTCTGCTAAGGTGTACATTTCATCTATGAAAAACCTACCAACTGTAAATATTGTCGGTAACAAAACACCCATGGGAGTACATGGTGATGTCTCTCTTGTAGATCCCAACAAGTTATTTACCCACAATGCCCTGCAAACCTCAAAATGTGACTGTCACATTTTCCTTGCATTATTGTGCCCAAAGTTTCACGCTGCAGAAAGTTACAACAAATTTCCAACCCCCCAGCATTTCTCCAAGTATCCCAATAGAAATGGTACCTCACTTGTGTGGGTGGGCCAAGTACCTGCGGTAGGGAAGGGCCCAAAGCCTATTGAGGCGACAGCAAAATTACCTTTCACAAGCCAACCTGGTTTTGCAAGGGGTGTTCTATGAGTTTTTGGCCCGGTGCTCAGCGGCAATCTAGGGAAACACCTCAAACCCACACATTTCTGACAACTAGACACCCGGGGGAGTCCATCGAGGTATGGCTTGCGTGCGTCCCCCAACATTCTCCCACCCAGAATCCCCTGCAAACCTCACGTTTCGCTGAAAAAATCACTTTTTTCTCAAATTTCTGTTTGGGAAAGTTCTGGAATCTGCGTGAATCCACACATTTCCTCCCACCCAGCGTTCCCCAGGTTTACCGATAAAAATGGTACCTCACTCGTGTGGGTAGGTCAAGCACCCATGACAGACATGGACCCAAAACCTATTGAGGCGACATCAAAATTATCTATCACAAACCAACCTAGTTTTGCAAGGGGGGTCCCATGAGATTTTGGCCCAGGGCTCGGTGGCCATCTAGGGAAACCTACCAAACCCATACATTTCTGGAAACTAGACACCCAGGGGAGTTCAGTGTGGTATGGCTTGCATGGGTTCCCCAACATCCTCCTACCTAGAATCCCCTGTAAACCTCAAATTTCACTGAAAAAAACGTTTTTTTCTCACATTTCTGTGTGGAAATGTTCTGGAATCTGTTTGGAACCACAAAGTTCCTCCCACCCAACATTCCCCCAGGTCTGCCGATAAAAATGGTACCACACTTGCGTGGGTTGGTCAAGGACCCACGACAGGCAAGGGCCCGAAAACTATTGAGGCAACATCAAATTTACCTATCACAAACCAACCTGGTTTTGCAAGGGGTGTCCCATGAGTTTTTGGCCCAGGGCTCGGCGGCCATCTAGGGAAATTTAACCTACCAAACCCACACTTTTTTGGAAACTAGACACCCGGGAGAGTCCAGTGAGGTATGACTTGCTTGGGATCCCCAACATTCTCCTACCCATAATCCCCTGCAAACCTCAAATTTCGCTGAAAAAAACACTTTTTTCTCAAATTTCGGTGTGGGAAAGTTCTGGAATCTGTGTGGATCCACAAATTTCCACCCACCCAGCGTTCTGGGTAGGAAAACGTTGAGGGATCCACGCAAGCCATACCTCATTAGACTCCCCCGGATGTTTAGTTTTCAGAAATGTTTGGGTTTGGTATTTTCCCAAGATGGCCACGGAGCCCGGGGCCAAAATCTCAGGTGCCCTCCCCAAAACCAGGTAGTTTTGTAATAGGTATTTTTGAAGTCTCCACTGTACGATTTGGGCCATATCCTATTGCAGCCACTATGCCTACCCAGACAAGTGAGGTACCATTTTTATCGGGAGACCTGGAGGAAAGCTGGGTAGGAAGAAATTTGTGGATCCACGCAGATTCCAGAACTTTCCCACACAGAAAGTTGAGAAAAAAGCGTTTTTTGTTTCAGTGAAATTTGAGGTTTGCAGGGGATTTTAGGTAGAAGAATTTTGGGGGACCCATGCAAGCCAGACCTTGCTGGACTCCCCCAGTTGTCTAGTTTAAACATTGTGTGAGTTTGGTAGGTTTTCCTAGATGGCCGCCGAGCTCCTGGCCAAAAACTTGTGGGACCCCCCATGCAAAACTAGGTTGGTTTGTGATAGGTAATTTTGATGTCTCCGTGACCCACCCATGCCAGTAAGGTACCATTTTTATCAGGAGACCTGGGGCAATGCTGTATGGGAGGACATTTGTGGTTCCACGCAGATTCCAGAACTTTCCCACACAGAAAGTTGAGAAAAAAGTGTTTTTTGTTTCAGTGAAATTTGAGGTTTGCAGGGGATTCTAGGTAGGAGAATGTTGGGGGACCCACGCAAGCCATACCTCGCTAGACTCCCCTGGGGGTCCAGTTTCCAGAAATGTGTGGGTTTGGTAGGTTTCCCTACATGGCCGCCGAGCCCGTGCCAAAAACTCATGGGACCCCCTTGCAAAACCAGGTTGGTTTGTGATAGGTAATTTTGATGTCGCCTTAAAAGGTTTTGGGCCCTGCCTGTCGCGTGTCCTTGACCCACCCACGCGAGTGAGAAACCATTTTCATCAGGAGACCTGGGGGAATTCTGGATGGGAGGAAATGTGTGGTTCCACGCAGATTCCAGAACTTTCCCACACAGAAATTTGAGAAAAAGGTAATTTTTTCAGCAAAATTTGAGGTTTGCAGGGGATTCTAGGTAGGAGAATGTTGGGGGACCCATGCAAGCCATACCTCGCTGGACTCCCCCGGGTATCTAGTTTCCAGGAATATGTGGGTTTGGTAGGTTTCCCTAGATGGCCGCCGAGCCCCGTGCCAAAAACTCATGGGATCCCCCCTTGCAAAACAGGTTGGTATGTGATCGGTAATTTTGATGTCGCCTCAATAGGTTTTGGGCCCTTGCCTGTCAGGGGTACTTGATCCACCGATGCAAGTGAGGTACAATTTTTCCTGAAAGACTTTGGGGAAAGCGGGGTGGGTGGAATTTTGTGGATCCACGCATATTCCAGAGCTTGCCACCACAGAAATGTGAGGAAAATGTGTTTTTTTGTAAATTTTTTAGGTTTGCAAGGGACAGTGCCAGCCCGTGTAGGGCGTTCCACCGGGTGGTGATGTGGGGTGGGGGAGGGGCAGGGTGGGGGGTTGTAAAATACGGGAAATGGACGATTACAGGTAAGTAACGTAAAAAATGAATAAAACAAATTTCGTTGCGCGCGCTGCAAAGCCAAATGCGATGCAGCGTACGCAACAAAATTTGTTTTATTTATTTTTTATGTTACTTACCTGTAGTAATTCGTTTCCCGCATTTTACACCCTCCCCCGCCCCACGTCACCGTCCGGTGGAACGCCTTACACGGGCCGGCACTGGCAAGGGGCTCTGGGTAACAGAACCTATTGAGAGCCAGTCAAGTCACCGGATCCTGGATTTTCCTGGGTGTCTTGTTTTTAAAAATGTATAGGTTTGCTAGGTTTCCTTAGGTGCCGGCAGAGCTATGGTTCAAAAACTACAGCTAGGAACTTTACAAAAAAAGGGTCATTTTTCACTGTGAAATTGTGGTGTGTCCAAGTTGCGTTTTTCATCGTTTCCTGTCGCGGGCACTAGGCCTACCCACACTATTGAGGTACCATTTTTCTCAGAAGACTTTTGGAAATGCGGGGTGGGGTGAATTTTGTGTTTCCACCCGGATTCCAGAAATTTTCAACACAGAAATATGAGGAAAATGTGTTTTTTTGGACAATATTTTCGGTTTGCAAGGGGTTCTGGGTATCAGAACCTGGTAAGCCAGTCAAGTCACCCCATCCTGGATTCCCCTGGGTGTCTAGTTTTCAAAAATGTATAGGTTTGCTAGGTTTCCCTAGGAGCCGGCAGAGCTAGGGTTAAAATATTACAGCTAGGCACTTTGCCAAAAAAGGGTAATTTTTCACTATGAAATTATGGTGTGTCCAGGTTGCAATTTGCTCCGTTTCCTGTCGCGGACACTAGGCCTACCCACACAAGTGAGGTATCATTTTTCTCGGAAGACTTTGGGGAACGTGGGGTGAGTAGAATTTTGTGTATCCATGCAGATTCCAGAACTTTCCAGCACAGAAATGTGGGGAAAATGTGTTTTTTTGACAATTTTGTAGGTTTGCAAAGTATTCTGGGTACCAGAACCTGGTGAGAGCCAGTCAAGTGACCCCATTATAGATTTCCCTGGGCGTCTAGTTTTTAAAAATGTATTGGTTTGCTAGGTTTCCCTAGGTCCCGAAAGAGATAGGGTTCAAACACTACAGCTAGGCACTTTGCAAAAAAAGGGTCATTTTTCACTGTGAAAATGTGGTGTGTCCATGTTGCGTTTTGGGCCGTTTTCTGTCACGGGCACTAGGCCTACCCACACAAGTGAGGTACCATTTTTCTCAGAAGACTTTGGGAAACGCGGGGTGGGTAGAATTTTGTGTATCCACCCAGATTCCAGAAATTTCCACCACAAAAATGTGAGGGAAATATGCTTTTTGGGCAATTTGTGTGGTTTGCAAGGGATTCTGGGTAACAGAACCTGGTGAAAGCCAGTCAAGTCACCCTATCCTGGGTTCCCCTCGGTGTCTAGTTTTCAAGAATGTATAGGTTTGCTAGATTTCCATAGGTTCCCGGCAGAGCTAGGGTTCATAAACTATAGCTAGGCGTTTGAAAAAAAAGGGTCATTTTTCACTCTGAAATTGTGGTGTGTCCACGTTGCGCTTTGTGTCGTTTCCTGTCGCGGGCACTATGCCTACCCACACAAGTGAGGTACCATTTTTCTTGGAAGACTTTGGGGAACATGGGGTGCATGGAAATTTGGGGATCCACTCAGATTCCAGAACTTTTCACCACAGAAATGTGAGGAAAATGTGTTTTATTTTATTATTGTTTAGGTTTGCAAGGGGTTCTGGGTAACAGAACGTAGTGAGAGCCAGTCAAGTCACCCCATCCTGGATTCCCCTGGGTGGCTAGTTTTAAGAAATGTATAAGTTTGCTAGGTTTCCCTAGGTGAGGTGCCGGCAGAGCTAGGGTTAAAAAACTACAGCTAGGCACTTTGCCAAAAAAGGGGCATTTTTCACTGTGAAATTGTGGTGTGTCCAGGTTGCGTTTTGCGCCGTTTCCTGTCACAGGCACTAGGCCTACCCACACAAGTGAGGTACCATTTTCCCTGAAGACTGTGGGGAATGCGGGGTGCGTGGAATTTTGTGGATCCACGCAGATTCAATAACTTTCCACCACAGAAATGTGAGGAAAATGTGTTTTTATCACGTTTTTTTAGGTTTGCAAGGGATTCTGGGTAACAGAACCTGATGAGAGCCAGTCAAGTCACCCCATCCTGGATTCCCCTGGGTGTCTAGTGTTGAAAAATGAGTAGGTTTGCTAGGTTTCCTTAGGTACTGGCAGAGCTACGGCTACAAAACTACAGCTAGGTACTTTGGAAAAAAAGGGTAATTTTTCACTGTGACAATGTGGTGTGTCCACGTTGGGTATTGCTCCGTTTCCTGTCGTGGTCACTAGGCCTACCCACACAGGTGAGGTACCATTTATCTCAGAAGACTTTTGGAGACAAGGGGTGGGTGGAATTTTGTGTATCCACCCAGATTCCAGAAATTTCCACCACAGAAATGTGAGGAAAATTTGTTTTTTTGGACAATTGTTTCAGTTTGCAAGGGGTTCTGGGTATCAGAACCTGGTAAAAGCCAGTCAAGTCACCCCATCCTGGATTCCCCTGGGTGTCTAGTTTTCAAAAATGTATAGGTTTGCTAGGTTTCCCTAAGTGCCGGCAGAGCTAGGGTTAAAAAACTACAGCTAGGCACTTTGCCAAAAAAAGGGCATTTTTCACTGTGAAATTGTGGTGTGTCCAGGTTGTGTTTTGCGCTGTTTCCTGTCATGGTCACTAGGCCTACCCACACAAGTGAGGTATCATTTATCTCAGAAGACTTTTGGAGACAAGGGGTGGGTGGAACTTTGTGGATCCACTTACATTCCAGAACTTTCCACCACAAATGTGAGGAAAATGTGTTTTTTTGGATAATTCTTTAGGTTTGCAAGGAATTCTGGGTAACAGAACCTGATGAGAGCAAGTCCAGTCACCCCATCCTGGATTCTCCTTGGTGTCTAGTTTTCAAAAATGTATAGGTTTGCTAGGTTTCCCTAGTTGCCGGCAGAACTAAAGTTAAACAAACTACAGCTAGGCACTTTGCAAAAATAGGGCAATTTTTCATTGTGTAAATGTGATGTGTTCACATTGTGTTTTGAGCCGTTTCCTGTTATGGGCACTAGTCCTACCCACACAAGTGAGGTACCATTTTTATCGGGAGACTTAGGGTAACACAGATTGTAGAGCAACTGTTATTACCTATTGACTTTCGATGCATTTCTGCCTTCCAAATGAAAGACAACGTGTAAAAAAAGAAGTCATTTTGAAAAATGACCTATAATTCTCATTCTAGTATGGGTATTCCCAATTTCGTAAATGTGCAAATATCTACTGTTTCTAAACCCTATATTTTGTTCACATTTCAGATACATAGGTGTCTTTCATACCGATTGTAACATGTATACAATAATTGCTATATACCCGGTACACAATAAAAAACCATTGCAAGTCGCTTCTCAGTTTTTGGCTCTGGGTTCGTCAGGTTCCTACAAGTCATATATATCCTCACAACCAGAAAGGTCCAGCGGCTGCAATGGTATATTGCTTTTAAACATTTGTCATAATTAGAAGTTACAGGTGAAAACGTTGACACAAATGGCTGTTTTTTTCAACTAATTTTCAATTTTTCCTATATTTAAATGTCTTCTTTTTCAAAATGTATATCTTTCCAGGATCCATTATTGCTTTCATACCCATTTCTACCATTAACCGAAAGGAGGTTGAAAGCACAAAAAATAGAAAAAATAGGATATGTCCCAGAAAAATGTCAAAACTGTGTAACATTTTTGACAAAAGTCTGTCATTCCCTAAAAGCCGGGAAATGGTGATTTCAGCCCCACAAACCCTTTTTTGATTCAATTTGCGGGGGAAAAGCAAATGCTTTTTATTTGCAGCACGTTTTTCCCCAAAAAAAACAAAATGTAGCTGTATTTTGGCTGATTTCTGGGTCCCCCCCAGGGGAATCCACAAACTCTGAGTACCTTTAGAAACAACAAGATTCTCTTGGAACTGCTAAAAATCTTCTATTCGTTAAATAGAATCAGCTTATATGTATCTCATGCATTCAAACTACCACACAACTCAAATGGAACACTACAAATGTGAACCCATAAATCAATTGTAATATACACAAGGATAAGGAGTTTTACTCAGTATGAAAAAAGGACATATTTATTCAAATATTTAGCTTCAATAAAATACAGTTTAAAAACATGACATTTGTACAATATATAAAATAAAATGATTAAAAAATGATAAAAACAATCAAGGAGAGACAGACAAAAAGTGAGCAGTTTAAATCATCATATTATAGTTACTCCAAGGGGAATCCATATATTAATAAACATCAGTCTAATTATTCATGATAATCGTGGACATAAAGAGGTTCATTGGATGTAACATATTACATATTACACAAGAAGGGCGTCAACGCGTTTTGGTGGTATGGACTTATTGGTGTACCACCTTCATCAGGACTTGAACTATATCCGTCTCTCAAACAGATGAAATAAAATTCATAAACCTAATTGAAAACATAAATACATAAGATCACAATACATAATACATCTATCAATAATCACTTTTTTCAAATGGGGATTAAAAACAACTCCTATTGTAAATGAAAATGTTCTCTTAACAAATCTAATGATGCCAAGGGAGGCATGCAAACTGATGCAGGATACACGTGAGGAGTAACGTAAAGGTAAGCCCCGAAAAATAGACCTTTTTAAGAGGGAGTTTAGCTATATAAATGGGTTTATACTCCCCAAGACATTTACAGAGAAGGGATATTATAAGTGGAAACAGCTCAACAGTTTTTTTCCATCAATATAGCTGAGCTCAAAACAGTTTTTAGCCATCGCAGTGAAGTAAGTGACCTGATTAAGGCCACCCGTGTCACTTGTCACCACCTCTCAGCCTTCCATACAACTGAAAAGCACAGGTAGTCTGTCAACAATGGATACTCAATATCAAAAAAATCTACGAGGGTGAAGGATGCCCCAGACATTTGCTGGGCATCTAAACACGACCTCGTAGGGTGACAATCCTATTCTAGAATGTGTTGTCATTCTTGTCGACAAAAGAGCTAATAGTAAAGCATTTGGCCACTGTAACCCTGTTGTCTCCTGAATCTTTGCTAAATTCAGTTTGAGAGTACCATTATACTTCTCAACCAAACTTGCTGACTGCGGGTGGTTTGCAGCATGAAACTTCTGCTTTATGTGCAAGCCATCACAAATGTACTGTATGACCTTGGCATTAAAGTGACTTCTGTTATCACTCCAGATCAAACCAGGCAGGCTAAAACGAGTGAAGAACTCCTCCAGGAGAACCTTCACAGTCGCAATGGCTGTATTGTCTTTAGTGGAATAAGCGTGAACCCATTTACTGAATGCACAGATAACCACCAACACATACTTCAAGTTATTGACCCTGTCCAATTCAATATAATCTAATTGAAGGACCTCAAAAGGGAAAGTAGGTGGTGCAAAATTACTAGGTGGTGTAGGGGTACTTTTTCCAGGATTGTGCATCATGCACACAATGCAAGACTTCACTAAATGTGCAGCAGTTTTTGAGATGTTATCATTCTGCCACACAGGGTCTAACACCTTGCAAATACCCTTAGCACTGATATGTGCTGGACCATGGGCCATCATGACTATAGGAAGAACATATGCATCTGGTAATGTCATGGAGATGGGCTATGTGTTTACACTGTGTTAAGTTAGCATGAGCTTATTAGAAGTTTAAACGCCATTTTTACTTTCTGCTGCTTTTGCACACGGCACAAAATATTATAAATGTTTAGAGTCTCTGAGAATATTTTGCTTCACACGAGAATAATATGTTTTCCTATAGTATCAGCCTTGCTTGGTAAGCTATGTCTGAACAGTGAGTGCCGAGACCTTCAAGATTATTTCAACACAGTGGTTGTTGTTCGGTCTGATCAGCGCACGTCCTAGGCATAACACATATGCAGCTGTGGCCACCTCTGATTTTGGCGCGTTTAATAATGCACTGCGCAGAGCATGTACACACACTTGGAGAACATTCGCTTGCAGAGAGCTAGTGTAGAAAATGATGTGATACCTATCAACTAGGTCTAGAGGTATGGGGCCGTCCTTGTAAACCCAAATAGACCTTCTGTAGATATAATATAATATACTAGCAAGGGAGTATGTCGCTGTCAAGGGTCTTCTTAGAGAACAAACATGTACCCGTTTACGAAAAGTACTGGGACCTAATAACAGTTCCCTGCGATAGGAAATGGTATCACCAATTTAGGATTGGTACCCTTCCTATCAAAACATTTACAGGTAAATGGGGTACAGGATCCAGTATTGAATGTCCGTTTTGTGAATCACAACGTGAATCTATTGCCCATGTCTTTTTTATCTGTCCAGTATATAGGAACCTGAGATATAAATGGTTAAAACCGATTTGTCACATGATGGGGTTTACTTCAGGCACAGAAACTCTAAGGATTTTGAAATCAGATACCAATGAATTGAGTACAATCGCTATCGCCAAATTTTTGCACAGTATGTGGATAACCTGTGCCCATGCCTTGCACACCCAATGAACTTTTCTGCGGTAATTTTATTAGTTGGTTCTATCAAATAGATGGCGGCCACTTATGGTCTTACTTCCTTTACCTGTTTTTATATTAACTTATTGTATTTAGTACATACGGAATATGTAACTCTGGATTATTCTATGGAGATGTTGTATTTTATATGGATGAATTTCAATGTTTTTATGGTTATTGTTTTAAAATGTAAATGTCTTTTATGATTATGTAATCGAATAAAGACTATATGACTGAGTGCCGAGGCCTTCAAGGTTATTTCAACAGAGTGGTTGTTGTTCGGTCTGATCAGTGCACGTCCTAGACATAACACATATGCAGCTGTGGCCACCTCTGATTTTGGCGCGTTTAATAATGCACTGCGCAGAGCATGCACACACACTTGGAAAACATTCACATGCAGAGAGCTGGTGTAGAAAATGATGTGATACCTTTCTACTAGGACCAGAGGTATGGGGCTGTCCTTGTAACCCCAAATAGACCTTCGGTAGATATAATATAATATACTAGCAAGGGAGGGTAAGATTGAGGTGCCATTTAGCCTCCTTCCCTTTAGCATTTTAACATGCTTTCTCCCTTTGTATTTTATGGAATAGTAACAATGCTGATAACCTTGTTGCTTATAATATGTCTGCTTGAATTAGCTAAGATACTGCGCTTGAGAACACGGCATTAGAAATAAATATTTCAAACTTGCACGTGTCTTCATTTACTCCTCGTTTTGGACTGGTATGATAGTATAACGAAAGAGTGTTCATTTGTTCCACATTACCTGAGGTGTTCTAAGTCCATGTTCTGGGTTGTCTAATCATTGGGGGCATGGAAGAACCAATGAGACACTGATTGCTAGTCTGGTAGGGAATTTTGGATACTATGGTGAGTTTTGGTCACCCTAATTCACTGAGGTTCTAAGTCTAAATGCACATTTCTGTGTAGGAGCAGAATCCCTGCGACAGTAAGATCCATCTTTGCATCCCTGACTTGTCAATCCAAAATCCCTAATCATTCAATTGTGCTGTACTTTCTTGCTACACTGCTAATTCCTCCTCTGTGTCCTCATTGTGTATTTCCTTCACATTCTCAAGTTTGTCCTCAAACATGGTGACCTCAGGCACCCACCTAGCGGGACCTGCTACAAAAATTCTGTCCATCATTGTTGGGGCTGTTTCCTTAGCTGTCTGGTCTGCAAAAGCACTCCCTTTACCTACATCGTCAGTAACTTTCCTATGGGCGTTACACTTTATGATTACCAATTTCTTAGGGAGTGTCAAAGCGGACAGAAGCCTATATATAAAATGACTCTGCTGAATCTTTGTACAATGGGAAGTCGGCCCAGAGTCGCCTGAAATTATAAGCGACTCCAAAGGTGTACTGGCTGTCAGTATAAATATTAACAACCAGTCCCTCACTCAACTTGCAGGCTCGTATTATGGCAACAAGCTCTGCAGCTTGAGCAGACTGATATGGAACTCGTGATGTCTCACCTACCATAGGCAGTCTAGTAATAGCATATGCAGCAGTTAAGGAACCATCCGGTAATTTAAAGCAAGAGCCATCAACATATAGTTTCCCTTGGGGGTCAGATAAGGGAACATAGGTCAAGTCTACCCGTCCTTTCGTCTTTTCTTCTGCCCAGAAGATACAATCATGTATGTCTATCTCCTCATTCTCAGAAGGGTGGGGTAGTAACGTGGCCGGATTCAGAGTGGCACATCGTTTGATCGTAATATGGTGGATTGTAATTGAGCGCCCAGCATTGTAATTGAGCGCCCAGCAGTCCAATTGTTGGGTTTGAAGTTCTCACCAAACCTTGGATTAATATGTATGGCGAACAGCATTAACTCATAACCGGTCAGACGTGCACTGGTGAGGTGCTGTTTCTTTGTCTTATTCAAAAGTGTACCCACAGCATGGGGTACCATAAGTGTGAGATCAGTATCAAATACAAGTCCAGCCAATTGCCGTAACGAGACAGCCGCTCTTAGACAGCTCGGGAGGCCTCGTGCGACTGGATCGAGCACAGCAGAGAAATAAGCACAAGGCCGTTGCTTATCTCCAAATTTTTGTGTTAAAACAGAAAGCGCGCAACCAGCCATCTCATGGACGTACAATACAAACTGCTTAGTATAGTCTGGGGTGCCGAGTACTGGTGCAGAACAAAGTGCAGTTTTCAATTGCTCAAAAAACTGCTGACAGTCAGGCATCCAGGGCAGGGGTTCATGTACATCTTTTAGTGTTAAAACAAGCAGGTCTAATAGGTGACCTCCTGTCGACAATACTGAAATTTGGAAAGGGATACTTTATGGCCATGTTGAGCTAAATATAACAACAATTTAACTTTACTGTCTCTGCAACCTTGTTCAGTATACGAGGAAATGAGCAAGTCATCGACATACTGAAGCAATACATTACCTGTAGGGAGCAACAAGGAATCCAGCTGACCTTTCAATGCCTGGCTATAAATACTCTCTATAGCCTTGGAGAGCATGACAGAATCTAAAGCTTCTACTAGCAATGGTGAACCCAAACAGATCTGATAAAAGTTGGATAGATGCACTGCAAGATGGGTATATGCTAATAAACACGTTATTTGAATTTCTGGTGCACCGGAAGGAGGCGTCGAGGGTCCTGCGACGTCTTAATGATTAAGTTTGAGAAGTGAGACTAGATGGGATCTAGAATCATCCCTAACGGGCACACACTTAGTTGTCTTCTAAATGAGAAAGACTTCCACTCCTGTTTTTAATTAATGTTCGTTTTTATTTCGTGATACTTTTTTAGTTTTGGAGATGAACAATTTTCAACATTTTATGTTGACCTCTTGATTTTTCACAAACTGAATGTATTCTTCAGGCAATGTCAGTATTAAATTACCAATGCATTTCGGGCATATATACTCATGCCCTTCATCAGGGAGACGACACTGCAAAAATATTATAAATTACCATTACTGTCTGGTATACATAAACATGTGCACAAAAATATCATTTCAGAATAAATGCTTTACATTGAAAATAACATCATGGCTGTGGGGTAACAACTAAGGGGATGTTAATAAAGTGACGAGCAAAAAGGTTAAAAAGGTGGTGTTAGAGCAGGTTTTACGAACGGAAAGCAGTTCAATGCCACTTACATGCCTTTCGATGTGAAATGTTCGCATCTGTAACAGGGAACAAGAGGGTTTGGTTACGGTCTGCCCGGTGTGAGTAAGAATGCACGATCGAAAAAATGGTCGAAAACATTAGGTTTGTCGGTGGACAGAAGTGGACTGACCTGAAATCCGTTGATGAAGGGCATGAGTATATATGCCCGAAATGCATTGGTAATTTAATACTGACATTGCCTGAAGAATACATTCAGTTTGTGAAAAATCAAGAGGTCAACATAAAATGTTGAAAATTGTTCATCTCCAAAACTAAAAAAGTATCACGAAATAAAAACGAACATTAATTAAAAACAGGAGTGGAAGTCTTTCTCATTTAGAAGACAACTAAGTGTGTGCCCGTTAGGGATGATTCTAGATCCCATCTAGTCTCACTTCTCGAACCCAAACAGATACCTGCTGTCAGGATGAATGGGAATACTGAAGAACGCGTTTTTCAAGTCAATGACAGAAAAAAATGTAGCAGAAGAAGGACTCATTGCCAAAAGAGTCGTAATGTCAGGGACCACCGGAAACTGGGGAATCACTATTTTATTAACTTCCTGGAAGTCAATCACAAAGCGATAAACATCTGCATGATCATCAGAGGAACCCAAAGGTGTCTGTTTGAGAATGGGAAGAATAGGGCTATTACAAACATTAGCAGTTGTTTCCTCAACCACTCCTTTCTCAATTAAGTCCTGCAGAATTCGCTTTATTTCGCGTTCTCCACGGAATGCAAAATTACCCAAATTCCGCAAATTCCGCGAGCAGAACGGAATTTACCGCCCATGCCTAGGTACAATAGCATTGTCTTTAACTCGGAGCGAAAGAAACTGGTGGTATCTGTAACAGTCCCACATATGTGTCACCTGTCTTCCAAAGGATGGGTGGTACATCTTTAAACTCCAGGAAGAGGCGCATCTTTGGACAGGCTCTGTATTTGGCACAACATCCTGACCCATTGTCATGTAAACTCTTGCCAGGGAGCAGTAAATCGTAGCATGCAATTCCTTTAACAAGTCCAAACCAATCAGAATTTCTCCGCAATTAGACGTCAATAAGAATGGCAAATCCACAGTGAAAGGACCAATAGTTAATGCAAGGGGTTTTGAAATGAAGCTCACAACCGGCACACCAGAAAAACCTACCGAACCATTATTCTGTCCAGACAGAGCCGCCCCAGGGACCAAGAAACAAAAAATAGAACTGTTTGTTGCACCTGTATCCACCAAAAACTCCTTAGCTAAGCCATGCACATCCGTACTAACATACGATCTGCGTTGATCTACAGGTATCGGAACTGGTCCCTCACTCTGTCCTTGGCTGTCCTAGCTGTAAGACATCCCTGTCACCTCATTCATGTATAATCATCGTGATAATACTGTCCTCCTCAAGTGTCATCAAAATAATTTTGATCAGAATGACCCTGTGAGGCCACAGCATTCTGAGCGCTATTCTGTCCACCAGCTCCACGACCCCGCCTGCGAGAACCTCGTCCTCTGGGAACCACCCCTTCTGCAAAAGCACAGGACACTCCCTATGCAAGTGTTCTTCTCTTTACAATATGCACATCGATTTGGCCCTATAGACGTAGTATTTGTTGACTTGCTAGTGCTTGGAAGCTGTCGGGCCGAACCACCACCATGTCCTCTACCATTCCCCCTAGAAGCCTGCTGCAACAACACCTTCATCTTCAAATCCTTGTGCTTCTTCTCTGTACTCTTTTATCCTAATTTTCCCTGTGTTCATAATATTGTGCCATATTCAAAATGACAGAAGGGGAAGATGTGGACTAGGTGCTCTCGGAAGCCTGCAATCGGGTGCCATCTCAGGAAGCAAATTGGAAACAAATCTATTGACAATCAAACACCACCTTCGATTGTCGACTATAATCTAGAAACACACCCTCAAACCGAGTGAAAAGTCAGACACACTCTCATCCTTCTTCTGATGACAAGCTGATAACTTGCACAAACTCAAGGGTTAGAGGGGGATAGGGATGGGCGAGGCAGCCCCCCACTCAAACAGTCTTCAAACAGATAATGCCTCACCCATGTCAACATCCATATATTGCGTAGACCGGGTAGAGATATAAATTATCACTACTACCTTGGATATGTCCAATAACATACACCAAAAGGTCTGGATGTGTTCTTTACAATTACAGAAATAAAATCACACAGGACCAGATCATTCACCCACAGATAGTAGTGATAATTTATATCTCTACCCGGTCTACGCAATATATGGATGTTGACATGGGTGAGGCATTATCTGTTTGAAAGCTGATAACTTGCCCCAATCAACTTTCCTCTGAGGGATAAGAGAATGCATATACATAATGATACGGCCGGGCAATGCAAGTATCTCTGGTCTAGGCTTATCACCTGGCTTTCGTTCCTGATCCCATACTTTAATTTGATCCCAGGTACCACCCAACTCCGCAGCATGATCCTGTGTGTGTGTACCTGTCTCCAAACATCAACCTCAAGTAGTAAGCCAAAGAACATTTCGATATCAGCAAGTGTCATCACTGTGGAAGCGGCAGCTTCCGTCAATTCTTTATAATAAGCAGTTGGATTCTTTCTAGGGTCAGATAGCTCAGTCTAAGAGACAAGACTCGCAAATTGCGCATGCACTTTCAAGGGTGCAAGGGTGTCAAAAAGACACCCTGTTGCCCCCCTGAAATTGCTCTGTGCACATATGTTGCGCACACACATGCCCAAAGGACATGTGTTTGTGTAACCAACAACTTTGAAAAAGGCGTTTTAGTACATTTTTCAAAGTTTTTGCAAATTACCACCAAGTTTGCAAATTACCATCAAGTTTAACTCAATGGGAATTTGCGCCCCCTAGCAGCAAAATCGCTATTCTAAAGTGGTTCTTGCATTGCATTTAAGGAATCACAAATTGCGATTCCTTAAATGCAATCGCGATTTGAGAAATCACAATTAATTGCGAATTCTCTAATTGCGAGTGCCTTGAACCTTGATGCATGCGCCTGAACATTGTGCTGATCCCTTAGCTCTGGTATTTCAGGGTGATAGATCGGATGAACCTCCAGCATTGGAAACTGAGATACCGGGGTGGGGCTCTTCTCGAGCAGTCTACCCCAATAAGCAACAAGGGTTCCAACATTACCAAAAACTTGATCAGGTGCCATATCAGTAACTTATACATGATCCTTAATATCATATAGAATCTGCGGTGCTGCATCATTGAAACATTGCTTCCAAAGACCGATCAAAGTAGTAGACATGTGCTTAGGGGCATGCTGTTGTCCAAGGCTCATAATCTTTCATCACACTCCACACATCTTCCAAACCATAAATGGGGTTTCAGGCTCACCATGTAGCCTGATTAGCAACTACCTTTTTCTCTGCATCTCCCATCTCCCATCTCCAATCTCACATACGGACCCATTCGCTCCTTAAACTTCAGCCAGTCTCTATCCTCAAATCCACACATTGGTGTCCCACTACTCTGTGACGTCGGGGAATGGAAGAACACAGTGGGAGTGATAACAGAGGTAGCAGGCACAAACGTCACTGACGGCTGTTTCGCAGGTGTAAGGCTGGAGAAAAAGACGCCGAAGCAATAGGTGTTGAAGGAGTACTAACAGTCATAGTTGCCACAGATAACAAGGACAAAGAATGGACAGGAGGTGCCGTGTCCAAGGCAGTCCGATCAACAGTTAAAGAAGCAGAGACAGAAGAACCGGGTAGCTGGGGCAGCTAGGGAAGAGCAGGATATATCATCTGTGGGGCATATGGGGGTGGGGGTCAAGTATCCAACAATTGTTCAACAAACGTATCATTTTCTTCTTGGGTCACATAAGATTTATCAATATGCGATTGAAACCTCCTGTCTTCAAGTTCAATTCCTATCTCTTGCTTCTCTCTATCCTGTGCTACAGCTTTCTGAGTCAATGTTTGCATTCTCCCCTTCCGGGCCTCTTTCTCTGCTTTCATTTGCCTATGTTTAGTCTCCTTTTGCCACGTTCAAGGAGAATCAACCATAGACTGACTACTTCTTTTCACAAACAACTTTTCCTGTAAAAAAAACTATTTTTTGTTCATCATAAGTGCCTGTCAGCGGCCACTGCAACTCGGCATTGTCCCTCATATATTTGTGCCATAGTGTACTAAACATAATAGGGCCCAGGCCATGCTTCACATAGATATCAAAATTTGGAGTGCCTTCTGGAGGAGCTGGCTGACTTTCTTCTAATTGAACATCTACAGAGCAACAACGAGAACAAAAATCCAAGTACAGGCTAAATCCGGGCATTTTCAAAAGTGAGCCAAATTCGTTATGTTGGCCGGAAAAGTGTTTGTAAACACTTTGTTCCAAAATCAGTCCTCAGACGGAGCCAAATACAAACCAAAATGGTACCATATCCACAAAGAACCAAAACAAACTCACATGGTGCACACAGGTTAAACAAATGTATTCTCCACTGCAGACTCTTTGGACCAAACGGTCAGATGCAAGGGTTTCCCCGGTCAGGACCCCAGTCGTTATGACCCCTGGGCGAGGCACCATCTTGTGGGACAGAAGGGGCAGCTGCGAGTTCAGGAACTCTCTTGTGCAGGGATCCCTGGTCCGTCCGTCCACCCCGACAGCAGACTTGACCTCCCCACTCGTCCTCAGGAGGGGATGGGCTACTCGCATGATGGGGTTCCTGTTCGGGCGCCAATTGAAGGAAGTGACCCGATTAGGGCCTCCCGAGCCACTCACGACCACCTCTAAGCCTTCCATAAAAATGAAGAAGAGTCGGTCAGACAGTAGAGAATACAAACCAAGTATATTTATTCAGATACACTCTTGCGGAGCCCAGTCTGCCCAGTCTCTGTCGATTGCTGCAGAAGGACTGCCATCCTCAAACATGGTGATACATTATGTACGATTCAGAACCAATGAAGGCACGCCCAGACTGGAAATTTCCAGATAGAGGTAGCTACACAAAGAAGGTACAGAAGGATAAGTTTCGATCCTGGGACGGACCACACACTATCTCTATGCCAAGGTTGTTCTGCCTGCGCCCATCGCTGGACTAGTGGGAGCAGGCCTCTATCTAGTGGGAAAGGTATGTACTAATAAGAACTGTGTATTGGTTGGTACAGCAAGGGCCAACCTTGGAGAAAAAGAGAATTAGCAAAGGTGCTTCTTGCAGAGGCAGAGAGAGACTAGTTTCCATCATGACTCAAAATGGCAGCCAAACATAAAATGGTGGTGCGAATGCTAACTTATGAAGAACAATATAAACAACACAGTTAAGACATTTGTATTCTAAAAGCAGTACAACCAGGAGTTATTCTCACTAGTTTAGAGTACAATCAAACTAAGTGCCAGATGTACGACCATTGTAAATTGTGCCTCACAATTTGCGCTTGATTGCGAGTCGCAAATTGCAAGATGCAATTTACAATGTACTACAGTGTAAGAGACACTGATTGCGACTCCCTTTGGGGTCGCAAAATGCGAGGCTTGTGAATATTAATGAGTCACTCGCAATTTGAATCACTGACCTCCTTTTTTCTGGCCCCTTTCTCCTGTCCTTCCCTGCCCCACTATGTTTGTCTCTGTCTCCTCCATTTATTTCACTTTTTCCTCTCTTTTGAATTTTCCACTTTCATTTCTTTCTTTCCTCTCTCTTTGCCATTTTTCCCTTTTCCTCTCTTCCCTGATTCCTTCACCTCCCCTCGCACCCCCAAGAATAGACACAGTGAGAGGTACCATCAGCCACGGTGGTGACCTATAATGTAACAGCACCTAGGACAGGGCAGGTGGGCCAACTGCTGGGCCCTTGTGTCACTGCATCAGCTGCCCAATGTGAACCGATGAGTAAAATTCTGTTACCTGTCTCTCCTCTTAACCAATAATTTAAGTATTCCATAATTCATTCCATCTTTTTTGTGTAGTAAATAATCTATAATCCATTCGTAGTCTCAAACATATGTCAATCTTTATTGGGGTTCATCAGTGATTCCCTCACTACCACCCTCCAACAGTGCCTCTCATCTCTCCATAGCCCCTGTCTCACATGTAGTTCATTTATTTTATGGCACCTCTCATACCAGTGTAGGGTGTCAGAGCATTTTACACCACACACCTATAGAGAGAGACAATTAATGATAGTGTATAAATAAGTGTATAGAAAATGTCACATAAGACAAAGGGGACCAGAGGGTGTAGGAATCTCATGCCATCCATACTGGTAGGCATTTTTACAGAGCCCTAAGTCTAGGGAAGCACAAATTTGGGTTCAAAGTGTAACACAGTGGTTATGATTGACTTTACTAATGAGAATGTATTTCTACCCAAACAAACGCTTTTTAGAAAAATTAGGATAATGAAAGACTAGGGAAAAAAACATAACTTTCTAACCTAGACTATGATTATAATTTATGAACATCAAAGTGACAAAAGAATCTCTGTGACAAAATCAGTAACCCACTGAGCCATGCACATAAAATAATGTTCTGAATAGTACACTCGCTTTGCAGCAGGCATATTAACCATCTGCGCTACCGTAAATGCGTTAAAACTAACACTTGACAAAACTCGATCTCTCTCCATCAGGTACATTAAGCACCAGAGTTATCTTGGCACTTTTATTGTTGCCTGAAAACTGTCAGATATACAAGGAACTCTGCTGTGTTTTTAAAACTGCTGCACTGCTTACAAAACCGATCTTGAATCGGCTTATGGAGTGGACAGAGGAGAACCGAACTATAGTTGACATGCAGTACGGGTTTAGAGCCGGCAAATCAACTAGTGACCAGTGTCTGAATCTGTACCTCCTAACTGCCAAATACACAAAAGCCGGCAAGGGCACGGTCTTCATGGGATTCATGGACCTGGCTGCGGCCTTTGACAATGTGAATAGGATTAAACTGTGGGCCATGATGCACAAGATAGGCATTGATGCGGGGCTGATAAATATCTTAAAAGAGTTGCACTGGAACACCACTGCCAGGGTCCGTTTTAGCCCAGAGGGGGGGCGTACTGACCCATTTCTATGCTCAGGAGGAGTAAGGCAAGGGTGCATTCTCGCCCCTTTTCTTTTCTCACTCTACATCAATGCCTTAGAGAGTGCCCTCATTTCCCTAGCTGTGGACTGCCCTAAAGTAGGACCGCGTCAAATCTTAGTACTATTGTACGCGGATGACGCGGTCTTGCTTGCTCGAACACCGAGGGCCCTACAACAACTGGTGGATGGATTTGTCAAGTTCATGGCTGACCTAGATCTATCTGTAAATCTAAATAAATCCTTTGTTATGGTGGCTGGCAAAAGACCCGCAAATAGGTGTGTGTTCAAAATAGGGTCACATACCTTGGATAAATTAAACACTTTTCCCTATTTGGGCCTTCTATTTGATGGTGAAATCCAATTTAGTCAACTGGTCGAGGAACATTGTACCAAGCTAGTTTCTTCGAATGGTGCAATATTAAGCTTTGCTCGTAGGTTGGGGCGATGGTGCCCCGAACAAGTACTGACTTTGTATGGTTCAATTAGTATGGCAAAGGCCCTGTATGGGGCGGAGGTGTGGGGCTTCAGGGACTGCAAACAACTACAAGTAGAGGAAGACAAATTTCTCCGCAGAATCCTGAAAATCCCACACTCCATCTCGGCCGAAATCGCTCATGCAGAATTTGGGATGCCATGTATCTCAGATTATGTCAAGCTGAGGCCAATTATAGCATGGATTAGAATTTGGACCAATCCGGAGGCATCATTGAGCAGGGAAATTGTCTTAGACTGTCTGCAAAGGGATAGGGGGTTACAAATTCCTTGGTTAAAATATGTTAAAGACTCTTTAGTGAATATAGACCAGTATCACCTATTAGTGACCCGTCCTTGATTTCTAGCAGCTGTAAATTAAGGGTGAAAAAGTTGCTTTTAGAAAAATTTGAAGCTGCTAGACGTGGTCTTGGTCCTGTAAAGAGATCAATAGCAGCTCATGGCTTAGTGAGAAACGGGGTGGGAATGGAACCCTATCTGTTTCTGATGTATAGCCAGTATGATAGATTTTTAATGTGCCATTTTAGGCTCAATCTGTTACCTAACATTTTAGCTTTCCCCTCTGGTTTTACTGTAACGATTGAGCAGAAGGGTGCCTGCGGCTGCGACAATAGGTCTCCGCAGGACACCCTTCATTTTGTACTTTTATGTTCATTTTATCGAAATCCTAGACGTTTATTTTTGGTTGACATTCTTAGGAAGTGGGAGAGGTGTGGCGCCGCGGCCAGGGCGACTGACGCTGGAATCTGGCGACCACGGTTCGATCCCCGGCTCCGGCGGCAGGTTAGCCCAGCACCATGTGACTCTGGGCAATAGCTCGCTTAATCTTCCCGACGGCCCCCAGCGCCTAGAGACCCTTACGGGTGATTGTGCGCTTTACAAATGTGGACTTTACTTTACTTTTAGGAAACAGAAATTTCGTCACGCAAGAGCTGCACTGTTTTTCTTTCAGAAAGCTAGTGATACCCTTACCTTATGCTCTATCTTAAGTTTTTTTAAAGTAGCCGTAAGATTGAGAAATACAAGAAATTAACTAATCTTTGTGATAATAATTATTTCTCCTTATGAATTGTATCCTCCCCTCCCTATAGTTTTAATTCACTAAAAGTTCAGAAATGTAATTTAATGAAATTTTTATTGTGTAATGTATTTTTATGATGATTTTTTAATCTTCGAAATAAAGATTTACTAAACTGAACTGCTGCACTGCTTACAAAACCGGCACACAGTAAAAAAGCTGCCCCCCCCCACCCATCCAGCCTCCCAGGGAAACACCCGATGCCCATTGTGTCCAGTCCGGCCTTGGCAGGAGCCTTTAGAAGGTGGTTATTAGGGCAGGGGCGGCTGCTGGAGCCTCTGTCAAGTTCTCCAGCTTCTCCATGTCATTACAGAAGGTACAAGGGAGGCTGCAGGAGAAAGAGAGTGAGGAAACAGGAGAGAGAGATGGGCGACCGAGGAGGAAGGGCGCTCCACTAGTTGGAACATTTTTGCCAGGGCTGGTTTTGGTTTACAATGGCCCTGGACTGGAACACTAAGGGAAGGGGTAGGTAATCTGCAAATACAATTACAAGCAGTGCCAAAGAGAAAAGAGTTGCAAACAATGGAAGCAAGAAATCACTGCTTAGAAGAAACCCAAGGATCACCAACCTTTGGGAGAACACACATAAACGGTGACGTTGAGCTTCTACTAGTGAGCTCAAGGTTCACCATGGCATGTGTTGGGAAATGAGACTGAGGTGATATACTTGTCCAAGGCCCTCTGAGATAATCATGAACCATTAATGGAAGCAAACAATGCTGTTTTATCCATCCTGGTATTTTACTATAGAAATGTACCTCTGATCCAACGTGACCTCCACTTTTATTTAAACAAAGTAATACCTACATATCTTTAATGTCATTCATACATTGACAAAAACGCAATTACCCAGTAGTAAAAGCATCTGGAACAATAAATGTAAAAGGAATGTAAATTTCTGGGTTAAAATGGATTGCTTAAGTCAGCACTCCTGAATAAACAGATGAACAAAGTGCCACAATATTTCAAAAGATCTGCATTCCTGTATCTTATTGAGGGACTGTAACGCAGACATTCCGTAATTGATGATTTTCTATCTGAAATTGACAATGGACCTGCATTTATTCCGGGAAACATCTACAATCATATTCATATGAAAGAGATATGGCACACTCGGATTACTTTGCGGCTAGAAACCAATCCGGACAGGTCACACACTGGTGAGAACTTGGACATTTTGGACATTGCATGTAACTTTACAAATAAGGGGGACAGCCACTGTGTAATGATCAGAAAGTATTACTATTCTGTAATTCGAGCAATCTCTGAATCAGCAGTCAATCATCTATAACCCATTTCCAGTCTCAATCAATAATCTATAACTTTCTCCATATCTGTACTGCCGATAGAATTTTTTAATTGTTCCTCTTAGTTCAGCAATGATTGCTCTTCTGTAATTCAACTCCATACTTGAATGGGTATTCAATGAATAATCCGTAATAATTCCTTCTCAGTATCAGTCATTGGTCAATAATCTATAACTTTTTACATCTCTGAACTAATGATTGATAATCTACAAACTGCGACTCCTCTGGGCCAACATTTTGTATTCTGCAATTCACTTAATCTCTAAATAATTGAGCAATAATGTATTATCCATTCCTATCATCAAGCAAAAATCTGTGGCATATAACTTGTTCGACCTGTGAACTAGTTTCCAGTAATCTGTAACCTGCTCCTCCTCTTGACCAATAATTAGCATTTTATAGTACACTCCATATATGTATGAATGATCCATAACCTACAACACATTTCTTCTATCAAGCAGTGGTGAGTTACCAATAACACATTCTATCTCTGAACAAAAGTGCAATAACCAGTAACCTGCTCATACTAGTGTCCAATGATTAGTGGTTTGTAATTCACTCCGTCTCTGACTGAGTAATCAATAATCAATAACTCATTCCATCTCTGAACTACCGATCAGAATCTGTAAACTGTTCCTAGTCTTGAGCAATGATTGTTTTTCTTTAATAGTCTCCATCTCAGAAGGAAGTGACAATGGTCGGTAACATATTCCTTCTCTAGGCCAGCAATCAGTATTGTGTAACAAACTCCCTGACAGACAACCAGTAGTAATCCTTTAAATTGCCAATGTCGTGGACAAGTGATGTTATGTACGGCTCTCAGAAAGTCAAAAGTGCGATTGTTGATTCCTAATCTAGTTGTTCACTGTTAAGACACAGCAACAGTAGGAAACAAATGTTGCTACATCTTAAGGAGAAGCATTTGCTTCCCCTGTGTTCTTCAGTCTGGCAGGGGTCTCTTGGGTGGCGACAGGCAGTCTCACATGCCTTCTACAGCCTCTTGGGTCTCAACAGATCCCAAGGAGCAGGGGCGGCTGGCATGTAAGGAAGGTGGGAGAGTGCAGGGGGGACAAAAATATGTTTTAAAAAGTAATCCCACTTACCTTCCGGATGTGACGTTCTCCTCCTCGCTTGAGTCTTCTTCTGGATGACAGGCTCCAGGAAACTGCTTTAACCAATCCTGGCACTGCTCTCACGCTGCATGAGAGTAGCACCAGGATTGGAGGGAGTGGCCACTCTTGCCAATCCCGAGGACACTGGAGCCTTATGCTGTCTTTAAACCAGTGCTCTAAGACAACTGGGTTAGAGAAGATTAAAATATGCATGTCTGGTTGGCCGTCAAAAGACGGCAGTCCAAAGAGACATGCGCACATTAAACATAAGTGCCTTGCCTATCACTGCTTTCTGCTGCTGCCTGACTGGCAGCAGCAGAAATCAGAAAGCCCTGCCCCCCCCCCTCCCCCTCATCCTGATGCTAGGCTCAGCACAGGGTTTTGACAAAAAATGGTAATAAATTAACTTTCATTACAATTTTATTTTTCCATCTCTGAGGGCAATTTTTTAGTGAGGTGACGCTCCAACGCCTTAGGGGAGGAGCCGCCTCTGCAGAGAAGGTGCTCTTCCTCCACCAACCTCCACCTACCCAGTCAGCCTCGGGTCTCTGCTGACTCACACAGGCAGCAAAACACATGCCACAATGAATAGCAGCTCTCACAGAACTGCCATTTGTGATGAACCATGCTCTCTTCTCTCATTGTGGGAGTGGAGAGCACAGTTTTGGACATGGAATGAACATAGCATGGCGTGGAAGGGTGAAGGACGCCAGAAAGGGATTTCTTTTGTATCGGGGCGGGTATTTGCACAGAGTGGATGGGGAGGTTGGCAGGATGTCAGCTAGTACTAGCTAGTTTTTTTTGTATGGGTAAAGAGTGCATGGAAATAGGAGATGGTATCGTGATTGGATGGCAGCACACTAGTTCGGGATTTAATTGTACGGAGGTGAAGAATGAGACAGGAAAATGTTGTTTTGGAAGTTGTCAGAAAGCCAGGTAAGTATTTTTTTCTAGTGGGTGTGAAGAAGGAGGACAGGACATGGGTACATTTTGTACTTTTAAGTGGATGAATGAATATTTATAAAGCATGACTGTTGCTCCCAAAGGTGCATCCTGTCCCTACGCTGTGAAAACAGAGTTTATAACTACGTGGCTGACCAAGACAAGAAATCACTGAATAAGTGCATGGCACAATGAGTCAATGGGGAGACGTGCTGAAGGATAAAGGAGGCTGGGTTGGGTGGCAGTACACCTTGCTTTGTATGGCTCTCCCATTACACCTCTACCCCTGTAATTCTCATTTGAGCAGAGGAAAAATGGTTTGGGATCAGCCATACATACCATAATATTATAGATGAATATCTGTAAACAGAGGGGATCTGGGTTCTATGTGACAAGCTACACAGCCCAAGCGTTGCCCTCGCTCGAGTTGTCAAGGTAGGTCGTTCCCCCAGCTGCAGCTTCACCAGCGCGTGAGTGTGCTTGTGCCCATTTTTGTTTTGATTCCTTGCTGCCCATTCCGCTCTCTGTTCCTGTGCGTCCTTACTGCTGTTTCCTCGCCCCCGTGCACATCGCTCGCTGTACCCGCCGCTGCTGCCCCAGTGGCCACGGCCCATGCGCCCACCTCCCGCCTCCCACCTGCTCCTCCCTCCCACCCCCCATATAATGGCGGCAGCTGCGCGACCGTGACGCTGGCGCCCACGCCTCAGGCGCGCCAAAGGCACGCTAAGGCAAGCCCGTCTGCGCCCGTCCGAAGAACACCTGACCCACGCACCAGCCATGAAGACTGCCTCCGATAAGACGCCAGCACCCTCATCGCTCTCAACCCAGGACGTAGCCCCGCCTGCTGCAGAGCCAGCCCGAAGCGCACCCACGGCCCCTTCCCTACCAGAACTGATGCTTCTCCTGCATCGAAGACGCAGAGACACCCGCCATGACAAAACACAACCAGCTCCAATGCATCCTGAACAACACCCGCTCCGCACGCAAACATGCTGTCGAGCTCTGGGACCTACTCGACACCGCATCTCCAGACGTCGCCTTCCTGACTGAGACCTGGATGAACAAAGCCTCCTCCCCAGACATCGCCATAGCCATCCCCGACAGATATAAGATCGCCCGCAGAGACTGCACCAATGGAGTCGGAGGAGGAATTGCAATCATCCACAGGAAAACCATCAGGGTCTCAACAAACACTGATGACACTCTCAGCACCACCGAACACATGCACTTCCAGATCCTCACAGACCCCAAAACCACCCTAAGAGGCATCCTCATCTACAGACCACCCGGACCCCGACTGCAATTCTGCGACGCCACCGCCAACTTCATCAGCATGCACGCACTTACCGCCACCGACTACATCCTCCTCGGAGACCTGAACTTCCACCTGGAGAACAACAACGACAGCAACTCCTCCACCCTGATTGACAACCTCGCCAACCTCGGACTGGAACAGCTATTTAAATCGCCAACCCACATCGCCGGACACACGCTCGACGCCATATTCTCCTCTAGCCCACACGTCTCCTTCAGCCACATCTCCGAACCCACCTGGACCAACCACCACTGCACCCACTTCACCTTCTGGAAACCCGTCGTACAACTACAGACAAACCTCGCACTCCACCCACCGACCAACCCCTCCAACCCCGACGAGGGTGCGCGCACCTTTAGATGATGGATGGAAGACTGTGCCAACACCTTAGCCCCGCTGAAAAAAACAACCCTCAAAGACATCAGCAAGAGAGCCAACTGGTTCACCCCTGAACTCCTTTCATAAAAGCGCACCTGTCGGTAGTTGGAGAACATATGGCTCAGCGAGAAGTCGCCGGACAGTCGCGCAGCCCACAAAGACGCCATCTGCAACCACCACACCTCAGCAAGACCGCCAAGAGGACCGCCTACAAAGACCGCCTCGACAACATCGCACACAACAGCAACGGGCTCTTGAACGTCGTAAAGGAACTCTCCAACCCCAGCTCCAACGCCAACGACATCCCACCGTCGCAAGCCCTGTGCGACTCCCTCACCTCCTTCTTCCACTGCAAGATCGCCAACATCCACGATAGCTTCAACCCTCGGATGTCCCTAACAGGCCCCAACACGCCAGAACCACCTCACCCCTCCGACAACGACCCCCTGACAACCTGGGCCAACGTGAGCATCTAAGACATAATCAAGACCATGGGCACAATCCACTCCGGCTCGTCGTCTGACCCTTTCCCACACCACATCTTCAACAAAGCCAGCAGCTCCATCGCACCCCACCTACGCAACATCATCAACCTCTCTTTCGAGACCGTGACCTTCCCTGAAAGCTGGAAGTGCTCCAAGATCAACGCCCTACTGAAGAAACCCAAGGCGGACCCAAGCAAACTGAAAAACTTCCGGCCCATCTCCCTGCTTCCGTTCCCAGCTAAGGTCATTGAGAAGATAGTCAACATCCAACTCACCCGCTACCTCGAAGATAACAGCATCCTGGACCCCTCCAGGTCAGGTTTTCGCAGCAACCACAGCACCGAGAACGCCCTCATTGCCGCCACAGACTGCATCAGGATACTACTGGACAACGGTGAAAAGGCAGCCCTCATCCCCCTGGACCTCTCCGCCGCCTTTGACACCATCTGCCACCGCACACTACGCACACAACTCCACGACGCAGGGATCCGAGACAAGGCCCTGGACTCGACCTCCTCCTTACTCTCCGGCAGAACCCAGAGAGTCTGCCTCCCCCCGTTCCGTTCCGAAGCCTCCGAGATCATCTGCGGCGTCCCACAGGGATCCTCCCTCAGCCCGACGCGGCTTAACATCTACATGTCGCCTCTCGCACGCATTGCCCAACATCACGACCTCAACATAATCTCCTACGCCAATGACACGTAACTGATCCTTTCCCTCACCAAGGACCCCCTCACCGTCAAATCCAACCTCCACCAGGGATTGAAGGCTGTCGCTGACTGGATGGAGGGTAGCCGCCTTAAACTGAACACAGACAAGACAGAGATCCTCATCCTCGGGCCCAATCCTTCAGCTTGGGACGATTTATGGTGGCCCGCATCACTGGGGACACCCCCCACACCCATCAACCACGCACGCAACCTGGGAGTCATCCTCAACTCGAAACTCACCATGACCAAACAAGTCAACGCTGTCTCCTCCTCCTGCTTCAACACCCTCCGTATGCTCTGTAAATCTACAGATGGATCCTGCACAAGGAAAACAGTCACCCAGGCCCTAGTCAGCAGCAGACTCGACTACGGAAATGCCCTCTACGCCGAAGCCCCGACCAAGCTAATCAACAGACTGCAAAGAATCCAGAATGCCTCTGCACGCCTGATCCTCGACGTCCCGGCCGCGACCACATCACCCCCCACCTGAGGAACCTGCACTGGCTCCCTATCGACAAAAGAATCTCCTTCAAGCTCCTGATCCAAGCACACAAGGCACTCCACAAGACCGCCCCAGCCTATCTCAACAGTCGACTCTCCTTCTACGTACCCAACAGGAAACTCCGCTCCACAGACCTCTCCCTGGCTGCCTCCCCGTGCATCCGTACAACCACAGCCGGAGGCAAATCCTTCTCCCACCGCGCCGCCAAGATCTGGAACACCCTCCCCCTCATTCTACGACAAACCGAAGACCTTCTAACCTTCATGAGACAACTCCAGACCTGGCTGTTCAACCAGTAGCAACAACACCCCCTTCCTCCCCACCCCTCAGCGCCTTGAAACCCTTGCGGGTATGTAGTGCGCTTTAGTTTTTTGTCTTTGGGAATGGTGTTAGTTGCATTAGATAAATAAATAAATAAGCAACTACGGCTTGTACATAATATTGAAAAAGCTTCTACTTAAAGCCTGGTGACATCAAGACAATGTTGCTACTCCTGAGTTTCAAAAAGAGAAGGGATATCCAGAGAAAAATGACTCTCTTTACAGGATTTTCCTTTCCCTACAACACTCACCTGGCATGATGTTATGCCGTAACTTTTCTCCACTAGTGAGAAGTGATCAGTGTAAGCAGCGCACATCGATGTGCCTGCTTTGACTGCAGTTCGGAAAAAAATGGACCACCTATGCCAGGACACAAAACAAAGCCCGATAGAGACCCGTTTCGATGCCCCCTTTAAACAAGTATTTGCAATGCAATAGGTCTTGCATTACTGAAAGTTTGAGCTATTAGAGTTGCAAATACCAATGCAACGGCAATAGCGCAAACTTTGAGTAATGCGAAACCTGTTGCTCTAATACCTTTGGGTCGGGTAAGCGCTATACAAAACTGAAAAAAAGCAAAAGATTAGAAATCCACGTTCCAGTGTGCTAATAAGGTATGTCTTACAAAAAAATGTCAAGCTCTGCATAAGGTACATCTTGCTCTCATAAAGGGCTTAATTTAAAAATAAAAAAGGCGGCTAAAAAGTGAGAAGTTGAAGGACACAAGTAACTAGTCCATGATCCAAGGGAGTGACAAACTCTTGAAGAGGAGGTAAAGTCCACACAAGCTAACAAATAACAAGCAGCCAAGCAATTGAGTGGTATTGAAACCGAAAGGTGTTTTGGGAGAGCCCCATAAAACAACTGCACTTGCATGTGAAGAATATTATGAGCAGTGAAAGTGGTCCCTACATTAAAGACTTCATTGCAAGTAAGGTTTGCCTCTTAGAGGACAGCAAGTCAGATGGGATAATATTTAAGATAAAAACCTGGCCTTGTTTGGGGAAATTGATTAGCCCTTTAAGATTCCAGATATGTTTACCTATAAAAGGGCCATATGGTTTTCAGTAGGTAGATAAGTTGCCAATGTAAAGGTACCAGAAGAACCACCATTAGCCCATGCTCCTTCAGTTGTCTTCATAGCAGATGTTCAATCTTTGATTTAAAACCAAAATTCATCATCCCTCCCATCGGGCAATACCAATTCACCTCACTTGTGACCCCATGTACCATGTCCTAAAATGGCACATCATTTCACCACGCCATTTACACCTCTCTATCCAAACTGTATCAGAACACCCAACATTAAGTGGTAAAAGACTAGGACATACAACTTTTCATCAATTTTTCCTGCTATCTCCCCAAGCTCAGGATCTGTATATGGAGCAATGTCTCATTCCACTGCAGTAGTGTAATGCAAAATGATGGTGACCCCTGCAGAACGTGATGGGGGCACCTAAATCTTTCATTCTCACAGATATTCATTGGTATTGGCTGAATACCACGGCCCCCTTGAGTGGAGGGGCAGGGGGGAGCTGGAGAGTTGAGGCCCCCAATGCACTGCAGAGGCTTGCCTTACGCCCCTGCCCCACTGTATTCCCACAAGAGAGGAAGATT
Source organism: Lissotriton helveticus (assembly GCF_964261635.1). Classification (NCBI taxonomy): domain Eukaryota; kingdom Metazoa; phylum Chordata; class Amphibia; order Caudata; family Salamandridae; genus Lissotriton; species Lissotriton helveticus. The sequence goes on along the minus strand of NC_136072.1, from coordinate 907,543,337 downwards.
TGAGGAACTCTCTAATCACCTGTAACAAGGAAATGCTGAAAAAGCAGGTAAAACAGCTCCATTTCAAATCTCCCAGCAATCCCCGTAACCTTAATAATTTGCATATGAACCACAATTTTCTAAATGCCTATTTCCCATGACAGCATGCATGAACATCCTTTACTGTTGCTAGTCTGCCATACACTGACACTGTCCGAGTGGATAATGCATACTCGAGTCATGTACTTCAAGTGTTTGCTTTTTCGCAAAAATTATACCGCCTCCTCTGCTTCTGGAACAATTGTGTGAATTTGAGGAAGAGAAAGATGATGCAACTCCTGCTCCACAGCTCAGACACTTTATCAAAACTCAGATAAAAGCAAATTAACAAGGGCCCTGTCCCTATCTAATGTGGTCATATGTGAGGTGCCAATACCTACAAGGACTGAGCATTTGACAGAAAAAAAATAGCAACAAACTTTCTGATATTCTGTGACAAAGTGCGCAGCCACATCCGTCCCTGCCTATACCATGAGATGTAATGCCTTTGTACAATGCAATAGAGCGGTAGACTTGTGTACCGATTATCACAAGGAACGCATATTTTAGTTAAACAACGTGATGCTAACGTGGGGTTGCTTTCTGATGGCGGTTAGCACAGTCTGCATCTGACATGTTTTTTACAGGTTAACCCTTTCACTGCGGCGGCTATTCCGCCGCAGTGCTAACGGGCGGGGGGCCGCGCGGGGCTCCAGCGCTTGTGACGGAACCGCTCCGTCACGGCCCTCGGGTGAGCGGTGCTTGTGACGGAACGGTTCCTTCACGGCCCCGCCCGCTCTTCAGAACGTCAGCGCAGGCCCGCAATTTGCGCCGCGCAGGCGCGGCGAGCGGGCCGTGACGGAACCGTTCCATCCCCAGCAGAGCCCACCCGAGGGCCGTGACGGAACGGTTCCGTCACAAGCGTGGGAGGGGTTAAAAGATCAGTATCTGTAAAGACTGAAAGCCTTCCACATCTAGTTCAGCTGAGTTCACCCGACACCCGACACCTCAAAGAGAATCATCTGTGGCCAGATAAACAATGTCACACCCTGTTCAGCTACTGCATGTTAAAATAAACAGGTAATTGAATTTTGAGTAGAGAGCTCTTTTTCCGGCATCAGTTTGTGCGACATGAAGGGATGTTGTTATGGTGACTGAAAGCCGAGTGGTTTGTACACGTTAATTACAAGATGAATCAGCGAAGGGCATAATCCGAAACATTCCTGCTGGTTTTGACAGGCGGCTACAATGTGTGTAACAAGTGTAAAAAAAAAACAAGACGTCAGCTGTTCTTTCATTTAGTTGTTTCCCTGCAAAAATGGAAGCAAAAAAAACAATCCTGTGAGTGGTGCGCGTGTGCGAGCGAGCCATGTGGTTTCAATTATCACGCTCGTGCCTGGGCACGATAATTGAAACCACATGACGGCCTGGTGCGTGTAATAGACACCAATAGGCCATGGGCGGAGCAATGCAACCGCCTTTGGCCTATTGCGTGCCGTCTTAGGAAAGACACACACGCAAAGCCCAATCGCTTGGCACAAAAGGAAAAGCACACGCACAAACGTGTGCGATTCCTAGGTCAGTCTATGAGACCCCATTTTTCACCTACTACATGTCTCGTGCTGCGCACTGCTACGCTAGGCGCAAGACCAAAAAACTGCCAGTGATCAGCATTGGTGAGACCAGGCCCACTTACAGCCCTGCCTGCGGCCAATCCTGACGCTGCTCTCAGCAGCTTGAGAGCAGGGTCAAAATTTCCCTGAGCGCCCTCGATTTGCACTCCTAGGGAGACTGGGAGACTGTGCCTGCTGTCTCCATCCCCGTAATGCAGCTCAGGTTGGAGATACCTTCAGTGTGCATGTCGGTTTTGCCGCCCTGAGATGGCCGGCCAAACTCACATGTGCAGTGAAGGCAGTACAACCACTCTCCCTCAGTGCATGTCATCCCCATGGCCCCGCCCACAAGACTCGCACACTTAGAAGAAAAATAAAACACTAATAAAACGGGTTTAAACCCCGTTTTATTATCGTTTTACTTTTCAAGTTTTTGAGGGTGCTGGCAAGGGGGGACGACACTCCTCCACCATAGCGGAAGAACTGGCGCTGGTGACCTCCAGAATTTAGTGTGCCATGAACAACAGCCCCTCACGTTCTGGTCGCTCACATTTTTTCCTTTCTGCTCCAATAGGATTTTTAGCAAACGTCTCTATTAAGTGACCACGCGTAATTTTAGAAATTATGCATGACAATCGTAACGTGAAACTCCAGAAACTACGCGAGAATACTCCAGCATAATAAACATTTCGCCCATGCGTAGTTTGCATGAGTTTTAGAATTTGATGACGCACTATTATTCGAGTCCTTATTGCGTAAGCCACCACTACTTCTTTAGGTCTCGTGACCTACAATGCGCGCAAGCGCATTTAGGGAGCGAGAATTCAAGTGCTCAAAATCCTCGTGAAACCACGGGCTTCGTTCCTGCGGTTTTCTTGAAGTTCATGTGAATCACGTGAGCAAACAAGCACGCGCATCGGCTTCTCCTCCCCTAATTATTCATGGCCGGCCGTACTTTCAGTTTCCCGGCCGCTCAGTAATTATCAGGTACGTGTTGTTTCACTTTGTCTCCGTGCGTTTCCCCCACCACTCGTGTTGTTCTCTCCCTTGTTGTTTTTTGCAGATTTGTCTCTCTTTTCAATCTGTTGAACCTGGTTAATCATACCCCTTTTGTTTTACATTCTCTGACTCCCTCCATATCTCAGCATTTCTTTCATGCAGTTTTACTTTTTGCAGACCTCGCATTGTCTTCATTACACGAAACACAGTCAGAAATAAAACAAAAACAGGACACTTTCACTTCTCTGAACCGACCATACTGATCAAGAGAAATACTTGCAAGCAGACTGCCACTAGTTTTTGCGATCAGTATTATAGTACATCTGGCCCCCATGCAGGAGACATCCAGTCGGCGGCAGGTCACGCGACGTCGTGCAAAGCCCGGACCCGAGGGTGGAGTTCAAGTGACATGCCATGGTCATCCTGTGCAACCCACAGACCATAATGAGAATGTGCAACAGTCACGCCACGGACAATGCTGTGCAATGGACACTAGAAATGTTTTTAAGCGTACAGTTTGCTTCAGCCCTCTAGCGCTTTGAAGTAACAGCAGGACACTTTATAATACCTATAAATGATTGAAGATAAAGGCTTGCAGCGGTACATGTGGAAGCTGTGTGTGCACGAGACACGGACACAGAACCATGATACGGAACACAAGGCTTCAATGCATCGCCCCACAGTGGGGGAATACACTGCCCACGCAGCGCGGGAACGTGGAAATATTCACTCGCTGTGGGGAGCACTGTTCACGCGGGGGTGATGGGCAGATTTGCACGCGGTGTTGTCACGGTACGGGCAGAGAAGAGCGCCTAGACGGGTAGGGGGTTTAACACGGTTCCGATGTGGGACGGCAGCGAAGTATGCACTTCTGCAACCCTTTAATATGCTATGAACCGGATCTCACACCCAACAGAATCAATACTGCACGCGAAGGGCGACTCCAACACCAGCTGACTTTGGAACTTTTTTTAATTGATTTTTTTTTTGTTTTGACTCAATTTCTTTGATGATGAAAGAGGACCCCTGCGCAACAACTATGGCAATTTTTTAAAGAGACGATCATGCGTCGATCACCTACAGTCCTACGTTGCTTTAGCCCACCTCCCACACTCCCCGCGTTGCGTCCATTTCCCCCATCTTCCTTTGTGCTACCTTAGCCAACAGTGCTTATTTTATCTACTCCAGAAGGATGAACGGGTTGGTTGACCGTGTTTGTATCTGATCACTGGATCTTCAAATTGAATGCAGATTATTGTAGCAGGAGCATTGACCAACGGTGGGGGAGGGGGCGCACGAGAGAGGCACAAAGGGAGGTGGCTCTTGACTGGAATTGCAAGAGCACGTCAATAAACCCTGTTTTACGGTGCCGCCTTGCCGTGCGCCCTGCACATGGTTGACACCTACAGTCCTACGTTGCTTTAGCCCACCTCCCACACTCCCCGCGTTGCGTCCATTTCCCCCATCTTCCTTTGTGTTGCTTCTAGGTCCCCGGTTGCTTGTGAAATAGAAATCTTACCACCGGCAGCTTTCAAAACGACAAACTCGGCTAACTATACATCTCCACCTCTCGAATTTTGCCCAGATGCTTCCAGTGTTTTCTACATCTTCAAGGACCACATGTCGCTAGCGAAATAAAGACAACCAAATAAGAAATTCGAATGCTTTTTGTGTCGTGACCAGGCGCTTTCATTTGACACGTTTGTTGACTATTCTCAACTTCAAAGACCACAACAGGGGTGGCGGTATGAACTTTTTTTTCATACTTTAGTGACACCTTCAGCTGCTCCAAACAAGACATGATTATAAAAGACGACCGATCCCGCGTTGTTCATGGCGAATGTTTAGTGCTTTTTTAATAGCAGCCTTGTGCAGACACGACACCAGAAGTACTCTGCATTAGCAGTTGAGATCGCTGCTTAAAGAGATTTGAGTGCCTATTTTTGGCTATTACGACGTTTAGCTTCAACAATGGATGACACCCCGTCTTTAATTTTTCCCGTGTTCCTTCGTGTGTTTGTTTCACCCAAAGTCCTCCTCTCCTCTGTGTTGCTTACGCCCACCTCCCACCCTCCCCGCGTTGCCTCCATTTCCCCAGTCGTCCTTCTGGTGTGTTTGTTTCACCTACAGCCCTTCTCTCCTCTGTGTACGTATGTGGTGTGCTCACCGACAAAATTAGGCTTTTAAAAAAAAAAAAACTTTAATCATGCTGGATAGCATCAAAGATAAAAAAAAAAATTGGCAAAGCTGTTTCGTCACAAAGGCAAATCTATTGGCCGTGCAAATGCTTGTTCCTTTACCTGCTACCATACCTCTTGTGATCCATGAAATAAAATATTTTCATTTTATTTCTTTTTTGGGAGGGCCCAGCAGTTGCGAAGCCACTCTATATTTCAAAAAACACTTTCAGATTACTCGGTTCCCCCTTCACTCACTGCTCTCTGTTAATTAACCCCACATGTGGTCCTTTCGGTAAATGTTTTAAATTTTAAATTTACTGCTGGGTTGTTCGGCATTGCAGGTAGTGCTTTCATGCAAAAAGAATTACAGTTATCAATCCAAGTGGCAAAAGCCATCAGGACCGGTAAATAAAAAATATAACAAAACAAGCACTGGCGTTGCCAATAGGTCTCGCAGTAGGAAAGTTGGAGCTATTGGTTTTGTAAATGACAAAGCCCTTTATGTTTTTAAAATGAAAACAAAAATAAAAGGCACTGTTATTTGCAATTGTAATAGCTCGAACTTTCCTACTGCGAGACCTATTGGCAACGCCAGTGCTTGTTTTACTTTGTAATGGACTCCTCCTCCAAGGGTTAGGTCTGTAATCTGACATTGATCAATTAAAAAACTAACTGGTTGTTTCATACTAAGTTTTCTGTCTGATTCTAGAATGAATAATGTGATGCTAAAAAGTGGCATAACAAAATTGCCATAGACCCGGTGCAAGCAAAGAAAAGTGTCGCCCGTCCCCTCTTGGGCTGCACAGGAACACTCACATCCCTGGGCCCAGAGCCACTGTACCTTCTGCGCCATTAATGAGGAATTCCACGGATGCCTAATCGGTTATAGCTGGCACTGTACCTTTTAATACGCATCCTTTAAGCTTATCTTGCTACCGACTCCACACTACAACTCCCAGAATTCACCTTGTTGTTGAATGAAAACCCGAGGCAGGAAGGTCTAGACTCCGTTTGGATGGTGTCACCTGGTAGCCTTGTCATTGATTCAGGCTTTGGGCTGGAATTAGTAATAATGTCCATGTTGGCAGAATGACTTGACTGACAGTAACAAAACCCGATTTTTAGCGTGGCCTGCTGTTAGACAATACGTCGCATCTAACATTAAATTTGGCCCTGTACATACCCCAGCTTTTATCTCACAGCATGTGTGGCAAAAATTTGGGAATATGGTAAACTGATTGATAATTAAAGGCAGAGACAGAACAAGAATGAGAAAGAGGCAGGAAAATATATAGAGGCAGACAAATAAAGTGATAGACATTGAGATGTAGAGAGGAAGTGTAAACACTGACGGAATAAGTCAGAGGCGAAGATAGGCAGAATTTCATTGAACTTAAGTGAAACAGTGGCGCAGAGGGTACTGAGGAACGGGAAAGTTAAGAAAAAACAAGAATCAAAGAATGAAAAAAGAAACAAAGGAGAAAGGATGGAGAAAAGTGGAAAGAAAGAAAACCATAAGCGGGAATTAAAAATTAAAGGAAAGAAGGGAATAAAGAAAAAATGAGAGAGAAAAGTTGAAGCAAATAAAGAATAGAAAATGAGTGAAAAGAAAGAGTGAACAAAGACAAAGTAGACAACAAAAAATAATGGCAAAAGAAACAATGCAGAAACGATAAAGGGATGCAAAGCTATAACGAAACAACATAACTGAGAACATGAAAGGAAAAAGCAAGTCAATGAAAGAAGAAGAGAAAACGTGAATGAAGAAAACAGAATAAAAAGATAGGTTATACGAGAAAAGGAAGGAGACAAAGAAATGAAGGACCGGACATTGCAACGAAATGAAAAGAAAAAACATTTGGGAAAGCAGAGCAGAACAAACTAATTGGAGGAAAATAGAGAGAGATAGGGAAACAGTAGAAAGACAGAGTGACAGAGACTGAAAGAATGTCAAATTAGATGAAAACGGGCCAGAGGATAATGTATGAAAAGAAAGAGACTATGTACAAACATACAGTATTTGTATTAACACAACCCGGCAGTAAATGTTTACGAATTTAAGCAATACAAGGGAAAGAGACTAAGTGTAAAAGTAAACGGGGGCGCGCTGGGGCAGAAAGCAGAGAGAGCAAAGAAAGGGTGCAGAAAAGAGAGCTTGCACCGCTCCATTAATCTGCAGTTAGTTTGCCTTTTTTGTTAAAAAGATGAACTTGATGAGCTAATGAACTCACAGACTGTAAAAGCAGTTTATTTGCATAGCAAACTCCCTCGCCAGCATGCTGTTGATCGCCTATGTGCAGACAATTCTGGGCAAATTACAGCCTCATTAATATGCTAATCTGGTCCTAGGCATGGAACGAGTTTTGGGTTTGTGGTGCTTGGGGGGTGGCGGTTGTTTCAGTTGCCTAGCAACCTTTTTCTCCAGGTAACTCTTCTCTCGCTTGCCCTTGATGTCCCCAAAGGCTTGCAATGTGGGAAAGAGGTATGCAGAAATAAGGCGGGCTGCTGTCACAGTACATTGAACCAAAGAAAAGGCAAACACAGGCCTCGGAGGGCCACGCGTGTTCATTTAGTATGTATTCATTAGAGGAAGGCATTCATTCACACGGCACATCGCAGGCGCGCGCACACGCGGCATAACACGACACTGAAACCAGGCTTCGCAGCGACACACACGACCAGTATTCATCAGAGCGAGGCAGGCACCCGCAGGCACATCACACGAAAACACAGAGCATAACATCACTTAAGCGCAGGCCTCACAGGGCAAGCGTGTTCATTTAGTATTTATTCCTCAGAGGGAGGCATGCACGTGCACGACAGTCTGCCAAGCACCTCACAGAGGTCCACACGTAAACAAATATACACACTGCCTCCTCCTCCATAATCTTACACACTCAAAGCAGACTTTGGAGTTGCACATATATTCAATTAGTACATCGGAGAGAGGAATGAGTTGACAAGCACACCAAACACATAGAAAAACGAACACTCTCACACTTCCCACTTCCCACCGACCACAAACTCACACACTCAAGTACACGCTTTGGAGACGCACAGGTGTGCACTTAGAGCTAGATTTAACATAGTGTTGGTTGCCCCTGATTAGCACAGGGCAATGCAAGGGTATTGCAACACTAAGTCAGATTCCCCAAGCAACGCAATGCCACCCCGCATGACCCTGAAGGGCTTGGTAAATCTAGGGTAAAGCAAGGCAGCGCAAGTCCCTGCCTTGAGTCACTCTGCCCCTGGGAAGGCATTCCATGGATAGCACATGGGTGTTCCCAAGCATTCACCACAGATTTTGGCACATGCCCAGATTTACCCAGAGTAGGAGACCTGGGAAGATGCCACAATGCTACGCCTTCCCTGGGGTGGCGTAATGAGGAGAAATATGCTAAATTTCTCCTTATTTTTCCTCTTTCTAAACATGCTGCATTCTGCAACACATATAACAAGTCTGTGAGTGGGTGTGCGAGTGCTCGAGTGCTCTCTGTTTTGCCCTCTTCTGCACTGTATTGCTTTTTCTGCTTGTTTTCTGCCCTTTTTTTGCCTTTCCTGCTCATTTTTCTGCCCTCTGCTTTGCCTTTTCTGCTCATTTGCCTGCCCTTTGTTTTCCTCTAAAATGAGGAAGGAGCTGCTGTAATTTCAATAGGGGAGGTGGCCAGGCGGCCCCCCTCTTTGGGTCAATTTCGGCCTGGGGACCCTATCCCCTGGGGCTTGGCCACATTTAAATGGGGGAGGGGACCCGTGTGGCGCTCCTCCCTGGACTGATTTCGCCCCCGGAATCCCATGAGTCTCTGGGTGCCCTGTTCCCAGCCAGGGCATCCAGTGTACACAATAGGGACGACAGGGACAGCCTCAAGGCCTAATAGTCCTAGCCGGCTTCCCGCCTCGTGCGGGAGCCGGCATTGCTGCTGCAAGAAGGGAGTTGCTGGAAATACAGCTCCCTCCATGCAGGAGCAATAGATTGTTATCTCTTTCCCTGCCTGTATGGCTGCAGGCAGGGAAAGAGATGAAACCTCAGCTTCCAGTGGGCAGGAGCACTTAGATATCTCCCACCCGCTGGAATCGAAATGTTTGTTTTTGCTAGGCATGAGTTGTCAGCCCTGCTGAAGCCAATGGTTCTCTTAAGTTGATATTGCAGACACCTTGCTTGCATGATACCCTCTGCAGAGCACTGCTGATGACCTTGCTCTTCGGCTCTGTCCTCCCAACATTGGATCCACAACTCACCAATGCCTTCTCAAGTTATGGAAAAATAGTGTCAGAGATGTGATATTTCCCTTTTGTTATAGGATCCTGTATTAGTTATAAGGTACCATCACAAACTCTATGAGGCCATGTCTAGCACAATGAAAGTGGGGTATAAAGCAAGCCAACCAAACACCCTCCTGTGGCCACTTTCCTCCTGAAATTATTGAAAAGGTGATAGAGTGCTTTCACAATGACCTGAAGGACACAGTTGACCGCAACAGGTTTGCTGCACTCCTTTGACATGGTTGACCATGACACTCTGATACAAAGACTCTACGAAGCAGGCATAGAGGTGACTGCTCTAGACTGGATCACATCCTACCTTCCCAACAGAACTAATGCCATCCATACCTCCCCTTTCTCGTCCAAACCGTAATTCATGAAAGCAGGGGTCCATCAAGGCTCTATCATCTCGCCCATGCTTTTCAACAGCTACATTAAGTCATTACCAGCACTGATCAGTCAATTTCACCTCATGTGCTATACCTATGCAGATGACACGCATATACTCCTTCAACTGGAATTCTCCAAATATATTAGAAAGTCGCCTATTTTCAGCTGACTCAGAGTAGTGGATCACTGTATGATGTTGAGCCATCTCAAACTGAATGCTTCCAAAACGGAAATACTCACGTGTGGCGATTTTAAAAAGGATGTCCTGCTTGCCGCCTGGCCTGATGATCTGGGAACACTGCCTAAAGTATCAAAGGAAGTGAGAAACCTCGGAATGACTATGGACTCCAAGCTATCAATAAATGCCAAGTGGACAAACTAACAAGATCAAGTTTTGTTACTATAAAAACTCTACAACTAATCTCCCCCCATTTTGGGATTTCCACACAAGGTCCAGGCTGCCATATCTCTTGTTCTATCCAAACTCACAATAGCCTCTACCACAGATCACCTTTAAGGACTATGAAAAGACTAAGGATTCAAAACTCAGCTGCCAGACTACTCTTACATATAGAGCCAATAGACCACATCTCCCCTTGTTTGAAAGCCCTGCATTGGTTACCGGTTGCCAGAAGATCCATGTTCAAGCTGCTTTGTATCACCCACAAAGCAATACATGGAATGGGACCAGTCTTCATCAGAAATAAAATCACCAAATACATTGAACAAAGAAACCTCCACTCTAGAGTGGCGCCTTGCCTCAAAAATCCCAATGTACAAGAAAAAAACCATGGGTGGAACTGCCTTCTTTGTTCAAGCAGCCAAACTATGGAACTCTTAACCCCCAACATAGGATCCATGGAGAACCACCTTATCTTCAGAAAACTACTCAAGAATTGCCTCTTCCACACATAACCACCATACGCAAACAGAAAAATACACCATATACCTCTCTACATAAAAGCATTTATTTGCACAATAGATATGTCTCTATATAAGTGTATTGCTTTGTATAAATAAACGTGTATAATAATTATGTCTTTAAAAATAAAGAAATTCATTAGTTCTCTTAACAAATGTACATATTACTGATAGTTACATTATTCAATGTTTTTAACACGTAAATGAGTGACTGCATCAATAAGTACATCTTTTATCATAACTGTTTATCTACAATTACTACATTATTGAATTACAAAAATAAAATAAAAATTAATGACAACACTTGAAAGCCGGAGATTATTAAATGCATATTTAATCAACATATACTACTTACTTATGCATATATATACCTTTCATGTACCTTTCATATATTTGTCACTTTTCTTCTAATTTAGCATATCCAATGCACTACCCTATTTGTCACCCTATACTTCTCTCAATACATCCTCTACCTCAGCTCTCTGACTCTTCTCAAGCCTCATTCTGCACTACCCTATTTTTCACCCTATACCTCTATCAATATATCATCTACATCCACTCTCTCATTCATCCCAAACCCCATACCACTACCATGACCCCCACAATAACCCTTTCTAGACTCTTCTGACTCTACTCCACCTTGCTTCGTCATCATCTGCTGCATTAGCGCAGGTCGCGCTGCCAGTGCGCTGCATTTTTAACTCGACCTTTATTGTATTTTGGTTGTTTTCTTTGGAATTACCCCCTGGTTTTAACCTACCGTCTTGTGTGGGCTCCTGTCCCCTTACTGCACGTAATTGCTGGAACACTCACCGCCATTTGGCGGGTCCGGGTCCTGTGGGTGGATTTCAGTGGGCGCCATTTTGGATTGGGTGAGTTATACTTTTCGCGGGCGCCATTTTGGAGCGTCCTGACGCTCGAGCTGCCCTTTGAGACGCCTATTTAAGGCGGACTTGTGTGCCTCACTTTTTGATCATCTGCTGCATTAGCGCAGGTCGCGCTGCCAGTGCGCTGCATTTTTAACTCGACCTTTATTGTATTTTGGTTGTTTTCTTTGGAATTACCCCCTGGTTTTAACCTACCGTCTTGTGTGGGCTCCTGTCCCCTTACTGCACGTAATTGCTGGAACACTCACCGCCATTTGGCGGGTCCGGGTCCTGTGGGTGGATTTCAGTGGGCGCCATTTTGGATTGGGTGAGTTATACTTTTCGCGGGCGCCATTTTGGAGCGTCCTGATGCTCGAGCTGCCCTTTGAGACGCCTATTTAAGGCGGACTTGTGTGCCTCACTCTTTAATCATCTGCTGCATTAGCGCAGGTCGCGCTGCCAGTGCGCTGCATTTTTAACTCGACCTTTATTGTATTTTGGTTGTTTTCTTTGGAATTACCCCCTGGTTTTAACCTACCGTCTTGTGTGGGCTCCTGTCCCCTTACTGCACGTAATTGCTGGAACACTCACCGCCATTTGGCGGGTCCGGGTCCTGTGGGTGGATTTCAGTGGGCGCCATTTTGGATTGGGTGAGTTATACTTTTCGCGGGCGCCATTTTGGAGCGTCCTGACGCTCGAGCTGCCCTTTGAGACGCCTATTTAAGGCGGACTTGTGTGCCTCACTTTTTGATCATCTGCTGCATTAGCGCAGGTCGCGCTGCCAGTGCGCTGCATTTTTAACTCGACCTTTATTGTATTTTGGTTGTTTTCTTTGGAATTACCCCCTGGTTTTAACCTACCGTCTTGTGTGGGCTCCTGTCCCCTTACTGCACGTAATTGCTGGAACACTCACCGCCATTTGGCGGGTCCGGGTCCTGTGGGTGGATTTCAGTGGGCGCCATTTTGGATTGGGTGAGTTATACTTTTCGCGGGCGCCATTTTGGAGCGTCCTGACGCTCGAGCTGCCCTTTGAGACGCCTATTTAAGGCGGACTTGTGTGCCTCACTCTTTGATCATCTGCTGCATTAGCGCAGGTCGCGCTGCCAGTGCGCTGCATTTTTAACTCGACCTTTATTGTATTTTGGTTGTTTTCTTTGGAATTACCCCCTGGTTTTAACCTACCGTCTTGTGTGGGCTCCTGTCCCCTTACTGCACGTAATTGCTGGAACACTCACCGCCATTTGGCGGGTCCGGGTCCTGTGGGTGGATTTCAGTGGGCGCCATTTTGGATTGGGTGAGTTATACTTTTCGCGGGCGCCATTTTGGAGCGTCCTGACGCTCGAGCTGCCCTTTGAGACGCCTATTTAAGGCGGACTTGTGTGCCTCACTCTTTGATCATCTGCTGCATTAGCGCAGGTCGCGCTGCCAGTGCGCTGCATTTTTAACTCGACCTTTATTGTATTTTGGTTGTTTTCTTTGGAATTACCCCCTGGTTTTAACCTACCGTCTTGTGTGGGCTCCTGTGCCCTTACTGCACGTAATTGCTGGAACACTCACCGCCATTTGGCGGGTCCGGGTCCTGTGGGTGGATTTCAGTGGGCGCCATTTTGGATTGGGTGAGTTATACTTTTCGCGGGCGCCATTTTGGAGCGTCCTGACGCTCGAGCTGCCCTTTGAGACGCCTATTTAAAGTCGTCCTCTCCCGCGCAGCGGGACCGCGCAGAGGGACGCCGTCGCTTAGCCGGAGTCGTGCCAGAGTCCTGCCCGTCTGCGCTCGTCCGCGTCGAGGTAGCGGGTACGGGCTATGGACTCCGGCTTTCTGCCATTATACCACCATGTGTAACACAGCGACGTTCAGGTACACTCGCGCCGATCTCTTTTCCATCAGAGATGGTATTTTGGCGTGTAGTCATGATCCGTTACCTCCTCTGTCGGGACCTTATGACTGTGTGTGTGGCACTCTTTCCTTGGCCTCCCCTATTGGGGTGCGCTCTATTGAAAGGACTGCCCAAAGTACACAGATGGACTGCACTGAGCATGCACTCAGCATATGGAGCTTGAATGTAAGATCTTTGGTCAAGCACCATCAGTTCTTCCGGGACATGATAGACAAGGACTCTCCTGACATCATTTTTCTCACCGAGACTTGGTTGCAGGACGCCGACACAGCCATAATAAATCTGGGGTTTCCCGCCACCTATACGGTGTTCACTTTGAACCGCACGTCTAGGGGAGGTGGCATAGCCATGGCAGCTAAATCCTGCTTTCCGGTGGATTGGAAAGCTCTAGACTTACCGATGTGTGAGAGCGCCTCTTTTAAGGTTACTGTCAGTCATCAATTCACTCTTAGTGGTCTGCTTATCTATCGCCCACCAGGGAATGACACTGCCTTCAAGGTCGCCCTTGCTGATGTGGTCAGCTTGCTTGCTCCTAGATGCGCTAATTTTAACATCGTAGGTGATCTCAATATACATCTTGATCAGACGTCATCTTTACCCATCAGCTCCTTGTTAGCGGACCTTGAAGCCATGCAATTGAACCAACTAGTTACCTCCCCCACCCACACAGGAGGTCACATACTTGATCCCTTTTTTACCACCTTGGTTCGGGCTAGGACATCTGACCCGATGGTGGTTGGTTGGACTGACCATCTGTTGGTTAAAGTGTCATGCCCTTTAGACGACCCACAATTTAAACCTGTGGATAGACTGCTCCTTAAAAGAAACTGGCGTAAACTCAAACTGGAGGAGTTTGTTAAGATACTGGAGGCACAGCCCTTGGGCACTCTGCCGAATGTGGGACAGGGATACGAGCAGTTTTGTCACTGGGTCCTTACTGCCCTCGATTCTCTTATACCTATGCGCTGGTCGAAATGCCACGCCAAAACACGCAGTCCTTGGTATAATGATGTCCTTGCCGAGCTTAAGAGAACATGCCGGCAAGCTGAGAGGGCATGGAGGAAATCCTTTGATCCCACGTTAAAATTGGTTTACTTTGCCCAGCTTAAAACCTACCACAGAGCTATTTGCCAAACCCGGGCCGCATATTACGCCTCTGAGTTTTCTAACAGCCCTAACCCATCTAAACTAATCTTTAAGGTGCTTAAAGATTTGATGGGGAAACGGGCAACCTCGCTGGAAATCTGCACGGACTCTCACTGCGAAAGTTTGGCATCCTTTTTCGTGGAGAAGGTGCAGGCAATCTATCGAGGATTTATACCATCTGTACTCAGGGATGAACCTAGTGATGTGAAGGTCTCAGTTTCCGAACCTCTAACCTCCTTGCCTGTCATGTCGGTTGAGGTTTTTGATACTCTGAGCCTCCAAATTAAATCTGGCTCTCCCCTAGATCCGCTGAAGCCGGAGCTTATTGCTCTTCTCCCGCCCCTCTGCCGCGAGCCCATATTGGACTTGATTAATCTTTCGCTTAGCGAGGGTGTGGTTCCTTCCCCCTGGAAGCAGGCAGTGGTCAGCCCCATCTTGAAGAAGCCCAATCTTGACCCCCTGCTCCCTGAGAATTATCGGCCCATCTCTCTCCTGCCCTGGACCGCCAAGGTTACTGAGGCACACGTGAACTCCATCCTGTCTGCCCATCTCTCTCGTAATAATATTCTTGACGAGAGTCAGAATGGTTTTCGCGCACAACACAGCACTGAAACTGCTTTGCTCTTTATGACCGAGCATTTGCGTTCAGTGCTGGATGAGGGGCAGACAGCGGCGCTCCTCTTGTTAGATCTGAGCGCCGCGTTCGACACGGTGTCTCATGACATTCTGTTGCGGCGCTTAGAGGAAGTGGGTATTGAGGGGAAGGCTCTTCAATGGTTCCGCTCCTTCCTCTCGGACCGGTTTTTCAAAGTGGCTATTCCACCTGGTCAGTCCTCTTTCCATCCTTTGGGACTGGGAGTCCCTCAGGGCTCTGCGTTGAGCCCCACTTTGTTCAACCTGTATGTGAAACCGCTGGCTGCTGTCGTCAGACAATGTGGCTTAACCATGACATCGTATGCCGACGACACGCAGCTGGCGGTGACACTCAGTGGGGACCCTGAGGTGACGGCGCCCAGATTCCGTACAGGACTAATAGCTGTGGCAAACTGGATGAGTAGTAATTGCTTACAGCTAAATGCCAAGAAAACCGAGGTCCTGATCCTAGGGAAGCATGCGGAACTTTGGGGAGATCAGTGGTGGCCTCCAGAGCTGGGGGTATCCCCCGTTCCAGCGGCCGAAGTTAAGAACTTGGGGGTCTGGCTGGATTCTAACCTCTCTTTTACCAGCCATACTAAGAAGATCGCAGCCACCTGTTATGGTATTCTGCGAGGACTCCGTCCAGTCCTCAAATTCTTCGACCCTCCTACTCGGCAACTGGTGGTCCAGGCCTCCATCCTCTCTCGGCTGGACTACGGGAGTGCTCTGCTGCTTGGAGTAAATCAGGCTGAGGCTACTAGGCTACAGAGGGTGCAAAATGCCGCTGCGCAGGCCATTGTTGGTCTCCCGAGACGTTGTTCTGTCTCTGCAGTCCTGACATCCCTTCATTGGCTGCCAGTCAGACAGAGACTCAAATTTAAGGCTCTGTGTCTGACATTTAAGATTCTGAAACTCTGTTCGCCTCCTGCCCTTGTGGGCCTTGTTTCTTTCTATGTCCCCACGCGGTCTCTCAGGTCGGAATCTCTTTTTCTGGCTATCAAACCTAGATTCAGACTGAGCAGGATGGGAGGTCGCTCCTTTTGTGTCTTGGCAGCTGGACTATGGAATTCCCTTCCTGTCCATATTCGTGCCCTAAATAGCCTGACTCTTTTTAGACGTGCTATAAAAACCCACCTGTTTGCCTCTGCTGACTGATTCTCCTTTTTCTCAGCATCGACTTGTTGTGTTGTGGTACTTGATCAGGCGCCAGGACGCCCCTTCGCTGGGGCAGCTGTGCGCCCGATAAAAGTTATTAACATAACAAAGTTATTAACATAACATACCTCTTTGCTATTCAGATCTTCCAAACAATCCTTTCTAAAGCTTTCCCTCTGACTCTTCACCCTGCACCTCCCTTTACTCATCCCAAGCCTCCTTCTACTGCTATAAAAAATCTAAATCCTTCCCTCTTCTATCCTTCCACTAACCTTTTCAATCCAAATAACAGACCACAACTCAAATTAATTTCATATATCACTATACTAATTCACCACTAATCCTTTATGCGTTTCAGAGTAGCAAGCTATTCACCGAAAAAGCGCTTGAACACCTCATCAGGGGGGGAAACATCCTTTACAACGCAACTTTTACCACGCAGTGCCTTTACGACGCAACTTTTACAACGCAAACCAGTACACCGCATTGCGCTGGGGGGCGCTCTAGGATAGGGAATAAGTTTAATTTACTATCCAACACCTTCCCTAGTGTCCACGGGGACTGGAGTTGGAATAGTAAATTAAACTATTCACTATCCAGCACCCCAAAGCGCTATGCGTTGTAAAGGTTTGCGTTATAAAAACTGCGTTGTAAAGGCATGCGTGGTAAAAGCATGCGTTGTAATGTCATACATCCATCAGGGGTAGCAAGCGCTATAGAAATGCCAACCTTTTCCCCTCCTCTATCCCTCCACTATCCTTCTCAATCCAAATATCTGACTAACATATCCACCACTCATATGACTTTCATATTTTACTATACTAATTCAACACTAATCCTTTCGCCGAAAATATTATAGCAAAAATGTGATGGGTGGAATACTTGAATCAATCTCAGCCAGTGGTAATTACACTGTGCTGCATTCCAATCAATAAATTTTTTGCTAACTGTGCCATGTGCAAATCAGTCTAGGTCCTGTATCAATAGGAACAGTTCAACACAACTGCTGTAGAATATCCTCTCAGACAGGGAACACAAGCAACCATAGACCAGTTTCAGTATTTGTGTGTTTCTTTTGGAAGTGCAGCTTGAGTTCTATAGCATAACTGAGAAGAATATGAATGAGGGAGACAGTTAAGGCTTGGCAGAGCACGACTCAGCAGTAAATTGGAAGGTCATACCTGAGTCTCTCTGGCTTCATTTCAGGTGGTACAAACTACAAAGTTTCTGATGGCGGAGCATCAGCTAGGCCACACAATCAGTCAAGCATAAAGCCTCACCTCCTCCCTTATTTAGACCTTCCTAGGCAAGTTTTACCTACTTACATCTGCCATGTGTGGCATTGTCGACCTGTCCAGGAAAAGTAGTCCATGGCCTCCAATCAGGTAATTTGTTTCATGAATGGGCCACCTTAAAATGGCAGCTAACCTGTCATTACATGTGTAACAAACGTTCTCCCAAAATGTCAGAGGAAGTGCTTTCTTCAAAAATGTCCCACCGGAGTGATGTGGAACTTAACGTATGGTTTGTTGTGGATGGTGGAGTCAGGTTCTTTGCTGCTAAGGGCCATGGTGGGGTTCCTGCTACATCTTAAATAACCCCATGAATTCTGCACCCAAACCTTTTTACCCCAATATTCTATTAACTGCTAATTTGCAATGACCAGTAAGGCTGGCAGCTGAATGTAAGCATTAAACCAAACTCGGTGACAACATTTTAAACCCAATGACACTTTCTCTAAGTGGCCATAAACACCAAACCTCCAATATACACTAATGACATACAACCCATCTGACTAGAAAAACAAATTAGCCCAAAGTTCAGTGCAACGTGGCTTACCCCCAGAAATGCCTCCTCTGGGCCAAGCGTAGTGCTTACCCCTTAAAATCCAGTGGTGCAAAGCCTCTTATAAAAAACAGTATCTACCTTGTGAAAAATAATAATTAGAGACCCATGTCCAATCTTTTGGTTTTAGTCAAACTGCTTGTAAACTGTTTGGAAGACCAATTGATAAATTACTAGTTTAAAAATAACCTGAAACAAGACCTCCATTCAAAGCTTTGACCAGGTCAACTCAAAACACTGAAACCACTACCCTCCAGGGACCTGAATATGTCCTCAACAATTTAGTCCATGGAGAGTACAATCTACTTGTCCTACTGAATCTGTGTCCTGCTTTCAACACGTTTGACCACAGTATTCTCTACTCTCTGCAGAAAGGACTTGGCATGAAGAACTTGGTGCTGAAATGGTTCCGTCCAATCTTTGCAACAGGAATGTGGAAATTCACATGGTTGATCACAGCTCTGCTCTCTACTCCACACCATTCTGAGTACCACAGTTGCCCTTGCTTGCTGCTCCTGGCCAGCCTCCTAAATAAACTGGTATTGAATCCCTCTAATACTCTGATCACATTTATCACTACCTTAAAACACACTCCCTTGATGACGTGTCCTTTCTTGCAAATTGTCTGAACAAATCAAATCGTGGATATCAGAACACAAACTTAGCCGCAACCCCACAAAAACGGACTTTCTGCTGCTAGCTTCACCTGAAGACAAGTCTATGACTCGAAGCTAGCTCATACCTTCACCCCTCTAGAAATATCACCTAATGTATTTAAAAAGGTGAAATAACAGGGCTTCACCCTTAACAACTGTTGTGACTTGTAATGTTACTTTCCATTCTTTCCCTTAGCAATTTGTTCTCTGCTGCTCAGCAAGTATGAATGTGATATGTGTGGAATGTGGGAATGCTTGATGAGGTAGTGGAATGTTTGAGTGCCTGGTGAAGTTGCGAGAGAAACAGTTGGAGTGTGTGGGCTGAGCAGCAAGGATGCTGCTCCTGGTGGAGCTCAACTACTGT
The DNA here is from genome assembly GCF_964261635.1 of Lissotriton helveticus. Taxonomy (NCBI): domain Eukaryota; kingdom Metazoa; phylum Chordata; class Amphibia; order Caudata; family Salamandridae; genus Lissotriton; species Lissotriton helveticus. The sequence continues at coordinate 907,524,390 of NC_136072.1, read as the reverse complement.
TGCTTATGCCACGTGCTATTGCGTGAAGTGCTTACTTTGCTATCTTATATGCCTGATTCCTACTGGGTTTGGTTCTGCCTATGTTGTGCTGATCTAGTGAGGCTATCATTAATCTCTAGCCTATGTGTATTACGCGATGTTTGGTTGTCTGGTCTTATAAAGTGTGGGACTTTGCCTTTGTGGAATTCTGTGCATTGAGGGGTCGTGTACCCTGTACTTTTGTTTTACCTAGGAGTGCGTTGAAAGGTCTTGTACCTTGTGCTGTTTTGCCTGAGGCTTCTAATTCTGTCATGTGTGCCATATGTGGGATGCAGAAGAGGGTGAGTGATGAGAGAGTTACACCTTAGTGGTGTTCTCCATTCTCCCAAACCTGCATAATATTACAGTGGTGTATTGTCAAGGGATTTGGCATTTAGTTCTTTCAAATTGCAATTTGTTATTTCTTAATTGGGTATTCCTCCACTGCATTGATGATGTGAAATGGTGTGTACCTCCACTGTACATTGTTGTATTATTATTATTTATTAATTTCCCTAAGGGAAGGAGATGTGCTGTAACTTGTGATGTTACTTTCCATTCTTTCCATTAGCTATTTGTTCTCTGCTGCTCAGCCAGTATGAATGTGATGTGCGTGGAATGTTGGAATGCTTAATGAGGTAGCGGAATGCTGGAGTGCCTGATGAGGTTGATTGAGAGACAGTTGGAGTGTGTGGGCTGAGCAGCGAGGATGCTACTCCTGGTGGGGCTGAACTACTGAACCTATTAACCTGCTTACCATCCTGTAACTAACTTAATTAACCTCTCCCCTACAACCTACTTCATGGCTACCTATGGACTTCTTCTGGATTACATCAATAACAAGATTGACACCACTCAAAACTTTATTTTATGCCACTGCTTAGTGGCTGGCATCTGCCTTAAGGTTGGCATCACACTGCTCCAGAAGCACCCATTGGAAGCAATGATAATTCAACCTTGCTAGAATAACAAACAAGGCAGTTCCCTTAAACACACCTGCATATTTAGCAAGGAGATCAAGATCTGTGGAGGTTCCTGCACTTCTAGAAGCAAGATAGGACTGTGCTTAGAAACCCCAGGTGCCTTTAAACAAATGATCTGAAAGCACCCTTTGATCAGAGGCAACCAGAAATCCCAGAACCCCCCGCCAATCAATTAACGAAAATATGACTCTCAATTTTTTCACTGTCAACATATTTTCAGGGCACAGGCAAAAGTGTGACCACAGCTGAATTGACAATGTCTTGAATGTTGTCCATAGTGCATCATTTACACTTATGATAGACCTTTTATAATACATGGGATTCTGTAATCCCTGTATAAATGCCAATATCTAATTTCTTTATAATAGGCGATTTGTGAAGTACCCAGTCACCGATTATAAAGAAAAGATGTCAGAACTCGACTATTTTAAGTTATTACAGTAGAATTCTGATGTCACAATGCCTGCTGCCAGAGCCAGCAGCCACAGTGAAAGGCAGGTCTGATCACAGAGCATAATTGAAGCAGCTGTTTAAAGCAGCAAAAACGTAACTTTGATTTTCTTTCTTCTGCTCTATTTTTTAATTAACAAAGACAAGCAGAGAGAACATGTTTATTTATTGCACTCCTTAGATAGAGAAAAGCTACAATTTCTGCACGTTTCCACACACTCTAAGCTAGTGCAGCTTTTCTAATAAAAAATCTGACTTCTGTAGAGCTGTTTCTAATATTTGTTTGCAACAAATAACTAACAGGTTTTTGATTAGTTAAAATTTGTAGTAGAGGTTTTATTTTTATTCTTCATGTTTGCAAACATGCATGCTCTTTCATATGAAAAAGCTACACACCAATGTTTTAAGTGGTTTCTGTGAAAGGTGATGGTGTGTCTATGTATTATATGGGCTAAAGCACGGGTACTCATAGTAACGCCAGCGGGGCGCCAGCGGCCCGGCAAGCCTTCCCTGGCAACCCGCAGACCTTTCAGACGTCTACCAGTGTGACTCGGAGACTCTGCTGCTTTGTGGGGGCCAGCCATAGTCAGAGTGGAGCTGCGGCGCTAAAAGGTGAAATACAACACAGCCTCATTAACACACAATAGTCTTTTAAAGACCTGTGGAGTGCCCGGGTGCGGCTCTGTGTGTGTGCCCAGAAGCTGTCTCAGCCCGGGCACACACAGGCAGGGTGAGATGGCGGAGAGGGATGGAGGGCGGAAAAGGGAAGGAGAGAGAGGGGGAGGGAGGGAGGGAAAGGGAGACAGAGGGAGAGGGAGGGACGGAAAGTGAGGGAGAGGGAGGGAGGGAAAGGGTGACAGAGGGAGAGGGAGGGAGGGAAAGCGAGGGAGAGAGAGGGAGGGGAGAGAAAAGGAGGCAGAGTGAGGGAGGAAAAGGGAGACAGAGGGAGAGTGAGGGAGGAAAAGGGAGACAGAGACAGTGAGGGAGGGAAAGGGAGACAGAGTGAGGGAGGGAAAGGGAGGGAAAGGGAGAGTGAAGGAGGGAAAGGGAGGGAGAGAGAGGAAGGGAGAGGGAGGAGGGAAAGGTCGCCAGAGTGAGGGAGGAAAAGGGAAGGAAAGGGAGACAGAGGGAGAGTAAGGGAGGGAAAGGGAGACAGAGAGAGTGAGGGAGAGTGAGGGTGGGAAATGGAGACAGTGTGAGGGAGGGAAAGGGAGACAGAGGGAGAGTGAGGGAGGGAAAGGGAGACAGAGGGAGAGGGAGGAAGAGTGGAGGAGGGAAAGGGAGGGAGAGAGGGATGGAGACAGAGGGAGAGGGAGGGAGGAAAGGTGAGGGGAGAGGGGGAGGGAGACAGAGGGAGAGGGGGGTAAAGGGAGAAAGAGGGAGAGGGAGGGAGGGAGGGAAATGGAGGGAGAGGGAGGGAGGGAAAGGGAGGCAGAGTGAGGGAGGGAAAGGGAGGGAAAGAGAGGGAGAGTGAGGGAGGGAAAGGGAGACAGAGACAGAGTGAGTGAGAGTGAAGGAGGGAAAGGGAAACAGAGTGAGGGAGGGAGAGGTAGGGAAAAGGAGACAGAGGGAGAGTGAGGGAGTGTGAGGGAGGGAAAGGGAGACAGAGGGAGAGAGGGAAAGGGAGGGAGGGAGAGGGAGACTGAGGGAGGGAAAGGGAGGGAAAGAGAGGGAGCGGGAGGGAGGAAAAGGGAGGCAGAGTGAGGGAGGGAGGGTGAGAAAGACAGAGGGGAGGGAAGGAGAGGGACAGTGACAGAGGGAGTAAAGGAAAGGGAGGGAGAGGGAGGGAGGGAGGGAGCAAAAGGGAGGGAAAGGGAGGGAGAGAGAGGGAAGGAAAGGGAGGGAGAGTAAAGGAGGGAAAGGGAGACACAGGGAGAGTGAGGGGGGAATGGGAGATAGAGGGAGAGTGAGGGAGGGAAAGGGAGACAGATGGAGAGTGAGGGAGGGAAAGGGAGGGGGAGGGAGAGTGAGGGATGGGAAGGGATACAGAGGGAGAGTGAGGGAAAGGGAGTGAGAGGAAGGGAGGGAAAGGGAGGGAAATTGGGGGTGGGAAAGAAAGGGAGAGAGAGGGAGAGGGAGGGAAAGGGAAGCAGAGTGAGGGAGGGAAAGGGAGACAGAGGGAGAGTCAGGGAGGGAAAGGGAGACAAAGGGAGAGGGAGGGAGAGGGAGGGAGAGAGGGAAAGGGAGACAGAGGGAGAGGGAGGGGGTGGAAAAGGAGGGCGAGGGGGGGGGGTGGAGACAGAGGGGGAGGGAGGGAAAGGGAGGGAGATGGAGAGGGAGAGTGAGGGAGGGAGAGGGATGGAAGGAAAGGGAGGGAGAGGGAGAGTGAGGGAGGGAAAGGGAGACAAAGGGAGAGTGAGGGAGGGAAAGAGAAACAGAGGGAGAGTGAGGGAGGGAAAGGGAGACAGAGTGAGGGAGGGAAAGGGAGACAGAGGGAGAGTGACGGAGGGAGAGGGAGACAGGGAGAGTGAGGGAGGGAAAGGGAGACAGAGTGAGGGAGGTAAAGGGAGGGAAAGGGAGGGAAAGGGAGGGAAAGGGAGGGAAAGGGAGACAGAGTGAGGGAGGGAAAGGGAGGCAGAGTGAGGGAGACAGAGTGAGGGAGACAGAGGGAGGGAGAGGGAGACAGTGAGAATGAGGGAGGGAAAGGGAGACAAAGTGAGGTAGACAGAGTGAGGGAGACAGAGTGAGGAAGACAGAGTGAGGGAGGGAAAGGGAGACAGAGTGAGGGGGAAAAGGAGACAGAGTGAGGGAGACAGAGGGAGGGAGAGCGAGAGAGCGCGCGCGAGAGAGAGAGAGAGAGCGAGAGAGAGATGTGTGTATGCCAGGTCTGGTGGCTCAGTGGGCAAATGTGTCCGCTGCAGAGACCAGTTATCAACCTCATGGTCAGTTTTTTTTTTGTTGCTCTAGCCCCACCCCCTCCCCCACTGACCCCGTCCCTAATGGTGCGGCCCTCAGACACAAACCACACTGTAAATTTGGCCCCCGAGAGAAAGTTTGTGAGTACCCGCGGGCTAAAGTATACCCTGGAATACATGATGTTTATGTTTATGTTTATGTTTTGGCAATTTGTATAGCGCGCAACTACCCAGGGGTGTCTCGGCGCTTAAAGGAAATGAAACTAAACAAAGGAAGTGCAGCTAGTGTGTGAACAGCCAGGTTTTTAACCCCTTGGACGCTCATGACGAGCTCAGCTCGTCATGGAGTGCCCATTCATTTCAATGGAATTTACATGAAGAGTGTCCAAGTGCCTTAGCATCCAAGTGGTTAATTGCTCCCTGAAACTGAGGAGGGTAGGGCTGGTTTTGATGCTGAGGGGGACAGCGTTCCACAGTTTGGCTGTGGAAACAACAAAACATCTGTCACCCCAGTTGGCTTTTTTTGTTCGTGGGACGTTAAGGAGATGTGCTGATGCAGAGCGGAGTGTTCTAGATGATGCTAGTGGACGGAAGGCATGTTTGAGGAACTGAGGGCCAGAGTTGTTAATGGCCTTGTAGGCGATACATAGTGCCTTGAGATTAGTGCGACTCCTAACAGGCAGCCAGTGGAGGTGGCGGATGAATGGGGAGATGGAACTGAATTTGGGGATACCCAGGAGGACCCTTGCTGAGGCGTTTTGCGCCAGCTGGAGCTTATTTAGGACCCTTTCCTGTGCGTTAAGGAGGAGGGCATTGCAATAGTCGGTTCTAGAGAAGATGAGGGAAGGTATCAAGCTTTTCCCTGCTGAGGTTGGGAGGTAGGTTAGGAGTTTCTTAATTTTTCTTAGTGTAAAGAAGGAGGTGGATACCACCGTGTTGACGTGGTGAGTGAAAAGCAGTCTGTCGTCAAACACGACACCAACATTTCTGACTTTGGTTACGGGTTGGGGTGGAGGGCCCATATCACTTGGCCACCACTGAGGGGACCAACTTGGTTCTAATTTGCCAAATGTTATGATCTCCGTTTTTCCAGAGTTTAGCTTTAGACAGTTGGATGACATCCAGGTGTTAATGGCCAGCATTCCCTCTCGAACATTGGCTGCAACTGTGTGTCCATCATGATGAACTGACAGGACCATCTGGGTGTCATCTGCGTAGGTTGTAAGACTGCTGCCATGTGACTTGATTACCCTCGCCAAGTCCGACACATAGATGTTGAATAAGGTCGGATTTAGCGAGGAGCCGTGCGGCACTCCACAAGGGAGGGAAAAGATGGGTGAGAAAAAAGGACCTAATTTTACGGCTTGTGAGCGATTGGCCAGGAAGGAGGCAAGGAGATCTTTAGCCTTATGTCTGATGCCCATAGCTGAGACACGGTCGATCAAGGTGGTATGATCGACCGTGTCGAAGGCCGCGGACAAATCTAGAAGTATCAGGACTGCCACCCCGCCTTTGTCCAAGGTCATCCTAATCTCATCAGTTGCTTTTATAAGGGCAGTCTCGGTTCCGTGTCCTTGCCTGAAACCGAATTGAGTGTCATCAAGCAAGTGGTTAGTGTCAATGAATTTGGATAATTGTCTGTTCATCATGCTTTCAAAAATCTTGGTCGGGAAAGGAAGACATGCAATGGGTCTGTAGCTGGGTGGAGTTGCGGGGTCGAGAGAGGGCTTTTTTAAGAGTGGTCTAATAATAGCCTTCTTCCAAATGGAAGGGTAAAAGCCAGTATGAAACATGGTGTTACAAATATTCGCTATGGCTGGCGTGATGACCTCTGGAATGAGGTTGAGAATGGACGGTGGACAGGGATCCAGAGGTGAGCCTGATTTGATAGTAGAGATTAAATGTGAAATTTGTTCGAGGGGGGCCTGACGAAATTCAAGAAAAGAGGGGGAGTCGGAGGAGGAGGCATCCCCGGAGATGTTTTTATGAATGGGAGGACTGGGGAACGAAGGCAGAGAAGATGGAGGTGACTTTGTCTGAGAAGAAATCAGCCAAGGAATTGCACAGGGCTTGAGAGGTATCTTCAGGTGGGTCCAGGGGATTAGAAAGATGATTGACCACCTGAAAGAGCTTTTTAGTAGAATTTTTTGCAGCGTTGATTTGAGTGACGTAATAATGGCTCTTTTCGGAAAATATAAGCTGTTTATACTTGGCCAGGGCGTTCTTGTAGATTTGTTTATCAAGCGGTTTGTATTGCTTTCGCCAATGTCGTTTGAGGTTTCTGCAATATTGTCTTTGTAGCCGAAGTGGTTCCGAGAAGCAAGGGGCAGACGGAGACCTTCGGTTATGGACAGTGGATTTAAGGGGTGCCAAGGTGCTAAGTGCCGTATCGAGGTGCTTGAGATAATTGTTAGATGCTAATTCTGGATCAGAGTCAACATCGTTGAGGGAATTGGCCAGAGTGGTAGAGAGAAGAGGGATGTCGATATTTTTCCAATCTCTGGATGATGTTGTGGGTATGGGTTTAACCTGGATGGAAGGGGATCTTCTGAGTTTGATGTTGAAAGGACTGCAGAGTGATCTGTCCAGGTGAGAGGAATTGGCATAGATACCATGATGTCAGGGTTATTGGTAAATATCCTGTCGAGGGTGTGGCCTGCTTTATGAGTGGGTAAGGTGACCTGCTGGTGGAGTCCAGCTGCCAAAAAGTCATTGATGAGAGCGTTTGTGTCATTGTCGGTAAGAGATTCTAAATGAAAATTAAAGTCCCCTAGAATAGTGTAGTGGGAGGATCCAGCTGCAGCTTCAATAAGATTGTTAAGGTTGGCGAGGAAATTGGTTCGAGGGCCTGGTGGGCGGTATAACAAAATACCAGTGAGAGACTGGTTGTTGGAAAGGGCAATGGAAAAGGAGAATGATTCGCAGCCTGTGTGGTTGAGGGCTACGGTCTTTATGCGAAAGTGATCTCTATGGATAATAGCTATGCCGCCACCTTTTTTGACTGTTCTGTCTTGTCTACATACACAGAACCCGTCTGGTAGGGCCACCCTAAAGTCTGGACCTGAGGCATTATCTCCCCAGGTTTCTGTGATGAAGAGAAGATCTAGAGCGTGGGTGGAGATTAGCTCTAGTATATCTAGTTTATGTTTTGGGAGAGAGCGAGCGTTAATGAGCGCGGCTAGAAGCGGTTTGGGCGGGGATTGTGGGGGGGTTTCTTATACAACGATCGCATTTGAAAGGAACTCCAACGGAATTGAAGTAGAGAACGTGTGGTGGGCAGTGTGGTAGGTGAGAGGGCGCCCTTAGTGCTAATAACTGAGCTGAAGTGTAAGAGATCATCGGAAGGTCTTGTGATGGTCCAAACTGACTAGGGGCTATGACCCTCGGCCCGTTCCCGGCGAGGACGGGCGCAGACGGGCTTGCCTTTGGCGCGCCTTCGGCGTGCTGGCGGCGCACCTGCTGCACGCGTCCGCTGCGTGGGACGGGAGGCATCGGTTTATATGCAGGGGGAGTCGATCAACTAGAGAGCTGATCTTCGTGGCAACCGGAAGTGGTAGGAGGACACTTCGGCTGTGGCACAAGTTCCCTCCACTCAAACTGAACCTTCAGCGGTGGAACGGGGAACACGCCAAGGCACAGGGTAATGGTAAGGATAAGGATAAGGATATTGCATGTCACGTCGGAGTTCCATAATCTTATAAGGAACTTGGCCATTGGTCTTGTCCTTCTATATGGTTATGGAACTCCTCAGTGACTTCGAATATCCTTATATTGTCCAGCAGAGGACACTTTATCCCTTATATAATGCTATGATCGATATACTCCCCCTCCCTCTGTTGCATGCACAAATTGTTTTATTTTTTCCAGAGTCTTCTTTACAGCCATCTGGTGTGATAGTTTGGTTTATACAGCCATCTGGTGTGATGGTTTGGTTGATACAGCCATCTGGTGTGATGGTTTGGTTGATACAGCCATCTGGTGTGATGGTTTGGTTGAAACAATGATATGTTGGTCCTTATTTGTTCTCGTTTTATACGTTCGTTATTCTCATATGTCCATAAGTGGTAATGTAAACTTAGCAGGGCCTACGTGTAAGAAAGGCCTGAGCGTTGAAACCCTGGAGTGGGTTTTCATGTAAGTGTCGTGGGCGGGGAGTTACTAGGTCGCCTTGCAAGTCATGCCTGCATGGCTCAGGGTGGGCCGCCTCCCCGCTCCCCGGGAGGGGGAGGGAGAGCTGCAGCGAGGGTGGGGGTGATGAATGGGACTGCCATGCGCGCTGTAGTGTGACGAGTGCCGAGATTCACGGGGCGCGCGCTGTCGAGAATGTTTCTGCAGTCAGCCATACAGATGAGACGAGACCTTTCGTGGGGAGGGGGTCAAGGACACGGGGAGAGGACTGCGCATGCCTGCCTTCGCCAGGGCCAACACAGAACTGACTGCTAGAAGAACTAGAGCCTGTCACTACTTCACCCTCAAGCCGCGTTCTTAGTCCTTAAGGCCTATGTAACTTTGGCGGCTGATCTGGGTGTTTTTTTTTTGCCTCGCATTGTTAAATGCCACGATTACACGTGAGCGGACAATTTACGAAGACATAGGTAGGGAACAAATTAGCATCTCGTGTGCTGTGCAGACCTCTCTACATGTACCCTTGTTGCCTCGAACCTTGCTGCAAGAATCATTTTGTTGATTGCACTGTACATCACTCTGAAACAAGCTGAGTTTACGCGAACTAAAACATGCCTTAAATAAAAACAAAATAAAGTGCTCGCCCCTTACGTACCACTTTCGAATCGCACATTTTTATAGCCTAATGAAACACACTTGCTTCCTGGTCCAGAAATAAAGCCACGCAAAGGCAGGAAAAAGGTAATAGGGAATGGTAGGATAGAAACAAGCCCTGATCATCACCAGGGCCTGCGCCCTCTTCAGAGGTTTGTTGTTTCACTGCTGCTCTTCGAGAACTTACCTCATTTCACGCACAGGTAATCTTATTAGATATGGGGACGTGTACTGCGCGGCACAACATCTCTCTCTGTCTGCCCTCTTTATTTCAACCTATTTTGACCTCTTTTCCTATCTCACTCTAGATCTTTATTTCCATCACATCTCTCTCTCTTTTGCTGTCTAGATCGCTGTCTGTCCGCACTATTTCTGCCTCTCTCGAGCTGATTTTTACTCTTGTTCTCTTTCTCTCCTGCGCTCTGAAATGTTTCCCTCTCTTTCTGTGTCTCTGTACCCTTCATCTTTCGCTCTCTCACTTTATTTTTCTTATAGCTCCATCTCTTTCTATCTAGTTCTTTATCTCGCCCTCTTTCTCTCTAGCTCTCAGACTGTTTTTCTTTTGTATCACATCCTCTCATTCTGTGGCGTTCTCCCTCTCTCTCTCTCGCTCTCTCTCTCTCTCTCCCCTCCTTGCCTAACTGGGTCTCCATATTTCTAGTTCTCTCTGTCTCTGTGGCTACCTCCTACCTTTCTCTGCCCTGCTTGTTTCTCTCTTGCTGCACCTTCCTCTTCTTCGTTACCGTGGCCAATGCTGCAAAGTGGTCCAAGACCCTGTGGGAGGAAAAAAACGCCGCCTTTTAAAAGTAGCTTCTTACAGGTCTCCCTGGGTGGCCTTAAATCCTGAGCTCGAGGGGGACGAAGATAGAAGGTTATTTTTGTCCAATCTTTGAAAAGCTCGTTGGAAGGCTTTGCACGACTGCAAAGCTTGCAAACTTTTTAACTTTGCTCTTTATCTGAAAAAAAATTTGTGGTAAGTGGTGTAAAATATATCTTTATGTAACAGTAACAAAATGGTTCTGTTGATATACTTCACAGCACGTATTAAATGGCTGAGTTATTCACCAACAAGTCAAAAACCTACATCCACAGGTCACCGACCTTGCATGGGTACAGAGTTTCAAGGCATACTTTTAAAAAACATTTGTGAATGTCACAGAAATAACGCCATTGTTTGTCAAAGAAAAATCACATTGATAAATAAAATTACATGCCCTATGCAAAATAAAAAATATCTAAAACTAATAAGGAACACACATTTATATTGTAGAACTAATAGTATGTTATGTGTTTTTATATTTTTTTTAGGAGAAGGGGTGAAAAGAGGGGACAAACTACCTATAACATATAAGTTCCTTAAAGGAAATAAAAAGGGAAAGAAAATAGCTAAATATATCATGGTAGTCAATAACTAAGTGGTACACAGTGAGTGATAAAGAGAGATTGAATGAAGGATATGAAGTGAAATGTGAGGCGGTTTGGAAACTTCAACATTTCTAATATTAATGATATGGGGGTTTGATAAGTAAGAAGTCAAATGCAACCTTAGTAAATCTCTCCTAATGGCTACCTGTAGTGTCTATAAATGAGCAGTTTACAATCTATGACACATCAAGTTCTAACATGTAAGAAAATAAAAATTGGGAAAATTCTTCCAATTAGAGTTATAATCTGAAAGACCATCGCCAAGTGAAGATCCACCAATATGCCTTAACCTTGTCTCCAGACCATGTATCTGAACACCCACCAAGAAGGATATATAGACCATGTTATAAGGAGATGAAATAAAAAAAAATCAGGAAAGTTTGCGCCATGTCCGCTTCCAAAAGGAATAGACCTTTGGACAATGAAAAAAGACATGAAGAAAGTCCCTGTTAGTTGCATTGCAGATCCAGCAGTTATTCATTTTCATTTTGAATAAAGAACAATGAGTTAAAAACAACCTCTTGAAAAAGAGAAAAATGGTCTAAGTGGTGCTGGATGAACGAGAGGTATGGTGTATTTTAAGTCATGATTTGTTCCATAATGAAAGGGAGAAAGTGGACTGTAAGTTATTTCCCCAAGAATCTTCAATTTTTGTTTTAGCCCTTTCTGAGTCTGAAGTAGAAAGCTGTTTGTATAAAAAAGAAGCTTTGCCTTTAGTGGAAAAATCGTGGAGTGTTGTAGGATCAGAGAGAGACTGAGAAGGAGTAGAGAATAGATCTATGACAGTCCGTCTAAGAATGTCTAAGAGGAGGGTGTGTTTGGGCCGATATGAGGAGGGAATACTGAAGCGAGTGCGTATTTCCTCAAAGGGAATAAACTGATTATTAGAGATGATCCGGGATATCAATGTAATACCATTGGCCAACCAGGAAGACCTCTTGCGAACCTTGTCGGCTCTTGTGATGTGAGGGTTGTACCAAATAGGGATAATAACAACAGCTGAGAAGGTGTGTAGACCTGCGGAAAAAAACTTTTGGCAATATGACTTGAATGATTTAAAAAGGGAGAAGAAATAAACCTAGGCTTTTGAGCAACAAGGGAAAATTGAAGAAATGAAAAAGGGGAGGTTGAAGCAAGCTCAATGGAACACCAGAGCGGGGGGGATATAGAAGGTTATGTTCCTAACGAGGACCATATCAGTTTGAGAGTGATGGCAGAGTGATATTGTGTTAAATTTGCAAAGTTGACACCGCCATTTAATTTTGGCTTCTTGATTAATAGGGAAATCCAAGACGGTTGTTTATTCCATAAGAACTAGGATAGTAAACAGTCAATAGATCTGAAGAAGGTTTGAGATAACCAGAGAGGACGCATCAACAGATAGAAATTCAGAATAGGCAACAACATCACTTTAATTGTATCCAATCTACCCAAACAAGAAAGATATAAAGGGGGCCGTTGAGTAGAAAGGGTAGAACTTTTATGTTTTAGAGCTTCAATATTAACTTTAATGGTTTCTTTAATGGAAGGGAAATTCTAAATACCTGACCATTTGATCTTACAGGAATTCCACAAAACCTCTATCCTTAAACATATCCTTGAGACAGAGTTTGTTGAGAGCCATTACTTTGGATTTGTCCATGTTTAGTGGGTATCCGGAAACTGTAGAGTAGTAAGATATCAATTGAAGACGCTCAGGGATGGAGGTATAAGGAATGGAAACATAAAGTAAAATATTGTCCGTAAAAGAAGTGAATTTATTATTTAACTGTCTTTGATGATAACCAGTTTATGTCTGGGATCTTCGTATGGTTTCCAAGAACAGTTCCAAAGCAAGAATGAAAAGTAATGGTAATAGGGGGCATCCCAATAGGACTGAAGGCCTTTAGTGAATACTGAAGTGGAAGGGGAGAAATAGAAAATTTTGACATACTGCAGAATTCTGGGACCAAAGTTAAGTAATTTGAGGGCATTGAACACGAATTCCCAATTTACACAGTTGAAAGATTTTTCAGGGTCCAAAGTGACTGCCGCTAAGGGGGATTTGCTGCTATAGGCACCATGAATAATATTTAGGAAGGTGCAGGAATTGTCTGAAATGTTTTGGCATTCGACAAAAACCGACTGTTCAATACCGACTAGGTAAGAAATTAACTGATTAGTAAAGAGCACCAAAATCTTTGATAAACTTTTGCAATCTGTATTCTGTATTAATAAGAGAAATTGGTCTGTAATATTTGCACTCAGCCAGAACCATATCTTTTTTTGTAATTAGACATATCAAAGCCTCTGAAAAGAAGCCAACAATTTAATTATGGGGACATAAAAAATGACCATGGGATTTTAGAGCTGGCACGCCCAACGCTAGTTGAAGTTGAAAGGGCACTAAATCAAACTGTAAAGAATAAGGCATCTGGCCCTGATGGTATCCCTGCCAATTTGTTTTTGGCCAATCCTGTCCTCTGCCTCCCTCTGCTGACCAATATTTTAAGCTGCATAGCTTCCCAGGGCCCACCAAAATCCTGGGGTACCGTGATTATAGTTCCCATTTTTTAAAAAGGGGACAGGTCAGACCCAAGATGTTACCGCCCAATCTCATTAATTGATTGCACTTGCAAACTGATGGACAGGGTCATCCTAGATCACCTGGAGATTTGGGTAGCTGAAAGTCGGAAGTTGTCAGACATACAATATGGCTTTAGGAGGGGCCTTGGAACTGTTGAACAGTGTCTCAACTTGCACCTGGTCATAAGCAAGTACACAATAGACAAGACCGGATCCCTTTATCTCGGGTTCATGAAACTTACATCAGCTTTTGATCGGGTGCAGAGAGGGAAATTATGGGAAAACTTGATGGATCTGGGCATTGATCCATCTTTAGTTTATTTTTTAGCCCTGATACACCAGGATGCGACTGGGAGTGTCAGGTATGGAGTGGGCAGGGAACTCACAGCTCCCATTAAAATGAATCGTGGGGTTCGTCAAGGGTGCGTCCTTGCCCCATTTCGATTTTGTCTTTATATTTATGACTTAGTAAGTTATCTTAATCAGTGGCATGCTGATGTTCGCAAGATAGGCACCAGAAATCTTCCGGCATTACTCTATGCCGATGACTGTATGTTAATGTCCAGAACTGGTATAGGCTTCCAGAAGCTCGTAACCAGATTTAATGACTTTATGACAGAACTGGACCTAAAAACCAACATGGGCAAGTCCTATATATACCATGGTGGCAGGTAAAGCTCCCCCTCTTTTAAAATCATGTTTTATTAATAATGAAAGGTTGTCCTATGTCCCAACATTTTTGGACTTGGGATTCCCTTTTGACCAGAAAAGTACTTGGAACCATCTAGTCGAAACAAGGGTTAATTATTTTAATCAAAACCTGGAGGCTCTATTTAGGTTCACTAAGAAATTAGGCTCAAGACTGATTAACCCAATAATTAATATTTACTAGGCCCGCTCTAGTTCTGTAATCTTGTATGGGGCTGGAGTATGGGGATCTTGCAACCTGGCTTGCCTCCAAGGAGTTGAGAACAATTTTCTGAGATGTTTATTAACAGTTCCAAGTAGTCTTCCCACAATCCTTTGTCATAGCAAACTTGGTTTGATTCCTTTAACTCGTCGCATACAAACTGCACCAATTTTATTATGGCACTCAATTTGGGCAAAAGATGGGCCGGCCCTTAACCGTGCAATTATATTGGACTGTTTTAAACTTGATAACATGTTGAAGATACCTTGGTTTAATTACTTAACCTCTTGGGCGCGGCTGCGATTCTGCGCCTTTGCGGCACTTTTAAACAGTGGGCAGGTTCATGACGGCCCCCAGCCGTCATCAGCATACGCCCACCGTGATGCATGACGGCCGGGGGCCGTCATCAGCATGGAAGGGGTTAAAAAGACAGCTGGAGGCAGTCGGAAGGGAGGATTGTTTTTATAACCCAGAGTGAATTGCAAAGATCCCAAAAATCCATTTGAAAAAAGACTTTTTATCCTGTTTAAAGTTGTCTAGTGAGCGCTTGGAGATAGGGAAAAAGAGAGTCTCTGAACACTTGCTTCTGTTACGCTCTTGAATCTTATCTCTCTTTTTATTTTTGTCATGACAAAATGTTTTATCTTGTCAGATTCAGGTTTGGCATTGCGCATCTTTTGGTCTCTTATCCGCGTAAAGCTTACTATAATGCTAAACTGGATCTTTGCCCCTGTGACTCCAAATCTATACAGAAAATGCTGCATTTCCTGTTTTTTTTGTTAACTTTATACTAAGCTGAGGTGGGATTTTATTGTCCCCCTTTTAAAAACTTTAAACATTAGGAAGTGTCGGCCAGCCCTATCTCACCTTCAGCTTTTAAATGATGAAAATACATGCTTAATGGTTTACAGATATTTTTCCACAGCTGTCCGTTTATGAAATTTGGTTGGGGAATGACTCTTTGTATCAGGATTTTAATGAATTATTCTTGGTTTTAAATAGTTTTAGGGAAAGGGGGTTACCATAAAGTCCATCATACGTTGTCTGTATGTCATGCTGCTATTTGTTGGAACATTGACTTAATTATCACTGTTACATTTCCGAATCTGAATTTCTATTGTCGTGAAGATTATTATATATTATGCTGCTATTTGTTGAAACACTGACTTAATTATCACATTTACATTTCCGAATATGAATTTCTTTTGTCATGAAGTTTATTATATGCCATTATC
The DNA here is from genome assembly GCF_964261635.1 of Lissotriton helveticus. Lineage (NCBI taxonomy): Eukaryota > Metazoa > Chordata > Amphibia > Caudata > Salamandridae > Lissotriton > Lissotriton helveticus. The sequence goes on along the minus strand of NC_136072.1, from coordinate 907,509,170 downwards.
ATCAACAGACTTTATTAGGATCACACAGATCCTAAACAATATACAGCACTGATTGTTTGCCCTTTAAAATAATAGATCAAGAACACAATTAAATGGTATGGGTTAAAAAGAAAATCTATAAAAACATATATGCAAATTCCGAATAAAAAGGGCTCCCAAAAACATTTAGTGCCACTTGCAAAAACAGCCAAAAGTATGATGGAAATTACGGTGCTAAGATCTCATATTTGTACAGCCATTAATGACCAGTTACATAAAATGCAGGTCTAGCAACACTTTTCAAGACAAGGTGTCTCTCATACTTATTTTCCTGCGCCTAATCCAAAGGGCATGCCAGAATCTAGCAAGACCAAATACAGTGGATTGACATGTGTCAGTACACAAAAAACTTAAGACCTCTAAGTAATGCCCCCGTCCAGCTAGAAAACATAGCCGCACAATCCATTTTTCCTCAAGGACTGGTAGCTTGGGCAAAAAAAGAGCAGATGGAGTTTGGATTCTGGACTACCTTGGCATGCAGGGCAAAGATCAGTCAGTTTATTATAGCTTATCTGTATCATATTTTAATTGTTTTAAATAATTTTTAATGTACTCTTTTATGGCTGCATGTCAGCCAAATAAAGATATTTGACTGAAGCCAACAATTGTATCGGAAACCAGAAGATGTTGAATAAGTAATAACATTTTGAGTTCCACTAGATTAGAGAATTCAGAATAGAATTCAACCATTAAACCGTCCGGACCTGGTGCCTTGTCCTTTGGGAGTTTGGAAATGGCTGTACGTATCTCAGCACAGGAGATACCTGCCTCCGACAGAGCAAAATCAATCTGTGGGGCTTGCAATTTGGATTTGTATGGCAAAAAGAATCTAGGAAACCATGAAGGGAAGATGTGTTTTCAGTGTGTCAGTGTATAATTTGGAGTAAAATGAAGCAAAACAAGTCATAATCTCCTAATCTTTGAATAATTGATAACCAGAGGCATCATGGATGCCTTCTTTTTCAGGCTTTTGTTTTTTGCCTTTTAGATAATTGCTTAACAATTTACCAGCCTTATTGGAACCCACACAGTGCTTAGCACTGATTTCTAAAAAGCATTACTGGCATGGCTGATGAATGTTCTGTTAAATCTAAGTTTGGCCTAGATATGCTTGATCTAGAACATCTTTATGAGTCCAGGATTAGTATTTGTGCGTTTGTTTCTTAATATTTTGTAGGAGCGTAGAAGATTCCTTGGCAGCAGCCTTTTTTTGGGGTACATAATTATATAGTCTTGTGCTGTTGCTTTGAAAAAGTCCCAAACATGGTGAAACTTGACATCTGGACTAATATTATTGTCAAAACATTTGGTAATGAATTGTTCAAATCCCATGATAAACTGCTGACCCTGTAGCAACCAATTATTTAAATGCCATCTACTAATGCAAGTAGGGGAATGGGTAGACTACAAATCGATTATTTTTGGGGTTTGATCAGTGATAAGGATGGGGCCTAATTCATGGTGAATGGAATCTTATGTGAAATTTGTTATCCGAAAAGATATAATCGTTCCTAGAGGAGGAAAGGTGGGTGGGGGAAAAAGGAATATTCTAAAAGATCGGGATTGTAAATATGCCATGCGTCAACTAAACTCTATCAATGACTGTTCTAAGAAAGGCCTTTTGCATGTTGTTAGGGATGTATTTGAAAGTAGATTATCTTTCTAGAAAGGAGACAAACAGTTGATTACTGTGATCACCTAGGACAAAATTGACATTCAAAACTGGCATTAGCTTAGCTGAAAGTGAATCTCAGAAGTGTGTGTCAACTCCATTAGATCCATAGACATTAGAAAAGGAGTAAGGGCACCCATTAATCATTGTATCTAAATGAAGCCATCTGTCATTCTCATCAATCAATAAACCAATCAAGCAATCAATGAATCAGGTTTGGTATAGCGCAACTACTCACCCGTGAGGGTCTCAAGGCACTGGAGGGTGGGGGGAGGTTTCTGTTGAGTGCTAGGGTCATTCGAAGAGCCACGTCTTGTGGTCCTTCCTGAACTGGGGCAATGTGGGAGATTGCAAGAGGTGGAGGGTGTTCCAGGTTTTGGTTGCGAGGTAGGAAAAGGACTTTCCCTCTGTTCTGGTCTTTTTGATGAATGTCTGACAAAATATCGACATTCACAATATCGACGTACAAAAATATCGGAGCAAAAATATCGAAATCAAATATATCGGCTTCCTATACTTAACTAGATATATACACAAATATCGATTTTTTAATATCGATATACAAAAACATCGTTTACTTTTATATCGACTACATTAACATCGGAAAACAAAAATATCGCTATCTACAAAAAATAATGACATTAACTATAATATCGACATCAAAAATATCGTGCACTTCAATATCGGATTATCAGCTATATCGACTTTTTATATGCATCTGTTTGTATAATTAATTAACGTTTTATATGTTTTCACATCTAAATAAACACACAATACTTAAATTAATACTATAGACACACTATTAATTTGTCAAAAATATCCTATTGGTATAATTATATCACCTACACATATAAAAATATTCTATACTACTTTGTATAATTTTATTATTTTTTTTGGTTTTTCACTTCTATTACAAAGTAATCACAACTGAAATTCAAATATACTAACTAACCAATCACAAACCTAATTTTTTAAATGAACCAATAGCAAAGTAATTACTACTGACACTCCCCTATATAAACAATTAAAATCTAAACACAAACTACTTGCCAAAAGTCACTGAAGGAGATTTATCTCTATCCGAATTGCTGCACAACAACTAGAAGAACCAGACTATCAACCTACTATCACATCTTCTAAGTAAGTAAATAACAAAGAAACTGCATTATTTGCTTCTACTACTTACTTACCTGCTAAATACCCAGTGCCCCTTTGCTATTCATACTACTTAACATGCTAAATAATTATATGAAACTATTTTTTTTAGATACAACGACTACTGAATATTCTACTCAAAATAACTGTGAACAAAGCATAGGAATACAGATTCTAATAACTATGTAAGTAATTTCACATTGTTTCATTATGTGCACATAAATCTAAACACACAGAAATAATGACTTTTGCCCCACATATTCCTTTTTTTCTGTAGATTCTACTACTGAAAACTGCACTACTAATGAACTAAGGACATCAGTACTATTTCTCCAATACATTTTACTAAGTAAGTATTATGCAACTGAAATAAATGTGGAAAAACAATACAAACATTTAGAACTGTTCTAATTATTTTCTATTATATATTGTTTATTTACAGAGCAAACACAACGAATAGATATACAGACATAATACAGAACTCCACATTCTGAATAATAAAGATACTAATCACAAAGTAAGTATATTAAAGAACATAATTACCAGATAATCTATTAAAAAACATACCAACTTGGTGATTATTCTAACACATATGTTCCTTTTTTATTTAAGATAACACTACAAACTACTCTCCAGAAGCTGAAGAAACAACTATACTGGCAAAGACCAACCTAAAAAAATATGTAAGTATCTTCACAATGTGAATCATGAAGATACACTTTTGTAGTAGAAATGAGCTCTAACATTGCAAATGTACCGAAACATTAATTAATAATATACTACTTTCATGTTTTTCATAACAGCTACAACAACATCACAAACAATTATCCCCAACAAAAGAAGCAAGCAACTCCTAATTTTGCTGTAAATTCTAAAACACGTAAGTATAAACATTCCTACTTATCACTAACATAGATTATTTATCACATTTAATTTGACATTAACTATTATATATATATTTTATAGATATACAAAGTACAAAATGACCGAAGGAGCCGAATTTGTGACCAGCCAGAAAGGAAAACTATTACTATGCTACATGGGTTACACTTATACACAAGAAAAGCAATATGGCATGAAAGTTAATTGGAAATGTTGTAAATATTATTCTAACAAGTGCTATGGCAGAGCAACAACTAGAGAAGCTACAGTACTGTATACTAGGGAACACAATCATCCACCTAATGTTACTGAAATAGAAGTTAGAACAGCTTTGGAAAATATAAAAGAAGCTAGTACAGGTTCCCAAAAGCAAACAAATTTCATTTTAAAAGAAGCCATTCCTAAAATCCCAAAAACTGCCACAACTCAAATGCCAAATATCCTCTCCTTAAAAAGAACTATAGCACGAACTAAAAAAGCTACTACTGCTACAACACCATCTCCCAGAACATATCAGGATATAAATTTAACTGCTAACCAAATAATAACTTTAAATAAACAACCATTTATAGTTTACGACAACGAAAACAATGACAAAAGGCTTATAATTTTTGGTACCAATATGAATTTAGTTAAACTGCAGCAAAGCCAACATTGGATGATGGATGGAACATTTAACATCTGTCCCAAACCATTTTTCCAATTATACACAATACATGGCCTCTACCACAACTGCAACATACCTTTGCTATATGCACTATTACCAAACAAAAATAATTCCACATATATGGAATTAATAAATATAATTAAACAAAAAACTAATGATTTTTCTCCTGAAAAAATCATTCTTGATTTTGAGCAAGCAATGCTCTCAACTATCCTAAAAATCCACCCCCATACCTGCATTCAAGGCTGCTATTATCATTTAAACCAGTGTTTATGGAGACACCTTCAAAAAACTACCCTAAGTGTCGAATATGCTACAAACTCATCTTTTGCTTTCCAAATTAAAAAACTCATTGCACTTGCTTATGTCCCTGAAACAGACGTAGCTGAACACTACAACATTCTTATAGACAGCCCCTTCTACAAACAAAATGAAGCTAAATTAAGTCCATTTCTCGACTACTTTGAAGACACCTGGGTAGGCAGACTCCACAGATCTGGCCACAGACGAAATCCCAAATTCCTCATACCCTGGTGGAACGTTTACAGAAGTACCCTTAACGGAGAATCAAAAACTAACAATGCAGTGGAAGGTTGGCACAATGCATTTGTACAATCAACTGGCAGAACCAAACAAACTCTAGAACATTTCATTAAATGCCTACAGAAAGAACAGAGCTACCAGGAATTTAGAATGGACCAATCTGTAACTGAACTTGTCCCTAAAACATCAAAGCAAAATAAACAAATGCACAAGTACCTGGAAGAACAAGTTAAACTTTACCCTAGTACAAAAGGCATAGAATACCTAAACATCATTGCCAAAACACTACTCTAATTAATTCCCAAAATGTTATAAAACACTAAAAGTATCACCTAAGTATGCAAAAATATGTAACGTGAGCTTCTAAAGTATTTAATGTATGCAATATATAGAGATAATATTATAATATATGCACACATTAAAACTAAATAACAAGTAAAAAACAATTCCATAATAAAAATAACATTACCCACCCACACAAAATAAGAAAGCAAGGACTTACCAATCATGTTGTCAATCCAATAACGTCCTTCTCCACCAAAGTAATCCAGGTAGTGCAAAATTAACCCAAAAAAAATGTAAAAATACAACTGTTCCAAAATTAAGACATCCACGTTGTCCAGAGCCATCGAATAACCATAAAAAACCCGAAAAATTGGAAAAATAGAAAGAATCGCTCCAGCAAAACCGAAAAATGTAAAGAAGTGTTTGTAAAGCAGTGTTGAATTAAACAAACAAACACTTCCTTTAAAAAAAAACGGAACTTCCGATGTAGCGTACACCTATGACAAAAACATAGAAAACAGACATTCCCACCCACATTAATTAGCTAGTAATTAGGTACAAACATATTAAAATTGATGATTTCACTTCTAGATATAGCGTAAAAGACTAAAATTCACTCTATATATAATGATTTAACTAACTAACACTACGTGTATATACCATAAGTAATTATCTGTTTTCGAAATCTAAAACATAACTCCCTCACATTCAACAACACAAAATATAAGGTCACTAATCTCAAAACATCATTAAAATACACATAAAACATATAAAATAAACCTTACCTGAAGCGACGTGAAGTGTCTCCCAACCGCGATCAGCCCTTCTTCCAAATAACCCAAAACGACCTAACCCGGTTACAAAATAAAGCACCCAAATGCAATAAAATAGTCCCAAGTATAAAATATAATATCTATACTTAACTAAATAGGCAAAAATAAACATTAAGTTTCTATTATTGTAAAGAAATATTTACTTTAATCCTACAATGATTTGATTAACAAATATATAAATGAATGTAATAAATACATATTAAAAAAAGAATAATATTTATGTTAACAATGTCTAGAAATATAAGTACATTGTCACAAATTATAATAATTGAAAAATGTGTAAAAAATGTGTGAATTATATAATAAATATTTGATGTATTGAAATGAAGTGGAAAAAATACTTTTGTTATTTCTACATTTCTTTCTGAAATTACAATATGTAAAAGAGCTAATAAATAATTTTCTTTTTTTTACAAAAAGGATGAAAATAATAATGCTTCTGTATAGTGGCTTATCATTGTGTTTATAAAATATGTTTATAAAACCAAATGTAATAAAAATATTTTTGTTATGAAATAACATTTTATTTGTGAAACATAAATAAAAATAATGTTTCTACAATCATGTTGAACAATTTGTATCATTATCTTACTATAATGTTACAATCTTATTAGAAATTTTGCACTGTATATTAAATGTGAGTATATGTTGGACTCTAATAATTTAATTATTACTATACCAAATCCAGCGTACATTAAATTAAAACTGACCCTGAACCCAAACAATACCCCTTTACCCAAAAACTGAAAACTGACCCTGAACCCTAAAAATACCCCTTTACCCAAAAACCCAAAACTGACCCTGAACCCTAAAAATACCCCTTTACCCAAAAACAGAAAACTGACCCTGAACCCAAAAAATACCCCTTTACCCAAAAACCCAAAACTGACCCTGAACCCTAAAAATACCCCTTTACCCAAAAACTGAAAACTGACCCTGAACCCAAAAAATACCCCTTTACCCAAAAACTGAAAACTGACCCTGAACCCTAAAAATACCCCTTTACCCAAAAACCCAAAACTGACCCTGAACCCTAAAAATACCCCTTTACCCAAAAACTGAAAACTGACCCTGAACCCAAAAAATACCCCTTTACCCAAAAACTGAAAACTGACCCTGAACCCTAAAAATACCCCTTTACCCAAAAACCCAAAACTGACCCTGAACCCTAAAAAATACCCCTTTACCCAAAAACTGAAAACTGACCCTGAACCCAAAAAATACCCCTTTACCCAAAAACTCAAAACTGACCCTGAACCCTATATATACCCCTTTACCCAAAAACTGAAAACTGACCCTGAACCCAAAAAATACCCCTTTACCCAAAAAGTGAAAACTGACCCTGAACCCTAAAAATACCCCTTTACCCAAAAACCCAAAACTGACCCAGAACCCTAAAAATACCCCTTTACCCAAAAACTGAAAACTGACCCTGAACCCAAAAAATACCCCTTTACCCAAAAACTGAAAACTGACCCTGAACTCTAACAATACTCCTTTACCCAAAAATAATTATTATTATGTAATTACAAATTAATTATTAATTAACAATAACAATAAAGTAAATATATTAGCACATTAGCTGTAAATAAATAAATTTAATTATTAATATTTTTTCCAAATTAATTTACAAGTAAAAAATATATATTTAACTAAATGAAGCTAATTAATATAATTAACTAATTAATATTAATTAATTACCAATTAATTATTATTTAAAATTATGTAAACATTTATATTAATTAATTAACTAATTATTAATAATTAATTACCAATTAATTATTATTTAAAATTATGTACAAAATTATATTAATTAATTAACTAATTAATATTAATTAATTACCTATTAATTATTATTATTTAATTACCAATTATTTATTATTTAAAATTATGTCCAAAATTATAATTAGTAATTTAATAATTAATATTCATTAATTACCAATGAATTATTATATAAAATAATGTACAAAATTATATTAATTAATTAACTAATTAATATTAATTATTTACCAAATAATTATTAATAAATTTTTTTTACAAACATATATTAATTTATTAATTATTTTTCAATTACTTCCCACCCTTATCCCCTATAAACCCAATAACCCGCTCCTAAAACTTGATATCTATTATTATTTATTAATATTAATAATTTAAATATTATTTTAAATGTTATCTTTTTTTTTCATATTTTTATTATTTTATGTATTTTTACATACATTTTAATACATTCCCCACCCTTATCCCCTATAAACCCAATTACCCGCTCCTAAAACTAGATATGTTTTTAAAAAATTTTTTTTTATTAAATATATTTTAATTTTTTAATATAGACCTTTTTATCAAATTTTTTATGTACAATTATTATATTTTTTCCTATACTATTTATTTTTTCCATTACTACACGATATTTTGTATTGTCGATATTTTGTCATACGATATTATTATTATCGATATTTATACTTACTTACCTATTACGATATTTTTGTATCCGATATTTTTGCTTCCCAATATTTTTTACCTTCGATATTTTAACTTCGATATTTTGTCTTTACGATATTTTATTTTCGATATTTTGTCTGAGTACCCTTTTTGATACGTGGGACAGTGGCCAGAGAGAGCTGGTCTGATCAGAGGTGTCTTTAGGGTGCTTGGCAGGAGAGGCAGCTGTTCAGGTATGCAGGTCCAATGTTGTGAAGGGCCCTGTATGTTTGGGTGAGGAAGTTGGAGGTTATTCTTCTTTCGACTGGAAGCCAGTGAAGATCTCAGAGGTGTTGGGTGATGTGACTGTGACAGGGGATGTCGAGGGTCAGTCTGGCCGTGGCATTCTGGAAAGTCTAGAGTTTGCAAACGAGTTTCTCCATAGCCCAGTGTGCTGCTGATGAGTGTATCCGTGACAGTTTTTCTGGATTCGGTTGGGGTCCATCTGAAAGTCTTTCGAAGCCTTTGGAGGGTGTTGTAGCAGGTCGAGGATACGGTGTTGATCTGGCGGTTCATTGTGAGCGATGAGTCTAGAATGATGCCAAGGTTTCGTGCATGTGGGTGTGGGGATTTCCGAGTGTAGATGGCCACCAGGAGTCATTCCATGCGGAGAGGGAGGAGCGAATGATGAGGACTTCTGTCTTTTCTGAGTTGAGTTTCAGGCAAGTGGCAACGGCTTTCATCCCGAGTTCATTGGTGAGGGAGAGGATCCGCTGGGTGTCATCGGCGTAAGGAATGGTGTTGAGCCCATGGATCCTGACGATGATTGTGAGGGGTCCATTTAGATGTTGAAGAGGATGGCGCTGAGGGAGGAGTCCTTGGGCACTACACAGTTGGTCTCTGTCGGTTCTGAGAGATAGGGAGGGAGTCTGACCCGCTGAGTTCTGACGGTGATGAATGGGCGAATCAAGTCGAGGGCCTTGCCGTGGATGGCGGCGTCGTGGAGTCTGGTGGCTAGGGTGTGGTGGGAGATGGTGTTGAATTCAGCCCGGAGGTCCAGGAGGATGAGGGCTGCATTTTTGCCCTGGTTGCGGAGGGAGCGGATGTTGTCTGTGGCGGCGAGTAGGGCAGTCTTGGTGCTGTGGTTTCTTCGGAATCCAGATTGGGAGATGCCCAGGACATTGTTAGCTTTGATGAAGTTTGCTAGCTGGGTGTTGACAGCTTTTTCAATGACCTTGGCTGCAAATGGAAGCAGGGAGATGGGCCTGAAGTTCTTGAGGTCTGTTGGATCTGCAGAGGGTTTCTTCAGGAGGGGGTTGACTTCGGTGTGTTTTCAGTCATCGGGGAAGGTGGCGGTTTTGAAGGAACAGTTGACCGTCCAACATAGTTTGGGTGCAATGGCAGAGGTGACTCTGTGGAAGATGTGGTGTGGGCAGGGGTCTGAGGGTACTCCGGAGTGGATGCTTTTCATGGTCTTCAAGATGTTTTTTGCAGTGAGCGGGATCCATTTGAGCAGGTTCATGCCTTAAAATATTAACAGATAACGTTTTAAGAAATAAAATAATCACACCATTTTTATGATGAACAGCATGAGAACAATAAACAGAATAACCCAACTTTTTTTAAAGCAAATAATGTCTTTTTCAAAAAGTTGAGCTTGTTGTTACAGTGCAACATGACAAGAGAATTTACAGAGGTGTGTGAGTAATCTATGTTGTTTTATAGGACTCTGAAGGCCTTTGACATTACAAGAAACATTTCTAAATCGATTCATGAAAAAAATTGGTGAACAAGGTACAAAACAGCAGCATCCTCAAACATGGAAAAAAGATTGCAGAGTAACAGCATACAAACCAATTTGTCAAAACCGAACATAGAAAACATGTTCAATAAAAAAGGAGGGATGATAACAAGAAAGGAAGGGGAAAAGGTGCAGGGAATGAGTCCAAAGAAGACCAGAAAAAAGAAAAAAAAGAATATGGCAAAGAGTCGGGGGGACCTGGGCCATAGAAAGAAAATAAAAAAAAAGGAAATGAAGCACAGAGGAACACCATGGAGGATGAATCGGCCAGAGCACCCGGTCCGAGATATATCAAGTTAGCAAAGTCAATGACCAAAGATAAGAATGGAAAAGTTATCAAAAAAAGGAGATGAGGACTGGAACTGAAATCAACAATATAGGACATGCATAAACCACAAAAGGAGGTCTTACCCTTTCAGGAAGGGAGGCTTGGGATGGAAATTCAATGGAAAGGAGACTAGACTACATCTGAAAAATGAACAGAATTATGGCCTCCAATAGCAACAGTCAATGGACTTGAGGGAGGGAGAGAGAGAGAAAGAGAGAGAGAGAGAGAGAGAAAACAGAAAAATCAATGCAATGATATCATTCCAATGAAGAAATATAAACTGGAAACAGAAGAAACAGTATAGATGAAAATTCATGTGCCTCGAGTGTCCATAGCATCTCTTTTGTGAAGATGAATGACCTCTTTAAGTTGGTTTGGAGATTCAAAACAAGTGGTCTTATCTTTGAAGGTGACCTTGAAGATACAGGGGTGGATGAGGCCATATCTTGCATCCATAGCATGCAACAAGGTACGCAGGTCCAATAATTCCTTGCTTTGAGCAGCAGTGATTCTGGAAACATCCTGTGAGAAGAAGATCTTGTGTCCAGACCAAATCATCTGTTTCCTTTGCTTCAAGGCATAAATAACGTCAATTAAGTCTGTATATTGGAGGAGAAGGATAATATTTCCTCTAGGTTTAGGAATCAAATTTGACCTGGAGGGTTTGGCCCAGGACAATAAGCTTTTTGGATGTTAAGGGGAGCACTGCTGGTGAGACCCACTATTTTGGGTAGGTTTGTGAGTCGAAAGGCGATTATATCAACCCCTGTGGGTCCCTCAGTATGCTATGAACACAAACATTGTTGCGCCAGTTTAGATTTTCTAAATCTTCGGTTTGTCTTTTTCGGGCATTGATCTCCTTGGTCATAGAATCTTCTTTTGAAGTTGCATCCAGAGTCTCTGCGATATGGAGCTCTATACTCGAAATCCTAGACTCAAGGGAAGACCATCTGTTTTCTAGATGTTGGAGGGTGGTATTGGTTTTCATCATGACGGTTTTCAACATTTTATGTTCGTCCATTAAATACTTCATGGTAATTGGGCGGGGAGATTTCTTAGGGGAAGCAGGGTCTTTTAAAAGTCTTTTATTGCCATCACCAGTACTCTCCTTTCATGAAGCGGAGGTGGTATTGGTATGAGAGCCATTCTTCAGAGGACTGCCCCACTTCAGCCATATTGGAGAAGTTATGAAGGAGATTAAGAAAGTCGTAACCATCAATATAGCTGGAAAATGAGAAATTCTATACAGAGGACTGGGCTTCTATACCAAAACTGCTTTGTGTCAATGATTGATAGTAAAGGAGGTTGAATTGAGGTTAAATGGGGAGAGGTACCCCCAAATAGTGAAAAAACAAAGCAAATGAAATGGAGAAGCAGTGGGTAAAGATCCTCAAAAGTAGGAATTGATGCAGCTGAGACGATATTTCCATTGTTTCATAAGGCAGGAGAGTCCTTGAAAATAATGGAGAATACAATCACACAGCGAGCAAGCAGAGCACTTACATTCCAGTCAGATCCAAAAGGGTGGGAAAATACTGGCGCGGATTGCCGCAGGTAAGAGGAAGGGAGCATGAAGCTTGAAGAACTGAGCAAAAAACTCCAAATGGAACTCACCGCTGGGCTTTCCAGCTCCCGAGCTGCCTCCATCCACCATTGAATCCTGACAAATTTTTCCCTGCTCAGTGAAATGGGTAGAAATCCGGTCTGGGAATCAGGAGCACAATCAGCCAGCAGCCATCTTGAACACACCAAAACCATGCACCCACCGCAGAGGCATATTTTTGCATGACAAAATCGAAAGCACACGTTTCTTTTTCTTTCTTTCTTTTTCTTCTTTTTTTTAAGAAACCTCTTCCCTGGCATCCCAGCAATTTTGGGAGTGTTACCTTTCCACACTAAAAAGGGATCACCCCTCACCTTGAAAGGAATAAATCTCGGAACATGGGTCAATAGGTGCAAGAAACATGTTTGTGAAGAACCACAAGCGTGTACGTTTTCAGGTTTTCACAAACTCATAGAGCACTCCTTCCCTATGATGCCGAGATGATTTTATGGCTGAAGATACTGACCTGTGGCTCTTCAGTTCAATGTGAGAACAGTAGAAGTTTCATCACCTGACTATCCCACTGTAACTGCCCCTGTTCAATAATAATACAATTACATGCTTCTCTCTTAACCCAAGAAACCATCAGTTGTCTTTCTCTTCCCGGATTCTGCCAACTTTCCTGCCATTTTCACAGTTTCATCACAGAGGCCTACTCCTTGAGTTGCTTTAGACATGTCTTCACCTTGCAGATAAGAGAGGTCTGTCCTCTCGCCTTTATCTTTCACTTTTGTTAATGTTAAATACATCTAGGAGTCTTTACTGTGATTCACTTATCTGATGTGCTTTTGAGCGGTCCTCTGCCTCAGCCCTCAGAATTAATTAGGGCTACAGTAAAAAAAGAAGCACTAGGGAAAGGTTCCAGCCAATTCACACTGAATGATAAACCGTAAGTCCTAGAGCCCAAAATTAACCCTTGCTTTTTGACAGCAGGCTAAGGGCACAGGTGCTCTTTGGAAGCAAACAGGCAGACACACATAAAGCAAAGCATTATCAACACAGTAAAGAAGCAGCAATTACTGTTTAGACAATCAAAAACTTCGGTGCTCAGTGATTTTGCATGAGAAGAGCATCAGTACCTCATGGACCACTGATGTAAAGTTAAAAAAATATCTAAACCCAAATGTGGAAAGAAGGATGGGGCAAACCGCAAGGGCAAGGCTGGCCAATAGAATTTTAAACTGATGCCCAGGTGAGGAATACTTTCTTTTTCCGTGACCGTAGGAGCAACCAGACAGTTGGAGGGTGAGGATTAGGGTGTGTGTTTCCAGCTGTTAAGTGCTAGAGAACTGAAATTGCTTGGCCATGCCTGTAGATCCTGCGCAAGATGGGCAGGCCCGAAATATGCCTCGGAGGGGAACTGTATACTTGCAGGAACAGAAGTTCATGTATTGAATTTCACCATGGATATGTGCTTGGAGGTCATCAGAAGATTTCTTCCTAGGATATATTTATTTAGGGTATAGAAATTAGTATGGTATGTTTGTGGTCGAGGAATGTGGCCAAACATCTCAAGGTTACAGGCAGTCATCACCTCTTGTGGTCCTTTGATTCTGATTGGAAACAGACCTTTCCTCACTTACTGCTCTTCTTATTAACATGGTCACTTCTGTGAAGAGGTGTCCACATTTGTTTCCACAGGTTTGACAGGATGGCAGGAAAGCACTCAAATCGAGTGCTCTATGTCACACCAGAAGTGCATCTTATGAAACCTGTACTTCATCAAGAGGGAGCTTAGATTCTCTCCAATGGAATTTCTATAGAGGTTTCCTTGGATCAGTTGTTTCGGACATCCTAGCTAAGCAAATGTCTTGTTTCAAACACTTGCAAAAAGAACAACTGATGGACAGAATGCAGAAAAATGTCAAACATTCACCCCCAGTACAGAGATCTGGGCCCAAATCCATATGTTTTTGCCGATTATGCCATTCCAGTTTAAGCCCAGCCATATGCAAATTAGTCTTGACCGAGCTCCCTATGGGAACAGTCCAGCCCGAACTGCCAGGCCAGGTCCTCCCTGGAGTGGAAACAAGCTTTCTGGGACTTGTTTTGGTGTATCACCCCTCATCAGCCAGGCTATCTTGAATCCAGTGGCAAAGTGAGCACGGGACCCACTTCTGGACATACCCATCACATTTGGGGTAGCAAATGCAAAAAGAACAATTGATGGACGGAATGCTGAACAATTGCAAGCATTCACCCCCAGTACAGAGATCTTGCTTAAATCCATACTTTTTTTTACCACTATGCCATTCCAGTTTAAAACCCAGCTATATACAAATCAGTCTTTACCCTGTTCCCCATTGGAATGATCCAGTCTGAACTGCCATGCCAGTTCCTCCCTAGACCGGAAACAAGCATCCTGGGAGCGGTTTTGTTGTATCTTCCCTCATCAGCCAGGCTAGCTTGAATATAGTAGCATGGTGCGCACAGGACCCACGTTTGAGCATACCCGTCTCAGTCAGTGTGACAAATGCAAAAAGAACAACAGATGGATGAAATGCTATACAATGTCAAACATTCACCCCCAGTACAGAGATATGGGCCTATATCCATAGCTTTTTTGCCCAACATGCCATTCCAGTTTAAACCCAGCCATGTGCAAATAAGTCTTGACCCTGCTCCCCATCGGAACAGTCCAGCCCGAACTGCTAGGCTAGGTCCTCTCTGGACCAGAAACAAGCATCCTACGGGGTATTACCCACATCAGCCAGGATAGATTGAATCCAGTGGAATGGTGAGCATGGGACCCACTTCTGGGCATACCCGTCCCACTCAGGGTGACAATTGCAAAAAGAACAATAGATGGACAGAATGCTGAACAGTGTCAAACATT
Source organism: Lissotriton helveticus (assembly GCF_964261635.1). Lineage (NCBI taxonomy): Eukaryota > Metazoa > Chordata > Amphibia > Caudata > Salamandridae > Lissotriton > Lissotriton helveticus. The sequence goes on along the minus strand of NC_136072.1, from coordinate 907,494,105 downwards.
CACCCGCAGTACAAAGATCTGGGACTGAATCCATGTTTTTTTCCCACACCATGCCATTCCAGTTTAACCCCAGCCTCTGGATTCAATATAACCTGGCTGATGAGGGTTGATACCCCCAAACCGGTCCCAGGATGCCTGTTTCTGGTCCAGGGTTGACCTGGCTAGACGGTTTGGGCTGGACTGTTCAGATGAGGAGGAGGGTCAAGGCTAATATGCTTGCTTAAACTGGGATGGTATGGTGAGCAAATGAATGGTGTATTTAACCCAGATCTCTTGACTGGGGGTGAATGTTTGATTTGTTTTGCATTCCATCCATCATTTGTGTGTCCTATGTTTCAAACACTGACATGGTGATGAGCCACCCAACACCCTTGGCAAAAGCCTCTTACATTTGTAAATTAGACACATGAGAAGTGGTATATATTTGTTTTGGACCGTCCCATATTTATTCCCTACAATGCCGAAGTACAAAGTACCTAACTTCACTCTCATGAATAGCTTAATGTGAACAAATCATGTTCCTCTTTGGCATGAGTGTCCATGTTGTTTTCAAAGATGACACTAAACATAGATGCAGTGATGAGAACTATCAGCGCTTTCAACATAAAGGGGAAGAATGAGGATTACAAAAAAATCAGAGGGGCTCGTCCTCCTGTCAATATGTATCAAAGCAAAAAGAAGCCAATCTGCTTGCATAGACTAACCCTCCACAAGGGGAAGAAAACGCTTTGTTTTGTAATATAACACTCACCCACCAAGTTTGCCCCTTAGTGGAATACTTCATCATTGGGTCCATCTGATTCTGCTGCAGAACAGGACATGCTACGACCTGTATAATGATCTTAAGTCATTGTGTAGAAGAGCAGCTTTGGCATAAGTGTGACAACAAGCTCCCCTCTTCCCCGGAGAACCCATGATGAAATAATTCTGCATATTATATATTATCAAGCAGTAATACCAAGTAGGTGCTGTATATTATATTACATATCCGTATCATGCAGAGTGTGTGCAGATATATAATATAAGAGGAGTCCTTCCGTGCATTTGGTCGGATCACTTTATGATTTCTTTCAGCATTTTCTCTGCCTCTTCTGCCAAAATCCCTTTCCCCAAGAATGTGTCAGCCCGTTGTTGGACCCAGACGGACCTCACTCTTCTCTCCTCCTCTCTGGCCTCCTCAGTGCCTGACTTGACGGACCTTCCTCTTGAATCCCAAGCTGACGCCATCAGTATTTGGCTCTCTTCTTCCTGTGATATCGCTGCCCCCATTAAGAAAGTCAAATCTGTTCGGCCACACGATGCCCACAGATGGTTCACTAGCGAACTCAAAGATCTCAAACTTAGTCTCAGGCGCTCGGAGCGTCACTGGAGGCGTAAATACTGTCCCCTACTCCGCACCAAATATAAACTTTTGCTTAACAGTTATAAGAAAGCAATTGTGTCGGCCAAAACAGACTATTTTTCAGAGAGAGTTGCTCTCTCTGAAAACAAACCCCGCGAGATCTTTTCTCTTGTCAAGCAGCTTGCCACCTCCGATCGCACGAACATCAGCTTTGCCCCATCTCAATCATTTTGCCTTGCACTCAATAATTATTTCATCGATAAGATTGCCATCATCAAAGCCAATATCCCCGCAGTTTCTCAACCCCTAGCTACCTTCCCTCTCCCACCGCCGCCTTTTTTGTTGGATCACTTCCTCCCTATTTCTACCGAACAATTTCTCCTCTTGCTTGCTAAGGTCAAGTCCGGCTCTCCAACTGACTGCGCTCCGGCCCGGATCCTTCAAACCCTCTTCACCTGTTGTCCCGGACCCCCTCTTACCTTGCTTAATTCTTCGCTGGCTCTTGGTTCCGTCCCTTCTTCCTTTAAAACCGCTACAGTTCTCCCCATTATTAAAAAACCTGGTTTGGATCCTTCTTCCCCCCCTAATTTCAGGCCCATTTCCCTTCTTCCCTATTTAGGGAAGATTTTGGAAAGTTATGTCACATCCTGCCTGTCCTCACACGTCGAGGAACATTGCCTCTTAGCCTCCCATCAGGCGGGCTTTCGCCCGGGCCATTCCACAGAGACTGTTGTCACTGCTGTTTTGGATGAGCTCAAGGGAAAAGCGGACTCTAATCTTCCCCAAGCGTTGGTGCTCCTCGACCTGTCGGCTGCGTTTGACACGGTCGACCATGCCATCCTTCTCGACCGTGTCAGCGCAGCCGGCATTAGGGGCGTGGCACTCTCTTGGTTAGCGTCCTTTCTTCAAGGCAGGTCCCAGGCAGTCCATCTTGCAGGATTTTCCGCTCCCCCCCGCCCTCTTGTGTGTGGGGTCCCCCAAGGTTCCTCTCTCTCCCCTCTTCTCTTCAATCTGTATATCTACCCTCTCATTCTTTCTCTTCGTGGGCTGGGGGTCTCCGTGTATAACTACGCGGACCACCTCCAGCTCATTTTTGATCTTTCTACTTCTGACTCTCCTCTTTTTCTCAGTTCTACCCTAGTCTTTATCTCGGATTGGATGACCACGAATCACCTTAAGTTGAATCCGGACAAGACGGAGCTTGTCCTCACGGGTGGTCCCACTAATCCCTGGTCCCCGACTCATTGGCCCCTTTCCTTTGGCCCCCCCCCTACCAGTTCCCTCTGTCCGTACCCTGGGCATCAAGGTCAGCAATGACCTTTCCATGCATGCCCAAGTCAGCTCCGTCGTCTCATCTTGTTTTCTGTTCCTCCGCCTCATCCGAAAAATTTCCCGGTTTTTTTCTTTGAATGCCCTCAAATCCATCATTATGGCCCTCATCACCTCCCGCCTTGATTACGGGAATGGCCTTTACGTCGGCATTCCGGCCTTCGAAACACGACGGTTACAGGCCATTCAAAACCAGGCAGCCCGTCTCATTTTTCATCTCCCCAAATCCTCTCACATCACACCTGTTCTCAAGTCCCTCCACTGGCTCCCGGTGCACTTCAGATCTTTCTTTAAATTGGCCTGCTTAGCCTTCCTGGCTTATACCCACTCTGCTCCCCTTTTTATTGTTTCTTTAATCACTCCCTACACTCCGGCTCGCACCCTCCGTTCTTCATCTCTTCTTCTTCTCCAAGTACCCCGCTACCGTAAATCCCGAATTGGTGGCACCCGCTTCTCGGTCTTGGCCCCCCAGTTCTGGAATAGTCTTCCGTTGTCCATTCGTTCTATCCCTACTTATTCCTCCTTTCGGAAAGCCCTAAAAACCTTTCTCTTCTCCCAGGCCTTCCCCGGTTAGTCCCCTAGGTTGCATTGTAGAATCCGGTACCACCCTCAGCGCCAGGAAGCCGCTTGGCCGCAGTGCGCTTTAGCAAGTTTCTTTTCATTTCATTTCATTTGGTATCAGGGAGTTAGATCCTTGGTCATGAAAAAAAAAGCCATGGGGTACAGCTTATAACATGTAGACCCATAGAAACGCAGGTACATGATCACCTATACTTCCTACGTCCCAGTTTTTAACGATACCAGCTAGAGGCCAGATTAAATAATACTTTACCTACTAGGCAGGTATTTTTCATTTTCACTTTAAATCCTCTACACTCCTATTTTTCATCATTTAATACATAGCTATATGTTCTCCCACGTAATTCATAGGGCGTAGCACGCCCCGTTCTGTAGCGAAACGGAATAGGCCCACTGATGAAGCATCCCTTGCTCATTTCCAAACTCAGTGCATGGCTGCTATCAAGCCCCTGGAAAATAGCTTTTTCTCCATGCTTCGTATATAGGAGTTCATTGTTAGCGCAACTCCTATGGTCCAACCCGTAATACCTGCATTGGATCCTGTTAGGAGTACACCTGAGGAGGTGTAGGAAGATACTAATGACTGTAAGTTACTTTTATTTAAGGCCAAGAAGACTTAAAGTTGATTAAAACTTGATTAACCGAATACTACTGGTTTGCCATTTTCGACTTCATTTAAAAGAAAAAGATGCCGAAGAGGTTTAGCAAAAGGGGTCCACCTTTACAATGCACCAGCTCCATATTGAGGACCCCTGTCAGCATACACTAGTGCATCGTATCTCCATTTCTTGAAAATTCCAGAAGGCAAGGCAGAAGGGAGGGTAACGAAATAACAACTAGGAGAAAAGTTTAAAAAGTATTGGTCTCGGGCAGGTTAGCAAACCTATTTCGCACTCATCTATTTGAAGATTTTGTATCCTGCTCTTAAGTTAATGAAAAAAGCTGGTATTGATCTGCCTGAAAGAGAACATTTTGTTTAGAGCAAATCACATGCCAGGGGCGCTGAAAAAACTCCTTACACTTCATCTTATTCCAAATTGCATCAGGGATTTGTGTTTTTCACTTAGTGTTAACTGGGGAAGTTGCTATTTTCCTGGAAGAAGTGTGAAATCTTAGTGCTCAAGTTTACCATGGCTTATTGGATCTTCACAAGCTTCTTAAACAGCATACGTGGGAGCTTTGGTCTTTAAAGGGCATATATAGGAAGATCAGGGACATGTCCTCTTTCGAGGTGTAAGTCTTCTACATTTGACGCAGGGGAGGAGCTGGTGTCACTGTAGCAAACAGTCTGTGGAGATTACATTATTTGCTAAGCCTTGGGACATGTCTAGTCAATGTCTAGATAATTTCCAGGTAAAGAAAGCTTGTTGTGTTGGGCGCAAATAGATGAAACACCAAAGAGCATGAGAGGCTTACTGATTTCCAGAAATAAGTCTGTTTTTTGACGTGCTACATCTGTCTCTCTGATTAGGAGATATCATTCATAAAGTCAGCATTTTACTCCTCTGCAAGATAAATTGGCTGATATTCTGAAAGCAATAAGTGACACATGAGGAGCACTGGATACTAAAATTAATATGGTGGCACTTGACCTGAACATACTAAGGGCAGATAAAAAACAAAGATTTCAGAAAGAGAAAAAGAAACTTAAGACCCGATTCGTAAATTGCAACCAGCAATCTCAAAACCTAAAACCCAAATGGCGGACATAACAGAGTGAGTTAGCTTATTCGAATACAGAGCTCAGGACCTAGAAGGGCATCTGAAGGGAAGCAATATCCGAATAGTGGACATACCAGAACATAACGTATAGAAATCTTCATAGAAGACTGGCTAAATATGGAATTGGTGCAAACGTTTTTAGTGTCGAATGGGTGGAAACCATTCCAGATCGTCCTCAACCTGGCCAACCACCAAGGCCGTTGGCAAGGTTTCTGAATTCTAGACCAAGGCCTGCTACTGCAGACAGCATAGAAGGCTGTCTCCTGGAGAGTGTACAACAGTAAGTTGCTATTGGAAATGTGGATGGAGAAAATTTAGACTTCTTTACAGACCCCAAAGAGACATGGGTCTGAGCAGAGCAATGAAGCACTAACAATGCTGGAAGGGCCATGAGCCATAAGAGAATCCAACAGCAGAAGTGGAGAGCACAGGTTAAAAAAATACAAATCTAAATCCAACTGGAAGGACACTGGTGGGGTAAAGGCCGAACACGACTAACAGGAGGATGGCTCAGACCTTTCAGATTTCAGCTTGTATACTACACCCCTGAGTTCCTCATCTGTAAATGTAAATGTATTTCGATTTATATAGCGCACGAATCACCCAGGGGTCTCAAGGCGCTTGCTTAGGGAACCCGTCCTGGTATTCCCCTGTGAGATACCCCGGCAGGGTATTCACAAGGTGAAAGCCAGGCATCCCGCCACGAGGGGCCGTAGTGGAGATTAAGCAAGCTATTGCCCAGAGTCGCAGAGTGTGACCCCGTGAGTCGAGTAGGCACCGGAGCGAGAATTGTCGAGTCCGTGGAATTTTTGAGCCCAAGACCCGCCGAGGCGGGGAATCGAACGGCTGATCTCAGCTTCCGGGTCTGCCGCCTCTAACCACTGAGCCACGCTTCTCCACTGTGATGGTGCGTCAAGGACTATCAGCTGTTTTGCTCATAACAGTTGATGATTTAAACCTAGTGAAGTGTTTTATTATGACAGCGATTTTTGTATAATTCACAAATATCGGTTTAATATGCCAAATTCCTGAAGTTTTTGTGTTGTGCAATTTTGCATATTTTTTTTTTAGTGAGCATGCACCTTGCATAAAAAGTTTTCATGACATAGCTGTATATCTTGCTTTGCACAGAATATGTCTCGTTATGCAATTTCGCACACCCTTAGATGTGATATGAACAACACAGCTCTAAACTGGACTCTATAATGGGAACAACATGAAAGCTAAGTTGTTCACTGAAGCCTGCACAGGTTCATTGTATTCGGAGAAACTGCTTATTGGAGGGTGGGTGATAAACACGACTGACCAGTGAGAGACCAGCATCGAGACATGCCTATCCTGATCCAATCTCAAAGGATGGGATACAGCATCTTATGTTACAAATTCTGGTTAATGACAAGTAAGGGACTTTTTTACTAGCTTTGGGGTGGAGGGAAATGTTTGTAGTATGATCAGTGAAGGGGAGTATAAATTTTGTAATCCTCTATATGATTAAAGACCTGTATTTATGCATTGAGGCAAATGGTATATTGTAACGCAGGAAGAAGCTAGTGATGAGGACACTTACAGGCTTAATTAACCTAATTAGTGTCCCAGCAGCTGGACTACACCCAGATTTTACTGAGATAATTTGAAGGAACGGAAAACTAAATGTAAGTTCCTCATATCAAACACTGAAGGTATGGCTCCATTGTTCATCAACATAGAATCCATTCTTAAGTAGAGAGGCATGGACTACACTTAGCTCTCTTATAGGGAATGCGCCAAAATGGCTCAAATTAGATTTTGTATGCAGATACCCTGTACACAAAAATCGTTATTCATCTGCCGCATTTAGAGGTGGTTAAAGGGCCAGTCTTTGGATGGTGGAGCCTCATCTAGCTCTGCAGGCTGAAACCTTTACCATATGGTCATCAGTCAATGTATGTCAGATTATGCCTCCAATTGAGGGTGGTTCATTCCGATGTACATTTGTCTTGTTTGGTAACCCCCGGGGCTACCTGGCGCTCTGGAACAGGGAACAAGAAAACAATTACCATCACGTGCTAGGAAACAAACTCTCAGTTGGTCTTGGCAATTTTCATCTTGTTTTTCGATAACAAAGCCCTACTTTGTGAGTTTGGTGTTAATACACAAAAACCCTTGCCAAGTGAGTGCATGAACTCTTAGCAAAGCTTCAGTGCCTTAAGCAGAGCTGCTGTGACTCCACTGAAGGCACAGTTATCCTTGCTGGACTGACAAGGAATTCGAGGATGCCCGTCATATGCTAGGGTTGGCCTTATTTGGATGTATCCTAGGATCCCATTATCGGAAGATGCAACAGTGTTAGATACAGAGGAGCGGTATGTGATAGTAGAAGGTAGATTGGATAGGGGATGTATTATGTTGATATGTACTCATGTCCCAGATGTGAGTCAAAGAGGTTTCCTGAACGGCATGTCGAAGAATTGATTAGTAATTGTAAAGTGGATACCTATTTAAATATGTTGCATCTTCCATTACCTGGGTCACCATAGGTACATTTAGCAAAGGCAATTTATGATTGGTCAAGGGGCTTTGAAATAATGGATGTCTAGAAGGCAGTCAACCCAAGGCAACACAACTATTTGTAGTATGCCAATATCTTTGGTCTTTATACCAGATAGGAGACAAAGTTGCATTCTAGTAGGTTCACTTTTCAAGTCATAGATGTGAAAATGTAGGTAAGATGCTGTAAGAGCTCAATCTCATGTCACACTGGGGTGGGGAAACCACACACAGTTATACCCACTTAGTTCTTGCAAGCATAGGCTTTGGAGGATGCAGCATTTAAAGATATAACAATAGATCACATTTAGCATTACTTCACTGAAAGTGCAGGGAATACTTTGTTGAAGAGGGAAGCCTTTAAAATAGTTATAGGGGAACACTGTATTAAGCATGAGGAGTAAAGACCAGCCTTAAAGAAGCAACACATTAGTGGGTGAATTACCAAAAGTTACTGGAAGAGCAAACATAGATTGGCTCACACCAGCATGCAACCATACTGCAGAAGAAAGAAGATTATGTTGGACTACTTGAAAGAATGAGACATTTGACTAATCGGGAATTGATTTTGATGCAATATGATGAAGTTGATAAACTGTTAAAAGTTTCTTACTGGACTGATAAGTTTCCAAATAACAACATTTAGGGGAGACCCGGTGAGGTGCAAGCATTAAATGGAAATACTAACTATGCATTCTATTAGTAGTAAAGCGATACCAAAGGGGATGATGGACGGAGCGTTTGAGCACATCAAACACTCACCCCCAGTCAAATGATCTGGGTTTAATCCATCACCATTCTTTAGCTCACTCCACCACCCCAGTTCAGACATGGCCATATGCAAATCAGTCTGACCCTGTGCCTCATGGGAACAGTCCAGCCCGAACTCCCAGGCCATGTTTTCCCTGGACCGGAAACAAGCATCCTGGGACCGGTTTCAGATTCATAGGATTATACCCAGATCAGTTGACTGGGGGTGAGTGTTTGATTTGCTCAAACACTCCGTCCATCATCACTCTGGTATCGCATTCTATTAGTAGTAGTCACAACATTCTACTTACAAGGAAATGCACAGTGTGATACTAACATGAAACGTGGCAACAACTAATGTCCCAAATATCACACCTGATCAAAGGTGAAAAACTACTCTCAAAATTCGAAGAACTGTCGGGAAGATGCCAGGATAAGCTCTCACCGCTGAATTGTATGTTACCTACACAGATATGCTGGCATAGTGGACTTGTACACATCTGTATTGACAATAAGGGTGTAAACTCACACTCCTATACAGGTAGTGATCATACCTTTGCCTAAACCCGTGTGAGATAGAACGTTCTGTAGATCACTCTCAGTGCGCAGTGTCAATTACAAAGCTTTGAGTAAGATCTTGGATAAACCATGATAACCGATTTCATCAAAATTATTCAGCGTCAAAATGGATTTATGTCCTGTGGAAATACATCAGCTAATTTTAGGCAGCTGTTTCTGATAATTGAAATAGCATCAGATACTGGATTTTTTCCAGTGGGTATAGCCATAGGTATGGAAAAGAATCTACTATGCTATGTTGGTGCTATCGGTTAACTTTGCTGAGAGAATGTGAGTTAAATGATAATTTAGGGTCTGATTACGTGTCTGGAGGTCTGAAGACCGACAGACTCGCGAGGGCACAGTAGTGGCGGTCCAGCCACCATCGCACCGGCGGTCTGACTGCCCTATTAGGACGTTGGCGGTTGGGCTGCATTTGCACTGCCGCAAATGCCAGGGAACACGTTCCCTGGTGGTCTGAGGGCCGCAATATACTGGGTGGCACCGGCAAGCATATCAGGAATTTACTCACCGCCAGCAGTGTCATGGAGCTTCTTCCTCCATGTAACTGCTGTTGGTGAGAAAGAAGGGGAGACTTACAGACCCTCTCTTGCATCTGTGCATGGGGGTGAATATAGGTGACCCCTTTTGTAGTTTTGCACCCCCAGTTCCTGCACTGGAAGGAATGCACAACATGGTGCATTCCTTCCCGTGTAGGAACCGGCACTGGTGGTCCTGCAGTGGTGATATTTAATGCTCACAATGGGCCTTTAAACAGTACCACCGCTGGACTACCATGCCGCTGCCTGCCAGACTATTAAATTACTTGTAATGTGGCATGCGGACATCAGCGACTCTTGGTTGGCAGCGTGGGGGCACGGCAGTGGTGTGCCGCCCGCTCTACCAAAAGTCTTAATCAGGCCCTTAGCGAATTAAATTAGATACTTATGTCAATCTATTGCCTGTGTGTACACGGAATGAACTATATAGGACTTGTGGTAAGTAGAGATAGGCAGTAGCTGTGGCTGCCCCCATGTCATTTCTGTGGCTTTAGCAATGGAACCACTGGCATGCATATTGAAACCTTCGGGTACTATAAGGGGCACGTATCGCTGTATTCAGGTATTGTGTATTTAGACTTTATAAACACTAACACTGGCCTGGAGCCAGCAATATTGGTACTCTAGGTGTTTAGCTGGCATTCAGGATTGCAGGTCAATAGGAACAAAATCATGCATTTTTTTATTATCAAAAAGTCATTTAGGCCAGATGATTAACCAAATTTTGTCCTGCCCTTAAGTGGGAACCAGTAACAGTTCGATATCTAAAGGATACATTACCTACTGGCGCTCGCCAGTAGGTATATATAGTTAGGATTTTTTCCCTATGGGATTTTTGAAAATTCTATGTCTAATAACTTTGGCGTTTGTGGACGGAATTGGCTGAAATTTTCTGGAAAATGGAACATTTTGTTTCTGAGCAGCCCTTGAAAATTTGGGGGGTGTTCGTCAAGGGGGGGCCGAGAAAAAAGGGGGGTCCCAAAACGTGTTTTTAACATTGAGTTTTCCATAGGGCGGTTGGCCTCACTTTTAGCCCGAACGGCTGAATGGATTTGCACGAAACTTGGCAAAATTGTAGGGACTGGTAGCCCGATGTGCCTTTTGTAGGTCTCAATATATGTGCTCCAGGGGATTTTGAGAAATTAACGTTTAAAAAAAGATATATATCTGTAACAGCGGACCGGGCAGCTCCCCGGTTCGCGGACCGGGGCGCGTACCAGAACTTCGCGTAGCGAAGCTGATTGGCTCTCCGGTGTCTGTCAACATTCTAAACAGTCCGGAGCGGCCGCCATCTTGTCTCTCGGTAGGATTGAGAGACAAGAGGAGGCCAAAACAAAGGTGGAAATAACCATAAGGGGGCCTAGTAGATCCTCCCTGACCCCCTAGGTTTAATGTGGAGGCTTTAAAAGGGCCCCGCGGGGCAAAAAAAAAATAATTTTTTTTTTTGTTTTTTTGCGTGGGTAGCGCCCGGTCCGCGAACCGGGAAGCGTTCTGGGCAGCGTACTACAATGAAAAAAGAACGAGAGACTTTTCAAATGCAGTATGTTAATTGATTGTTGGTTTTGTTGATTATTTTTTATTTTCTTTATTTTTTAAGCATTTTTTTTATTGTGATTGTGTTTCATAATTTATTAAACTTTCTAACATTTCATTGTCAGAAATTTCATAATTATCATGGAATATACATTGTAGTCTCTGAGGGTGTAAAATGTCCTCATTTGCAAGGAGGTTATCTACTGCTTGTACACATTGCAGTAGTTCATTGTCCCAAGTTTCATCGAAAAATTCAATGTCAATTTGATCAATTGTATCAATCAATTCTTGGCTGCTCTCTTGCAGGTCCATTTCAAAAGAAACTTGGTTTTCGCCTTCCATTTTGCCTGAAATTTGGATTAAAAAAATATATATTAGTAGAGATAGGGCAATGTTGGGAATAATTTTAGATAGGCATTTTTTATCAGTGAATTTATCTTTGGGCAGTGTATAGTATCAGAGTGGAAGTAGGAATATAAAAAAGTGTATGTGATTTAACGTAAGTAAATTCATAATTATACAAGAGAAGCCTAACTCCATCCATAACTATAACAGAGAAGTCTCTCTAAATCTATAACTACTACAGAGGGATAGTATATATCTATCAGAAAAAGTTTACCATATTAACTTATAGTGCACAATATACTTCAGTTTTAAAAATAAAAACTTACCTTTAGAACGAAGTTGAAGGAATTAGTGAAAATACTATTGAAATGTACAGCAAGAAGTAGTAGTCAAAATGGCTGTGTTTTCTTCTCTTCCTTTATATATATTCAGGTATATAACCAATGAAATGTCAGGTAAAAAAAGTAGAAAATGAAAGTAACATTTTCATTGGTTGTCAATTCCAACACTTCAGATGTGTTTTGTGAAGTAATTTACCTCAGGGTATTTAGAGAGGTCTACAGGCTAAATGACTAAATGGAATTCCAATCAAATTTGTGAAAATGGTAGGGATTGGTATGTAGTATGAGCTAATCTATATTTGGTGAAATTGTCTCCAGTGGCTTTTCTGTGAACTACTTTCCCACCTTTTTTGATGGTGCGCTTCCCAGAGAGCGACCCGGTACGCGAACCGTTGAGCGCCCCGGTTCGCGAACCTTAAGCGTTCCGGGAGTCCACCATTTTGTGTTTCGGTCGAATTAAGATACAAGATGGAGGGCAAATAATGTTCAGAATGGGTAGAAGGGGGCACGGTAGAGTTATCTTGACCCCCTAGGTTTTCTGAGGGTGGCTGAGGAGGCTTATATGTGCGAAAAAAAAACATTTTTAAAAAAAAATTCGCGAGGTTAGCTCCCGGTTCGCGTACCGGGTAGCGCCCCAGGGAGCGTACTTTGTTGAAAATTAGTGAAAAATGTTAGAGTAAAATAATAATTGTGAGTGATTAGATGTAGGGTAGCTCTGAGAAGAGCTTTTGGGTTTATGGTACATTTAGGTACTTATAAGTAGGTACCAATGCACATTCTTAAATTCAGAGTGAAAATTCTGTTGCCCTCATCTGAGAAGTGAACTCCATCTCCTCTGTAGATATCTTGCATGTAGTAACGCAAGTTATTGTTGTACAGGGAGCCCATTCCATGGTCTCTCATGTAAGCTGAAACAGATTTGTTTACATGCTTCCTCGACTTCTTAATTTGTGGACAAAATTGGTTTGACCACCTCCATTTCTGTCTTTGGCATATATTTGAATATACCAAGGCAGTCTGAGGAAAAAGTGCCATTAATTGCTCAAAGGTGTCCTTTAAAAGCATTTCCAGACCTACACCAGTCAAAGTGCCCAAGTCATTACCTCCACAGTGCACAATTAACAGGTCAGGTTTGGGCAAATGCATAAAGGTTTTCACCAATGGTATCAATTGGTGACATTTTAATCCTCTGTGGCCAAACCACTTAATTTCCACATCTTGTAAATTGAGGTTAGGTAATTTCCTGTTTTCAACGTACCTTTGAGCCCAGTGAATATAACTATGTCCAACAATCCAGACAGAAAACATGGTGAGAGAAGGTTCTCCTGCAGTCAGATGAAGTGTGGCAATGAAATGGCAGTTGAAAAAATGAGAGTTTAAAATGAAAAAAACTGTGGAGTTTCTGTGTTCATGAAGCAGTAACAGTGATTGGTGGATTTTGATTGCTGAAAACAGAAAGTTAGGGTGCACGGATGTGTTCTTTGAAAGATGTATTTTGAATGGTCAATAAAAAATCATTAAATGAAAGAATGCACTGGATATGCAGGTGCACTGAGAGTTCAGAGTTCAATTGCAACATTGTTGTGTGAACTTGCAAACACCAGAAGTCTTCCAAGAGGTGGTTGCCATGCAGAAAAGGCAGAAAGGGCAGAGGGGGGAAGGGTTTTCATTTGAAAAAAAGTGAGGGAAGAGTTTTGATTGGGTGACATGAGAGATATGTGTGAAGAATTACAGCATTTCTGTGCTTTTGATAGCTGCAGACTCTGGAGTGCATACCTTTTGCTCTGCTGAAGACAAATTGGTGTGTTTCTGAGACTGTTTTCAAACTCAAAGTATTTGCTAAGGTGAGAAAATATTTCTTTAATTTAGATAGAGAATAGTGTGCTTTAAGGAGAAAATTATGAATTATGTGGCGCAAATTGCTTGTAAATATGCTCCCACATGTGCATGGAAAATTTAGATTTTGAATGTTTGTGTTGCATAGCCATGTTAAAAGTGATATAAACATGCTGCAAAGGCAATCAAAAAACGCTTTTATGTGTCTTAAGGACATTTTAAGTAATTTTCCCATGTGCAGTGTTTTGAAATTATGATTTGAAAATCGTTTTTGGGGAAAAGGAATTGTTTTTAAATTTATGACAAGGACATAATGGTGTATGCTTCTTTATACGGCAATTGACTGTCCCTGATGTTATTTTTCCCATTTTAATGTAAGACCTTTCTCTGTGGCGCAAGTTGCTTGTAAATATGCTCCGACCTGTGCATGGGAAATTTAGATTTTAAATGTTTGTGTTACATAGCCATGTTAAAAGTGACCCAACCATGCTGGAAAGGCAATAAAAAAACACTTTCATGTGTCTTAAGGACATTTTAAGTAATTTCCCTGTGGGCAGTGTTTTCAAATTATGAATTGAAAATCGTTTTTGAGGTAAAGGAATGTTGTTAAAATTTATGTGTGCCATATGCCCCCAAATTTCGTTTTCAGGGGTGCAGCAGGGTGTTCTTGAGACACCCCTGCACCTTTGGAAAAATTCCTAATTTGCGATGAGCTAATTGCTAATCGCAAATTGCACCTTCATTCCTATGGGCCTCCTGCTCCATGGAAATGAATGGGTAATTTGCAATTAGCAATTTGCTCATCGCAAATTAGGAATGGTAAAGAATCGCTATTTATTCCTTAAAATTCGCTATTTTGGAAATGCAAAATAGTTATATGATACATATGGCGGTTGATGTCTAACAAGATAAGAAGCTTAGGGATACATTTATGATGACTGGCGCAATGAAGTGGACATCACTTACTTCATTGGTAGAGCTTTACATGTATTATGTCCTCTGTATTCTTCATCAAGCGTAACTTTAATCTGCAATCCTGAGTAGGCCTCACCTTAAACAAACCTCTGGATAGGCCACACCTTATCGTCATCCTGAATTAATCATTTAAAATGCTAGGGACAGATTTATGATAGGTGTATGCCTCTTTTGCGCCACTTACAAAACACTGTCCACGGGGAAATGACTTAAAATGTCCTTAAGACACATGAATGTGTTTTTTTAAAGCGTTTGCAATTTTTTGGGGTGACTTTTAACATGGCTATGTGACTCAAACAGTCAAAATCTAAATTCACCATGCACAGGTGGGAGCATATTTACAAGGAATGTGCTCTATGGGGAAAGGTCAACACCTCTGGATAGGCCACACCTTATCGTCATCCTGGATTAATCATTTAAAATGCTAGGGACAGATTTATGATAGGTGTATGCCTCTTTTGTGCCACTGTGCGTCACTTTTATGATGCAGCGGCGGTGCAAAAGATTTGCTATGAGGCGACAACATTACAAATTGATGCATTTAGGCAGATATGTCATGGTGTAAAAAAAACGTACCACATGAAACCGATGCAGCAGTGATGCAAAAGATGCACCATGTCGCAAGACAGGCCTCACTTGGGGCCATATGTATCAAGCTAATTAGCATTCGCAAAGATCAAAATTCTACGAATTTCGGCCTTTGCGAATGTTAATTAGACAAATGGTATGTATCAAACAAGTTTGATGCAAAATAAGGAGTAGCAAAATTTGCTATTCCTTATTTTGCAATTGCACTGAAGGATTTGCAAATTTTGTGACTACTTAAATGCAATGTATCAAACAAAAAATATGTAAAAAATGACATTAAGGATTTGGAAACTATTGTGGTAAATTGGTGGTAATTTGTGAATTCTTTTCAAAAAGCTTTTTTTCAAAAAAACAAAAGGTGCCATATGACGCCAACACATGCCCTTAGGGCATGTATGTGTGCCATATGCCCCCAAATTTCTTTTTCAGGGGTGCAGCAGGGTGTTCTTGAGACACCCCTGCACCCTTGGAAAAATTCCTAATTTGTGATGAGCAAATTGCTAATCGCAAATTAAACCTTCATTCCTATGAGCCTCCTAGCCCATGGAAATGAATGGGTAACTTGCAATTAGCAATTTGCTCATTGCAAATTGGGAATGGTAAAGAATCGCTATTTATTCCTTAAAATTCGCTATTTAGGAAATGCAAAATATTTTGATGGTACATATGGTGGTTCATTTAGGGATACATTTATGATGACTGGCGCAATAAAGTGCACATTACTTACTTCATTGGTAGGCCTTTACATGTATTATCTCCTCTGTATTCTTCATCAAGCGTAACTTTAATCTGCAATCCTGAGTAGGCCTCACCTTAAACAAACCTCTGGATAGGCCACACCTTATCGTCATCCTGGATTAATCATTTAAAATGCTAGGGACAGATTTATGATAGGTGTATGCCTCTTTTGTGCCACTGTGCGTCACTTTTATGATGCAGCGGCGGTGCAAAAGATTTGCTATGAGGCGACAACATTACAAATTGATGCATTTAGGCAGATATGTCATGGTGTAAAAAAAACGTACCACATGAAACCGATGCAGCAGTGATGCAAAAGATGCACCATCTCGCAAGACAGGCCTCACTTGGGGCCATATGTATCAAGCTAATTAGCATTCGCAAAGATCAAAATTCTACGAATTTCGGCCTTTGCGAATGTTAATTAGACAAATGGTATGTATCAAACAAGTTTGATGCAAAATAAGGAGTAGCAAAATTTGCTATTCCTTATTTTGCAATTGCACTGAAGGATTTGCAAATTTTGTGACTACTTAAATGCAATGTATCAAACAAAAAATATGTAAAAAATGACATTAAGGATTTGGAAACTATTGTGGTAAATTGGTGGTAATTTGTGAATTCTTTTCAAAAAGCTTTTTTTCAAAAAAACAAAAGGTCCCATATGACGCCAACACATGCCCTTAGGGCATGTATGTGTGCCATATGCCCCCAAATTTCTTTTTCAGGGGTGCAGCAGGGTGTTCTTGAGACACCCCTGCACCCTTGGAAAAATTCCTAATTTGTGATGAGCAAATTGCTAATCGCAAATTAAACCTTCATTCCTATGAGCCTCCTAGCCCATGGAAATGAATGGGTAACTTGCAATTAGCAATTTGCTCATTGCAAATTAGGAATGGTAAAGAATTGCTATTTATCCCTTAAAATTCGCTATTTAGGAAATGCAAAATAGTTTCATGCTACATATGGCGGTTCATCTGTAACAAGATAAGAAGCTTAGGGATAGATTTATGATGACTGGTGCATCACCAGGGATGTGTCAGTCATCCTGCGCCGCTGTTCCGCCACCCATGGTGTGCTGCATTTAGAATGCGGGGCATCATGGGGCAAAAATGGCACAGATGCGTGACGTATCTGTGCTGTAAAGGTAGTGATTGCTGGAGTTGTATCGCAAGTGCGATGCAGCTCAAGCAAGGCTCAGGGGTGCCCCATCTCCACAATGTTGCGTCAAGACCTATGCCTGCTTAAAGCAGGCGCAGGGTTTTGACGAAGCTTTCTCCTATCTGATTGTAAATACGGCACACCATGGGTGGCAGAGTAGTGGTGCACGTTAACTGGTGCATGCCTGGGGATGTGCCATTTAACATAAATCTGCCCCTTTACATTTAAGTATGTGCAGGACACACAGAGTCGGTGAGGCTTATCCAAGGTTAAGAAGAGATGAGTCCTGTTCACTGAAAATTTAGACATAGTCTTCACCTGCTCAGCATTGCTGGACATGGCTAAATAATAGCTGCAAAATATTACTCTTGTTAAACAATTTTACTATTATAATCTCTGAGATTTGTCTCTTACTCTGCAACATCTCATTGTTGTTATCTTTCTTTAAAGATAAAGACAACCTCAACATGAGCGACAATCTGCAATCAGTTGATTTTGACCTCATCATTGAACTTGTAATTGAAACATCAGTGGATGTTGATCCCTTGGATGATTTAAATCCTGAGGATGAAGAAGAGCGTGATGAGGATGCAGATTTGTCCGAATTATATGACATAGGATGGGAAGCTGACCTGCTTGAGCCTATGGAAATATAAACATTTATTTTTAAAATTTATAATTAATAAAAAGTAAAAAGGTAAACCGTTTAATTTAAAAATAAAGACACCTTCAAAAGCAGGTTATGTGTAGTGTCTTCAATAAAATATTAAAATATGCTCATAAAATTAGATCAGATTCACATATAAAATAGCACAGGTAACATAAATATAAATGTCATTTCTTTTCTGCTATTTCTGTATTGTAAATTTGCAAGGACTAAAAAATCTTCTATTTAAAATGTCAAGTAGTGTGTTAAGTTTTTGATCACTGTTATTGTTTTACTGTTTGGTAATAATGGTTAATAACATTTTTTATTATATTTTACCACAGATTCAACTGCAGATCATTTCAAGATTTCACCATGCCAACAATAGAAAGACAGAGAAAGGCTGCAAAACGTCAAAGACAGCAGGTGAAAGAAAATAAGCAGCAGTCCTCTAACAAAAAGATTTGTCAAGTCACGAAGAAAGCACCGGGTAAGAGCACAAAATATTTCATAAGAAATATGTGTAGTAAAAAAAATATTACTACAGAAAATGTTTCAGTCCATAAAACGAGAAGGAATTCAAATGGAAAGGAAAGGCCAATCAAAAATGTTACTGCTAGAGCAAGAGATAACTCTGTGCATGATAGTAGAAGGAAACAACAGTTTAGGGAGATTCGTAAACGAATGTTCCGCAACAGGATAATTGGCAATTTGTTAAAAAATATTAAGAAAGGTCAACAGAAACTGGTTTTTTATAAGAGAAAAAAAAAAGTTGAGAAAGTTATTGATCAGGCATTTGAAATTAAACGTAAGTTATTTATTTTGATAATCAATAGAATTAGGAAGCTAAACAAGGCAATTTATGATTTCAAAAGAAATAGTAGATGGAAGAGAATAGTTAATCGTAGTAATTTTTGTGAAGTTTTTTCTGGAGAATGGATGCATAGTTCAAGCTGTGAGGCATTTTTTAATGAGGAGAGGTATTTCCAGGATAATGATTTGGTGCATGCAGTTGACACCAGTGGTCGTGCTTATGAAGTGAAAGATGGTTGTCCAGTTGAAAAAGAAAAACTTGTGACAACAGAGGCAGAAGAGGTGTTAGGTAATGAGGTTTTAGGAAGACGTGCTAAGGGTCCTGTGTACACCTGGAAGTGTAGTAGTATTTGCAGTGTGCGACAGGATTCCATCAATTTGCTTTGTGATTTTGTACGATCATTTAATAAAAAAAGTTTGAAGCAGAAAATAAGGTTGTTGCAAGAATTAGATCCTTGCAGAGTAAGAGAAGTGACAGGTTTGCATGGTCATTCACTGGCTTGTCTTTCCAGGAGAGTATGCCAGAGTGTTTTTCATCATTTCAGGATGCTAGCAGTGCATCATAATAAAGTGAGGAAATTAGTTAGAATGTTGTATTATGCTAAGAGTCCAGCAATTATGCTTAAACAATTATGCGCTGCTCTTTTGCATGGTTCTGAAATAGATGTGAAGAATATATGTGAAGAAATTGAGTTTTGTTACTTTGGAAGTAAAGAGGAGAATGTTGAAATTGAGCAAGAAGAAGAGGGTCATGTGGAAGATAGTGTACAGGTTTCCAGTACAGATAATTTCCAGAGGGAAATTGCGACGTTTGAGGTGAAATCAAGTGAGAGGCCTAATTTCACTTGTGTGTGTTGTTGACGCACTTATTATAAGAATCAGACTAAGTTAGTGGATTTATATGCAAAAAGTGAAAGGGAAAATAATAGTGAATGGAAGGATTTCGCAACATACTTGATGGTAGAAAATTGTTTTGATTTGGGATTGGATCAACGTGTGTGTAGTTATTGTTGTTGCAAATTAAATCAAAACCAGATGCCTGCTAGAGCAGTTCATAATAATCTGGAATTGGTTGAGATTCCTTCTGAATTGAAGGATTTAAATACTTATGAATCTATTTTGATTCAAAGTATCCATCCCTTTCAGGCTATTGTAAGAATGGAGCCAAAGACAGGGAAATTGCCTCCATCAGATTTACAGAGAGGATTAAAGGGAAGAGTTGTTTATTTGCCTCTAGATTTGAAGAAAAACATTAACACAATTGGAGTAAAAAAAGTGGAAGAGGAACCTCTGGTTATCTTAGTTAATGGGGTTCCGACAAAGAATAAGAAAATATGGCAAGATTTAGTAGATGTTAGGAAAGTTAAAAAGGCAACATTGTATTTGAAAAAAAAATAATAAATACTATAAGAATGTATATGTTGCAGAAGAGGAAGTAAGTGAGGAAGAGGATAGCGATTTGTGTGCTGGTCAAATTGAGAAAGTAGAACCCTCTACTAGTGAAGAAATATATGAACATTATAGTGTTCATCCTTTGCATTCCAAGGAAGTCATGGGGAATGCTATTGAGTTGTTTCAAATGAAACAAGCCAAAGGGAGTCCCATTAGTGTTTGGGAGGAAAGTTTGGAAGCTCGGTGTTTCCCACAGCTTTTTCCAACAGGTCAGGGAGGAAGATATGATGAGCGACCTCATCAAATTCCTGCTTCTGAATACCCGACTTTGCGATTGTATGCAGGAGATGCTAGGTTTCGACAATGCATTCCTTATTTGTTTCATCTCCTGTTTGAAAGCGATCTGTCTGGACTGTCATATGCAGTGAACCACATCTTGAAAAGTGGTATACACATGCAAAACATCTCGGCAAGTGACTTTATGGATAAAGTCAATGTCCAAGACAGTATTTTGGATTCTCACCTGATTAATCTCATGGCGTGTCAGCGTGGTACTAATGAGTACTGGTACCGTCGTCATGGTGATTTAAAATGTATGCTGAGGAACTTAGGTACTCCCACATGGTTCCTCACTCTGAGCTGTGCCGAGTATGGCTGGGAAGACTTACTTGAATTTCTACGAGAGGCAAATGCTAACGTAGATAACATCGAATTCAAGACACCCGGAGAACTGTGCTCTTTGGATCCAGTCAATGTATGTAGGTACTTCAATCATAGATTTGAAGCTATGATGTCTTTCATCATGAATAAGAAGAATCCACCTCTTGGAGAGGTGTTGGATTTCTTCTGGAAAAAAGGAGTACCAAGCAAGAGGTGCTCCTCATATACATATGTTGCTGTGGATCAAGGATGCACCTAAATTTGGAACGGATCCAGAAGACTCAGTGATGAGTTTCATCCAACAGTATTCTACGTGTGCTGTTCCAAACGCAAAGGAGAAGAAAAGCCTAAGAGAAAAAGTTCTGCGTTTCCAAAGCCATCGATGTGGAAAGTACTGCCGTCGTAAATTCCGAAACAAGGACAAGTTCTACACTAAATGTCGTTTCGGCTTTCCACGACCGGTGATTTCTAAAGGAAGAGTAAACAGTTTGATGTCTTCGCTGCGACACAATGTCATGAAGAAATCACCTAAAAACACTTACAATTTGAAGAGGAACGAAGAGTCCAAGTACATCAACGACTACAACCCGGTGATTTTGTCCATGTGGAATGCTAACATGGATATACAGTTTGTGGCTGATAACTGTATGGCTGTGGCTCGGTATGTGACGTCTTACATCACCAAAAAAGAGAAGACAGAATTGAAGGATATGTGGGAGCACATTTCCCATGAAAAGAGCCTCAGCAAGAAGTTGTACAGTTTCAGTCTGAAGATGTTGTCGCATCGAGAAATCGGAGCGTACGAATGTTCTGACCGGTTGTCTTCAGCAAGTCTCTATGCCAAGTCCAGGAGTATCGTTTGGGCGAGTCTTGGTCTTGCTGCAACGCGTAATCGAGTTCTCAAACCTGTGCGGGAAATTGAGTATTTGGCGGAAAAGGAGCCAAACAGTACCGACATTTTGAAGACCAACATGTTGGATACATATTATCCAAATCGAAGCATTCACCTCGAGAATGTTTGTCTGTATGAGGTTCTTCAAAATTACATATTCAAGAGGAACATCAAAGAAGATACTGAGAAAGGAGTGTATGCTGTAATAGGAAGTGAGGGATGTCTGGTCAAGCAAAGAAAATGCCACTTGGTAAACCATCGAAAATTGAGTGGCGAATCTCCTGAAAAAAAGGAGTTTTTCTATTTAGCACTTTTGCAAATTTTCAAGCCTTGGCGTGCAGAAGAGGAACTGCTTGGAGATTTCCTCTGTTACGAAGACTCTTTCAATGCCGCCAAGGAGACCATAGAATGTCCTGCTTTTCCCAAATATGTAGAAATGTTGAATGCGGAAATTGAGCAGGAAGCAACGATTGCAGCCGAGATTGCCAGAGACAGTTCTCAGGACAGTCAGAGTTCTGCTTCATTGAGTCAGGATCCACTAGGAGGACCTGTTATTGAAAATGAAGCTGCCACTGCTATGAATGAAGTGGAAAGAGCCATGGCACATGCTCAAGAGGATGCGGTTAACTTAGAAGAGTTGGAAAGACAACTCAACGTTGAGCAGAGGAAAATATATGACGAAGTTACCATGCAAATTGATCATGGATTAAGTCATGATAAGAAAGAGTGCACATGTACGTCGTTGAAGCCTGTCCGACTGTACGTGAGTGGAGAAGCGGGAACTGGAAAAAGTTTCCTCATTAAAGCAATTTCATGCTATTTGCAGGAAAGGACAGAGTCATCGCTGTCTTGTGTTGTCACTGCTCCAACTGGACTGGCAGCACATAATATTAAAGGGATTACTTTACATCGTTTACTGATGCTGCCAGTGGAGCATGACAACAAATTACAATATCACAAGCTATCTGGAGATGCTTGTTTTGAAGTTTCAAGAATCTTGAGGAAAATGAAACTTCTTATCATTGACGAAGTAAGCATGGTTTCCAATGTCATGCTTGCCTTTGTGCATTTGAGGATGCAAGAAGTTCTCAAAACAGAGTATGATGTGTTATTTGGTGGCAAACACATCATTGTTTTCGGAGATCTTCTGCAGCTGACACCAGTGAAAGGGCAACCTGTGTTCAAAATGCTCACGCATGAAGATACCAGGAAGTGCCTAGGCAGCATTGGCAACGTCAATATATGGTTAAACTTCAATTATGCTGAACTGCATGAAAATATGCGTCAGGCGAAGGATGAAGTTTACAAGACTATTCTACAAGATGTTAGAATTGGAAAAGTGACCGAGCATGGGAAAGAAGCTTTACATGCACGATTACTGTCAAATTTATATCCAGAACAAGATGTTGTGCCTGAGAATATTTTTCAGAAAATTACTGAGAAGAAATCTGGAATATGTTTGATGCCAACTCTTGCAGAATGTGCCAAATTTAACAACAAAATGTTGCATTTAGAAAAGCAAGAGATTGGGAAACTGGAAGCTATTGATAGAGTAGAGCATATGGGATCAACAATTATTTTGTCTGAGAATCTGAAAACAAAATTGGATTCATTAGAGAAGAGTATATCTAAAACTGCAGGTTTTGAAAAGACTCTGAATGTGTGCTTGAACTGCCGTATAATTTTAAGAAGGAATTTACATGTTGAAAGAGGTCTGGTAAATGGATCAATGGGTAATGTTGTTGATTTTGTGAAATACAGAAATAGAGATGGAATTGAATTTTTAAAAATTAAATTTGATGGCATTGAGGAAGTACAGCTAATTGGTCGTTGTTCTGCTAGATTTTTGCTTGTAAAAGACTTATATGTTCGCCGTAAGCAGTTTCCTGTTTGCTTGGCATATGCGGTGACAATTCATAAATCGCAAGGTTTAAGTGTAGACAGTGCATTGGTGAATATTGGCAGTTCTGTGTTCAAGGAGGGTATGGCATATGTGGCATTGTCACGAGTTAGAACTTTATCGGGATTGTACTTGATTGAGTGTGATGTCACAAACATTTGTGCGGATCTAGATTGTGTTAAGGAATACAATAGGTTAAGAAGAGAGAATGCGCCACATTTGCCTCAGTATCCTTTGTTTGAGAAACGTGTGGTAGGCCGGAAACGAAGAAATGTGACCAATACTGGGGAGGTTGTAGCAAAAAGACAAAAAGTCAATGAACCTAAAATTACAAGCAGAAACAAAAAGGATTCTGTTGAAGATGTTGTTGGTTTTCAGTTTGAAAACAGTTCTGGTGTCAACTGCTATGCTAATGTAGTGGTTAATGTTTTGTTTTCTCTAGAAAATGTAAAAGAAGAGATTGTGGTCAATTCTGATCAAAGATTTTGCAGTTTGTTAAATTCTGTGTTAGAGAAATGTAGCACTGATAGAAGAAACATAGAAAGTGTGTCTGAAATTCGAAATCTGTTAGACAGATGTTCAGGGCAAACACAATTCTCTCAAAATATTCAGCAAGATTGTCAGGAGTTTTTAATGTATATGCTTGATGTATTACATGCTGAAGGTGTAGATGTAGATCAGCTGTTTGGGCTTTCTTATCAATGGCAGCATGACTGCGAGAACTGTATGGTATCAAGTACTACTAGTGTAGACTCAGAAAGATTTATATATTTAACTTTGCCAGACAGTAAATCAGTCTCTTTTAATAAGCTAGTAAAAGCAGCTGATCACAACATGGAGTGTAGTCAATGTAAATCTGAAATGATGTCCACATTATTTATATGAACATATGGCCAGTATGTAATTTTAATGTTCCAACGATGTAGGCCTGATGGAACAAAATTGACAACTTTAATTAAAAATTTTGTAGCTTCGCAGTTGTCAATATCAGGAAGGACTTTTGTAACTGCAGCAATTATATATCATGACGGCCCTTCAATAACATCAGGACATTACACAGCTTATTTAAAGTCTAGAAATGGCTGGTCATTCTGCAATGATTCTGTTTTAATTTTCAAAAAAAAATTGCCGTATGACCTTAAAAACTCTTACCTGGTGTTTTTAAAACCAAAATTTTAGGGAAATAATCTCAGGATGTGCTCTGTGGAATTTCAAGAAGTTCTAATGGCTCCTACACAATTTGGCCTTGAGGATAAGTGTAGTTCAGAGACATAACTTCTAACCATAAGACTGGACGTCATGGAGAAATACGTGCACTTTGAATGAGTTCAGAAAAACTGTTTCTTTTTATAAGCTAATTGAAGCAGCCAATCAAAACATGGAGTAGAGGGAATGTAAGTCTGCAATGCTGTCTACTGTTTTACATTGCTTTGTGATTAAAAGTGATGTAGAGAATTAAATAATTGTAGTAGTCATAGAGGTAGTGTAAGTCTGCTTCATAGTAAGCAGTATCAGTGTCATAGGAAATGTAGAACATGACTGAGCAAGAAGGGGAAGATATTACTATTCCAGGATTGTGAAAATGATCTTCAACATTTTAATTCTGAAAGTTGCGGAAATGCCAAATGACGGGATTGGCTTACAAGAAATCCAAGAGTTATAAATGGCTCTGACAAGATTTGGCCTTGTGGAAACTTGTGGTAGAGAGCAAGAAGTCATTTATTGCATGTAACGTGTTTTTAAAAACGATGGAGATTTTCTTTCAGAAAGTGGCGGGCTGAAAGTAATAACAGCACAAAAGAGTGTAAGCTGTTCATAGGACATCCTTTGACGTCATGGAAAGTAAGTTAACTTTAAGGAGTTCTGAATTCTGATTTCTTATGTTGTATGGGTTTTTTAAACACAATCATTTTGATTGTGTTTTTTTTTCCCCGCTGTTACATGATGAATACCTTCAAGTCACTGATTTAAGTGAAATTTGATACATTCTGAGAACAGCAAAAATAAACCATTTAACATGTATAATTAATGTTCTACTTTTTGTACTTATGATATACATTTAGAAATGTGAGGTAGATATGGAGAAACTGAGGCTTCTGTAAGTGTCAAAGTTAATGCTTACAGTGCTGCACTTCTGGGTACTGTTTTTTTTTTTAAACTGAATAGGCCTCACCTTAAAGAAACCTCTTGAAAGCACACATCTTATTTGTATCCTGAAAGAATCATTTAAAATGTTAGACACAATTTTATGATGGCTTTACATCTTTTTTGCGCTGCTATTGCATCACTATTGTGAGACATCAGCAGTGCAAAAGATGCACCATGTTCCAAAATAGGCCTCACTTCATCAGCATCAAGATACTGTTTGTTTAAAATATATATCTTTAGGATTGTGTAGGGGACGTATAGCAGCAGAGGCTTCTGTAAATCTCAAAGTTTTTGAAAAACTGTTTCTTCTTGAACCTTTTCCCTTGTCTTTTCAAATTTTTAAATACATGTTTTAATATTTTTGAAATGTTTCTTCTCTCTTTTACAGATTGAAAGTATGAAAAAATATTTGAAAAAGTTAACAAGAATTATAAGGTAAATGTTTTCTACTCTTTTAACCCGCAATCCACTGCTGATGATGTCACTGACTATGTCATGAATGATGTAATAAGTGGACATGACTTACTTCATCGGTAGGCCTTCACATGTATTAATGCATACACTGCTGCACTTCTGCGTACTGTTTCATATGCTGAACTACATCTGCACTATGAGATACCTAAGCAAAGGCAACACAGGTGATGTGATTGTGAAATGAGCAAAAGAAACTCCACGTTTTTCAATTACATTACTTGTGTTTTCTAAGTTTACGGATGACATTGTGCAGATGAACTTTAGGTCTGTCTATGGACACAGAAGAGGTCTGGCCGTTGTTCAAGAGTGAAGTGGACATGTTTTACTTCAATGGTAGGCCTTCACATGTATTATCTCCTCTGTATTCTTCAACAAGCATAAATTTGATATGCAACCCTGAGTAGGCCTCATCTTAAACAAACTTTTGGAGAGGACACACCTTATCGTCATCCTGAATCAATCATTTAATCTATCACATTTAACATCTATTAGTTCTACTGCTTCATTTCTTTAATCCTTACTTTCCTGCGTTTGCTACTTCTCTCATTCCTTTCTCTATTACTTAATTATTCTACTCCTTCCAGTATTTTTCTCAGTCCCTCTCTTCTCATACTTCTTCATTATTATTCACTCATTCTGTCTCTATTAATGTTACTGTATGATCTCAAAAAAAATTTAAAACAAGAACAGTAAGTATAAGGATAGGAAACAGACATTTATGTTACAAGAAAGACAGCTATAGGAAGTAAACAAAAGATACTGTTACTCGCAATCCACTGCTGATGATGTCACTGACCATGTCAAGAATTATATAATATGTGACATGATCAGAAGTGGATTGCGGGTAACAGTATGTTTTCTTTACTCCCTGTAGCTGTCTTTCTTGTAACATAACTGTCTGTTTCCTTCCCTTATACTTACTGTTCTTTTTTTAAAAAAAATTTTTGGGTTCGCTCTTGGTTCGCGTACCGGAGTGCGAACTGGAAGCGAACTAAAAGAAATAGAGGTTGGCAGAGTTTCAAAAATTCTACCAATTTTTTTTATAATGGGGAGGTAGTTCTGAAAAGAACTTTTTTTTTTGGTTTTTGTTGTTTTAAATTTTTTTTATTATTTTTCTGAACATTTTTTATATTTTTTTTGTTTTTTCTGAACATTTTGTAATTTTTTTGTTTTTTGGGGAGGAGGGGGGAAACAAAAATGATTCATTGAAAAGGGCTCAACAGGAGCAACGAAAAAAAGAAGAATTTATTTTTTGGGGCGTTTCGGGCAAACATGATTATTGATAGCTCTCATTATAAGAGTAATGCTACTTTCTCGGTAGCAAAGTGTTTGGTTGCACCACACGCACACTTGCTTTACTTCCCCCATGTCCATTTGAATGTTCGGGATCACCTCCCTCACCTCTGGTCCCGATATTTCTTTGACAACAGATCTTCTCGCCATTGCCGGGGGATTTTGCTGTTCATCACGAAGCTGGGCAGCACTATAATTATTTGGGTGCCACCTACTCATATGCCTGTGCATCGTATAATTTCCGAAGCTGTATTTCTTGTCAGTGCCCCTTGAAAGTCGTTCGTCGCAAATACGGCAAAACACATATCTGGCATTGACTTTTTTTTGCCCTGCTGGAAATTTAAAAAATTGCCAGATGTAGTTTTCTTTTCTATTGTATCTTCTGGGCTCCTCTCGCAAAAACTCAGGCTCTTCCTCCTCTTGCTCCTCTTCTTGATCTTCCTCTTCTTCTATGATTGCTTGAGCAGGTGGTCCTTTCTTCCCTTGAGGAGGTGGGGGTGGTGGTGGGGGAACACTAGCTGAAGCAACAATGGAAGCCATTTCTCTAGAATGTAAAAGGGTCTTTCTCTCACCAAGATGAAAGTCAGAGTGAGGAAAGAAGGAGGGGTTTTCATCATTTGGGAAAAGCAAAAGTTCTCAACCAATGAAAAGTGTTATTTTTAGGTCACCTGACCTAGCCTTCCATCATTATGAAACCAAAAGTGAAATGAACCAATGAAAAGTTTTATTACCAAGTCACATGACCTCTCACGCTCATGTTACGCGCTGCGGAACGCGCCCCGGTTAGCTTCCGGGTCGCTAAGCTTCGCGCCCCGGTCCGCGCCCCGGGACACTTCCGGGTGCGCTAACGCAGTACGTCATAAGACGCATTACGCGGCAACGCGATACCGTCACTATGTTGATTTCTTATCGGTTCGCGGACCGGGTCGCGGCATCTATTTGAGCTAACGGAAAGCTTCCCGGTTCGCGGACCGGGAGCGAAACAAAAAAAATATTTTAAAAAAATTATTAATAAACATATAAAATATATTTTTGTATTTAAAGAAGAATACATTTTACAGCTATAGATATTAGCTTTTAAAAAACCAATGAAATTCATTGAAAAAACCATAGGTTATAGACCATATATAGTTAGGAATTTGCATTTACAAAACCTTGAAAATTCACTGAAAAAACCATAGGTTATACACCATATATAGTTAGGAATTAGCATTTAAAAAACCTTATTTTACTCACACAAAACCAATGAAATTCCATATATAGTTAGTTGTACTAACTATATATCACGCACCCGCAATCCACTGCTGATCATGTCACATATGACATCATTCATGACATGGTCAGTGACATCACTGATGACATCTCAAATGACATCACTGATGACATCACTGATGACATCTCAAATGACATCACTGATGACATCACTGATAAAATCTCATTTGACATTAATGATCACATCACTGATGACATCATTCATGTGATAATACGATGAACCTCTTCAGACTCTAATATAACCTTAGATACACTCAGTGTAAACAGACACTCACAGACTGTCACTCATCCATGGAGTTACTTACACACCTAGTCAGTCATGCAAAGAATCAATCACAGCTCCATTTTCACAACTATACAGTTATACACACCTTACTTATTCAAACATATACTAAAACATATTTACTCACTTATACAATCCTGGATACAAGAGCACAATGATCCATACAGCCACTCACACATTCACTGGCTCTTATGCACAGTTATTTATATATGTCAACTCTCACATGTACTGTATTTTACATATGTACTTACTTTGACATGTAGCACTGAGATATCTATTCACTCACCAATACAGTCATGCACACAGTCAACCACCCATACAGCTGTTTCCACATGCACTTTTGAACCCATACATCTATGCACAGAGTCATACACCTCCCAGCCACCCACACACACTCTCAGTCTCCCATACAAATGCTTGGGCAACCAATCAATAACCCATATAGTTACTCATATAGCTACTGATCAACACATGCAGCAGTTTACAGAACAACAGACATAATGATGCACAAATTAAGACAGTTTAGTCACTAACCCATGCACTCAGTGAGACACATTTAACCACTCACTCATACAGTCAGTCATGCACCTACTAAATCCTTCATCCAGACACTTATACATCCACTCATTCTTAAATATGTAAGACATATTTTAACTTTACAGAAAAATACAGTCACTGGATGTTGTCATCAGTGATGTCATCAGTGATGTCATTTGAGATGTCATCAGTGATGTCATCAGTGATGTCATTTGAGATGTCATCAGTGATGTCATCAGTGATGTCACTGACCATGTCATGAATGATGTCATATGTGACATGATCAGCAGTGGATTGCGGGTGCGTGATATATAGTTAGTACAACTAACTATATATGGAATTTCATTGGTTTTGTGTGAGTAAAATAAGGTTTTTTAAATGCTAATTCCTAACTATATATGGTGTATAACCTATGGTTTTTTCAGTGAATATACATAAATATAAAAAGTATATTCTGTCCTTCAACTTTTGTTCAGCCATTTCAAAATTCAGAACCTGTATTTCTTTCTAGAGTAAACTCCATAGATAGCTTTACCTAAAATGGTGACCCTTTCTAGACAACAAAGATTTTAAAAAACAGTACTGTCTGGAGCCCTGGGGTAATCCACCGATGATATGGATCTTTTGTGACCTGAAAGGGTCCAGGTGATAAAACTGGTGTTGGTTGGAAAGGTAGTAGGAGAACCAGTGAAGGATACTGAAGTGAATCCCATTCAAGACACCAGAATGTCTATAAGGGTAGGATGGTCAACTGTGCCAAAGGCAGCTGAGAGCTCCACGAATATTGGCAAACAGTGGTCATCTTCATCTGTGGCATAGAACACATTGTTTACGATGATTCGCCATGCTGTAGCATGATTTGAGGTCAGTCTGATAGTCTTGCAGGAGATGGTTAGCATTGATGTGATCTTTGAGTAGAACATAGACTGTTTTTTTTCAACTATCTTGTCGAATGAATCATAGATAAGTATGGGGCCGGTAGTTGGTGACGTCATCAGGAACTAGTGAAGGGTTTTTTAGGAGTAGGAGGACCTGGCCTACCTTTAGAGCTTCTGAAAAGATGGCTCAAGTGAGGGGGGCATTAACAATGGTATGTAAGGGTAAGGGAACCTCTCCAAAGAGCTTTGATGAAGAATGATGGAAAGACATCATCTTCATAAAAGGTGGCTTTGAGGGAGTTGAGTGTGTCAGTGAGAACCTGACATTGAAAGATGACTATTGTTAGATTCGACTGGAATGATGTATATAAGAGACGAAGCAGGTTGGTGTTGTTGATGTGCTGTTGGAGCTATTTTTTTCACTGATGAAGCGGTTGATGGCATTGCACATTTCTTTGGAGTGAGGCTTAGGTGGGTCTGCAAGTGCTTTATTATCTTGAACAGCGTTCTGCTTCTGTTGGTGGCTTCATTGGTGGTTTTGGTATAGTACTTGCTTAAGTTGATGTGATGAGCTGTCTGCATGATGTGCAGAGAGACTTAAGTATCAAGATGTCCTTGAGAGTTTTGTTTTCTTCCATTCCTTTCCTTTCTGCTGATGGATTGTTTATTATAAGCAAAGTCTTTAGAACACCAGGGTGCTAAAGGTTTTCGCTGGTTGTATGACTAAATATTGTGTGCCAAATTATCAAAGGAATATGCATATCATGCCAAATTTATTGTGTCACACTTAGGGAAACTGTATGAAATACCACACAATAAATCCATTCCCCACACCAAGGGGTTTAAATCATAATTGTGCAGTACTGGTGAGGTGTTAATGCATGGTAACAGTACTTACATGTGCAGAGTTTCACCTGCCAGTGTCTTGTAACTTGTAATCAGAATCTTGATCTGAGCAACAGCATTAAGGATTCCAGATGGTCAACAGCCTGTTCAGCCAAGTAAACAAACAGTAACAAATACAAAAGTTTTGTCTATTTTGTCGAAAAAAATGTTTTAAAGCTTCCTTAAATCACAGAATAGGTGGAGTACAGCCAGCAGACCAGGTGTATCTCATGCATAGCATAGATGTAACAGGGCAACAGCAGCTACGCTTCCTTTGCACCCCCAACAGACACAACATGGGTAGCTGCAGTGTATTCTTCCTCTGCCTCACACACACAAACAGAACCTTCCTCCCTTTACATGGTTATCTGGGATGGATGTCATGGACAAGGGCGTAGCTTCAAGGGGTATTTGGGGTGTGACAACCCCCAAATAAATGCACTCTTGACTAGATAGTTGGCTCTGGAGGCCTTACGTTGGGTCTTTTATCTCTATTTTGTTTCTTGTCATCCAGAGACAAGTATGAAAGACAAAACAGTGACCGTTGATGTAAACAGGAGAGAAAGATAGAGATACCCATCTGATTGCTGAATTTTAAAACGTGAAACCACTTAAGTTGGAATCAATACTGGCTTTCCTGCTTGGCCAAATTGTTGGATCCTAAGCAGGTATGTGTTTCATAGAGCCTCCTTTTTCTTTATCACATATGAGCGCACTTTTAAATGCTTGAGTTCGGGATGTGTGCTGTAAAAGCTCCTCTTCTATTTGATTTGATAGACTGTAATATTGCTCTATCTATAATAAGAATCTAGGCCACGTTTATGATTTATGTGACTACTGACTTGACTCTTAGCTCATTAATGGCATTGGAGGGGCGAGCCATGAATGTTTCGAAAAACTATCACTTTAAATAAATGTCTGTGCAGTGATATAATCTGATGTACTAAGGTGAAACGCTTCTGTGTGTTAAAGACCCTGTTCCTCATGGAAAAAATCTACCCTTAACCATGGTCATCTCACGCCTCCACCCTGCAGCCCACTGCATTTTTAGTTGGGAAATTTAAGATTTAGCACTCCCCCAATTTTCACTGACTAAGCTATGTCCGTGGCCCTTGGAAGGAAGGTTAAATGTACTCAGACCAGTCCAGAATAGTGGAGAGATGGGCGGGACCAATGCAACTTACACACTACAGGATCAATTTGTTTGATCTGCTAGGATCTGGAAGGAAGAGGACATTTGGGAGGGAAACAGTTGAGCAGTGTTTGTTTTAAACGTGGATTCATCAGCTATTTCAATTTCCAGGCGGTGGTGCAATACGATTTTCAATGGTGACGAGGGACGAGCACATGGGAAAAGGGAAAAGACCATCTATCCATTTTACAACTTCAGGCAATGTGTTATCACTGTTAGGAGGCCAAAAGATTAAGGGGCCGATTAGGATGGCGGACGGACTTGCGTCCGTCCGCCACCCCTGAGTAGGAGGGACCGTCCGCATGGGCAGCGGCGGTCCCTCCATGGCAATTAGGATGTGACCGCCAGGGTGGCGGTCACATCCTCTATTTTTAACATTGCGGCGGGTGCAGCTTCAAGCTGCACCCGCCGCAATGTTAAAAATGCATGTGTTGCATTTACATGCACAAAGCGGCAGGCACCGCACGGTGCCTGCTGCTTTGTGTATGCAAATGCAGGGGGGTACCATAGGTACCCCCCATGTGCACCCCCCACCCCCCATTCACCCAGGGGGCCCGCAACGGGCCCCCAAAGTGAATGTCCGTATGCTTTTCCATGGCGGAAAAGCCGCCGTGGAAAAGCATATTTACACCAACATCATAATATGACGGACGGTGTCTCATAGACACCGCCTGCCATGTTATAGCTTTTCCGCCGCGGTCGGAAGCCGACAGCGGCGGAAAAGCGGCGGACGGAATTCCAGACCCACCAGCCATCCTAATTTGGCGGTGGGTCTTTGGAGTCTCCGCCGCGGTTTTTCCGCATCCTCCAGGCCGGCGGACACTTCCGCCGGCCCGGAGGATGCGGAAAAACCGCCATCCTAATCGGCCCCAAAATGTGCATTAGGCAGCATGAAAAAAAATACATAAAAGCTAAAATTGGAAAAAAGACTCCCTTATAGACTTTTAAAATGCAGCATCCAGCATCCAACTTTAGACATTCAGTCCTTTACAGCAAGGTTTCTCCCGCATATATTTAAGGCCAACACAGCATCCAGGGGGACTTGATTAGGGGCGTGCTTCACACTGTGGACCAGTAATGGACACAGACAGGCAGCCACCTTCAGATTGCTTTCTCCTGCTTGAGGCCTGAGGCTAATCACATGGCCTATTTAAAGATGGTTTAAGGGCTTACTTAAAGGCTATGCTCATTGCACAGACACCTAAAGGCCATACACAGATTAATTCACAAGTCACAGGCTGTCTTCAGGCACTTTACCAAGCAGACACCACAGGGTCTTGTGCGCTAATTAAGGTATATTTCACCTGACAACTTATGACCCTACACATTGACTCAGTTATTCACTTTAGTTCCTTTCACACAGTTTGAGGCGACAAACAGAGTAAGTTATAGGTTTTCCTTCAGAGTTTTTATTCTGCAGGCAGCCACAGGTTTTAGATAAACAGGTATATGTATATAGGGAATTATTTAGAGATCCGCCAGATGAGTTGCAAACTACCACCCATATCAAGAGATTCCTTCCAGCTGGGTGGGAATCTTTCTCTAAAACTGCTCAAAAGCAGGTTTTTGTTTCAGAAAAACAAAAAAACAATGACCCAAACATGCAGATACTTTTTTACTTACCTGTTTTTGACTGTCATCATTTACATTATGTTCACGAAATTGCAACAATAAAAAAGCGTGGAACATCTTAATTCAATTCTAAGTACATTTTATGCATATTTCCACACTTGCAGCCATGTCAGGGTCAGGCACGGCAGCTTCCTTCGAATCACGTCCACCTATGGGTGTGTCAATGTCCAACTGCATCTCACTGAGATGAGATGTGATTATTCCCTCTCTACCGTGAAACGCCTTGGATCTTTTAAGGAGCAGTGCACGCCTATGAGGTTACCATGCCAACTGGCAGCAGGCTGGGGAAGGTAAGGTATTTGGGGTGTGAGGGGATGGGGAGAGGCGATGATGAGGAGAAGGTGGCAATCAAATGAGGGTGTTACTGCAGTCCTGGTCACTTCATCTGCTGCACATCAGCACCCTGAGCTGTGAAACCCTTAGCGGGTCTGTCAGGCTTGTTCACACCTTACCGGGGTGGAGGGAGATAAAAAGCCCCGGAGGTAGGAAATTAATTCCAGGACGAGGAAGAGTGTGATGCTGAGAACGGTGCAGTGGGTTAACTTCCAGTAAATATTAATATGCCTAAGGACCAACGTTTCAGGAATTAGTATTTGGACAGGGCACTGAGTTATAGACCACTGATCAATAAACGCGACAGAACGGGAAGGAAATCTGTGCATTAAGAGACGACGCAACGCAGTTGCAGTTAGAAGCATCTTAGGCTGGGAGACGTGCGTAGAGAGAGAATGGCAGAGAGTCCGGGGTGTATATTCACGTATTCATTTTTGTTGAATGAGCATTGCTAGTTTGTTGTCGTTTGTCAAATTTTTAGCGCCTCGAAGCACTCTGAAGGATTAAAGCTGCAAACAATACAGCAAAATCCGAGAAAAGCACACAGTCGCAACAAAGATCGCGTGCACAAGGGCAGCGAGTTAAGAGCATGCACCAGGGTCACGCAGCACGCCCGATTGCACATGTTTACAACCATCAGCGAGACCAGGGAGTCTGTCCATCTCTCCAGAAAAAGCACGTTAAGAAAACAAGAACGTAAAAATCGCGGCGAGTATACAACCTGAAAGGTAAATATTGTGATTCAGCGACATGTGGGAGTGGAAACTGAGAGTGGTGGAGAGAGTTAGCGAGACATGGCGTCGCTGTACAGACAGAATAGGCGCGTGACAGTCTGCAAATCACTGACATATAGATAGATGGTGCATGGGGGGGGGGAGGGGGAAAGGGCCTGCTTGGGTGCCTCTATTTACCTTATATATCAACAAGGGGGATTTTTGTTCGTGTGTTATTGATGTGCTGCGTGTTTCAATGAAGCTCCAGCTGTGTTTGGTGCCATGCCCATCATAAAGATCGTGTTTCTTTGTACGTGTGGTTTGTGTGTGGGTATCACGGGTGCGTAGTGGGTGAGAGGGGTGTATGTGTATCGGGACATGCTGAGGGACGGGAAGTTGGTAGTTCAGACTCCTTACAGCTGATGCTCTCTGCCTGTTCCTACCGAGCTTTGCCGGAGTGCTGTATGTACTGAAAGGCTCTGGAGGGAGGGGCATTTAGAGAGTTTCCTGCCCCATCATTTCTGTATGGTGCTACTTAAAAATCTCCAGGGGTGTCTAAAGATCAATAAGCTCCCTCTGTGAGCCTCATGGACCTTGCAATTTTTGGTCTGTCTGAAATATTATCCCCACAATTCTTGGGGCTGCGGGAGCCGTTACGCATCTCTCTCTTAACACCCATATGCGTCTCAATGGGTTTGCAGTTCATTTCACTCTTTTATTTTCACCCCCTCAATGATCCCAAGTGGGTTTTGATTTACTTTGTGTGTTTCATAGTTCTACCCCTTGATCTCAGGTGTGTTTGCATTTATTGACCTCTCCCCTAAGGTTGTATGACACAACCACGCATGGCTAAACCACGTGTTTTTTAACAACGAGGTCGGAACAAAGAATGCATCTTATCCATGCGTTCCTTTACCAAGCAAGTCTTTACAACGACTTGCCTTTGGAAAAAGTGCTGCACTTTTGAACAGTATAATTTACTATTCCAATTCCAGCCAAGCAACAGTATGGAAAGCATTGGACTTTAACCCCACCCATGCTCATGACGAGCTCAGCTCGTCATGAGCCACGGTGGCCGTGTGCTCATGACGAGCTGAGCTCGTCATAACGGCTGCAACGCTTGCACGCAGTGCCCCCGCTGTGCTGAACGTTCTACAGAAACAGGTGTGGCCGTGACGAGCTCAGCTCGAGATGAGCACACGGCCACCGTGGCTCATCACGAGCTGAGCTCATCATGAGCACCCCCGCCCCCCACCACAGCGGGGAAATTAACCCCGCAGGCAAGGGGTTCAGTCCAATGCTGTTTTACCTAAGGCATGTGGTCAGCGACATGCGTGGTAAAGGAATGTGTGGTTAAGACACATGCGCTGTTCCTCCCATGTTGCAAAGGCAACGTGTGGTTCAGCTGTTGTTGCAAATGCTGTTTCCCCTCTACTAATATTCTCCCTATCAGGGCCAGCCTGTAGCAAGTGCGCGATGTGCCCACGCCCAAGGCATGGACCGTTTGAGAGGCACAGAAGCTGCCTGCAGTAGTCTTCTTCAGACGTAGCTCCAAAGAAAAGTGCATATAAACACTGTTTCTGGAGGCTGCTGGTGCACGAGACTGCAGTGAGACCAGTGTTTAAATGGGCTGGTACTTTCCAGTAATGAGTACCTGCATTTCTTTAATGTGAAAGGGAGAGCACCTGCACTTCTGTGTTTCCATTTAACACTGAGTTTGACCACTTTTCTTATCATGCCTATCCTTTATCTTGCTCCCTCCACCTCCCCTGACCCACACACAGTTGAAGAGGACGTCTTGGAAGGGGTGCCAAATGTTGTTTTGCCCAGGACGCTCTCTGAGAAAACACTAGCTGTACTCCCTACTTTGCTGTAAATTAGCCTTTTTATAGTATTCACCACAAAGATCACTTAGGGTTTGCAGTTGATTGCACACACTCCTATTTCTCCATCTGTGATTCAGATTTGCCACTTATTAGTTTGTTTCCTGACACTCTGTCCATGTGATCTTAATACTCTCTCCATGGTCCATGCCTTTGGGTCACTAAGTTTCTCCCCTAATTCTCTCACATACTCCTCAGTGGTTTTTAAAGTATTGGTCTTTCTCCCAACACCCTCTCCCTCTGATTCTCAGGTGATTCAGGAGTTACTGGATTTTCCCCATATGCATTTTAAAATATTTCAGGGGGTTGCAGTTGTCTTTGTCTCCTCATCAGGTAGGTCGCTCCCCCCCTCCGCTGCTTCTCCAGCACTTGTGCCCTTCACCCTTGGTTCCACTGCCCATTCCTGGGCTCCGTTGTTTTCTCACCGTTCTTCCTCACCCCCCACCCACTCCTCGTAGACCCCACCACTGCTGCCCCTGCGGCCCGCCCCCGTGCCCATTCGCTAATCCCCTGCCTCCCGCCTCCCAGCTGCTCCTCCCTCCCAGATCCACCTTTAACTGCTGGCAGCGCGCGGTGAGGAGAGCGACCGTTGACCTCATCAGGTAGGTCGCTCCCCCCCCCTCCCGCTGCTGCTTCTCCAGCACTTGTGCCCTTCACCCTTGGTTCCACTGCCCATTCCTGGGCTCTGTTGTTTTCTCGCTGTTCTTCCTCGCCTCCCGCCCACTGCTCGCGGATCCCGCCGCTGCTGCCCCTGCAGCCCGCCCCCCGCACCCATTCGCTAAACCCCTGCCTCCCGCCTCCCACCTCCCAGCTGCTCCTCCCCCCCAGATCCACCTTTAACTGCTGGCAGCGCGCGGTGAGGAGAGAGACCCTTGGCTTCATCAGGTAGGTCGCTTCCGCCCCCCGCTGCTGCTTCTCCAGCACTTGTGCCCTTCACCCATGGTTCCACTGCCCATTCCTGGGCTCCATTGTTTTCTCGCCGTTCTTCCTTGCCCCCCCGCCCTCTGCTCGCGGTTCCCGCCGCTGCTGCCCCTGCGGCCCCGCCCCCGTGCCCATTCACTAATCCCCTGCCTCCCGCCTCCCAGCTGCTCCTCCCTCCCAGATCCCCTAAAAATGACAGCAGCTGCGCGGTCACGCAGCGGACGCGCGCAAAAGGCGTGCCTAAGGCAAGCCCATCTGTGCCCCTCCGCACCTGGACCGCGCCCAGCGCCAGAACCCCTGGACCCTTCGAACACCACTACACCAGACTCCACTACGACGCCAACAGCCTTCATGCACTCAACGCCGGCCGAAACAACACCTGCTTCCAGGCCACCCCCAAACCGACCCACGGACCCGTCTCCTGCCGCACCTGCAGCTTCACCTGCGACAGAACCACCAAACCTCCAAGGACTGGACCCAACCACCTCCGCTGCATACTCAACACCCGCTCCGCGCGCAAACACGCCGTTGAGCTCTGGTATCTGCTCGACACCTCCGCCCCAGACGTTGCCTTCCTGACTGAGACCTGGTGGAACGACTCCTCGGCGCCCGACATCGCCATAGCCATCCCGGACGGCTACAAGGTCACCCGCAGGGATCACGCTAACGGAACCAGGGAAGGAATAGCCATCATCCACAAATCCACCCTCAAGGTCGCCACCCACGCAGATGACACCCTCAACACCGCCCAACACCTGCACTTCCGGATCCACACCGACTCCAACACCACCCTCAGAGGAGCACTCATCTACAGACCCCCCAGACCCTTGGCCCATTTCAGCTACTCCATCGCTAACCTCGCCAGCACACACGCACTCGCCTCCACGGACTACATCCTCCACGGGGACCTGAACTTCCACCTCGAGAACAACAACGACGCCAACTCCGCCACCCTGATCGCCAACCTCGCCAATCTTGGACTCAGACAACTCGCACCCATCCACGCCACCGGCCACACGATGGACCCCATCTTCTCCACAGGCACCCTCGTCACCTTCGAACACACCACCGAACTCCACTGGACCGGCCACCGCTGCATCCATTTCACCTTCAAGAAACCAACCACGCACCACCTCACCCAACAGCTGCCTTGCCGCCGCTGGAGCAAAGTCACGGAGGACCAGTTAATCACCACTCTCACCCAGAACCCACCCACCGACCCCACCAACCCAGACTCCGCAGCCCACAACCTCAGACAATGGATCGATGACTGCACCTACACCCTCGCCCCGCTCAAGAAACCCTCCAACAACCACGCCAGCAAGAGAGCCAGTTGGTTCACCTGATAGGTTTCATTTTCCGATGCCCCGCCCACTTACACTTACGCTTATGAGTTAGCATAATGTGTCTAACTAATGATATATTCATTTATGCATTTACGTTTATATTCTCTATTTCATTATTCATTTATGCGTGTGACATTATTCAGTTCTCTTAGCTTAGCTTGTGTGCCACCATTTTGGAGGGCTTCTCTCTGCGTGCGAGTCGCACTTGCTCACCCCTCCCGTAGGAATAGGAAAAACCCTGAATGCAGCAGCTTTCGTTTCTTGGCTAACTGTGATCGAAACTAATAGCAAAACGTCTAATCAGTAGTCTTCCCATGTGCTGGAGATGCTGAGGCCTGGCTCCGCGGCCTTGGACCAAGATAACAAATGTTGCTATTCCAGGTGCAGATGCCTCTTGTGTGAGGCCATTGTTCACTCTTTCTGGGGTCCAGTATTTTTCCAGTATGGGCGTGTTTTATTCCACTGTACCATGTTATAATGTATTGCTGTGATGAGATGAGGCAGTCCTCTCGGCGCACTCTTAGGGGTGAGGTCGGACAGGGCCCTGTCATATGGGAGTCTGTGGCCTAATAAAATACTCTGTTTATTCTTCTCCACTGTCCGGCTGACTTATTACTTGGTAATTATAGGTGAGTGCGGTAAGTCACTCGGGTGGATTTGAACCACGCTTATCACACCGACGAGCTACAGACCTCCAAACATGCATGCCGGAAACTGGAGAAAATATGGCTCCACGAACGCAAACCGGACAACCACGCAGCCCACAAGGACGCCACCCACAGACATCACCACCTCATAAGATTAGCCAAAATATCCTCCTTCAAAGACCGCTTGGATAACAATGCACACGACAGCAAAGAGCTCTTCAGCATCGTAAAGGAACTCTCCAACCCCAGCACCAACGCCAACGACATCCTGCCCTCACAAGAACTGTGCGACTCACTAGCCATCTTCTTCCTCCGCAAGATCGCTGATATCCACGACAGCTTCAACACCACGACTGCCCCGACTACGCCAGACTCCTTCTTCCCTGTGAACACCACAAGCGCCATCCGCCTGACCTCCTGGTGCAACGTCAACGACAACGAGACACGCAAGGTCATGAACTCCATCCACTCAGGATCTCCGTCAGACCCGTGCCCACACCATGTATTCAGCAAAGCAGATGCAGCCATCGCACCCCAACTACGGAAGGTGATCAACATCTCCTTCGAAACAGCGACATTCCCGGAAAGCTGGAAGCACGCTGGAATCAATGCCCTCCTCAAGAAGCCCAAGGTGGACCTCAAGAACTTCCGGCCCATCTCTCTGCTCCCGTTCCCGGCAAAGGTCATCGAGGAAATCATCAACAGACAATTGACCCACCACCTGGAAGACAACAACATCTTGGACCCGTCCCAGTCTGGATTCAGACGAAACCACAGCACCAAGACAGCCCTCATCGCAGCCACAGACGACATCAGGCACCAAATAGACAACGGCGAAACATCAGCCCTCATCCTTCTGGACATGTCGGCCGCCTTCGACACAGTCTGCCATCGCATTCTAAAGACACACCTCCTTGAAGCCGGAATCCAGGAGAAGGCCCTTGACTGGACCACGTCCTTCCTCTCAGGCAGAGCCCAGAGCATCCGCCTCCCACCCTTTCGATCTGAAGCCACCGACATCATCTGCGGTGTCCTCCAGGGATCATCCCTCCGCATGACGCTGTTCAACATCTACATGGCCCCCCTCGCAAAAGTGGCCCGCCATCATGACCTCAACATCATCTCCTACGCCTACGACACCCAGCTCACCCTCTCCCTCACCAAAGACCCACACACCACCAAAACCAACCTCCACGAGGGAATGAAGGCCGTTGCCGACTGGATGAGGAAAAGCTGTCAGAAGCTGAACTCGGACAAGACGGAGGTACTCATCCTCGGACCCACCCCCTCAGCCTGGGACAACTCCTGGTGGCTGACCACGCTGGGAACAGCACCAACACCCACCGACCATGCACACAACCTAGGATTCATCCTCGACTCCTCCCTCTCCATGGCTAAGCAGGTCAACGCCGTCTCCTCCTCCTGCTACAACACCCTCCGCATGCTCCGCATATACAAGTGGATCCCGATCAAAACAAGAAGAACTGTGACACAGGCCCTCGTCAGCGGCAGATTGGACTACGGCAACGCACTCTATGCAGAAATCCCAGCCAAACACCTACAACGACTACAAAGCATCCAAATCGCCTCCGCCCGACTGGTCATCAACGTCCCCCACCGCAGCCACATCACACCCCACCTGAATGACCTACACTGGCTCCCCGTCGACAAGAGGATCAACTTCAAGCTCCTCACCCGCACACACAAAGCACTCCACAACGCCGGACCAGCCTACCTGAACAGCAGACTCAGCTTCTACACCCCCACCAGCCAGCTCCGCTCCGCCAGCCTCGCCCTCGCCGCTGTCCCCCGCATCCAAAGAACAACTTCCGGCAGCAGATCCTTCTCCTACCTCGCCGCCAAGACTTGGAACACCCTCACAACCCACATACGGCAGACCCAAGACCTACTGGCCTTCAGAAGACTTCCCTCCCCTCAGCACCTTGAGACCCTCACGGGTAAGTAGCGCGCTCTACAAGTACTCTGATTGATTGATTGATTGATTATTCTCTCTTCTTTGTCTTTAGTGGTTGTGCAGGTATTGGGGTCTCTTCTACTCCCTCGTGATCCACAGTGTGTTATTAGGTGTTGGCCTTTCTACCAATTCTGTCTCCTTGCTCTTGAGTGAGTTTTCAGATGATCAGTCTCATTCCTAATACTCTTTATGTGATTCTCAGGGGAGATGTAATTAATTGGGCGCTCTTCTTATACTCTTTCAATGATCCTCAGTGGGTTTGCAGTTCATCAATTTGCCTCCTAATATTGTCTCTCTAACACCCAGGACATTTGCAATTGATTGGTCTATTTCTTAAGATTGTCTCCATGACCCTCAAGAACGGAGAAGCACAGGTATTGGCCTGTCTCTTAGTCGAATTTCGGTGTCTTCATGGGTGCAGTTATTGACCTCTCTTCTAGTACTCAGCATGATGCTCAGGGGAGTTGCATTTATTGATGTCTCTCCTAATACTCTCCCTATGACCCACAGAAATTAGTAGTCTATCGGTCTCTCTCCTGATACCCCAATTACTGTCAGGGTATGCAGATCATTGCTCTTTTCCCCCCAAGAATATTTTATAATTTTCATGATATTTACGGTTATTGGTCTCTTTCTCCCAATGATCTTCAGTGGGTGTAGAGCGATAAGTCTTTCTCCTAATACTTCTCCAGGTCTATTGTAAGCTTTTGAGCTTTTGGTTTCTCTCCTCAAGCTCTTTATAATCCTCAGGTGACTACAAGTATTGGCGTGTACCCCCATAGCCCTTGGATCTTGAGTGGGGTTGTAGTTAATGGCAATTTCCTAAAACTTTTCCTATGATTCTCAGTAGATCTGAAATTCATTTGTCTCTTTCCTAATATTTGCTTCAGGATAACTCTCAGTCGTTTTGCATGTAATAATCTCTCTCTTTTAATGCACTGACTGTGATTCTAAATGAATTTCATGGTCTGCTGCCAAATCCTATCCCCTTACTGTTGGGGATTTTGCAGTTTTTGGGTTTCACTTTCCTAATACTCCCACCAAGATCCTCAATTGGTGCTACACTTATTGACCTCTGTTCTTTATATTCTACAAAACTCCTCTGTGTGTTTTTACTTCTTTGATCTTTCTCAAATACTCGGTGTATACCTTTTGTTTTGTACTTTATTATCCTCATTCCTTATAATCGCTCCATATTTGTAAGTCTATTCATCTTTCATTTATTTATTTCCATATACTATTTCTATACCATCGAGGTAGTTTGCAGTTACTTTGCTCTTTCTTAACACTTCTTCAAGATTGTCTCTTGGTTTGTAGTTTATTAGCCTCTTCCCTACACTGCTTAATTGTTAAAAGAAATGAATTAGTGAATAGGTCCAAAATTTTCTATATGTTGCTGGGGGTGTCAAATGCCAAGGCTGCCTGATCTTGACTCCTAGTCTTGGTTCCATCCCTAGCCCTATAATTGCACCAGCCCATGCATCCTGTCCCTTTGTCTCACTCCTGCAGGTTTTAGTTCATCTCTGCTTTCTTTACTTGTCCATGTTTTTCTTTCTCTTCATTGTTCTTTCTCCTTTTCTTCCTTTGCCTCTTGAAATCAGTCGAGGTCTAATGAAAATATTTCTTTGTACGAAAACGAGTGCCAGTGTCCACCACCAGCAAGCATGAACATAAATTAATCACTGCTTTCCACAAATTAATAACTGCTTCCCATAATCTCCAACAATAAGTGTGTTGCAAACAAAATGGCCACCCCTGCATGTTTCCCTGAAGTGGAGGAAAATAATTGATGGTCAAAACTTAAGGCGTCTCCAGTCAGGGCGCTTTAAGTGTGTTTCTTGCAGAAAGCATATGTCACATTTGGATTTCTTGAGGAATGTGAGTAGGGCAAGGCGTTTTGCTGGTGCATTGAGGCCTCTGATGTTGAGGCCCAGTATCTTAAGAATTGGATTGTGTGTTTCTGTAGTGTTGTGGTTAGTCAGTGTGCATGACAGTGAGCTTTCCCGGAATATGGTTTGGGAGTGTGAGGCAGAAGAGGTGCCAAAAAGTCTGAAAAGAGGGGTTGTCAAGTGAGCTATGGGAAAAGGGCCTACCGGGAACTAATGTGCGAACCATTCCCTGATGGTGGGTGGTGGGAGAAAAGTAGTGTTTGCCCCGTGACACATATGGGAGGGGAGCGCACCTCCTACCAACCCCTTCAGCA
Organism: Lissotriton helveticus; assembly: GCF_964261635.1. Classification (NCBI taxonomy): domain Eukaryota; kingdom Metazoa; phylum Chordata; class Amphibia; order Caudata; family Salamandridae; genus Lissotriton; species Lissotriton helveticus. The sequence goes on along the minus strand of NC_136072.1, from coordinate 907,450,304 downwards.
AGCCCTACCCACCCGCCAAAACGCACATCAGCGAGGGAAAGGAGCAGGCTGGGGACGGTAAGTACACTTTTGTATGGTACAGTGCAGTGCCTCTCAGCACTAACCTCAGGGTGTCTGCATGGCAGTCCTGCATCGAGCCCCCCTTGCCTCTATCAGCAATATTACTGGTAGATGGAATAGACAGGAAAGAAAGAGACCAATCAAGAAGAACACTAACAAACAAACAATTTCCATAACAAAAACTCAACAATTGGGGAAAAATAGCAGCAATTAAGGTGGGTCCATCAGCCAGGCATCCATCTCTCATCATGTTTCAAGTGCAGAGTAGGGGTACTAACTCCGGGGAAGGCCAGCAAAGGTGCGACCTCTGCCACCCATTCAAGCCATTCAGCACTAAGTTCCAGCTCTGTTCAGGGCTTATGGGTCTGCTAGCTCCGGCTCTTCCTCCCTTTGCTGGAGCTGCTGTAGAAGTCTACTGTCTATTGGGTAGCATTTCTTAAGCGCATAGTTACCTGGAGGCATCCCAGCGCTGGGCAACCTAAAAACACCAAGGAATTAAAGGAAATAAGATTTAAGAAGCTTGCGAAATTTAAGGTGATCGGGCTGAAAGCGTAGGTGTTGAGGAATACTATTCCACAGTCTAGTAGCATTATAAGAAAATAGACGTCCTCCTGTTCTTGCCCGTTTGATTCTTGGTATACACATTAGGTCCTTACCACAGGATCTAAGGGTCCTATTGTGCACATACGGTTGATTCCAAGACCTCATAAGGGGGGGACCATTTCCTGATATCGATTTGTGAACAATACAGAGGGCCTTGAATTGCACTCTCTTCAGCACCGGCAACCAATGCAACCTCATCAGAGCACCTTTAGCCGATGACCGCCTGGGGACCTTCAGCAACATCCGAGCTGCACAATTCTGTACTGTCTGCAGTTTTCTCATGGTACCTATGGGAGCGCCGAGATACACGGCATTAGCATAATCAAGTCTTGATAAGACCAATGCCTGTATCAAAACGCGTTTTGCTAAGAAAGGAAGCAGGGACAGCATCTTCCTAAATTTCCGGAGTAATCCAAAGCAAATCCCTGCCACTTTACAAGATTGAGCTTTGAAATCTATGCATACTCCTAAACTTTTTACCTGCTTCTTCGAAACAGGAGGAGGACCAAGGCAGTTGGGCCACGATGAATCAATATTAGTAGGGGGCGATGTCCCAAAAACATAAGCTCCGTCTTGGATCCATTAAGCTTTAGGAACGAACTGCTCATCCAGAAAAAGACCTCCTGAAGACAGGAGCGCAGATCTGGATCAGGAAGTTTGCCTTGATTAAGAGACAACACCAACTGGGTGTCGTCAGCATACGACACGACCTGGACACTTAACGGAATAAGTTTCGGGGCTAGGGAGCTCATATATATGTTGAACATTGTGGGGCTCAGTGAAGATCCTGGAGGCACTCCACAGTTGAACATAATCGGCTCAGACACAGACTCTCCCTCAATCACCCTATCGAAGGCTGCGCTGAGATCTAACAAAATTAGAACAGCGGAGCCTCCAGTGTCCACAGCTCTTTTAATGTCTTCCAGGGAGGCAAGTAATGCTGTCTCTGTACTTTGTTTAGGTCTGAAACCAGTTTGGGAGTCATGTAACAGATTATTCTCTTCGAGGTGTGCCGATAAAACAGAGTTCACATATATTTCTGCCTCTTTACTAACACCTGGTAAAAGAGAAATTGGGCGATAATTGCTCCAATCATCTGGATCGAGGTTAGGTATTTTGAGCAGTGCCCTAACTCTTGCCTGTTTCCATTGATGAGGGACAATGCCTGACTCCAGGGAAGTGCTTCTCTTTCCCGGGTACTTACAGACTCTGATTGTTTTGTCCCCCCTCGTTGCTGCTGCTTCTTTTGCGTGCCCGTCGGAAGCTATATTGAGGCCCATATTGGACTTTGCCTCCTCCAACTTGCGAACCACATGCGTTTCCTGGTTCCAGATGAAGGACAATCTAAAAGGGTGAATCCACTTATAGCGGGCTCCTTTTTCCCTCAGAAAGGTGGTGGCCAGCCTCAGCACACTGCTTCTCTGGAGGGTGTGAGGGGAGAGGTCCTGAAAAATTCCCACCTGCATTCCTTCAAACATTTATGACCGACATGTGCAGCGTTGCTGTCATCATTTTCTCCTTTTGGCTGCTCGAGTGGAGACAAGTCAGAATGTCCTGTGGCCATCCCGACCCCGCTTCTGGGTGCCCTGCCCTGTGTGTGCGATCTAGCCGGATGTCCTTACCTCTAAGTTCTAATGTCACTTGCTTAAAGAGCCATACCACCAAGTCCTCTAACCTCCCAGCATCTTCCTTGAGTGTAAAGTGAAGTAAATTTTTATTTGTTGATTAATTAAAATGATTACAATCGATAAAAAAACATACATGAACAATAAAAACGACATTCTAACTTCAAATTCACTAAAAAAAAAAGGGAATACGACTTGACCAATTCCTAATTTAAGCAGCCACAATGTAAAGTTTCTTACGGTCAACATTTACAAAATCATTATATACACAAATAAACCACATAAGCCAGTTAATTTTGCAATGATAAGAAGCATGAGCAGTGAGCAATGTTCATGACGACAATTCTTAACAGATAAAATGTATATTACATAGACCCGCAGATTAGATGATATCAGTAAAGTTGACAAATGAGGTAGATAGCAAATAGTAAAATGCATTTGTACTGACGTTATAATCACAATATAATATGGCTAAGATTCTAAAGTCTTTATTCTCTAAATAAACTTATAACCACATTAATGTATGTGCCTATTTTATAAGACCGCCTCATCACAAGATAATATTTTTTTTTCAGCTATTAAAATAAATTTAACAAAACGAAAAGTAATTTGTGGCGATACGCCAGTGAGACATGTGATGATGGCATTTCTACAGGATCTTACCCCCAGTTCATTAAAGATGGATTTCAGTAGAAATTTCCGCTTATCTAATAATTGGGGACACAAAGTTATAATATGAACTAGTGTTTCATCACATAACCCACACAACTTACATACTTTGGAAGGCCATTTCTTTTCCCATTTTGGAAATCCATCCTTAGTAGGATATCGCACAAACCGTACTAACATGAATCTATTTTTAAAAACCGGTTTTAAATAGGACAGCAAATATGGTTGTGGTTCCAATTTTCCAAAAGCGTTAGCAACTGGCCATGAATGTTTCTTTTTCCTAAGCTCGTCATTGTCAGTTATGGTCGACAGTAGATTAACTGATTGATTTATTGATCTTTTAAATGCGTGTTTACTTCTAACTTCATCTTCTAAATTTGGGCATTCAAAGTAAAGTAAACACTCATTCAAATATGTTCTCCAACTGCTTGCATGATCACTCCTCAGAATCTCATGCCAACACTGACATGAGAGAGAACCTTTTTCTGATCGTGATAATGATAGTAAGGATTTTAAATAGGTAGATTGCTGAGGCAAAGTTTGTCTTTTTAGTCCAAATTCGAATCTTACGTTGCACGGCCTATATATCTGGGGATCCTGTAAACTGATTTATAAACTTTTATCTGAATGTCATCTAATATGTTTGCATCTTTGCCACGGAAGATCATCGAACCATATTCCAAAGATGGAATCAGTTTAGCTTTCATGACCTTCATCAAGTGCTCATAGCTTGGGCACAATAACTTATCTCTTAACTTTCTAAATGCAAATGATAGCGTGGAACCCCCTTTATTCGGATTTTGGAGCGTCTCCATCTGTTTTCCAAGTCCTCCAAGCGGTAACATAACTCTTCATTCCTATCGCTTAGTTCCAGTAGTTCCCGCACATTATCATGGAGTACTTCCTCCCTGCTGTCCCCGTTCTTTCAAGGGCATCCGCCCTGTCTCCCAGCTCTGTGAGATACGTTTTGAGGGATTTTATGTCTGTCGCCACTTCCTGGCACAGAGCTGCAAAATCTTCTCTTACGGTAACGAACAGTAGTTCTAAAAACTGACGTGTTGCCGGTTCTGTTGTGGTTTCCAGGTTTGAAGCTAGGGATATTTCGCCAGCTGTTCTGGGTGGGGAGTCAGCAGATGCTTTATTTTTCTGGGTTTCCCCAGAAGATCCTTAATGGATTCATCCTTCTTCGTCTGGTTTCAGGCCATCGCTCTGAGCTATCACCCAGTCGGGGACAGCTGCTGAAACAAGATTCTTTAGCTCCTTATTAGGGGTGCCATAGTAGGTGGTATCCAAAGGCGCCAATCGGTGCCGGGGTCATTCTCAATTGGGGCCTCCCCATTAGGCCTGCTTCACTACCCAGGGCTCTGGGGGTGTCCTTCACTGGCCCGGTTAGGCCTTTGTGAGGCTGCTCTCCTCCTTTGTCCAGGTGCCTGTCCCTAGCTCAGGACTTGCTTCCTGCACCCGCCCCATCGCCTGCAACCCTCCAGTCAGTTCCGAGGCATGGCACGCAGGCAGGCACTGGAGGAGCGATGTGCTGCCAGCAGTGACCACGCCTCTGCCCCCGTGTGAGATGTAGGGCCTATTAGGATGCAGATCACTTTCGGGAATGATCAGTTCTATGGGGGCCCGATTTTTCTTATGGATCGCTACCAGAGCACCCGCTCACTAGATATCAGTTCCAATGTTGAGAGCTGCAGCCGTGCCCAGATTCTCATTCTCGGCCCTGCCCCTAGGCCTCACTCAAGCTTCTGGGGACTCAATGGAGCACTGTTTACCGTAGGGTCTCACATCTGTGTGGGCGCAAGACGAAGATTCTAGGCGGCCCACCAGCCCACCATCACGGCCCCCACCATCTAGGTCTCTTCTGATTTGGTGGAGCTCCTAAGGGCCGGTCTCCTCACCTGCAGGGGCATGATGCAGCTTACTTGCGGCCTCCTGATCTGGGTTAGTCTGCCTCTCTCCCGGGGCCTTAAGACATTCAGTGAGTGCAGTCCTCCGGGACTCCGACTCCTTCCACTCACCGAGCGGTCAGCTTGCTACTCTTTACTTCATTGGAGGGCTGCCCCGCATTTCTGTGCGCCATCTCCCTCTGCGGACCAGGGGCTTTATTTATGAAGCCCTTGCGCCGCCGGTGAGTCACTTTTAAAATGGGAAAAAGTGACGCACCGGTAGCACAAGGCCTTCATAAATAAGGCCCCAGGTCTCCTCTCGTCGCCGTGCGCTTCCCGATGCCAGCTCTTGCCGAGCTCTGCAGCTGCCTTCCAGCAGGTCAGTTACTTTGATATAATCTGGCCCCCTTGCGTGCCCGTTTCCCAGAGTCCGTCAGGGCAGTTATGGCGCTGGGGGAGCCGGATACATGCCAGGAAGGGCCTCTACTGGCCGAGCTCCGAAGGTGAGCTGCTATGCCGTCGACCATCTTGACCACGCCCCTAAAAACACACTGTTAAATAAATTGTTGCCATGCATTATTTTTGAAGGGTGTATGAACAAAACCTTATTTTCTGCGCTTTTACAGCGTGGTAATGCCTTACCAAGACATCAATATTGTATTAACAATCAGGAAACATTTAAGCCAATAACATGGTTCAAAATTAATACAGAAATACATAATTGCTACTGTTTTTCAGTCTCTTCCTATGATACCAACACATTTTCTCTTTTGTACATAATAGGGGAACCATTACAATCATGACAGTTTGTGGGATAAAAAAATTAGGGTTCCAGTGTTGTTCTGTGTTCTGTGGCACTGTATCATTGTCTTCATTTTTCATGTAATACAGCGAGAAGTAATGTTCTCCTGGCATATCATATCAACACCCTAATTACATTATTGGTGGTGTCTAAAATAGACATTCATCTGTGTTGTGTCATTATATTAATCATGCAGTTGTTATGCAAAATCAACAGTGTCAATGATGATATATCCAGTGTCAAGCTAATTTGGCAAATTTTCCTGGGATGGTCAAAAGTCATATGATGTCACATTGTGTGATGTCAATGAGGTTAAAGGATGTTTAATGTCACTTCCACTACCACAGGCATATTGGTGAATCAACGTTCATCAATAATCTGGGCAAAAACTCCATTAATGCAGGCCATTTCGCAAACAAAGGGATGATAGCAGCATGTCAGAAAGCAGAGGACAACTATTCCAAAGAACACCCTAAAGTAAATGCTTTCTGCATATATCTACGGGTCTGCCTTACTTTATTTGAAGGTCTACTCTAGATAAGCTCAAAGTCGATTACCACAGTACCTGTTTTTCCACTTACTCTAATACTGAGCAGCCGCGGCCCGTGCAGGTAAGAGTGGTGGGGCTGGGTTAGGGGGATTCAACAGACGACCACAAGGAAACATTTATTAAATAATTAACTTTCTCTCGTCGCTTTCTGTCAAAATGCGCCCCGCCCCCCACCTGGCCTCACCGCTCTCGTCCATCACCACTCCCCCCCCCCCTTTTGTATCACCGCTCTTACCTGCACGGGCCGCGGCTGAAGCTGAGTGTCCTAAAATTAGCCAGTGAGCATAGACTTGGCTAACCCATTTATAGCTTTGTAATTGTATACACCATTTCTAAATGTTGCAATTAGAATGTTGTAAGAGGGGGCAGGGGAAACGGAAAGAGAGGGGGGACTTAGCGGTGCTTCAGGGCTGAAACACTGAACTGCTGCAACCTAGAAAAGAAAATAACCTCGTTAAAAGAGAGGAAGGACAAAAACGGGAGAGAACACAAACCATGTAAGACTTACTCCCCCCCCCACCAGGAAGATTCGACATAAGCCAAAGACAGACGAGGAGGCATGGCCAGAAGAAGAAGTGCAAAGAGAGGAAGATGCGGACCAAAGAGGAGAATTAAGGCACCCAGGAGGAGCAACAGGCAAAGTCCAGTTTTCCTCAAGGATTTTCATGGAATGGTGTAGGCCAGCACAGGGGAGAGGTAGAGGAAGGGGGGGTCGGGGCATTAGGGACAGCTTAAAAAGGAGACAGGAGGGCTGTGGCAGCCTCTTGCTTACTCCTTGAACCATTGGGCGGAAGTGGACAAGTTGGATATCCGTGGCATGGCAGAACATGAGGCCATAAGAGAGGCCTTATACACCCTTGAAGCGGAGGGGTACGCTGATTTTCTTAGGCTTGGCGTATTAGACCAAGCCTGATTGGGGATGAGCCTGCCAGCGTGAGCCGCATCGGATGGGGTTGCAGCCGCGATAGGGATGTGTTCTCCTACGCTCAGGAGGACTTGAGGTAAGCAGGGTGCGATGCATGGTGCCAGCACACCGCCTGCAGAGGCCACATTTAAGGCGCGGGGGAGGAGGCACAGCCTCTCGGCAGTAGCAGATAGCGCCCTGAGAGAAGGGAATATAAATGAATTAGAGCAGGAGGAGGGACGGGCCCAGTAGCAGGGACAGCGCTTTTGCAGGTGTGCAGGGGAAGGACATAACACCTGGTCACATGGCAGCAGGGAATGACACTCCTTTAGATCTGCCAGACAGGTGCTGATGGGATTGGGGCAGGACGAGTGGTCAGTTATTAGTGTGGGCTCCAAGAAGAAGAAGAAGAGGGGAGCTCCATACTGAGGCCTTTGGAAGTGACAGTGGGGAGCCAGTTCCAGGCATCAGGTGTAGGAAGTGGGCAGAGCTGAGGCTGGTGGGGCTAGGAGCTGAGCAGCGGTCAAAGTGGCGGGCGGTAGAGATTGAGGAAAGAATAAGAGAACTGCGCCAGCTTTTGAGGTACACAGAGGAGAGGTGGGAGAAACTCTGCAGGGAAAGAGAGGTGACTCACGAACAGAGACACATGTTAAAGAAGGTCAAGGGCATTCCAGGGGCTGACGGGCCCAGGGGCAGGCCCAAGCGGTCAGGTGGGGCATTGGCTATGGATGCTGGAAGAGGAACCAGGGATGCCAGGAGCCAAGGAGGCTGGCGCAGCTCGAGAGGCCAGTGGTGCAGGGGCCACACCAGGATACTGCTCCTGGAGGAGGTGGATCCAATGAGGCCACTGGGAGAGGTTGACAGACAGGTGGTGATGGTTACGGGGTACATGATGGCCCTTGGACGTTGAACTGAAGAGGTGGGGGGTCAGCAGTGGCCCTCCCTACGCCACAGGCAAGCGGAACGTGCATGGAGAGGTACCTGGGAGAAAGAGTGTCAAGAGTGTGAGGCCTGAAGTGTGTGATGTGGGTATGGGGAAGGATGCGCTGGTGCTGGACTATGAGGAAGGCAGTGATGAATGGGAAGAATGTGAACTGCGTGATGAGGATGAGACGGTGGAGCAAGCGCTATGTAAAGAGAACTGAATGGAGGTAATGAAGAGTACAGTTGATGTCTTTCAGAAGTCAAGAGCGGAAAAAGGAGGCATTGCGGGAAAACAGTCCAGGACTGGCGATAGAAGTGCAGGATGCCTTACCTTCAGGTAATAAAGAATGGTGGTCAATTTGGGAATCTAAGGAGCCGGGGACAAGTGCGAGGGCCTGCAAGTCAGTGGGGGTTGTGGACGGCATGATTGATGGAGTGGGGGGTAAAGGCGAATGAGGCATGGGGCAGTATGGGAGGACCAGCAAAGGTGAAGAAACACCGGGGAACATGACGGAGCAGGAGAAGGTGTCAGAAAATACAGGGGAAGAAGGGAGTAAGGAGGATGAGGCCTATAAAAAACGCCTATAATACATGAGCTTGTCAATGCCCCTAGAGTGACACAAAACAAAAAACAGAGGGGGTTATTACAAGCCATTTGCGTCACCAGTGTGTCACTTTTTAACACATAAAAAGTGACTCACAGCCAGCGCAAATAACTTATTAATAAGCCCAAAAATATTCAAACATGAATATGTAGATGTCTTCAAGTTACTGCAAGAAACAGGCCGACAGAGCAATTGCATTGTCAAATATATGGACATTATCAGGAAAGCACAGATGCATTTTGGGGGCTGCCCATTGCTGAGTTATGACGAGAAGTTCAAGCCCAAGTTTGCATCAAGCCGGACAAGGCGTGGGGGAAGTTGACTCAGAATTGTCGTTGCAGTGGATGTCATTGACACAACCGACGGTCATGACTCATACGGGTAGTTGCTTTCCTTTCACTCACCGGCTCTTTCAGCCACATACCGCTCTACAGGGCAGGATATGTGACAAAAAGTAATGGAGCCAATGTTTTTGCATGTTGGAACTTTAACAAGAGTGTCTGCTCCAGACATCCATGTAAGTTTAAACTTGAGTGTTCCAAATGTGGGGGGAGACACCCCATTACACAGTGTGTCACATTGTCCAGCCCTGCAGAACAGTGATGGACATCCAGGGGGAGAGGACATCAGGGATCAGGATTGAGAGTCTGCTTCCATGGCTCACAATCTACCCCGACGGGGAGGCAGCTTTGAGGATGGAATGGGGTTTCAAGGAAGATTTTCGTGCTGGTTACCAAGGGTCATAGGGACTTAAGTGGGCAGGCACCAAAGGTAATGACGGCCAAGCTGAAGAAGAAGGTGGAAGAAGTGAGTATTGTAGTCCCTTTCTATGAGTGCCATTTAGATGAATTGATCATATCCATGTTTGGGGTAGTGCCCCAAAAAGCAGAAGGAGAGTACAGGATGATACACCACTTGTCACGGCCTGAAAGAGCCTCAGTGAATGATTGAGGACACTAAGATGGTATACGCATCAGTAGATGATGCAGGGCATTTGGTGAGACACTGTGGCAAGGAGGCAGAGCTAGTGAAATATGATATCAAATCACCTTTTCGGCTGTTGCCCATACATCCAGAGGATTTTCCTTTGTTGGGCATGCAATTTGGAGGTGCCATTTTTGTTGATAGGGTTTTGACAGTGGGATGTGCCATTTTCTGTGCTTACTTTGAGGCAGTTAGCACTTTTCTGCCATTGGTGTTTATGAAGAGGAGTGGGCACCGCAAGGTGTATCTCTACCTGGGCAATTTTCTGTTTGTAGGCAGATGGGAGTCGCGTGAATGCCACAGGGCTCTGAGACATTTTGAACAGCTGGCAGAAGAACTAGGAGTTCAGTTAGCCCCAGGAAAAACGGGAGGCCCAGTATGGTCCTGACATTTCTTGGATTTGAGTTGGAGATTGACTTGTGGCGAAGTTGTCATATGAGAAGGTGAAGGAGATCCGGCAGTTTCTGGATGAAGTGATTGGGGAATGGAGATTGGAGTTGAGAAAGGTGCAGAAGTTACTAGGGTTTTTGAATTTTACATGCAGAGCAGTGCTGGATGGACAGACCTTTTGCAGGAGGCTAGGCATGACGATTTCGGGGGCAGTGTTGCCCCATCATAGACAGTGCATTACTTTGGCAGTGCGTGCAGATGTGTGTATTTGGATGACTTTCCTGGAGGATTTCAATGGAGTGTCCATGTTGTTTCTGGAGTATAACACAATTTGGCATCTGCAGAATTTTTCAGATGTGGTGGGGGCACATGGTTTTGGTCGGTTCAGAGAAAGCAGATGGCACGTGGATTGGTGGCCATAGCACTGGTTGCCAAAAGGAAGGGGCATTGTCTTCTTGAAATTCTTTCTGCTTTTGGTGGCCTTGCCAGTATGGGGTTGTGAGTTGGCTAACAGGACGATGATGTTCAATGTTGACAAAGTGAAAGTAGTCAACCTTGTGAACAGACAGAGGGTAGGGGGTCTGAGATTGCTACGGTTGTTGATGCAGTTTACACTGGGCATTTTAAGATTGAACATTGTTTTCAGGGCAAAACACATGCCAGGCATTAACAATGATATAGCTGACTAATTATCTTGCTAAAGGTGGCAATATTTCTTCAGTCTGCCACTGGGTGCGAAGGACAACAAGACGCCAGTAGCTACATAGATTTGGACGTTGGGGGGAGTGGGAGTGATTGGGCTGGTGGAGAGGTCGTTAGCAGAGCTCTCAAGGAGGTGCTATATTCTGGCATGGACCACATTTGAGAGCTTTGAAGGATACCCAAACAGGCCAGGGACAATAGATCACAAAGATAGAGAGTGATACATTTTGTTTTTAATTGACAAAGGTTTATCACCCACTACTATTGCAGGCAAATTGGCTTTTGTTTCATTTTATGGGAAGCTGTACTGGGGTTTTGACCCGGCCAGGGATGAGATTGTCAGGGTGATTTTGAAAGGTTTGGGCAGAGAAGAGGGGTCGAGCTTGTGGGAGGGATTAATATTTGATTTGCTGTTAATCATTATGGCAGTTTTGCCAGATTGTTGCAATTTTCAGACTGTATGTGGTATGGATGCTTTAGGGTGTCTGAATTCCAGGGGTCTGCGCACGACTGGGGTGTTTTGCATAATGAGATCTGTTAGGACTAGGGCCAGCTAAGGATTTGGCTGCTGAAATCTAAGATAGACCAGGCAGGGAGGGGCAAGTGGGTGTGGCTGCAGGCAGGGGGAAGAGCAGAGGCATACCTGGTGACTGCATGGAGCAACTTTCAGGTCTGGCCAGGGTGCAGGCAAGAGGCAATTTTTTGTCACGAAGGCAGAGAAAAGGTTACAGCTTTCCATTTGCTGTCAGTGCTGTGCAGGACATTGCGAACGCTAGGGCAGGATGCACTACGTTTGGGATTGGGGCAGTGGTGGTGAGTGTCAGAGATGGGATTGGAGGATAGGCAGGTGGAGATCTAGGTGTTGTGAGCGCTACATGAGAAAGTAGAGGAGTTCAGGGCGAAGATGTTTGGGGAGAGCGGCATCGGCTAATGCCTTCTTTTTCACAGTAGGGTGCATGAATGGTCCTGGGAAGAATACGCTGGCAAATTGGATTGTTGGGCACTCTTTTGTACACTGGTTAAGTATGCAAACCAGCAGGTTAGCCTTTGATGGCCAGTAGCAGTTATAAAATGACAGTGTGGGGCAAGAGTGGGATGCGATGGGGCAATTTGTTAAAGTTTCTAATGAGGCTGGTCCTGCAGAGGGGTTGCCTGGATATGCTCCTTGTGCATTTGGAGGAGAATGATCTGGTTCAGTTGTCAGGACTACTATTATTGCAACACATGCAGCAGGACGTGCAGTTGATTAAGAGGAACTTTGCTGGAACATGTCTGGTTTGGTCTGTGTTTGTGCAAGGCGTCATTGGAGATCAGCGTTTAAACACACGGCCTTTGACTAGTCCAGGAGGAAGGAAGTTCATCAGAGCAATGAGGGTGTTCTGCATGTCTAAATACATTAGGGTAATAGCCCATGGGGGCATCAGGGAAGAAGATCAGGTTCTGACCAGGAATGATGGGGTACACCTTTCACAACTGGGAAATGCTTATTGGGAAGGGGTTTTGCGCAGCGGCCAGGGCGGCTGACTCCGGAACTCAGGGGTTCATGGTTCGATCCCCATTACTAACGGCAGGTAATCCCAGCACCATGTGACTCCAGGCTATAGCTCCTTAATCTTCCCGTCGGTTCGAGCACCTTGACACCCTCCAGTAATTGTTTGCTCTTTACAAATGCAGGATTTCATTACAAGATGGTATTGAGGGACATGTTCAGCAAACTGTAAAATTAGTGTATTTGGTGCAAAATAGTGTCTCAGTGAGGAGCTCTGTGGAAACCAGACATCAGTGGGGGTAGTGAAATGGCCTACTGGGATTTCCTGGATGACGGTAGTTGGGGGCGATGAGGAGAGCACATGTGCAGGAAGGCGGGGTGTGGGATTCTTGGAACTGGAATAGGAGGCTTCATTGGAGGATGCGTAGCAGAGTAACTGAGGGAGGGATAGGGCAAAGGAAGGAGTTCAGTGAATGAAAAGGGAAAGAATAAGGCAAGGTACAGAGGTTGGCAAAGCTTGGTGCAATGTGAGAAGTGTGAACGAAGAATGGGTCAGATGGTTTAAAACATTTGATGCTATGTTATTTTCTGTTGTTGAAGTTGACTGTTTTACAACCCTGTCCTAATAAATTGGCCTTTTATGCTTCATGGTGGTTTGGCATGTATTATTTCACCATGAAGGGACCCCGGGGAGCAACAGGCTGGAGATTTTCATTGAATGGCGGAGGCGAGGACAGGGGATAGGTAGGGATAAGGGAAAGGGCTAGAGTTAAGGACAGCTCTATAAGGAACCAAGAGGGGCGTGCCAGCCTCTCCCTGACTCCTTGCACCACCGGGAAGAATGGACTTTTAAGAGGACCACCCACCCACCCTGAAAATTATGGAAGGAGTGGTGGGGACTGGTTGAGCAGTAGTGGAGAAGAATTCTTCTGGAAAGACCCCCAGTCCTACATGCTCGTGGAGGACCGTGGCTTGCCCAGGTCAGTCGATGGGTACATGGGTATGAGGGTGATGGGTGAGGAGTGGGGAAGGTAGTCTGCCAGTGCAAGAGATGGCAAATTGAATTAAAGAGAAAAAAGAGGGGAATAATAGACCTTCCTAGAAAATAGCCTTTTTAAAAGTTGGGCGTCAACCCGGGAAAGAGGATTTATTTTGGTAAAACAGAAGAGCTTGCATTATATATTTCAAATCAGCCTCCCTCCCCCCCCCCAATAACAAGTGTTTGGTGAGATTAGAAGAGAGTGGAAAATTCTAGGCCCTAAAGAGAAATTCCACTTGCCTACCTAACCATGCAGCCTATTTTTTTATTGCCTAGAGAGGTATTGAAATGAGCCAGGAAATGATTAATTGACATAAAGGAGGAAAGTTCAGAAAGAGAATTGCCAGAATTTATAAAAGGAATAGGAAAGGGAAGGCAAGTAGAGGAAAATACCACTCAACTCAGTACCCTTATCTGTTAATACTGTTTCTTTTCTGAAGGACTCGGGAGCGGATACCCTTGTGCCTGTAAAAGAGAAGAAGGGAGGAAAGTAATACCAAGGAAGAAAGAAGTGTGGAGGGGTCCACAGGAAAATAATCCCAAAATTACGGCAACTGACTCAAAGCCCTAAGGAGCTTTTTGCGTTTTTCTACAATTAAATGCAAAGCCACTTTAAGGCAAAATAAAAGAACACCAATATAACTTTAGTCTTATATTTCATTGAGAAGGAAGTAAACCGCATCTAAATTCTTCTCTTGGTTTTAATTGTGATTTGAACTCAAATTCAGAGTAGTCTGGGGTGTTCATCCCGTGAATTACTTTTCAGAAGCAAGCCCAGATCATTACTTGACAAGCATGAGAGAAGAACACCCAAGCTGAAAATAATGTATTAGAGTATACAATACAGCTAAGGGCTAGTCTGGGTAAATGTAGAGAACATTCTAAAATAATTTAGAGAACCGCCATGAGAGACAAGCACATTTCTGTAATAAAGGGATGAAATGGGGGAATTAAAAATAGGAGACTGGACAGTAGCATTGTTGCCCTCATCTGAAAATAAACTAAGGTCCGAATGGCAAGGACCCTATAAAGTAATAAAGAAAATTGGTCAAACCTAGCATCCTGCAACAAAAGTACAGTGAATTTAAATATGTAGTCCACATTTTAAATATTTTACATTAAATGCAATAATTAATTTACAAATAATAATTAATAGTTAATTAAATTATTACTTAATTAACTTCCCGGCCTATGCCCCTACAAACCTAGAACCCCACAACTAAAATATAAATAAAATAAATCAGTATTCCATATTTTACATAATTAAAAACTAATTAAATAATCAATGAACCATTAATAATACATTGTTAATTAATTGCTTAATTAACTTCTCACTATACACCCCTATAAAACTAACAGCCCGCAAATAACATATATAGAAAATAAATCTGTGTTACATAAACTGCATAATATTCATCAACCCTAAAATTAAATAAGTCTTAATTCATTTTTACCTAATTAGTTTCCCACCCTATCTACCTACGAACCCAATAACCCACTATGACACTATAAATTACTATTAAAAAAGCAATAAAAAATTCTAAATCACTTAAAATTACAAGCTATATTTTAAAAACAATAACATTTATATAAACAATAGTAACACAAAGAATTAATAAATGAACAAAAACCCTTCAAAATAATTTTAAAAATAATTTTAAAACAATACTTTTAACCACTTTATTAGTGATAACATTATTAAAAACATCGATATTATTTACAGTGATATTATTTATCGCAAAAAGCGATATTCTTGTCAACAACATTTGTACATCACAACAGTTGTGTGTCACAATATTTAATTTCCAATATTTCTTTCTCTCAATATTTTTTAAATCAATATTTTGTCCAAACACTGGGAAAGAGGATTTATTGTTGAAGCAGAAGAGCTTGCCTTATGCATTTGTTTCCCATAACAAATGTTTGGTGAGATTAGAAGAGAGTGGGATAATTCTAGGACCTAAAGAGTAATGCTACTTGACTACCCAATTATTCAGACTGTTTTTTTTAAAAGCATAGGTAGAAGCCGAAATGAGCCAAGAAAGGATGAATTGACAGAAAGGAGGAAAGTACAGAAAGAGAATTTACCAGAGAATATAACAAGAATAAGAAAGGAAAGACAGATAGAGGAAAATACAACTCAACTCACTCAGTACACTTACCTGTGGTTACTGCTCCTTTTCTGAAGGACTCTGGATTGAATACCGCTGTGCCTGTAAAAGAGAAGAAGGGAAGAAAGTGACACTCAGGAAGAGAGAAGCTTTTTAAGGTCCACAGAGAAATAACCTCATATTATGACAAATAACTCAGTCAGTCAGTCAGTCAACAAACTTTATTCGGCATTTAAATAACACCATAAAAGTACAATTTTTAAAATATTCCAACATTTCATTAGACAGACAAAAATAAAAGATAAGTATACAAATCAGAAACACACTAATCCATCAGTTCAAACTAGCAGAAAGAGCTAGAAGACAATTTGTTATTCATTCAGTACATTAACATTCATCATAGTTCAATAGTGGACCTTAGCCTAACTGCGGTTCTTAAAAAATGTATCACACAAAATAAAATCAGGGGATCTCTAGCTATTTTTAAAAAGGCAAGGGCATCTCTCGCAGATCTAAAATTAGCCTTTTTTAAAAGATCTCTTAAAAAACGGCGCATAGGCATTCGATAAAATGGGCATACCAGTACAAAATGAAGGGTATCCTGTGGAGATCATTGATCGCAGCTGCAGGGACCCTTTGACTCAAGTAAATCAGGAAACCCTGCGGGGTCAGCTAACAGGTAGTGAAATAAATTGAGCCTAAAATGAGTTAGCAAGAACCTGTCCTGTGGGTTGTATATGAGGGCGAGATATGGCTCGAGTCCACCTCAAGGTTTCAACTGTACATATGCCTGGACAGTCTGCATATTATTTACTTGTGTTTCTCGTGTTAGTGCTTTAAATTTAAGAAGCTTTCCAATTACTATTACTTGTATTTGTTTCGTAATACTCTGTGGGTTTGAAAACAGATTTCCACAGCCAATTCCCTCGAAGACACCTTTCACACATTTTAGCCAGGGAATGGAGCTACCTTTCTCCCTGCCCAAATAATCTAAGATTATTCGTTGTGTCAAGGTGGCTTCCTGGTTAACCCATAGTTTTAACCATGCTATAGCAGGCCTCAGTTTTACTCTGTCTTCCAGGTACTTACAGCCAAGTTCCTCATGTGCTATATAGGCTGATGTGCCCTGAGGAACTCTCAGAAGCCTCTTTAAATATATATTTTCCTGTTTTTGCAGTGTGTCTACGTTCGCCATCCCCCACAGTTCTGCCCCATATGCAACTTTAGCAACAGTGACTGAATTATACAAAGTCATCATTTGCTCTGGGGACCAGCGTCCGAAACGGCGACCAAAATTCATGATCGCACCAGAGCTAGCTGCTAACTTATTTCCATGACCCTCGATCAGAGGTTTAAAAGTAACATTTCTATCAAATAGGATGCCCAAGTATAAAAAGGTCTGTACTTTTTCCAAATTTATGGAACCTATACTATAGTTAAAATCTTTCACCTTACGCATTGGTCCCACCTCCATGACATATGATTTTGTTAGATTTGCCGATAAATCTAATCCCTTCATGAACTCGATGAAGCCATCAATCAGACGCTGCAGACCTAGTGGGGTACGTGCCAGCAGGACCGCATCGTCCGCATAAAGCAGGCACTGATCTATTTCCTATCCTTGGGGAATCTACTTGTAGGTTAATTAAAAAACGTTCAAGTCCGTTTATATAAATGGAAAACAGAAAGGGTGCAAGGATACATCCTTGCCTCACCCCACTTGAACAATTAAAAGAATCGGTCAGGCCTCCCTCTAGGTTATACCTCACTTTTGCAGTTGTTTTGTGGTGGAGGGCTATCAGGATGTGAATAAGACCGCTATCAACTCCCAGACCCAAAAGTATAGCCGACAGCTTCGAGCGGTTTACGCAATCGAACGCCGCAGCCAGATCCATAAAAGCTAAATACACTTTTTCCTTACTTGCTTCAGTGTATTTTGTGACCAGTAAATATAAGTTTAGACACTGATCAGTCGTGGATCTGCCTACCCTGAACCCATACTGTACTTCTGATAATATACAATTTTCTTCCTCCCAACACATAAGGCGGTTCAGGATAGCCCTACCCATCACCTTTGCAGTTACATCTATCAGAGAGATGGGCCTATAGCATTGGGGGTTGTCCCTACTGCCTTTCTTATAAATCGGGACAATTATGGCCGTCGACCAAGAGCGTGGGAGACCCGAGGCTTTAGCAGCATTTATAACTCTTGTCAGTATCAGGCCCCATAACTCGATCTTGCTTAAAAAGAGGTCCGACGGGATCTCATCCGGCCCAGGTGCTTTGTTACGAGTCAGACCCTTTATGCCACCCTCAATCTCTTTTAAAGTGAAGGAGGTCAGCTCCGCGCTTGTCTCCGTGCGGGCAACCTGCTCTCCTTCCATCTGGGTGCCTCGATTATATAGGCCACCAAAATGCTCCACCCATTGTTCGGTGAGTACGGTTGACCCTATGCACGGGCTGTTCCTTTCTTGGAAACAGGGTCTGTTAATTATTGACCAAAACCCAGAAAGGTCCCTTTTTTCTGCTGCCTCGCGCAAGTCTTCCCATATCTCAGTTTGGAGGGATTTTTTGCGGTGCTTGACTTCTTGTTTATAATTTAATCTGGAGCGTATAATCCTTGGCCCATCCCTTGGTTTTTGCTTAAGTGCTGCTCAAAGATTGCCTCTGTCAAAACCATTTGGGCTCGGTTGATACCTTGCCCTTCCCCTTCAAAAACAATAGACTATCCACTAACCGTCCTAAGTTCTCAAAAGCCTCAATTAGTGGAGGCCCACTTTCATCCAGGTTAAAAAACACCTCCAGATACACCGTGCCCTTAGTTACTAATGAGTTATAAAAACTTTCCCCATCCATTTTTGCCCATTTTAAACGTCTACTTTGGTCAGTGATCCTCTCCCTAAAATCCGTTACTCTTCTCCTCATTTCCTTGTTCCCTCACGACAGTAACATTGTCATGGTAAGGGGAATATGGTCACTGAAACCGCTACACTCTATATTAAATTCTATTATTCTTTGTTTTGTGGAGCGGGATACAATTACAAAATCGATGTAGGAACAACACCCTCTTCCTTTAAAAGTGGGATTCACTCCCCTTTCTTAGTCTAATGGTGTGAGGTCCATTGTGTGTACCAGCTCAAGATTTCTCACCATTGTGTTCAATTTGGTACCCTCTATTGTATGCTCAAAATGAGCTCCCTCCTCAATAATACAGGAGGACCAATCATCCTTAAAGGGTATCAATTGCAGGCATAAATGGCAATTAAAATCCTCTGCAATTAAAATTTGGGGGGCTAGTACATCCGTCAACATCTCTAACTGTGTACCTAACTGTTCCTCCAGTTCCTCCAATCTGCTCCCCCCTACATTATAAAAATTTACAATAATTAGATTAAGGTCCCTCGTTTTCAACTGTACGGCCAACATACAATCTGACTTCCATTTCAAATCCTTCCATACTCCTTCTAACGTCAAGCGGACCCACAGTAATAGACCCCCTCTCGCTCTCCCTGCTTTTGCTCTAACTGCTTGGATGCCGAACAGCTTATAACCATCCAGATTGAAATCGGTTGGATTCACTTACCAGGTTTCCTGGGCACAGATCACATTGTATTTATTTACGTAATCCAACCATTCTTTATTTTGAAATTTGGCTGAATGGCCCGCCACATTCCAGGACAGAAGATCTAATGTGTTCTACTTACTTAGTATTAGTGATTCTTTAACTAACTGGGGTCCACTGACTAATTCTAGTATAGGTGTTACTACTGATGGAGCGGTACCTGCCCTATAACCACCATTCTGGGTTTGCTGTCAATCACAGTCTGACAACCCAGACAGGGCCTCAAACCTGTTATATAACCTTATATTCCGTGGGATATATTGATTCTGTGCCTCATTCCCTACTGAATGTCCCCATTGTGGGGTCTGTACTGGTGCATAAAAGTACATGAGGGGGTGTGGTTGGATTCGGGACACAGGATTTTTCTGTGCCCTATTACAAATGTATTCCACACATTTTGTATCCCTGAAATTGATGATAATACAGTCCCCCTCTAATGACTTAACCCGCCTGCCCACCCAGTTAACTCTTCTAGCGTACATTATCTCTCCACACATATTGGGTAGTAGAGGACGATTTTCATTGAGCCAGAAAAGACACTTATTTTTCAACTCCATATATGTTTCCCTCTTTCCTTGCTCAAGCGATGGCACCCCTGTTAAAATTACTACATAGGGGGCTGAGTCTGGGGGTAGATCTATTGTTTGCAGGCTGGATACAGGACGGGTTGTAGGCGGTTTTGACACTAACAGGGATCGGACTGCAAGTAGTTGTTGTGATACAGGGTTACTAACCCCCCCAACACCTTCCCTACCTACTTGTTCTGAGTGGGTAGCCCCTGCCTGATAGGTTCGGGGCTCCATACCACTGGCTGTCACCTGGCTATCTACTACAGACGGGGAACTGCCAATTGTGAGAACATCAGAATTTAGGGGAACAGTAGCAGTAACATTAATACTAGTACGCTCAATACTTGGTCCTGCCATTTTTGGCTCAGCACAATGTCGCTCACTGCCCTGGTTGCCCTTTGTTTGTGCTGATGCGAGCAAAAGTTCTACGCACACCAATCTTGATTCAATCCAGTCCAGTCTATCGTGAATCGGAAGAATTACCTTTTTAACGATATTTTCCAGTCTTTTCCAAAAGGAGGGGTCTGGCTCATCCACTACTGTGCCCTCCTTGTTTCTCGATCTGTTATCTCCTTCATTTACCGGTACCAAGTCATGTGGGCTTGGTGGAGTGCTAACTGTCAAGTTCTCTTTAGGCATCGTTTCTTTAGCTTTTTTGCCTTTCTCTCTGTGGCTTGCATTTGAGCACCTGTACGTTTCCTTTTTAGCGTTAACTGCCCCTGCGGTGACTGTACCAACCCAGTTTTGGCATTCCTAGCTGATCTGGTCTTTATGTTTGGTGACGGGTGTCTTTTTGAAATGTTACTTCTCTGTAGCCCAGCTACTGCGGTGTTTTCAAGTGGATCCAGGGTTACACGGGACTCTTCTAGATGTACAATGCGGCTTCCTTCATCCCCCTCGCTGAAGATCAGTGTGTCCTGTGGATCTGTCATACGGGTAACAGGCGATTTTACCCTTGCCAGAATTCCCAGTGATGAACGTTTGTCCAATAGATTGTCAAGGGATAACATCTTTTCGGTCAGTTCAATGTCTTTAGCCAAGGCGCTAGACACTCTGATCAAGAAGTTGTCCAGGGTGCCCATTAATGTACACCCTGTGCTTCTTCTGCCATTTACTCCTGTGGGTGGAGATATGGCCATAGTGAGCTGACTTGCAAGAGTATCTGCGACAAGATGACTCACGTTCCAGCCCACACTGAATCATGCAAACAAAATGGGAGAATGCAAAGAGTCACTCACCACTTTCAGGAAATCTGTAGATGAGATTATTAAAGGGGTGGCCCGTCCCGTCCTTGGCCGGTCTTGAACCGGCTTAAACGGGCCCGCCCTTGGCCCGGGCTTCGCCCGGCGCCCGTCTGCGCAGCGGGGTTGATGATACGTTATGTAGGCGCCGTTCAGCAGGTCAGCAGCAAATGGTTCCCAGGTGTGGGCTCAGGCAGCGTGCCCCCTGGGAGTCGTAGTCCTTCTCCTCCAACAAACACGGCGAAGCGTTATGTAGGCGCCGGTCAGCAGGTCAGCAGCAAATGGTTCCCAGGTGCGGGCTCAGGCAGCGTGCCCCCTGGGAGTCGTAGTCCTTCTCCTCCAACAAACACGACGAAGCGGCTCCCGCGCCAGCGGGAGCGGCGAGGCGTTATGTAGGCACTGGTCAGCAGGTCAGCAGCAAATGGTTCCCAGGTGCGGGCTCAGGCAGCGTGCCCCCTGGGAGTCGTAGTCCTTCTCCTCCAACAAACACGGCGAGGCGTTATGTAGGCGCCGGTCAGCAGGTCAGCAGCAAATGGTTCCCTGGTGCGGGCTTAGGCAGCGTGCCCCCTGGGAGTCGTAGTCCTTCTCCTCCAACAAACACGGCGAGGCGTTATGTAGGCGCAGGTCAGCAGCAAATGGTTCCCAGCTGCGGGCTCAGGCAGGGTGCCCCCTGGGAGTCGTAGTCCTTCTCCTCCAACAAACACGGCGAAGCGGCTCCTCAAAGCTACAAGGGACTTTCTGTGTTTTCTATAATTGAATGCAAAATGCAGATTGAGGCGAAATAAAAGAACACCAATATAGCTGGAGTCTTGCATTTCATTGAGAAGGAAGAAACCCTGCCTACAAGTGTTTAAATGCGTTTGCCGTGTTAATATGTTTGGCAATACATTGAAAATATTGGGCAGATTTATTAGCATTTTGCTCCGTGTTTGCATCAAAAATCGTAAAGGTGAAGCAAAGCCAACACAAATCATTTATTTGCGATTTGCTTTCCAACGTTTCGTCTCAGCTAGTCTCTTTCCATTTCTACACCGTACCTCTTTCTAAGCCCTCCTTCTACCTCACCACTCTGTAACTCACTCTCTCTCTCTAACTGATTTCTCTTTACATCACTTCTTCTTAGTACCTCATCTCTATCTACCTCATCTCTTGTTCCCTGTCTCACTTCCTAACCCCTCAGTTTACATCATCATTCATATGTCACCTCACCGCTCTACCTTTACTTTGCTTTGTTTATCGTTGTTACCTGTTCATCTCCTCTCTCACTACCTTATGCCTTTCTCACCACCACTGTTTCTCTAATACTACCTCTTTTTTGCATTATTACCTTCTCAAAGTCTTTTGCATCTCCATGTGCACCTCCTCTATTTAAATACACCTTCTCTATGCCATCTCTATATTTTTCCACTTCTTTGTACATTTCTTTTCCTTACCTCCTCTTCCTTGCCGTCTTTCTCTTTGCTTCTGAATCAACCGTACCTCTCTATCTCTACCTTACATCTGTCTCTCTACTTCACCCCCTTTCCATCCTTAACTCTTCACTACCCTTCTTCTGTGCCACTACTCTATTGCTCTGACCAGTCTTTCTATACCTCATATCTCATTTTACCCATCTCTATACCTCACCGCTCTCTACCTCTCACTCTGTACTTTTTGCCTGTCTCCCTCTACCTGCATCTTCCTCTCTCTAATTCACCTCTCTCACTGTCTCAATCCTCATTCAACCCCACTCCTCTCTCTTCACTTTCATCTACCTCTCTACCACACTATAAAAGCATACCTTTTACCTCTCTCTATTTCTTTCTATCTTTCTCTTTCTCTCTGTCTCCTTTTCTTATTTACGTGCGATTTTATGTTCAGCTTGTCTTTCTCTTTTTACCTTGCATATCTTCATTCTTCATCTATTTATTGACTTCATCTCTGTCTCTAGGTCCTTGCTTTCCTGTCTTCACCTTTCTGACTATGCCTTCCCCTTTCACTCTTTCCTTGTCTTGTCTCTCATCTCCTCCTATTTCTTCTACTCAGCAATGTCCGAGGACACTGTCTAGCCTGAAACATGTGCATAAAAGAGGAAACAAACAAGGCAGGTAAGACAAGGAGGGATAACATCTTCAGATTTCAACCAATGGAGTGGTGAAAATAATTGAGGCAGTGCTTTGATTTTCACTCTTGCAGCAAATAGAGATTTCTGTGATTATGAATACCTGTCAAATGAACAGTTTCAAGTGCTGTGATGAATATACGGAGTGTCTTATTTTGATAGTATGCACAAGTCTATTAAAAGTACACCCACCAGGTCACCTTTACCGTGATTTTCCTACAATGGGTGGAATAAGCGGTTAGGCACTTACAATATTGAGCTTGGTTGAGCAACCTGACATACTATTCACCACACAACAGGAACTTTCTGCTAGGAAACTAGTAATGATGCTTGCCTGTGAGGCACTGACATTTATAGGTGTGCTTAACGGGAAATGACAATTAGAAATGCTAACTAGAAACAGGCAATGACGTGTGATAACTGGCCCCCACTTGGGGACAACTCATTGTATGGTTCCTGCCCACAGACTCCTCAGACACTAAATGGAACAAGCATTTACAATGCAATGGTCTCGGCAATATTATTGGTAGAGCTATTGATATTGCTCGTTATTTTTTTTAATTTTTTGTATCCCTAAATAAATGGCATTGTTATTTCTATTGGCATTAGTTTTTTTTGCATATGTGATTCCTATTGCATTGGCAGAGAGAAAGTGAGGTATTGAAATAGAGAGAGAGTGAGGTAGTGAGAGAGAGAATGAGGTAGATCGAGAGTGAAGTAGTGAGATAGAGAGAGTGAGGTAGTGAAAGAGTGAGGTAGTGAGGGAGAGGGATGTTGTGAGGTAGTGAGATATAATCATAGAGTGATGTTGTGATGTAGTGAGATAGAGAGAGAGGTTGTGAAAGAGAGAGTGAAAGTGAGTTAGTGAGATAGAAAGAGTGAGGTAGTGAGATAGAGAGTGAGTGATGTAGTGAGTTAGACAGAGAGAGTGAAGTTGTGAGGGTGTGAGGTAGAGAGGCTTCGCCAAAAATGCGAGCAAGTATTGAGACAGCAGATCTCGAAGTCTTTACCTTCAAACGGAGCCGGCGGCAGCAGTGATCTCTGACTCTGGTGTGTGGCAAACACACCGTGCCACACACACCTGATGTTTACAGAGGTTAAAATGAGGCCCCTCTGTCAGACCCTCTGCACACTGCCAGCAGGAAAGCCATTTTTTTCGACAGTGCCCGACAGGCAGGGAATCCACTGAGATTTCCCCTCCACCGCTGCCCACACCTTGGGTTCTGAATCATTTGTTTGTGGGGAAGGGAGTCCGTCTCCTTTGAAGAGGAATCTGCCAGGAGCAGGGCTTCCTCGCTGCTCTGCGGCAGCAGCCAGGATGGCTCTGTGTGGGTGTCACTGGCATCGACAGGCAAGGATAGCCGGGCTTCCACCGGCCTGCAGCGGCCCACGCAGCGCGCGGGAGGGGCGCGAGGGGGCGGGGAGGTGGGCCAACGGCTGGACGAAGTGACGGCTACAGAGAAATGGAAGGAAGGCTACGGCTTCCGCAGGTCTGTGAGTGCCTCTGCAATGCGGGGGAGGAGAAAGGATAGAACTAGAAAATGGGGAGGCAAGGGAAAGCGAGAGGAGGGAAGGAGTAAGGGGGGAACAAGAGGGAGGGGGAACAAGAGGGGGAGTCAAAATAGACAGACGGAAAGAATGGAAGATGGAGAAAGTGGGCAGAAGCGAAAAGGAAACAGAGTGGTCGAGACAGTGAGCAGGAGCATGCATGAGTGAGTAAGGGAGCGCGATGAAATCAGAGTGAGTGAGAGATGCATATAAAAATGAAGAGTGAGAGGCTGAATTAAAGAGAGTAAATAAGAGAATCAAATGTAAAGAGAAACAGCGAAAGAAGACTGAAGATAACCGAGGGAGAGATAGGACAGTGTCCATTTTTTAGAGCACATGCGATGAGTGTACACAGAGCTTGGTGTACGTTCAAAACCTTTTCAAAGAGGTGCGGCGTGACTGCCTAGGGCGTAGCTACTTACAGTGAGGCTAGACTTCGCCAAAAATGCGAGCAAGTATGGAGACAGCAGATCTAAAAAATGCAAGCAAGTATGGAGACAGCAGATCTCGAAGTCTTTACCTTCAAACGGAGCCGGCGGCAGCAGTGATCTCCGGGCGCCCAGGGGACAGGAGGGTGGGGGACTGGGTAGAAGTGGCGGCGGCAGGGTCCTGCGGCATAAGACGATCGATCCTCACCTCACCGCAGACGAGAAAAAATGGCGCCCGCCAGCTTCCGCATTTTTCGGATTCGGGGGCGTGGTTTTGCTGTTTTGAGTGACAGACAACGTCACTGTCTAAAGAACAGCAAAACGTACGCCCCCAAATCCGAAAAAGACGGGGCTAAATCGGAGTGAAGCATCTCTCCTCCAATGGCTGGCCTCCGTTTAGGAACCCAGCCAATGGAGGAGAGACAGGGCAGGGAGGAGGGTTCCAAAGCGCTACTAAAGGTCATTAAATCTCCGACCCCAGACTGCGCAAGCGCAGCCTTTAGGTCCGAGACCTAAAAAGGACCAGCTGAAGGTTTTGTACATATTACAAATGTCTATCTACAAATACTTTACATTAGAGCATTTAGAAGAAAAATAAAGATGTAAACATCAGAGTTAAAATATTTAACAAAGGTATTTTAGTTTATAACACAAAATGTGCACAGAAGCAGCAAATGCTACATCAATAATAAAATAGACAGTAGATGAAGAGAAATGTAGAAATATAGACCCAGGTTATTAGTATACCAAGTTGTTGGCATAAGTCACAAAAAATAATGCTGGGATGTGAGGCAGTAGGATATTGGATATATAATGACTGCAGGCTTCAGTCTATGCAGCACTCAGTGTATTGACCCGAAACTAAAATCTATGACATTTATTTCTTCCATGGTACTATAAGAAGGGTTTCCTGTATCATAGATCGCACGAAGTGCTGACAATTCAAGATAAAGGTTTAAAAAAGTTGTTGATGCCTGAAACTATCAGCTGGGTGTGGGGGAGGGGGTCGCGGAGCTGCAGATTTTTTTTTGCATGCTTATAGTCACTGATAAAACTACTGGCAAGTGAAATGTAGGGTGGTTAAAAAAATTATCTCTTTCTCCGAAATTCTCTCATCCTTATCTGCTGATTCCTATCATTATTATTGGATTATGTGTTTATTGGCAGCTGAACCTACTAATTCTTGGCCTTTTGATATTTTTTCTGAATTAACCAGAACACGACCTGAGAATAGGGGTTCCAGACACCCTGACACTAAGAGCTTTGTCAATGTGCCAACGTGAGATAGAAATCCAGTTGGACTGTGACCACCCCACAACCCACTGAGCACTGTGCAAATGAAATGCATTTTAGGTAACAATCAATCCAATGAGATACCTCAGGGACAATTAGTCGAACTCAAATACTCTTTCTCCATGAAAATGCTTACTGAAGTATAATTGGAAACCAGGGATATGTTCCAAAGATTTATTCTTAAAATCAAAATCCTATCCCAGTGTTTACAGAATGAGTTGTAACTACTATAAAGTATAAGGATCAACAGAATAGTAGAAACACAATTAACCATTAGAGTGAATTGCAGATCATATTGTAACATATTAGTAAAATCATAAGATTCTTGTCTATAATAATCTCCAACTGCAGCCTTATCTCTTTAGCAAACTAAACTAGCCACAGCACCAAACATGAGGACTACTTTAGAGTTTCAAAGATGGTTCACACTTGCATACCTCTTCTGAACAATTGAACCAATGCTCAATAAAATAGGAACGTCTGCTAATCCGATCTGTGTTGGCAGGCAGACTAATAAACCCATTGAGGAAAAGCTAAATGTGTCTCCAGGTAACCTTCAGCAATGGAAGGTGATATGATTCTGTATAGCCTTTATCTCAAGTCTCAGGCATGAAGTTAATCTGTATCTTTTCTAACTCTGCTGTTGGTTTATATGATGTGTCTGTTCATTGTTGAGCCTTTCAAAATAAACAATAAGAAGAAACGACCTTGGCACCCTTTCACTTACTTACATTATTTGGAACCTTGCTTTAGTTTAAAAACAATAAACAAAAAGAGAAATTATTAGGCCCAGGAAGAGCTTTTGGAGTTGCACTAAACGGAGTTCCACAAAGTTTCACAAAACCTCTGCTTTGCTTCTCAGTGTTCTGCGAGCGGGCAGAGCTGCTTGACACGCCAGTTCGCGTGATATTTTTACATTTAACAAAGTGCCAACAGCAGACCCTGCGCGCAAATAGCACCATGCGGTTCGCATGGCTACGCCCATTTTGTTTCTGTCCTGTGCAACGTGGTGGGCCTGTTTTTTTCTATCTATCTTTAATATTTTGAATCCTCCTCCTATCTAACTCACCCACCCCTCATTTGTATTTATTGTATCTGACAGAGACTGTTAGTTGTAGATTCCTTAGCTTAGAAATTCCCCCAGGCGTCAGTCTGTGTCCGGAGATTTTTTCTTTTGCAATACTCCTGCGCATCAGTAGGTAGTATTGGTAGACTCCGCGTCCGTAGTCGGTGCCGTGGTCACCGGGATGACATCGCGGTGCATACATAGATGCCAACCCTGTGCGCTGACATCAGTTCTTTCTTTTTCCGTGCAAGCCTAGCATAGATCCGGAGAGAGCTACCCCTTAGTTTTTTTTTGGCTAGCTTTTTGCGACTTTTGTTGACATCTTTTTGGAGTCTTGGACTCATGGTGCACGAGGGATTTCCCAATGCCGGACCGGCTTCAAGCCCTGCGGTTCCAGTCACAATATGATGTCTGTGATGGATCTGCACCTCTCATGCTTGTGGTGTCTGGAGCGTGACCAAGACCCAAAGTTGTGATCTGACTGCCGGGTCATGCACTGGTAGACTTTGCAGGAGCGGTCCCGAAAGTTGTTGGATGCCCGGCGTTTGGCTCTTCATTGCACTCCAAGTCGTCGAGGTCCTCGGGTAAATCAAAGCACAAGAAGAAGGTGAAGAAGCACAAGCGCTCTTTACCTTCTCCCTGAAGTTGGCTAATATAATAATAATAATAATCCACATTTGTATAGCGCACAATCACCCGTTAGGGTCTCTAGGCGCTGGGGGCCGTCGGGAAGATTAAGCAAGCTATTGCCCAGAGTCACATGGTGCTGGGCTAACCTGCCGCCGGAGCCGGGGATCGAACCCCGATCCCCAGATTCCAGCGTCAGTCGCCCTGGTCGCCCTGGCCGCGGCGCCACACCTCTCCCCTGATGCAGGACTCGGAGTGTTGTCGTTTGAAGGCTCCGTCTCCAGTGCCTGCTCCAAGAACGACTCTGCGCCTCCCACCCTTCCCAAGAGCCAGAGCTTCTTCTGCCCAACTTGGAGAATTTTACAGGGCCTTACACCTCTTCTTTGGGCAGCTTTAGTCTGCCGGCACGCGTTTAGGCCCCGGGGAGCGGGTCGGTGGCCCTGGTCCTTTGATGCCAGAGCCTTCGGCCCTGGCGCTGGAGGGCCCAGCCCATCCACGCCTGGATACAGAACGACACCGGTCGATCTTACTCAGCCTTCCCAGGTGCCGGTCATGACGACAGCACCCCCGGCTGTGCCCCGGGCCGTTTCCATCCCCATCTTTATCCCAAATTGGATAGGGAGCCGGATCGACGTCAGCCGACTTCCGAACCGTTGCCGAAGGGTACTTTTGTTCCCCTGTTCATCCCTGGTGTTCCCTATAGACCAGAAGCCTGGGAGGGGTCGCTGGGCCCTGTAACCGAACAGCTGGAAGAACTGGACTGGTGAGAGGATCTGGGTGATGCCAGTGGTCTGTACACCACTCCAGATACTGGTTTGCTTTCTCCCCCTACCGTGGCTATGGAGGAGGGAGTGTCCTATACTGTGGTGGTGATAAGGGCAGCAGAGGTCCTTGCCCTTGAGCTTCCTTCAGTGGCAGTTATGACTGACCTCCTGACAGAGGTGCTTCGGCCTCCGGCTTCTTCCTCTGAACCCCCTATTGCCGTTTAATGAAGCCCTTACTGATGTCCTCCTGGGCACATGGTTCAAGCCCAGCACAGGGGCGCTTGTAAAGAGGACAATTGCCCACCACCATCGCCCAGCTCCAGGTGACCCAGTGTTCTTGACCCAACACCCTCACCCTCCCCCTGAGATCTTGGTGGTCTAAGACTCTTCTTCTAAAGGCGCTTTCCCTTCTGCTCCCCCTGATAGGCAATCCAAGAAGCTGGACCATCTTGGGAAGCGAATGTTCTCTTCCCCCAGCTTGGCATTGCAGTCGGTGAATATCACGTGCCTCTTGGACCGTTACCCCCATACAATCTGGGATACGGTCGCGCAGGTGCTGCCTTAGTGCCCGGAGGAAGCCTGGGCCATTCTCTCGCAGGCAGTTGCTGATGGGAGAGATGCAGCCAAATTTGCCATCTGTTGGGAACTGGACACCACCGACTCACTGAGCAGAATGATTGCCACCATGGTAGCCCTTCCACACTACGCCTGGTTGAGGACATCTGGATTTTTGGGGGATTCCAGTCAACTGTGGTGGACAAGCCCTTTGATGGGCGTCTTCTTTTTGGTGCAAAGCAGACTCCGTGCTTGAGCGCTTTAAAAACTCTTGAGCTACTACCAGATCCTTGGGCCTCACTACACCTTCTCATCAGCTCCAGTCTGCTTTTCGTCCCTTTTGTGGCTATGGAAGAGGCATCCAACCCCGTCTAGCCCAGCCTAGCCACAGGTTTAAACAAATTGTCCAACCTCTGCATAGCAGCAGACGTGGAACCCAACGTCCTCCCGGGTCTCAGAGCCAGCGGACGGCCAGTCCACCATCTCCCCCCTGCCACTGCCTCCGAACCTTCCTAGTCTGACATTCTAGGCCTATCTTCAGTCAGTTGGAGGCAGGATTCAGCATCACATCTTCCACTGGCAATCCATCACTATTGGACACTTCGGTTGTGCAAATTGCCCAAAGGGGCTACTCTCCCCTTCGAGACTACCCCTCTCTCCATGCCACTTTCTTTCAATCGCATATTGGACGATCATTTGGCACTTCTCCACCAGGATGTCTGAGCTCTTTTGGCAAGTGAGATAAAGAGGAGGTCTCTGAGCCCCAAGTAGGATGTGGTTGCTATTCCTTCTACATCCGGTGCCCAAAAAGGACAAAGGCCTGCATCCTATTCTAGACTAAGTTCAAGATGCTCATGTTAGCTCAAGTCCTGCCTGCCCTCTACCCCAGAGACTGGATGGTGATGTTGGACTTGCAGGGCGCTTATTTCCATATTCCCGTCTTGCCAGCCCACAGACGCTTCTACGGTTCACGGTGGGCCAGGAGCTCTTTCAGTTCACCGTACTCCCATTGGGCCTTACCAATGCCACTCGGTGATCACAAAAGTGATAGCTGAAGTCGCAGCTCATCTGCGCAGATCAGGGGTTCCAGTCTTTCCCTATCTCAACGACTGGCTGTTGAAGGCGGTCTTGCCCCAGGCTGTCGTCTCCCATCTCCAGACTACAGCAGGACTGCATTCGCTGGGACTCACTATAAACATGCCGAAGTCACACCTGACTCCCTCTCAGTCGCTCCCTTTCATCGGAGACATAGGGCCTATCCTCTTGAACAGCGAGTCTGGGATATTCTGGTGCTGATACTGATGTTTCAGCCTCTATCCCGGATTTCGGTGAGAATGACATTGAGGCTGCTGGGCCTCATGGCCTCCTGCATCCTGCTGGTGGATCATGCCAGGTGGCATATGGGGGCTCTTCAGTGGCATCTGAAGTTCCAATGAGCGCAGCATCAGGGGAATATTTCCGACTACGCTCAGATCTCAGAGGAAACTGAACACCAACTGCAGTGGTGACTAACGAGCCAAGATTGGGTCAGAGGTAGATCCCTCTCCCTTCCCAACCAGATCTAACGGTGGTTACAGATGCATCACTCCTCGGATGGGGCAGCCATCTGGGAGAGGTGGAGATCAGAGGTGTCTGGTCTCCGTCTGGGTCCGGGCTCCATATCAACCTGCTGGAGCTCTGAGTGATTCTACTGGCACTGAAGGCATTCCTTCCCTCTCTCAAAGGGAAAGTGGTGCAGGTGTTCACAGACAACACCACCGCCATGTGGTACTGCAACAAACAGTGCGGGATGGGGTCATGGACCCTTTGTCAGGAGGCTCTTCGCCTGTGGACATGGCTGGAACATCAGAACATGACCCTGTGGTTCCACATCTGGCGGGTTCTCTGAATGCCAGGGTGGACGAACTCCATCGTCAGTGCTTGGTTGATCACAAATGGCGTCTTCATTCAGAGGTGGTGCAAGCTCTCTTTCAACGGTGGGGAGAGTCTTGGTTAGAATTGTTCACCACCGAAGAGAACGTGCTATGTCAGCAGTAATGCACGTTGGTGTTTCCAAGGCAGCACTCGCTTGGCAATGCTTTTTGTCAAGAGTGGAACTGTGGCCACCTGTACGCCTTTATGCCTGTACCACTTCTGCCCAAGTGCTCAAGAAGATAAAGCACGACCGGGCCCAAGTTATCCTTGTTGCTCCGGACTGGGCACAAAGAGTCTGGTACCCCGAGATTCTGAACATGGCCATCAATCCTCTTATCAGACTGCCCCTTCGGTTGGATATTCTGTTGCAGCAGCAGGGGATGGTTCTTTACCCAAACTTGCCCAGAATCCACCTACTTGCATGGAGATTGAGCGGCGACAGTTGACAGCTTCCGACCTTTCGCCCAAAGTCTGTGATGTCATCTTGGCAGCCAGGCGTCCCTCCACTAAATCGGGATATGCCTGTAGATGGAAAACGTATGTTGCATGGTGCACAGCAAAGGCTGTGGATCCCCTTTCTGCCCCTCTTTTAGATGCCCTTTTGTATATACTTTCTTTGACCCAGCAGGGCTCTGCTGTGGGCGCTCTCAAAGGTTATCTTGCAGCTATCTCTGCTTTTCTTCGGCTGCCAGATCAACAATCCTTGTTCAAGTCCCCTATTGTTAACAGATTCTTTAAGGGGATTACTCATCTGTTTCCTCCATCTTACTTCATAATGCTACAGTGGGATTTGAATATTGTTCTCACATTTCTTATCTGCACTCCCTTCAAGCCTCTGCATAACTGCCCTCTCAGGCTCCTCACTCTAAAGACTGCCTTCTCTGTTGCATCACTTCTGCTCGCAGGGTGAATGAGCTTCAAGCTCTGTCTTCCAAGCCCACTTTCTTCTCTGTGCTTTTGGACAAAGTAGTGCTTAGAAGAAGGTTTTCATTCCTTCCTAAAGTGGTTACACCGTTTCATCACCATGCCCACCTTTTTCCTACCTCACCATTGCAAGGAGGAGAGAGTTGAGACAACATCTGGACCCTAAACATGCATTGTACTGCTACCTTGACCGCACCAAAGGCTTCCAGGTGGATTATCAACTCTTTATTGGCTTTGTGGGTGCCAAAAAAGGCCAGGCTGTTCAAAAGCGTACCATCTCTCGATGGGTTGTGCTTTGCATTAAGATCTGCTACCCTTTAATGAAGAATGATCTTTCAGTGGGGTTGCATGCTCACTCCACAAGGGCTACAGCTGCAACCACTTCATTGGCACATGGAGTCCCACTCCTTGATATCTGCCAGGCAGCAACGTGGGTATCTCTGCACATGTTTACCAGACAATATTGCCTGGACAGTCAAGTCCGGAGGGATGGCTATTTTGCCCGTTCGGTACTCTACGACTTTCTTATATGAATTTGGTTCGCAGACCCTCCTACAGTGGTATTGTTGGGGTATCTATTCTCCTAAGGTAAGGAATCTACAAATAACAATCTTTTTCAGATGAACAAGTTACTTATCTTGGTTAACGATGTATCTGTGAGAGACATATGTTAGTTGTAGATTCCTTACCACCCCAACCATCCTCACCGCTTGGCGAACTGATTTCTAGGGATAGGGACACCCTTACAGGGCCCTAGTTGTGGTGCACTAGTGGTCAGTGTCTTTCATGGCTCTGTACTTCTGCCATGGTAAGTCTTGTCAGAACTCAAGTCAGCACTGCAATGTCATCCCGGCGACCACGATGCCACCGACGGGCGCGGAGTCGACCAACGCCACCTGCCGAAGCGCAGGGGTATTACTGAAGAAAAAATCTCCGGATCCTGACTGATGCCTGAGGGAAATTTAAGGTAAGGAATCTACAACTAACATATGTCTCTTATAGATACATCGTTGCGGAAGCGAAGTAACTTGTTCATCAGTGTGTGTCTTTCTCTTTCTTTATTTTATGTTTTTTTCATATATTTTGTGTTTTCTCATGACTTTTTTGTACTTTTAAACAGTTTTTCCTTTACTTCCTTAGTTATTCCTTTCTTGCTGCCTTTTCCTGTTTCTTTTCTTTTCTCTCCCCACCCAGAGCAATGGCAGAGCAGGGCAAGCAGGGGAGCGGTGGTGCCGGCCCCACGCGACTGGGCGCTGTAAGTCACACCTGTTGTTTCCGCAGGAGAGAGGTGCAAGGTTTTGGTGTTGGATGCCAACTTCCCACACCCACTAGAGCCAGCCCAACAATGTCAAAGCCAACACAGTGGGAATAGGGGAAGAGGGGAAAAAAAACAAGGAAAGGAAAAGGGAAACATGGCACCCACGCTTTTCAGGTGCAGTATTCTCGTGTAGTGGTCTCTATGGGTTTCCTGTAATGGAAACACGGTTACAAGTGTTGCCATGTGTAGGTGTATGGGAGTACCCTTTTACTAACAAATACTGTTATTCCACTAAATATAACTACCTGGGAGAATAATTGTGCCACTAATCTATTTTTTATCTTCTTTATTTCTTACATCAGCACCCAAGGTCTAGAAGAAGACGGACAGCTCGGAGGCAGGTCCAAGAGCCAGCGAGGAGGCTCCAGCCACCAGCATCACTGCCGAAGGTTCTGATCATCCCAGTTAGTCCTATTATTTTTTTATTATTATTTTCCCAACTTTTACCTTTGCCCACGATTATACTACTTTTAATTTTGCCTTGTTTATCTTTTTTTGTAATTTCTCCTTTTTTTCCAACCCCCTATCCAATGTTTGTTTAATTCTTGTTATCCCTGCATTTTCTTTTTTTCTCCATATTTCATGTTTTGTTTTTGTAGCTCACTGTATCCTGTCTGTGCTAGTCTCTAGTTTTATTTTGCTTTGTTAGTTAGCTTCCCCTCTTCTCTATATATCTTGTGGTACTGTAAGACTAAGAACAAATATTTTGTACTCTACTGTCTACTGTAAAGATTGAACACCCAAGTAAGCTTGCATTATTCACCACACATGTTTGTTGATAAGGCTTTCTTTTTCTTGCTCTAACAGTTAATGAGAGGGTGGCCATGGTCATGGACCCCCAATGTTGTGCTGTAATTCATTTATGCAGTATACCAACAGTTTCCATGACAGTGCAGTATGGCTGGAAAATGTGAGGCCCCATTACATTTGCCAACCAACAGCATATGTTCTTCATTGACCATAATTCCACCCCTTCATTGTGCTTTAATGACTGACTCAGAGTCATAATCATCATAGGCTATAACTCTGCCTCTTCATAACAAAACATTTTTGATTTGGCTTGATTACCTGGATTTTCTAATATTGTCATCCAGCAAAATGCCTAAAGTGATATTTGTGATAGAAGATACTGCTAACCGAATGGTAGTGATGTATTGCAGTTGTATTTTTTTTATGAAAAAATAAATAAGGGGAAGCGTATCTGGCATCTAAAAAATGTGTAATTGTTTTTTCTAGATGCACAGACCACCAGTGCCGCACCTGTTCTGCTGCAGAGGTGGTTGGAGGGAGAGACACAGGGGCAGCAGGGGCGGGCAGTGGTAAGTTACATTGCTTGCTTATTGACAATTATTATATTTACTACAAGGGTGTCTTGAAACTCATGAATCATTAACCCCCACTTTAGCAGCTGCCTTGATGTTTGAGCTCTTATAACCTCTTCTATCTGCAACTCAGCAAAAGCTCATATAATGTTAGCTAAAACGGACGGGTTTATTGAAACTGAAAAGAATTGAAGGTTAAAAGAAAGGATGGGTGAAATGGTATTTGAGTGAAAGGATGCATGGGTGGGTCTTGGGTAAATGGATGGGTGAATATATGGTTGAAAGGGTGGATACTGAATGGATGAATATATGGATTAGAAATTTTGGTAAAAGACTGGATCAATGAAAGTAAAGCTTAAATCATGGTGGCTATGAATGGGTGAATATAGAAGAACAAAAGGATGAATGAATAATTCCCTTGATGAAGAAACAATGGAGCTCTTCTGGAGAGGGACATGCTCACCTACTTCACTTACTTGGTTTTATCAAAGCTATGGTTCAAAGTGGGGGTAATTTATAAGCATGGGCGTAAAATCCGTTACGCTCGCGGAATTTGCGGATTTTTGGCAAATTCGCAATCCGCGAACTCTCGCGAATTTGCTGAAAATTCACAAATTCGCACGAAGCGGATTTTTTTGTTTGGTCGCGCTTGACAAATCCAATATTGCGGCGCGCGGCGTTCACTTACCGTCATTCAGCGTTTGAAAAGTTGTTTTTCTCCATGTTTGCGTGTGCTGCGCCATTTTGGATCTTGCTGCGGGATCCCGCGGGAGTTTGTCGACCGCGATTACGTCATCGCGGCTTGCCACCTTGCACAGCGAGAGTTTGTCAACGCGAGTACGTCATAAAGGCCCGTGATCACGCATCGCGGGAGTAAACACTTGCGAACACGTAGATGCGGCGGGCAGCGACAATCTCGCGTTTGTGAAATTACAAAATTTGCAATTCTGCACAAGAAATCCACCAGCAGGCAGCATAAACCTTCTGAAAAATATGATTTTTATCAGAATAACTCCTCAGATTGACATTTCCCTGCACTTTTGTTTTTGCAATGAGTCCATTTTGGGGGGGATTGGGAGTAAGGAAGTGCCCCACAGTCTCCAACTTCCTGTTCCTGTCCAGCAGGCTCCCCCCAGTGCTTTGTTCATGTCCTGGTCACTTTGATTTGGATCTTGACCTGGAAGGATTACTTTTTGTGGATGCTGCTGGATATTTGGATTTGAGAACTTTTTGACTTTCTTTGGCTCACTAGAAATTTCACAAGTAAGTTGATGTTTGTTTGGGGCATTACAGTTGCTGAAACTACAATTTTGGAACTTTTTCAGAACATTAAATAAAATATATTGTGGGTAGCCACAGTATCCAGTAGGACCAGGGTTAGTTATGGGTGCATGATGCAACTGTTTTGTTGAATTTCAACATCTTTAGGGCATGGATGGCATTGGATTGTGGTGATTTTTGTGTGGTTTTTTTATTTTTTGGCTGTTGTTGGGGCCTTTTGCCCAGGGGTACTCAGTGGTGCATGGACTGAGTCTTTCTGTGGGGTCTCTTTAATGTAAACATCATGGAGGGCATGGATGGCATTGGATTGTGGTGATTTTTGTGTGTTTTTTTATTTTTTGGCTGTTGTTGGGGCCTTTTGCCCAGGGGTACTCAGTGGTGCATGGGCCTAGTCTTTCTGTGGGGTGTCTAGAATGTAAACATCTTGGAGGGCATGGATGGCATTGGATTGTGGTGATTTTTGTGTGTTTTTCGATTTTTTGGGGTGTTGATGCGGCATGGCCATGTGGGTGGGGGCCATTTTGAGGACTGGTACAGGCAGGGCCTGGCCATGTGGTGGGGGTCAAGGGGCCATTTTGAATCCAGGCAGTGTGCTTTGTGCCATAGGCCTGCATCCAATGTGCCTTGCTTTCATCCATTATGCCCAGGGGTACTCAGTGGTGCATGGGCCTAGTCTTTCTGTGGGGTCTCTTTAATGTAAACATCATGGAGGGCATGGATGGCATTGGATTGTGGTGATTTTTATGTGTTTTCTGTTTTTTGGGTATTGTTGGGGCCTTTTGCCCAGGGGTACTCAGTGGTGCATGGGCCTAGTCTTTCTGTGGGGTGTCTTGAATATAAACATCATTGAGGGCATGGATGGCATTAGATTGTGGTGATTTTTGTGTTTTTTTCGATTTTTTGGGGTGTTGATGGGGCATGGCCATGTGGGTGGGGGCCATTTTGGGGACTGGACCAGGCAGGGCCTGGCCATGTGGTGGGGGTCAGGGGGCCATTTTGAATCCAGGCAGTGTGCTTTGTGCCATAGGCCTGCATCCAATGTGCCTTGCTTTCATCCATTATGCCCAGGGGTACTCAGTGGTGCATGGGCCTAGTCTTTCTGTGGGGTCTCTGTAATGTAAACATCATGGAGGGCATGGATGACATTGGATTGTGGTGACTTTTATGTGTTTTTCGATTTTTTTGGCTGTTGTTGGGGCCTTTTGCCCAGGGGTACTCAGTGGTGCATGGACCTAGTCTTTCTGTGGGGTGTCTTGAACGTAAACATCATTGAGGGCATGGATGGCATTGGATTGTGGTGATTTCTGTGTGTTTTTCGATTTTTTGGGGTGTTGATGGGGCATGGCCATGTGGGTGGGGGCCATTTTGAGGACTGTTCCAGGCAGGGCCTGGCCATGTGGTGGGGGTCAGGGGGCATTTTGAATCCAGGCAGTGTGCTTTGTGCCATAGGACTGCATCCAATGTGCCTTGCTTTCATCCATTATGCCCAGGGGTACTCAGTGGTGCATGGGCCTAGTCTTTCTGTGAGGTCTCTTTAATGTAAACATCCTGGAGGGCATGTATGGCATTGGATTGTGGTGATTTTTATGTGTTTTTCGATTTTTTGGCTGTTGTTGGGGCCTTTTGCCCAGGGGTACTCAGTAGTGCATGGGCCTAGTCTTTCTGTGGGGTGTCTTGAATGTAAACATCATTGAAGGCATGGATGGCATTGGATTGTGGTGATTTTTGTGTGTTTTTCGATTTTTTGGGGTGTTGATGGGGCATGGCCATGTGGGTGGGGGCCATATTGAGGACTGGTCCAGGCAGGGCCTGACCATGTGGTGGTGGTCTGGTGGCCATTTTGAATCCAGGCAGTGTGCTTTGTGCCATAGGCCTGCATCCAATTTGCCTTGCTTTCATCCATTATGCCCAGGGGTACTCAGTGGTGCATGGACTGAGTCTTTCTGTGGGGTCTCTTTAATGTAAACATCATGGAGGGCATGGATGGCATTGGATTGTGGTGATTTTTGTGTGTTTTTCAATTTTTTGGCTGTTGTTGGGTCCTTTTGCCCAGGGGTACTCAGTGGTGCATGGGCCTAGTCTTTCTGTGGGGTGTCTTGAATGTAAACATCATTGAGGGCATGGATGGCATTGGATTGTGGTGATTTTTGTGTGTTTTTCGATTTTTTGGGATGTTGATTGGGCATGGCCATGAGGGTGGGGCCATTTTGAGGACTGGTCCAGGCAGGGCCTGGCCATGTGGGTCGGGGTCTAGGGGCCATTTTGAAGCCAGGCAGTGTGCTTTGTTGTGTCATAGGCCTGCACCCAGTCTGCCATGCTTTCATCCATTCAAAAAAGTGGAGAAGTGTGGCTCACTGGTTAGAGGAGGCAGACCTGGAAGCAGAGGTCAGCCCGGGACCAGGGTTCAATTCCCGGCTCGGCGGGGTCTTGAGTCCTAAAATGTCCATGGACTCGACAATTCTCGCTCCGGTGCCTACTCGATTCACGGGTTCACACTCTGCGACTCTGGGCAATAGCTTGCTTAATCTCCACAACGGCCCCTCGCGGCGGGATGCCTGGCTTTCACCTTGCGGATACCCTGCTGGGGTTATCTCACAGGGGAATACCAGGACGGGTTCCCTAAGCAAGCGCTTAGAAACCGCTTGGTGATTTGCGCTATATAAATTCCTGTACATATGCCCAGGGGTACTCTGTCAGTGGTGCATTTTATTGGTCTTTCCATTTTGGTGGGTGGGTATAATAAAAATGCTTACTTGCAAACTATTAATTGAAGCGCTACATATGCAACATTTATTTAACTAATGTTCCTCTGGCTTCGTTTGCTTTTAGGTGCAGAAAGACGAATCATCAGCCTCATCGTTCCTCATCAGTGCCAGGAAGAAGTCCTGCTGCGGTGTGTGCAGCACAACGTCACGTGTGGCCACAGACAACTCTGCAACTTGTGCAACTGCGGCCTGCTGTTCTGACATCTGAAGAAGATGGCCCTAAAAAAAGTTGCCCGTCGCTCCTCTAGCAAGAAAGTTGCCAGTAAGGAGCAGAAGAAGCAAGTGGCGCCACTTACCAAGGAGACTGCTGTGACGACCGCCACATTTTTTGGGGTATAAAAAAGTACGCCTGCAGCAGCAGCGGGGTCTGCTGGGGACCAAGCTGGGAGCAGCACATCCACTCCATTGGGCTCAGTGCCAACACCACCACGTCAACTTAGGTCCAAGCCCTTGAGTGCTGCAGAGGCAGCCAGTATAGTTGTTCAATCACCATCGACCAGTGATGTTGGCTCATCGCAAGAAAGTAGCAGCATCCCTTAATCAACACAGGTTGTTGTAACTCATCTGACGAGTGTTCAACAACCACAGCCGCAACAACAACCACATGTGCAAGTAGAAGCCCAAGTACATGTGGAAGGAGAGGCGACACAAGGAGAGGCGCAAGCAGAGGTGCATGGAGCGGCACAAGTGCCCACAATAGTTGTTCCTCCCGAAGTATGGGCACATCAGGAAATCGACATTCAAGCCGAGGTATCATCTGAGGAAGCCACTCCTCCTGATGATTCATTGTCTTCCAGATCCCCAGCAAGGAAAAGATCAAGGATGGTGTCTACATCTTCTTCAAGCCCCCTTCCTTCTGATGATATGGATGAAAATTTGGGAACCACCAGTGCTGTCTGAGAGTGAGGCACACCATGATCTGACAAAGGTAGCTAAGAGTAAAAGGAAGGTCCCCGAAAGTCTCATAGTTATGGAGTGTGATGATGACGCTGAACAAGAAGTGGCGTATACTCCTGCTGATGAAGACTCTCACGATGACGACGCAGTCATCCTAGACGTCACTCCAGCCTCAGCGGGCATGCAGCATAGAGACATTTTTACCCTATCCTGAAATGCTGCTGAGCGTGATGTTGGCGACGTGTCAATGGGACCACCACCAACGCAGTTAACTAGTACACCACCACCTACAGCTTCCATATTTTCTCGCCAGAAGGGACCTCCATCCACCTCGACCTCCATTTCCTCAATTAGTGGTGCTGTAAGTGCACAACGTAGTCAATTTCGGCAACACACATCCTCCACTTCATCTGGCATCAGCATTCCCAGTATCGCCTCCTCCGCCCGCCACAGACATTTGAAGTCCGCAGTTTGGGACTTCTTTAGTGTTAGCCCAAAAGGGAAAACATAGCCATTTGTACCATTTGTAAGGTTCGAGTTAGTCGTGATAAGCTTGGTACCAACTATGGTACCGGAGGCCAGAGAGGTCATCTTGAAAGACAGCACACTGTCAAATGGCATGCGCACCTAAGGGAGATCAAGGCAGCCCGAATTGCAAGTCAACAAATTGTATCCGTTGATGTTTCATCTGATGATGACGAGGAGGAAGAACCGTCAAACATTTCTTCAGTTACACCCAGTACCCCTGTCAGCAGCACACCCCCTGCAAGATATATGAGCCACACTAAGAGTGTAGAAGAGAGTGAGACACCAATGCGAAAAAGTACATCATCATCACTGAGCGTAACTGGGTCGAAGAAGTCATCATCATCCTGTAAAATGGTCCAGCCCACCATTAGAAGCATGTTGTTTTCAGATGCGCCATTTGAACGCAACCACACAACGGCGCGTCTGTATAAAACTAAGCTGGCTAAAATGCTAGTGCTGGACCTTCTCCCTTTTTCTTTTGTGGAAGGGGTGGGTTTTCTTGAAATGGTGGCAACGCTCTGCCCTAAATGGAAGGTTCCTAGCCGGTTCTATTTTGCCAGCGTTGCGGTTCCAGCACTACATGAAGATGTGCTGGAGGCGATTGGGCCAGCTTTGCAGAAGAGTGCTGTTCACACTATACATCTGACAACAGACATGTGGACCAGTTGCCAAGCCACTGATTGCATGTGCATCACTGCACACTGGGTCTTTTTTTCAGGGGTTAAAGCAAAGTTAAACGCAGGTGTTGACACGGACAAAGTTTATAAAGCTGCTCGGAAACATGCAACAGAAGCCATGTTTGCCATGGAGAAAACTCATACAGGAGAAAACATTTTGCATGAGTTTAACACAAAGGTCTTTCAATAGCTGTCCCAAAGAAAACGCATGATTGGTTATGTTTCCACGGATAATGGCGCCAATGTAGTTAAGGCCATGGATATGGGTAACTATTTCAGAGTGCCGTGTTTGGCACACTGTATAAACCTGGTTGTTAAAAAATTCTTGCATGAAGAAAGTCCAGTCTACGAGTTACTGACCACCTGCCGAAGAATGTGCACACATTTCAACCATTCTTTTAAGGCCCGGAAGCAGCTGAGGTGCCTGCAACATGAACGTAAAGTGCCAGTGAAAGCACTCATCCAGGAGGCGGTAACACGTTGGAACGCAACCTTCTACATGCTTGAGCGTCTGTATGAGCAGTATGCGGTAGTTGATCAGTATTTCTTTAAACTGGGTACACCTATGATAGACCTGAGGATACAGGTGGAGCAATGGGAGCTAGTTAAAAGCCTGACAGACAT
Organism: Lissotriton helveticus; assembly: GCF_964261635.1. NCBI lineage: Eukaryota > Metazoa > Chordata > Amphibia > Caudata > Salamandridae > Lissotriton > Lissotriton helveticus. The sequence goes on along the minus strand of NC_136072.1, from coordinate 907,408,894 downwards.
GCTTCGTCCTTTTGAGGTCTTCACGCGTGCAGTCAGCAGGGAGGACTGTAATTTGGGAAAAGCTATCCCATTGTTGCGCATGCTAGAGGACAATCTGAAGGCGGTGTCTTCTACGTTTCAAAAAGATGGAAAGCAAGAAGCATTTGAGTTGGCGGAGAAGTTATTGCAGCGCCTACTTCGCGATGAACGTCTTCAAAAGATCCAAACAGAACAGCATTACATTTCTGCTACTATTCTGGATCCACAGTACAAAAAGGCAGTGGCAGGCAGAGTATTCTTTCCTTTTGATGACGCAGATGTTACAAAGTACAAACATTGGCTAGCTGTGTCAGCCACTCGATTTTGAAAGAGAACGGCAGGAAATTGAAGGAAAAGGCAGTACATCAGCATCAGCAGGCCTTCCTGAGTCAAAAAAATCCACTTCTGCATCTGTGGCTGTGGCAGAAGTGAGTGATTTTCCCTCTCAGCGGTTAACGACACCAGCAACCGTATCATCTGCACCAGACACAACAGTAATATTGTGTGAAGAAGAGGATTGGCTAACTCAGCTTGGGTTTGCTTCTCAAAAGGTCCCAGAAAACAGTAAGCAAAGTGGAGGAACCCTGGAGAACCTTGAGTCGATGGTGCAGGCCTATCTGAATGACTCAACAGAGGTCTATGTTCATCATGACCCATTGGCATATTGGCATGGGAAAAGAGGTGTGTGGCCAGAGATCACCAACCTGGCTATAAATTACTTGTCTTGCCCACTCGCAAGTGTGTCTTCTGAACGTGTTTTCAGTGCTGCTGGTAGCATTGTAACTTCCAAAAGGACCCGCCTCTCGCCCAAAAATGTAGAGAGGTTAACAATGATCAAGATGAATCAGCACTTCATACCACCAGATTACAAAATACAAGAATGCACGCAGGAAGAAGACGAGGAGGACACCAACTTAGATTTACTCCCGTCTGAATGCTCAGAGTTTCAGGACGAGCTCTTCTTCCCTGACACCGAGCCCTGAAAATGAGTCAATGAATCACTAACTTTCTTTTTTGTCATTATTCACTTGTATTCCTGTGTGTCTGTCTTTCTTTGTTTTGCAAAATCTATATAAAAAAAAACTTTAATCACCTAATCACAAAAACAAGCCCAACAGCAGAACTGTCTTCACTTATTTGCTTATTGATTTGAAGGTGCCGCAGTATGCATTCCTCAGGTTCACAAGTTCATAAGAACATGCTCCTCTATCCTCCTCCTCCAGACTCCTATTTCCCTCAAAGCAAATGGCTGGATTACGCCAAATGAAGAAAGACTCTGCACTTGTGGGGGTGTTCTACTACTTTGCGGGTGAGTTGACGGGTCTGGGTCATTGCTGTGAAGGTCTAATACCGGATAAAAGTGGTTTGGAGAAAATGGGAGCAGAAAAAGTTTTTGCGCTTTTGATCACTTGCCTGTCTTTGGGGTGCTGTTTGGGGGGCTTTTAGGTTGTTGGGGTGGGTTTTGGGGTCTGTGAGCACTGCTGGCACATTCTAATGTTTATGGCATTTGTTTTACAGGAAATCCATGGTGGAAAAGGGGAGTTGGGGCCTAGCTGCAGAGCGCATTTGGACTGAATTCCAGGTAGGCCCAAAGTTTCCTAAGTGTGCCTTTTCCTGGTTTTGCTTTTCGGCTTTTTGGGGGTGTGAAACTTGTTTTTGCCCGGGTTCATGGGTCTGGGGGCCTTGCTTGGAAGGTGTAATACCGGCTAAAAGTGGTTTGGAGAAAATCGGAGCAGAAAAAGTTTTTGCGCTTTTGATCACTTGCCTGTCTTTGGGGTGCTGTTTGGGGGGCTTTTAGGTTGTTGGGGGTGGGTTTTGGGGTCTGTGAGCACTGCTGGCACATTCTAATGTTGATTGCATTTGTTTTACAGGAAATCCATGGTGGAAAAGGGGAGTTGGGGCCTAGCTGCCGAGCGCATTTGGACTGAATTCCAGGTAGGCCCAAAGTTTCCTAAGTGTGCCTTTTCCCGGTTTTGCTTTTAGGCCTTTTGGGGGGGGGGGGGTGAAACTTGTTTTTGCCCGGGTTCACGGGTCTGGGGACCTTGCTTGGAAGGAGTAATACCGGCTAAAAGTGGTATGGAGAAAATCGGAGCAGAAAAAGTTTTTGCCCTTTTGATCACTTGCCTGTCTTTGGGGTGCTGTTTGGGGGGCTTTTAGGTTGTTGGGGGTGGGTTTTGGGGCCTGTGAGCACTGCTGGCACATTCTAATGTTGATTGCATTTGTTTTACAGGAAATCCATTGTGGAAAAGGGGAGTTGGGGCCTAGCTGCAGAGCGCATTTGGACTGAATTCCAGGTAGGCCCAAAGTTTCCTAAGTGTGCCTTTTCCCGGTTTTGCTTTTCGGCCTTTTGGGGGGTGAAACTTGTTTTTGCCCGGGTTCACGGGTCTGGGGGCCTTGCTTGGAAGGGGTAATACTGGCTAAAAGTGGTTTGGAGAAAATCGGAGCAGAAAAAGTTTTTGCGCTTTTGATCACTTGCCTGTCTTTGGGGTGCTGTTTGGGGGGCTTTTAGGTTGTTGGGGGTGGGTTTTGGGGTCTGTGAGCACTGCTGGCACATTCGAATGTTGATTGCATTTGTTTTACAGGAAATCCATGGTGGAAAAGGGGAGTTGGGGCCTAGCTGCAGAGTGCATTTGGACTGAATTCCAGGTAGGCCCAAAGTTTTCTAAGTGTGGCTTTTCCCGGGTTTTGCCTTTTGGCTTGTTGGGGGTGTTAAACTTGTTTTCGCCTGGGTTGACAGTTCTGGGGCCATTGCTGGGAAGGTCTAATACCCAAAAGAAAGTGTTTTGGAGACAATCCCTGGGGAAAAAGTTTTTGCATTTTCTGAGATTTCGCTCACTCTACCGTTTTCGGGGGGCTGTTTGTGGGGGTTCCTGGTGTTTGTGGGGGGTTTGCGAGTCTTGGAGCAATGCTGGGTATGTATACTTTTGCTTGCTTGCAAGTGGTTTGAATACAATCCATGCTGGGTAAGGGGGATTTGGGCCTACTTTACTTTCAAAGTACGTTTTGTCACCATTTTCTACTAGGCCTCTGACAGGTAGCAGTATCGCACGTTTTTTGAGATCTGATTGGGGTTCTTCTACATTTTTGCAACTGGGTTTAGTAAGGGTCTGGGAGCACTGCTGGGAAGGTCTAATTTTGCTCTAAAACACAGTTTACAGTACACCTAGCTTGAGGGGAAAAATCCGCTAAATTAATTCACCCATACTTATTTATCCTTCAAAAGGAGACTCAGACAGAGTACGCACTTTCAAAAATATTGTACTGTCTATTAAGAAACTCAAAGTATGACTTTTTGCACTACACAGCGTACATACCTTATATTTATTTGTCAGTGATGTTCTAATATCACTTCCTGTTTTTCCATCAATAATTACAGGCCGGGTTTCAGCCTGTGCAATGGGAAAAAAAGGATGAAGTCAGGCTTCACATTAGCGAGCCGCAATTCAGCATCCACCAGGCAGGCAGTGGACAGGGTGTCTTCTGGTCACCAACATTGATGGACGGAGTGTCAGATGGAATGGAGGAGTCCAGCTAATAAGAGGAATGGTTGGATGCATGCAACTTCCCAAATTCAACAGGACAACTACAACAACATACAGATACAGTATCCGTTCTTTTCTAATTATCTTTTAAGTAATGTTATTGCTGTGAACTTCTATGAGTGTGACCCTGCATTTCTTTGATCTCTGCTTCTAAATTCATCCCTACAGCCATTGTATAGGTTTTACTTCTGCTATTTTTCAAACCTAATTTAATGTACGAAGGCAAGTGAAAACACAAAATTACTGCAGCCCTGTACTGTCGCATTCTTTCATTCACAGTTGTCTAAAGTACTACTTACTTTTCAGTAACCATGCATGCAGTAGTGCATGCACTTCCTTTATGTCACTTAAAAGATTTATGGATAGCTTTATACCCAAAGATTTGTTTATCTTCAATTATTGTTTGTCCATGCTGTGCTTTTTTTTCTTCTCTCAACAAAACTTTCCCAAAAACTCCCATTCCCATCCATTTTCCAAACCCTAACCCTCTTCCACCGGGCTGTGTGGTTTTGATTGATGTGTGACTAAATGACAGCAATAATTCCACACACTTGCTGGGGAGGATAAGGTCATAGCAACAGGCTGGTGAAGGAATCCGAGGATATATTCTTACTCAGCTTGACACAGACCCATGACTATTGGCAAATGAAAGCAGATTTTTATGTGCACCATCAACTTGATTGCTCATTAAGAACATCCTCCTCCTAGGCGTGGCAAATGATTACGCTGCTGTGTCCTTCACCTTCAGTACTATTTCTTGTAGTAGTAGCCAATGTCAAAGAAATTCAATGCAAGTAGTAGTTATACTTTCAATACTTTACCATTTGTTACGCTACATTGTGGCACTGTTCTAGTGTACTGTCACATGCTATATTCTCTATCGTACCGTTCTAATGCTACGGTAAGGACAAACAAGGTTTCATTTTCTTTTTTTTCAGATGCCGCAACTGCCACTGTGTAACACCACTAGTACCACCGCAATGATGACATTTCATCCGCCCAGGATTGCCAACCTTAATCGCCATTTTCCGTGCAGCCAGCCCTGTGCCTAGCCCTATTTCCAAACACAAATTACAGGTAAGATAAGCGTTTGGGGGGAGGTAGTATAATGGAGTATTAGGAAAGACGAGAGACTGACGGTCCTAGGACTATTGAATTCACTTACTCTGTGAGAGGCACTTAGTTTTGAAAACATTTGGGCAATTACTTACACAGCTTGAATCAAGATGCCACTTAAGTTTCAGGAAAACAAACTTACTGTTAAACCCCCACCCACAAGCCTCAAAAGCAGTAAAAAACACGTATGCTAAGATAAAGTTTAAAGTATACTTATATACCTAACATAAATAATCTCCCGCAAGACCCAACCCACCCCCCTCCCGAACCCCAACGAATGTCCGTGAAAACTAAGTCCAAAAAAGTAGAAAACCCAACTCCCAATTCCCACCCCCAGAAGTCTTTAAAAAAGGGGCAAGGGACAGTCTCCTCCTACTGCTAGCTGCTGTTGACTTTTCGGGCCAGGTCGGCGTGCTCCTTGCGGAGGGTCTCGAGCAGGGTTTTGGTGTTGAGCAGCTCCTGCTCGAGGTAGGACACCCTGAGTGCAAGGCGGTGCAACCTTTTTTTGGTACTGCTGTGGGGGCAGCTGATTTTTTTGCTGCTCGGCTGTGGCGGGTGGCTACGGTACCCCGGCTCCGTACCGCTGGAGACCTGCTGCGCTGACTGGCTGACCCAGGGAGCGCAGAGGAGGATGCAGCTGTACCAGTCGATGTTGTGGTCGACTGCGTGCCCCCCTCCTCCTGGGCCACCAGTCGCCGATATTCGGCGACAGTCGCCTCCAGCCTCCGTTGCCAGGCCCTTTTAGCCAGCTCCTTCCGTGTTGGTTTGGAGGTAGCATCTATATGAAGAAAGAAAGACATAGTCTGTAACCAATGCTCTTTAAGATTAACACAAAATGATTCAGCAGAAAGTTGTGTCACAGTAGAACTAGCAACATGCAAGCGCAGTACATAACTATTTTGGCCAGTATCTATCTAACCTCCCACTTCTTCATCCTTGCTCTAACATTAGTGGGAGTTTAAGGAATCAATTCTACGAGCACAATGGACTCACTCCATTAGAGTTGACTATGACAGTACACCAGTCTTATTCTTCTTCTTCTCTCTTGTTTAGCAAAATTGGTACGTTAACTTCTGCAAGCCGGCATGATGCAAGCGCAGTCAACTTGCACCCGAGAAAAACAGACACCCGCCATGATGAGTGAGACAGACTTGCGTTACTGTACCGGTCCAGCACATGCAGGTGGTGATGCTCTTACTTTTCTATTACGGGTGGCACTGAGAATACTCTGTTACAAGGGCTACTGCTTAATTAATTTAACTTTCACCCTACAGTGCCAATGAATACTAGAAAAGGAAAATGAAGAAGATAAATAATCTGATTATCTATCACTGCACATGATATGTATTTGCTTACATATGGGATGACTTTAGGTGCTTTGCTTTTTATTGAGTGAACAGTGATACATCCACACATGAATGACCGAGTTCTACTAAACTTATTAACAGAGGTAGTGAGTGGCCATCGTAATAGCCGGATATATGCTGTGCTTGCAATACAAACTACTGCTACTATTCTTGGTAGTATTCAGACAAAATTAAAACTTCTTTTCCTTGCCTTTCCTACACTGTAACGGACGTGCGGGTGCGGTGTTACCTGCTCTTCAAAGTAACACTTAGTTCATCCAGTGACCGTCTACTCTCTCTAGATACACATATGCTATCTAAGAGTCAGATAGTACTATGGTCCAGCCATCCATCCATTCAAACTATATGTCAATCATTCTTCTTCATGTCTCTCATCTGGACAAACCTTACGTTTTCTTACGGGAAAACAACCTTTTCATTTTATTTGGGAAACCGCAAGCCATACATCCGTGCTTGACTTGCATTTGAATTTCAACCAAAGGATATATTGCGCACACATACAGTTTCTGTTTCACCCACCTAGGCTGTTCTCCTTCCACCCATCCTTGCTTCATCCTTCACCCAGCCATGCATCATATTCCTTCCCAGCCACCTCGGGCACCAATCAAACACATATCATTCTACTTTGTCAGTCATCATTACTTTTAACTTGCTCGTCCTTCCACACTTACTTACACCCTTCTTTCGCTTTTCGTTCATCCCATCCATCAAGTTCATCTCAGATCTGATTTGGATTCTCAAAAAAAAATTCACCGCTGAGTTGAAGTACATTTAGAGGAGACTACTACCTGGTTGATAAAAACTTTGTTCTAAATTTGAAAGTCTTCTTAACAGTATAGTAACTTAACTGTACAACATATATACTACACCCGTGCAGAGAGCACACTCTGCCGTCTGCAATCTCAATAAGTAAGGAATATAAGAGCTTACCACTGCCTGTTGCGTAATCACGCCAGACGCTCCTGTTGTGTTTCCTTCTTGACGCCGCCAACTCCCAGCTCCCCTGTGATCTAGGTACTCAACAAGGATTATAGAACACTTGCTAAATCTGTAGTCAACAAGGGAAAGGGGAAGTGGATTGAGAAACAGACAACAACAAGAAAAAAGACAACACTGGTCTGTCTTCGTCCAGTCGCAGTTTCTCATTCAAGTGTTCAGGGCTGGTGACGGCTTGATAGCTTCTACGTAACTCTGGAGTTATACAAACATACAATCAGTTTCTAGAATCTCTCTTTAAATCTAGTCTATAGGTATGAACATATTCAAGAGTTTAACCAACCGTGAAAAGAACCAGCCCTTGTATACACTTCACTGAGTTCTGAAGTTTGAAGGTTATCTTTACTCTTGATTACCTTTTTAGCGAAAAAGTTATGGACATGAATAAGAATTATCAAAAGTGCCTATTCTTTACAAGAGTTCACAACTTGGTTAATGAGGTTAGTTTTGTGAATAGAACTTGCACACACACCATGCACATATCTTGAAAACCCAGTTGCCAGGCAGGAGGGATTCTGTAATAAATAAAAAGAAAGAAACAACCAAGCATCCTGTTCTAATTCTTACAATTGAAGAACTTCCTGTGGCTCAACTTATTAAACTCATAAGCTGATTATGCGCTTGATTTGTTTGGTAATGGTAAAACTTAGTCCTAAAATAAACTCCAATTTGGATTGCCTTAGGCTTGTTTGTATACTACTACTTCGTAGACTGTGAATCCCCCTTTAGTCTTTTTGCGATATTACACAATTGTTCTTAGTTCACACAAGATACATTGCCTTGAAATCACTACAATGTTCTTTACACACTCGAGAAAATAGTCTTTGTAAAATAACAAGAAAAGTTGTAGTCTTTAAAATTAAACACGAAATGCAGCTTCGAAATTGTTCCAAGTTGCTTAGCAACCGCTAACTCTTACTGTCCTTCCTTTGTTTTAGAGGCGATGTCCTGGTTCCCGTGGGAGTGGTCGATGACGCATCCTCTGGAGGTCCGGAAGTCCAAGATGAAGTTAGCCGGTGCCAGGAAGCCTCGCAGAGTCGAATGCTCGGACCGGAGCTCCAGGTGAGGAGACGGGAACCGGGAGGAGGGAGCAGGGACGAGGTTCTTCAAAGGAAGAATAGCCGAGGTTTCTAGGAAGGGAATCAGGTTACCGGAAGAGAGACAGGATCTTGATAGCCGGCAGGAGCGCTTGACATGAAGTGCAATGAGACGAAGCACCGTCTTGCACGAGCGTTCCCTTTTTATATGTTCGGCAGGCTCACAGTTTGAAAATTAACATATTGCTCACGCGGAGCGCCGAGCACGTGTTGCAGTTCCAGAACTCAGGGGAATGATCACTTCGAAGAAACCATACAAGCATTGGTATCAATAAAATACAAGGGCACAACATTATGATATTAGCATAGATAAAACAAGCATTGGTAACTAACTGTTTAGTGAGCAATGTGCCATGTACAGACAGCATAAAGTAGCAAGCATTGGCAATTAAACTGCTATCTGCAGCACAATCTTAGAAAACAAGCATTGATACTTTAACTGACACCTGCACGAGCTCTAGTTCCTCTAACAGTTCCTCCCCCCAAAGGTCGTCTCACGGAGCGTGGTTTTTCCGGGTGTAATGCATGAAATGCTCTCACCAATCTGGGGGCATGTACATTATTTGCTGATTCCCAAGAACGTTCTGAGGGGTCATACCCTTTCCAGTCTATGAGGTAGTAAAGGCGACCTCGAATACGCTTGGCATCCAAAAAATGTTTAACTTCATATTCGAGGTGGTCTCCCACTACAATTGGAGGAGGAGGATTATCAGGCCGTGTATTGGGATCGTACGGCTTCAGGAGGGAAACATGGAACACAGGGTGAATAGCATAATCCTCAGGAAGGCTCAACCTGACAGAAACTGGATTTACAACTTTATCAATGGAAAAGGGACCAATGAATCTAGGTTTTAGTTTCTTGGGACCTTCTATTTGAATATTTCTCATGGAAAGCCAAACCATTTGCCCTTTTTGATACTCGGGTGCAGGAATTCTATGTTTATCAGCGGTGTGTTTCATCTTGTCTTTGCTTCTCATCCACTGTTTTTTGGCACGCTCTTGAATATCAAGTAACTTGGTTAGTCTATCCATGACTGCTGGCATGGTTTCTTGTGTGTTAGGTAGAAAAATGGGAAGAGACCGGGGGTGTTGCCCGGTAAGGAAGTAGAAAGGCGAGCAACCTAAGGCTGAGTGCGAGGTATTGTTATACGAAAACTCGGCCCAAGGTAACATCTCATCCCACCGAGAAGTGGTGGCGGACAACAGACAGCGTAAACCTTGTTCAACAAATTGATTAACTTTCTCTGTTTGGCCATCTGTTTGAGGATGAAAGGAGGATGACAAAGCTAACTCCACTCCTAAGTGTATACTGAGTTGTGACCTAAATTTAGATACGAATTGAGGACCTCTGTCCGAGATAATTTTGCTTGGCAAACCATGTAACTTAACGATTGTGGACAAGAAAATGGTACTGAACTCCATAGCGGTTGGTGGTTTTAACAATGGAATGAAATGTCCCATTTTAGAGAGTAAATCAACTACTACCAGGACTGTGGTATAACCATTAGACTCTGGTAGATCAGTGATAAAATCCAAACTAATGGTATGCCATGGTTGTGGGGAAGATCTATTGGTTGAAGCAACCCCATGGGAGGTTTATGCAACGATTTCTGCCTAGAACAAACAGGACAGGATCGGATATACTGTTGAACATCTGGAACCATCTGTTCCCACCAGAAATATCGATGACATAATTCTAGAGTTTTATTTACTCCGGGGTGCGCGGCCATAGTTGAATCGTGATTCCACTGTATGATCTTTTCTTGCAAACCTTTGGTAGGAATAAACAGTTTGTTTTGATGAAAGAAAAATCCTTCATTAATCGTATTGTTCTTTTTAGATAACCATTTTTTAGAATCATGAGACTTGAGCTCACTTTTGACAATGTTAAGAAAATTACTTGTGTCAACAGCGACTACTAACCTTTTTTTTGGAAGGATACTTGGTGATTCTCTAATCTGATCATTATCTTTTTTACATACTAAACGAGAGAGAGTATCTGATAGTAGTTGTTTGTTTCCGGGACGATAGGTGATTATAAAATCAAATTCGCTGAAGAATTGTAACCACCGCATTTGTCTAGGTGTGAACGCTTTTACTCTAGAATAAAATTGAAGATTTTTATGATCAGAATATACTGTTATGGTATGTTTGGCCCCTAATAAATGATGTCTCCATTCCTGGAAAACATCTTTTATTGCCAACAGTTCTCGTTCTGCGATTGTGTAATTCTGTTCAGCTTCTAACAATTTCCTGGAATGAAATGCTACTGGATGTAAGTTACCAGAATCAGGGTTCTTCTGTAACAAGACACCACCAAGTGCAGTTTGAGAGGCATCCGCCTCTACATAAAACGGTCTATCAGGGTCTGGATGAACCAAAATAGGTGCAGAAGTAAATGCCTTTTTCAACGAAATGAAAGCGTTATTTGCCTCTTCTGTCCAAAGAAAAGGTTTTCCTTTTTTCAATAGTTGTGTGATGGGTACGACTATTTCTGAAAAACGTGCAATAAATCGTCGGTAAAAATTTGCGAATCCCAGGATTCGTTGTATGTCCTTGACTGTCTTTGGGATTGGCCAGTTAAGGATAGCATCTACCTTCTTTGGGTCCATATGGATCCCACTTGGTGATAAACAATATCCTAAAAATTCTACCGAGCTTTTGTTAAATTCGCATTTTTCCAACTTTACGAATAATGAATGCTCCCTCAATCTTTGTAAAACTGAACGGACATGTGGAGTATGGTCTGCTGAATTTTTGGAGTATATCAAGATATCATCAATATACACAATACAATAAACGTCCAAAAACTCATGCAGCACTTCATTAATGAAATACTGGAATGCTGCTGGAGCATTACAGAGACCAAATGGCATTACGGTATATTCATACAAGCCAAACTTGGTCCTGAAGGCTGTCTTCCACTCGTCTCCTTCTTTTACACGAATCAAATGGTAGGCCCCTCTGAGATCTAACTTAGTGTAAATACTAGACCCCTTTACCTGATTCAGTAAAACTGGAATAAGAGGGAGTAGGTATCTGTTCTTAATAGTCGCCTTATTGACCGCGCGGTAGTCTATGCAAGCCCTCAGATCACCTGTCTTCTTAGCAACGAAGAAGAGTGGAGACGACACAGGAGAGGTTGAATGTCTAATGAAACCCAGCTCTAATAGCTCATCAATATATTTTTTCAGGTACTCATTTTCTGGTTCCGTAAGGGCATAGACTCTACTACATGGTAGTACTGCTCCAGGAATTAAGTCGATTCGACAATCATAAACCCGATGAGGTGGAAGTTTGGTGGCTTTCACAGGGTCAAAGACGTCTGAAAAGTCATTATAACTTGGTGGAAGACTAACGACTTCGGGAATGGCAGCAGCACAAAACAAGGGCATTACCGGATCCTTGGTTTCTTGGTAACAGTGTAATTTACAATGAGAAGAGTCCAAAGTAAAAGTTCTTTTTTGCCAGTCTATTTTGGGGTTATGTAGTTCCAACCAAGGAATACCCAGAATAACTCCAAAGGTGGGAGTATCAATTAGGTCAAACACAGTGTGTTCTGTATGACCATTATCAGCAACTATGGTCAATGGTTCTGTATGAAATCTAATCAGACCAGATGATAACGCAGAACCATCAACAGCTCTTACTGGTTCTGGTTCCTTTTTAGGAACTTGAGTCAAATGTAACCTATGAGCGAGTTCCAAATCAAAGAAATTTCCAGTGGCACCTGAATCAAGAAGCACTGGAATACTATGTCTTTGTTGAAGGGATAATATAAATATCATCCTTATTGTGAAGTGTTTTGGGATGCCGGAGTCAACATTAGTAGCATAATGTGAGATCTTTTCAGAAGCAACTAATCTCGGGGAATCGATCTCGACTTTCTCCGAGAGATCTAGTTTTCCGGCTGTTCATGAGGAACAGAATCAGTCGCTATTGCCCTCTTTTGTGCAGGTTTAACCGTATATTTTTTTGCAAAATGTCCTGACTTCCCACAATAAAGGCACAGATTCCCTTTGCGTCTCCTTTCTTTTTCTTCATTAGTTAATGGCCCCCTGACTCCTCCTATCTGCATAGGTTCTACTGTGGAAGATTTGTTTTCGGATTCTTTTTTATCAGTTCTAAAATGCAAGTTTCTAATGTCTCCTTTAGGTCTTTCATTTCTACGTTCCCCTAATCTATGATCTAATTTTATTACCAGATCTTGAAATTCTGCGAAGTCGTCAGGTAGATTAACAATGTGGGCCAATGAATCTTTCAGATCGTCCTTTAATCCTCTATAAAATAGAGAGATTCTTTTTTCCTCGGGCCAACGAGTTTCAGCTAAGAGCCTGTTAAAGGTGGTAACGTAGGAGATTAAATCTTTTGACCCCTGTCGCAAATTTAAAAGTTCGTTGTCTGAAGCCTGGATAAACACATGTTTAGCAAATAAATTGGACATTGCTGCCTTGAAATCAGTTAAATTATGGAGAAGGGGGTCATTTGTGTCAACCAAGGGCATGGCCCAGTTGGCAGCCACCCCCCCAAGTAAGAAATGATGAAGGCAACCTTGACTGTGTCATTAACAAATACCTGAGGTTTACACATAAAGTGCAACTGACATTGACTTAAAAAGAAAGTAAACCTACTATTATCTCCTGTGAACCTTTCAGGGTTGGCCAGAGGAACCGGATTAGGAGTGACTACTGTGACCTGTACTGGAGACTCAGTGGACTGACTACTTGAGGAACCAGTCTGAAAAGCTGAGGAACATAATTTGGAAGGGGCTATGATGGGTTTTTTCTCTGCTGAGCTATCCCTCCATGAGGTAAACCCTGCTTTAGTTTTGTCCAATTCCTGTCGAAGGAATTGATTCTCCATTCGCAACTCCTCCATTTCCTCAGCTAATTTTTGTACTAACTGGGTGAGCTGTGGAACATCCATGGGAATGAGTTAACGGAATCAAGAGGAAACAGGGTGTTGGCTACGTCTTCTGTTGCGTAATCATGCCAGACGCTCCTGTTGTGTTTCCTTCTTGACGCCGCCAACTCCCAGCTCCCCTGTGAACTAGGTACTCAACAAGGATTATAGAACACTTGCTAAATCTCTAGTCAACAAGGGAAAGGGGAAGTGGATTGAGAAACAGACAACAACAAGAAAAAAGACAACACTGGTCTGTCTTCGTCCAGTCGCAGTTTCTCATTCAAGTGTTCAGGGCTGGTGACGGCTTGATAGCTTTTACGTAACTGTGGAGTTATACAAACATACAATCATTTTCTAGAATCTCTCCTTAAATCTAGTCTATAGGTATGAACATATTCAAGAGTTTAACCAACCGTGAAAAGAACCAGCCCTTGTATACACTTCACTGGGTTCTGAAGTTTGAAGGTTATCTTTACTCTTGATTACCTTTTTAGAGAAAAAGTTATGGACATGAATAAGAATACTCAAAAGTACCTATTCTTTACAAGAGTTCACAACTTGGTTAATGAGGTTAGTTTTGTGAATAGAACTTGCACACACACCATGCACATACCTTGAAAACCCAGTTGCCAGGCAGGAAGAGGGATTCTGTAATAAATAAAAAGAAAGAAACAACCAAGCATCCTGTTCTAATTCTTACAATTGAAGAACTTCCTGTGGCTCAACTTATTAAACTCATAAGCTGATTATGCGCTCGATTTGTTTGGTAATGTTAAAACTTAGTCCTAAAATAAACTCCAATTTGGATTGCCTTAGGCTTGTTTGTATACTACTACTTCGTAGACTGTGAATCCCCCTTTAGTCTTTTTGCGATATTACACAATTGTTCTTAGTTCACACAAGATACATTGCCTTGAAATCACTACAATGTTCTTTACACACTCGAGAAAATAGTCTTTGTAAAATAACAAGAAAAGTTGTAGTCTTTAAAATTAAACACGAAATGCAGCTTCGAAATTGTTCCAAGTTGCTTAGCAACCGCTAACTCTTACTGTCCTTCCTTTGTTTTAGAGGCGATGTCCTGGTTCCCGTGGGAGTGGTCGATGACGCATCCTCTGGAGGTCCGGAAGTCCAAGATGAAGTTCGCCTATGCCAGGAAGCCTCGCAGAGTCGAATGCTCGGACCGGAGCTCCAGGTGAGGAGACGGGAACCGGGAGGAGGGAGCAGGGACGAGGTTCTTCAAAGGAAGAATAGCCGAGGTTTCTAGGAAGGGAATCAGGTTACTGGAAGAGAGACAGGATCTTGATAGCTGGCAGGAGCGCTTGACATGAAGTGCAATGAGACGAAGCACCGTCTTGCACGAGCGTTCCCTTTTTATATGTTCGGCAGGCTCACAGTTTGAAAATTAACATATTGCTCACGCGGAGCGCCGAGCACGTGTTGCAGTTCCAGAACTCAGGGGAATGATCACTTCGAAGAAACCATACAAGCATTGGTATCAACAAAATACAAGGGCACAACATTATGATATTAGCATAGATAAAACAAGCATTGGTAACTAACTGTTTAGTGAGCAATGTGCCATGTACAGACAGCATAAAGTAGCAAGCATTGGCAATTAAACTGCTATCTGCAGCACAATCTTAGAAAACAAGCATTGATACTTTAACTGACACCTGCACGAGCTCTAGTTCCTCTAAAACTGCCCGCCACTACCGTGGCAACCCTCACAGCAGTTTCCTCCGGCACTTGCACCGCCTCCTCCCCAGAAGTGTCCTCCTCCACCTCCGCGCTGGCCCCGGCACCAGATGTTCCACCTACAAAGTACATTTAAGAATGTTAGATGTCATAAACATACACCACTCACTAGTATTTTGTCTAGGAATGAAGAAATGTGAATACAGAAACCAATCTAACAATTTGTGACTGTCTACTCTAAAGTAAAAATTTCCCTTTTTCCAGGGAAGGGTGTTGTCTTGCTGCACTTTTTGGCACAACTGATGAATACTTGCTTTTTAACATGCACCATTTTTCTCATAACAGACAGAAGCTTCCCTTCTAAGAACAAGAGCAAGATCAGATCATCATCACTAGGACGGAGTGACCAACGATTCAGCACCAAAAAGAAAAATTAAAGTCCAAACCAGGTGAGGGCTCGGCTCGCCCACAATAAATGTGTGAAATAAATCACTAAGCACTTTTCCATTTTTAATCAACCGTTTATGTTTTATGACAAACTTCATTTTAATAAATGTTTTTACTTTTAATAAAGCTTTAAAACTTAAATAGACTCTGTGGTTTTGATCAAGAGTGACTGAGCAAAAGGTTTTGCAATTTGCAAGCATGAGTCCGTGCCTCTGACACTTCTGGACTCTGACTCCGTACTCTTGTCCTGCGTTGGATAATCATCATTGGGGATCAATCATCGATGAATTCGGGAGCTAAATGACTCTGCCACACTATCTAGTCAGTAAGGAGATTGGGGGTTCTTCAAAGTCTGTTATCACTGAGGTATGTGGAAAGTCTACCTGCGCCTATTATAATTGATAAACAATGCACTATTTAGTGTCCATAGTTCTGTTTGTGCAGATTTGTCCCTGCAACAGTAGTAGTATGGATTGTCCTCCTATCCAAACCAAAAGTAAAGTAGTATCTCATTCTTTCTTGGTGGTCATTCGCATTTTATTGTTGGGAATTGTCAAAGCCTAAACATTTTGAAGACTTGAAAAGACATTATGGACAATCCCAGAGGACTGCACTCAGTTCATAGAGCTATTGATGGCTAGAATGGGAGTTTCGTTTGACACCTTTTGCCAACTGTGCAATCTTAGTTAGCTACACAGACAGACTAATAAGAATAATCTAGTAATACCACAGGGAGTCATAGTAGAGGCAGGATAAGAATTTAGATACTGTCTACAAGAAGATCAAAGACGGTTTAGAAAAAAATCGTATGAGGAACGCTAGGAAAAAATAGGTACTCTATATTAAAATGAAAACTTACTGGGGCCAGCAAAGAAGCCCTCGCCTGACCGATCCTGGCCTTCTACAGCAGCAGCAGCAACCACCTCCTCCTCTGTCCTCTTGCCCCTGGGGGGAGCTGATGTACAACATGAAAGAAAGAAAGACCCGAAAACATGGATGATTGTTGTCAACCAAATCAAACATTTCAAAAGAACAATAACAAAATATTTTGGCGAAATAGCAAATAGACAACTAATCCACGGGATATATTAACCTATCTCATGTGGTGTACTACGATATTAGTATTGCTTGATTTGCGGACCGTCGACTTGGAAAGTTATGTAACTCACTAAACAAAGTACTAAAAAGGTTCGCCTAGGACTGGCAGGCAGCAGTCCGCAGCACGCGAAGTGACAGACAAACTCCATCGTGATTGCAGATCAGTGACAACACTAAAAAGTTTCCTACTACATTAACCAATCATTAAAATACTCAAACTATCAATCCACCACCACTATTTCTTCTTATTGCCAGGTGTACAAAGGAAGGACTGGACTTGAGTCTGTAGGGGCAGATTTACAAGCCCCTTGCGGCTCTTTTGCTCCATTGTTGCGTGACTTTTGTGACGCAGCGGCAGAACAAAAGAGGCGCCATGGTGCGGCGTATATTAACAACATGACGCATATGGGAGATGTATCACGTTGTAAAGCCCTGCGCCATCAGGGGGCGTTCCGGCGCAAGGGAGCGCGTTCCTGCACAAGAACGCATCCTAAAAGTGGCTGAGGGAAATCTACAAGATTTCAATCAGTCACTTTTAGGACAATGATGCGTCACTCAAACCCTGCACCTGCTTGAAGCAGACGTACGGCTTGACGCAGCATTTGGGAAATAGAGCACCCCAGAGAATTGCTGAAGCTGAGGGAAATCTACAAGATTTCAATCAGTCACTTTTAGGACAATGATGCGTCACTCAAACCCTGCACCTGCTTGAAGCAGACGTACGGCTTGACGCAGCATTGGGGAGATAGAGCACCCCAGAGAATTGCTGAAGCTGCGCCATCGTTGCGACGCAACTCCAGCAATGCGCCACCTTTACGGCACAGATGCGTAACGCTTCGGTGACATTTTGTGCCCATGGTGCGCCACATTGTAAATACGGCGCACCATGGGTGGTGGTGGCGTGGCACACAATTACTGGTGAATCCCTGCTACTTTGCAGGGATGCGCCGGTAATTGCAAATCTGCCCTTTAGTGTCTGGCATTACGCAGTTCTGCAAACTACACTCATACATAATTTCTCAGGCCAATGAAATGAACACAAAATTGAAAACAAACAAGCATAGTAGCAAGGCTACTGAGAAGGAGAGCAGTGCACCTGAAATGCACAGAAGATTTTGAAATATAATTTACCTAAAATGTAATCGGCAGCATTATTGCTCTTGATAAAAAACAAAAATTTGCAATATAATAACACACAGAGCAGGAGAAAACAGAGTAGTGATGAAATAGCTACTACTACTCACCAAGCCCGGGGATCTCGACGCCGAGCAGGTCGAGCAAGTCGCGTTCCCGGTCCAGGAGATCTGTCCACCGGTGGGTGGCCTGGTAGTAGGTGCGCTGGACCGGAGAGTGTTGATACATGGCCCGGCACACCTTCTCCCACCGCTTCCGGCGCTCCCAGAGCCCGTAGCCGCTTGCGATCTTGCCGCCTGCCGCGATGGTCCTGGGGAGGCGGCGCTGTACAAAGTACACCGGTGCTGCCACCTCCTCTGCGCTAAAGATCTCCCGTGGCATCACTAGCTCCCCCCTCAAGCGCCCGCACGGGAGCCGGGCACGGGGTGCGGGACCCTTCCCCTTCGCGGGCTGCTTCCCGGCTCCCTTTACCATGGTCTGGACAGAAAAGAAGGTAAATAAGAAATAAGAAATAGAATAGGGAAGAAGAAAAGAAAAGAGTTTAAAAAAGTAGTTTAAAATTAACCAAAAGTAGCAGAAAACACAAAAATATAGAGCTAGAAAAATAGAGGGATAGATAATAAGTAAAATAGATTAAAAAAAACTTCAAACAAGCAAAGGATGGCAGAGATTGAGAGAGGATACAGAAAGGATGCCCAGAACCATAGCAATGAATGAAAAACAAGATGGCCGTGCCCGTTCACGACCGCGTGGGTAAGTTCGCGCGAGATTTCCCCCGTGATCACACGCGAACTTGTACTAGCGAGCCGCACACTTTGCGAGATTACACATAGTGCCCAGAAATGGAAATACGTCACGCAAACAAGATGGCCGCGCCCATGTACGACCGCTAGGGTAACTTCGCTTCATTGCGCTACAAGCGTCTCGCGAAAATGCAAAAAACCACGGGAACTAACACGCCGCAAAAAACAAATCGCATATTCGCACGAATTTGCGGCTTCCGAATTCGATCTCGCGCAAATTCGCGCCCTGCGAATCGCGCAAAATTGCAGAAAAACGATTTTTGCAAAACTGAAAGCACTCAGCAGGTGCCGGTGCAAAAGTTCAAGCTCATCATTAGTAACCATTCCCTGTAGTACTTCCTGAGGGGCCCCTCCAGAGTTCAGTTGCCTACTTGCAGCTATTCTATGACCGTGCTCTGACCCTCACAGCAGGCTCAGAGAATAGCTAAAAGTATGCCACAAAGGTCCTGTTAAAAAAATTACACTGCAACAGAAAGCAATTACAGATAAGGAAGCAGGTGCCAGACTGGAAGTTCAAATTCAGTGACACATTAATCAGCCCCTAATTCATTCATGTCAGTTGAGGCAGGGCAGGTGTGCTAACGAATTTTGCAAAACTGAAAGCACTTAGCAGGTGCAAAAGTTCAAGCTCATCATTAATCAGGAAGCACTTACAGCTAAGGAAGCAGGTGCCAGCTCAAATTCAGTGACACATTAATCAGCCCCAAATTAATTCATGTCCCTTGAGGCAGGGCAGGTGTGTTTTTCCCCCCATAATCTACAGTGATGAGCCAGAGGGTGGCAGTGATGAACCAGAGGTGGCATGGGTAAACCAGAGAATGGCAGTGGTGGAACAGAGGGTGGCAGTGGTGAAACAGAGGGTGCTGTGATGAACTAGACGTAGAAACAACATGGTCGCAACCGTTGCGACCCGACAAGTAAGTTCGCGTTTGCGAACTGGTAAAAAACCCTTGCGCACTGGCAGAAACCCTTGCGAACACACAAAAAAATCTGCAAATTCGCGGATTTTGCGGATTGCGAATACGCAAATACGCAAATTCGCGAATTGCGAATTCGCAAAATTCGCGTAATAATTTAATGTTTGATCTATCTTTACTCATTGTGTTTGTTGAGTGAGGCAGATATGCATCTCACTCATCATCATTTATCATATCCCTCCCTGTCCACTGCATTTGTCACTCACGACATAAGTGCAGCATTGTGTTGACTGTGCAATGTGAATCTGCTTCAGTTAATACAGCATTTACAACATTTTCAATGCATTGTAATCCAAACACTAGGTGCGCTTTCCTTCGCCCACTCAGTCACCTCTTCGTACTTCACTCTTTTATTCTTTCCTAAGTTTTGTCCCAGCCTACCAAAAAATTCTAAAATCCATTCTTGGTATGTGCCTCATTTTTATTGCTGTGTGAAGTGATTCATAAATATACTTCATGGTTTCTATAACAGATTTATGCCTGTTAAAAATATTTCCTTTCGACTTTCATCAACTACAGTGAATGAATAAGCCAAAGCTTAGGCACATGATGATGATCAATGACACCCCACTATTTTATAGCAAAAAATCTACCTACCCAGCATAATCCCTCTAATTTACTCTGCAGTATAGTAAGTTAAGTTTCCTTTCCTTACTGCTAAGCAAATTAATTGTTTGGAAATAATTTGTGTTAGAGCACCAGGCAACAGTGGAGTGAAGTGAGACTAAGCGCCTGATTTCAAGTTTGGTGGATGGGATACTCTGTGATAAAAGTGGCAAATATAATCTATATATCCCATTCCTTATTCCTGTAATAATGTGCATCGCTTTTCCCACAGTTTACTTGCGTAGACATGATATCTGCATTTTATATGTGGCATGTGTGACCTAGTACATTATTTATTATTTATTATTCATCTGCCTCTTTGGAGTCAGAGTAGAATTTGAAAGGCATTTGGAGAAGTAAATTGTCCACTGCAGCTTTCCCAACTGCAGACTGCAGAGAGTAGCAAAGTACCCAACTTGCTGGCTAGCATACCTCCATTCATTTAGCACACCACCTTGTACTCCATACTGCATAATGCCTTACTCGTTAATGAGAGGTAATTTATTTTTATTTTTTTACACAAAATGTTCTGTTTAGTTTTTTTCATGCCCTCTCATTAATTCCCCAGCATTGCGGTCAAGGGATTAAAAGAAAATAAATCACTCTGTTTTTTTTATCTGGTGTTATTCTACTTTAATTCTTTTCAGTCAGTGATTTTATGTGAGGTATGTGTGAGTCAGAAATGGCCTTATGACTCTCCTAATCACATCAAATTCCAATGGCCCTAGGGGAACAGCAATGTACTGCTACTGTGCCATTATTTAATTTTAAACAGGTGCTTGCACAGAGCATTTTTGCAATTTGTCTTTTTTCTTTATATAGTTACTCCTGCTGGTCCACCACCATCTCTACCACAGCAGGAGATAGCAGTCTGACTACGGTGGCAGAGGCTGGAGACTATCCAGACAGAATACTGCTGACTGGTGGCCCTGGAGAAGGAAGAGGTGGAAGCATCTGCCTCTACCCCGGGCCCCAGTTCCTCCAGGCAGCTGCAGCCTCCCAGCCAATACATCTCCGCCAGCACCGCTGCCAGCTGTCAGGGGCCTAACCACCACTGCTGCCCCTCCTGCTCAGACCACCAATTCCAGTGCCGCCTCCTGCAGCGGATGGACCAGTTTAAACACAGGAAGACCTGAATGAAGCAGAACCTTGATCACCTCTGGACCTGCATAGTTGACGCCCTCTTCTAGCCCTTTTTTTATTTTTTTGTTTTGGTTGGAGGGATTTTTGCTGAGGGTGAAGAGGGAAAGGAGTTGGGACCGGCAGTTTGTACTTTGTTGGCCAGTTTTCTTTGGACATTGGTTGGAGATTGGGGGATTTGTTTGGGGATAGGGATGGCCTGTTGTGAGGAAGAAATTGTTTTTTCTTTGTTAAAAGGTAAGGGGGAAAATGACTTTATCATACTTTATGCCTGAAGTAGTTTTTTTGTTTGACTTTTAGTTTACACTGCTGCCTTTTTGCATAGCTTACTTTTTTAAATTCCCGTATCAACGTGTATACCAGTTAGTTATAGTAAGTTATATTCCCTCGCCTTACTACCCTCTGTAAAAATCTTGACCTTTAGGGGGCTGTGCTACCATGACCTAAATTTCCTACAGCGACCTAGATAAACAATTACATATCTGCAGTATAAGTTAGTTACTTACTACCAAAACTATTTCACTTCACTCAATAGTTCTCTTGCCTGAATAGATGAAGTGATGGCTGGTACCTTTCTCTATTTTCCAAAATCTTAGTTACTTCAGGGTGCTGTTCTTAATGGTGGTTGTAGTAGTAGCAGGCTGGTGCACTAACAGGGAAGGAATCACAAGTGAGGTCCCACTCCCATCTATGTGATCTCCAATTGTAGGATTAATCAAATGATTATCAATTACAGGCAACTAAATTGAAAGAAACACACAGAGTTAGTTGGCCTTATTTGTATCATAGTTTTACAAATATTGAGACCGACTACTACGACCATGACACAACAAAGAATACCTGATAACATAAATAGCTATTGCAACTTCATCTGAGCAATGGGTAGCTAGTATTCAATTAAAACTGAAGTTTTCGAATTCCTCGAATCAGGAAAAGTGGACTCAAAGTGTGGAGTGGACAACTTTAAGCTTTTACACAATACAACGCCTGAATGATGATTCTGATGAATGATGTTCTTCTAGATCTAAATTATGGAACATTTTTATGCATAGGTGGGTAAATGGGGCCAGTGTGGGCTGTTGCGTAGGTTATAGAAGATCCCGCAGTGAGTTTGTTGCCACTTTACCCTCATCTGCCTTACCAATGTGTGAGCCATTTATGGTGTAAATTAAGTCACACCTCAATACTATCCCGGGGAAGAGGGTTAAGGTGTGATGAATGGTTGTGAAAGGGGATTCAGGGAAAGGTGTGACAATCACAAACACTACACAAAGGCAATGTTCATCCGGGCGATGTGCAGCACATCATCTTCACTCATTTATGGAAGGAAATAAAAGAAAGAGTATGCCACAGTTCAGTTAAATGCAATACAAACAGTACTTCAGACCCAGAGACCCAAATTGTTAATATATATTAACATTTTCAGCCATCTAGGTTTGAAAAATACAAATTATGGAGGAGTGAACCCACACAATACTAAAAACGTATTCTTAAAAGAAAAATTATACTGTATTGCCGTATTGGGTGGTGCACCTGCATTCTTTTCGGGTTGTGAAGAGAAGGCCTGCAGATTGGAAAACCGAAATTATATTGTAGAGTCAAGGAGACAGACAGAAGATAAGCTTCATGAGGAGTGTACCAAGAAGACTCAGAGGCAGAGCAAGGGCATAGTCTACTGCAATTATTCATTTTATGACTCATGTACCATTGATTAGCTGAGAAGTGAAAGCAAATTACATCCAATTACAGACAAGTGACTGCATATACTGGGCAGATCAATACCACAACTGGAATCATAACATTGAGCCAAACTCATACATAATGTGATGATGCGAAATCACATGTCTGTCTCCAGTTACTTACGACAGCAGACCCCTCCGTCGAACACATGATAAATGAGTTTCAAATTTGAACCAGCACACTCACTCAGCAGCATTGCATTTCATAAATTAACGTACCTCTCACCAGTCCACAGAGCTGAGTAGGCCTTTTAGAGTCATCATTATGATGGTTTCCCTAAAGTTGATAACTTCCTTCTTCTTGCTGTTGTTGAGGTAGTCCCACCCTGAGTCTTTCCATCATCCTCCTGACTGCGAGCAACAAAAATGTCCAACTCCGTTCCGACTCCCAACCCAAATGAGAGAAATTGACCTGTAGTGCACTGCTGTTGATGAAAAAGAAGAGGAACCTTGAGTTCTTTTTTGTGTAGGTTTGTGTTTGTTAACTAACAGATTGGTCTTGTCTTTAAAGAGTGTGAAGCAGAAAACAAAGGAGTGGACCTGGCAAGCCAATTACGCCAAGTGTCAAAGTGAAGGGTCAATCACCTACAGGAAAAACGATCAGCCACCAGTCCTCAAACATTGCAAATCATCACAAACAAGCTGACAAATTATAGTGGGAACTCCCTCCCTCACTGTCTGCCACCACATGAATCATCTTTAACAAACACTCATGTATCACTCATTGGTGCAATAGTTACCTGTTTCAATCCAAGCACAGTGGTACACAACTGTCGATCCACTTTGATGCATGCAACACACATTGGGCAGTCTTGTAAATCAAATATTCTGGGGCAGTCCTGCCAGGGGATGAAATAAGATAGGCATAGGATGGACACATGCATTATCTCTCCAATGTCTTTGAAGTGAATGGGGTGAGACTTCTTCACTCCACACTGGTTCAACTCCAACCCAGCCATACAGCTGTCTAAAATGGTGAGGTTGCATAAGTTAGACACAAAAAATAAAATATATAATGTTTCCCGAGCTATATCCATTTTTTTTGGGAAAAGCAGTTAGGTGATAGAAAGTTCTAAGGTGGCCAAGGCATACTCATTCAGGGAAGTAGAGTTTGTCCTCAAACGCAGGTATATTACCCAGAACTTGATCAGCTAACACCCTACTATAACCTGAACCTGACCAATCACACTCCTCCTGTGTTATGTTATTTCAGGTATGGTGTAATTCAGTGGTAAAAGATGTTGGTTCATTTTGATCATGGTCAATTTCTTCACATTTTGAGTTGAGCGACTGGTCCTTCTAACTGAGACAACTGTGCCAACTGCACTAAATACACGCTCAGCAGGTACACTGGCTACCGGACAAGCCAGACACTTTATTGCCAACCTGCTGAGCACTGGCCATTGGCACCTCTTCCCATACCATAACACCAATGGGTTTTGATCCAGATACCCCTCTGTTGGGTCATCCAGATAGTTCTGGACCATCCTCTAAATGGTCATTGGTGCTGCAACTTGCTCAGCCTCTTTTCCCTTTGACTTTGCATGCCACTTAAAACAAAAGCATTGCAGAGGTTAGGGCTGATGCTCCTGTGATTATGGTTGTTGTAGGTGTTCTTTTTGCTGGTGTTGGTTGCTGTGAGCCTACAGTGCTGCCCTCTATGAAAGTTGAAGGCTGCATCCTAGAACTTCTGCCCGGGAGTTGGCCTCTAATTTCCAGTTGTTTTTCTTCCAGGCCATTGGCTTGCTCAGCAATCCACGTCTTGTATTTTGAAACATCCCCTTCTGAAAACAAGCATTTGCAATGCAATAGGTCTTACATTAGGAAAGTTTGAGCTATTGGTCTTGTAATGGCAATTTTTTTATTTATGTGTTGGTTTTGAAAATAACGAAATTAATAGATTTGTCATTTACAATGCCAATACTTTTAACTTTTGCAAATGTGAGATCTATAGCATTTGTAATGCAACATGTTTTGTATTTACGTGACTCAGATGTATTGATATTATAAATAACAATGGCTTTTATTTTTTTAAATATTTAATACTTAAATAAAAGTTATTGTAATTTATAATGGCAATAGCTTAAACTTCAGTAAATAACTTTTGTGAAGATTATGTTCAGTGTATTTCATTGTGGCGAAAATCCAAGAACAGAAGTGAAATATTAACATATTTTTGTGACATTTGTAATAAAGCTTGACACATTGAGAGAACATATTTGAACCAGTTGTTGTAGAATAGTTGCACAGATTGATGCTGTGGTGGCGCTGAGTGATGTTGTGGTGGCGACGGGTGATGCTGTAGCGTTCAGTGATGCTGTGGTAGCGCATAGTGATGTTGTGGTGCCCCTGAGTGATGTTGTGGTGCCCCTGAGTGATGCTGTGGTGCCCCTGAGTGATGCTGTGGTGGTGCAATAGATAGAGTGAGGGAGATAGATAGATAGATAGATAGATAGATAAATAGATAGATAGATAGATAGATAGATAGATAGATAGATAGATAGATAGATAGATAGATAGATAGATAGATAGATAGATAGATAGATAGATAGATAGATAGATAGATAGATAGATAGATAGAGTGAGGACGATAGATAGAGTGAGGGCGATAGATAGATAGATAGATAGATAGATAGATTGATAGATAGATAGATAGATAGATAGATAGATAGATAGATAGATAGATAGATAGATAGATAGATAGATAGATAGATAGATAGATAGATAGATAGATAGATAGATAGATAGATAGAGTGAGGACGAAAGATAGATAGAGTGAGGGCGATAGATAGATAGATAGAGTGAGGGCGATAGATAGATAGATATATAGAGTGAGGGCGATAGATAGATAGATAGATAGATAGATAGATAGATAGATAGATAGATAGATAGATAGATAGATAGATAGATAGATAGATAGATAGATAGATAGATAGATAGATAGATAGAGTGAGGGCGATACAGTGATATAGTGAGGGCGATAGATAGAGTGAAGGCGATAGATAGATAGATAAATAGATAGCTAGATAGAGTGAGGCAGATAGATAGATTGATAAATAGATAGAGAGTAATGGCGATAGATAGAGTGAGGGCAATAGATAGATAGAGTGAGGGCGATAGATAGAGTGACGGCGATAGTTAGATAGATAGATAGAGTAAGGGCGACAGATAGATAGAGTGAGGGCGACAGATAGAGTGAGGGCGACAGATAGATAGAGTGAGGGCGACAGATAGATAGAGTGAGGGCGATAGATAGATGTGTGTGGTTGTGTGTGTGATTGTGTGTGTGTGGTTGTGTGTGTGTGTGGTTGTGTGTGTTTGGTTGTGTGTGTGGTTGTGTGTGTGTGGTTGTGTGTGGTTGCATGTATGTGTGGTTGTGTGTGTGGTTGGGTGTGATTGTGTGTGTGTGGTTGTGTGTGCGATTGTGTGTGTGGTGTAGTTGTGTGTGTTCATGTGGTTGTGTGTGTGGTTGTATGTGTGTGTGTGTGCATGGTTGTATGTATGTGTGTGTGCGGTTAGAGAAGGATGCATGTGGAAGAGAGCAGAAGATCAGCACAGCAGAAGAGAACAGGGAGTTAAAGAAGGAGGCGGGTGGAAGAGAGCAGCAGATCAGCACAGGAGAAGAGAACGGAGTTATAGAAAGAGGTGGGTGGAAGAGAGCAGCAGATCAGCACGGGAGAAGAAAACAGGGAGTTGGAGAAGGGGGAGTGGAAGAGAGCAGCAGATCAGCATGGGCACAGAGCATCGCTGTTTAAGTGGGTTAAGTTGAGAGTTGCATTAATTAATCTGCTTTTAAGGACCCTGCAATAGTGTCACTTTCATGGAGTAAGTGCTTTAATGTAGTGTGCGTCACCTGCCTACAAATAGTGTGAGAGACGAGTGATTAACGCGGGAGTCGGTAGTGCAGTATTTCGGGGAATGCACTGCCAGATTCCACAAAGGGTTGAGGCTAATGTGGAGAGCAGGAAGTACAATTGCGGAAATGGTGGTAGAGAGTGCAAACCGGTGTTAGAGGTCGTAAGTGAGAGGTGGGAAAGTTAAACAAAGAAAGAAAAAGTAGTTAATAAGAAAAAGCAGTTGCACATCTACTTCATTCGTTTGTGCTATGTTCCATTCACCCTAGCAACCCAGAACGATGAAAAAAAACTAGGCGAGGGATGAGGGAGGGTGTCTAAACATTTGAGGATGTCTATAGGTCTCGGTTTCGCCACAGAGAGTGAGACCTGGTGACCTGGGGTGGAAAGTGGGGAGGAGTTGAATGGGAGGTGCTGACATTGAGATGGTACAGAAAAGGGGGTGGTGATGAACAGAGTGTCTGAATTAAGCAGACCACTCTTACCCAGTCCAAAGATCAGGGCTTGATCCATCACCGTTATTTATCTCACTGCCCCATCCCAGCTCAGAACCTGGCTATATGCAAATTAGTCTGTCCCTGGCCCAGTGCATCATGGGAACAGGGCAGACCAAACTACAAAGCCAATTCTTCACCAGAAAGGAGACAAGCTACCGGGGACCGGTTTCTGGCATTTCAGCCTCTTCGGCCCGGCTTGCTTGAATCCTGATGGAGCAGTGAGAAAGGGACTCATGTCTGAGTATACCCTGCCACACCTATAGTGGCCAAAAACGATACAGAAAAGGGGGTGGTGATGAACAGAGTGTCTGAATTAAGCAGACCACTCTTACCCAGTCCAAAGATCAGGGCTTGATCCATCACCGTTATTTATCTCACTGCCCCATCCCAGCTCAGAACCTGGCTATATGCAAATTAGTCTGTCCCTGGCCCAGTGCATCATGGGAACAGGGCAGACCAAACTACAAAGCCAATTCTTCACCAGAAAGGAGACAAGCTACCGGGGACCGGTTTCTGGCATTTCAGCCTCTTCGGCCCGGCTTGCTTGAATCCTGATGGAGCAGTGAGAAAGGGACTCATGTCTGAGTATACCCTGCCACACCTATAGTGGCCAAAAATGATACAGAAAAGGGGGTGGTGATGAACAGAGTGTCTGAATTAAGCAGACCACTCTTACCCAGTCCAAAGATCAGGGCTTGATCCATCACCGTTATTTATCTCACTGCCCCATCCCAGCTCAGAACCTGGCTATATGCAAATTAGTCTGTCCCTGGCCCAGTGCATCATGGGAACAGGGCAGACCAAACTACAAAGCCAATTCTTCACCAGAAAGGAGACAAGCTACCGGGGACCGGTTTCTGGCATTTCAGCCTCTTCGGCCCGGCTTGCTTGAATCCTGATGGAGCAGTGAGAAAGGGACTCATGTCTGAGTATACCCTGCCACACCTATAGTGGCCAAAAACGATACAGAAAAGGGGGTGGTGATGAACAGAGTGTCTGAATTAAGCAGACCACTCTTACCCAGTCCAAAGATCAGGGCTTGATCCATCACCGTTATTTATCTCACTGCCCCATCCCAGCTCAGAACCTGGCTATATGCAAATTAGTCTGTCCCTGGCCCAGTGCATCATGGGAACAGGGCAGACCAAACTACAAAGCCAATTCTTCACCAGAAAGGAGACAAGCTACCGGGGACCGGTTTCTGGCATTTCAGCCTCTTCGGCCCGGCTTGCTGGAATCCTGATGGAGCAGTGAGAAAGGAACTCATGTCTGAGTATACCCTGCCACACCTATAGTGGCCAAAAATGATACAGAAAAGGGGGTGGTGATGAACAGAGTGTCTGAATTAAGCAGACCACTCTTACCCAGTCCAAAGATCAGGGCTTGATCCATCACCGTTATTTATCTCACTGCCCCATCCCAGCTCAGAACCTGGCTATATGCAAATTAGTCTGTCCCTGGCCCAGTGCATCATGGGAACAGGGCAGACCAAACTACAAAGCCAATTCTTCACCAGAAAGGAGACAAGCTACCGGGGACCGGTTTCTGGCATTTCAGCCTCTTCGGCCCGGCTTGCTTGAATCCTGATGGAGCAGTGAGAAAGGGACTCATGTCTGAGTATACCCTGCCACACCTATAGTGGCCAAAAACGATACAGAAAAGGGGGTGGTGATGAACAGAGTGTCTGAATTAAGCAGACCACTCTTACCCAGTCCAAAGATCAGGGCTTGATCCATCACCGTTATTTATCTCACTGCCCCATCCCAGCTCAGAACCTGGCTATATGCAAATTAGTCTGTCCCTGGCCCAGTGCATCATGGGAACAGGGCAGACCAAACTACAAAGCCAATTCTTCACCAGAAAGGAGACAAGCTACCGGGGACCGGTTTCTGGCATTTCAGCCTCTTCGGCCCGGCTTGCTTGAATCCTGATGGAGCAGTGAGAAAGGGACTCATGTCTGAGTATACCCTGCCACACCTATAGTGGCCAAACGATACAGAAAAGGGGGTGGTGATGAACAGAGTGTCTGAATTAAGCAGACCACTCTTACCCAGTCCAAAGATCAGGGCTTGATCCATCACCGTTATTTATCTCACTGCCCCATCCCAGCTCAGAACCTGGCTATATGCAAATTAGTCTGTCCCTGGCCCAGTGCATCATGGGAACAGGGCAGACCAAACTACAAAGCCAATTCTTCACCAGAAAGGAGACAAGCTACCGGGGACCGGTTTCTGGCATTTCAGCCTCTTCGGCCCGGCTTGCTTGAATCCTGATGGAGCAGTGAGAAAGGGACTCATGTCTGAGTATACCCTGCCACACCTATAGTGGCCAAAAACGATACAGAAAAGGGGGTGGTGATGAACAGAGTGTCTGAATTAAGCAGACCACTCTTACCCAGTCCAAAGATCAGGGCTTGATCCATCACCGTTATTTATCTCACTGCCCCATCCCAGCTCAGAACCTGGCTATATGCAAATTAGTCTGTCCCTGGCCCAGTGCATCATGGGAACAGGGCAGACCAAACTACAAAGCCAATTCTTCACCAGAAAGGAGACAAGCTACCGGGGACCGGTTTCTGGCATTTCAGCCTCTTCGGCCCGGCTTGCTTGAATCCTGATGGAGCAGTGAGAAAGGGACTCATGTCTGAGTATACCCTGCCACACCTATAGTGGCCAAAAACAATACAGAAAAGGGGGTGGTGATGAACAGAGTGTCTGAATTAAGCAGACCACTCTTACCCAGTCCAAAGATCAGGGCTTGATCCATCACCGTTATTTATCTCACTGCCCCATCCCAGCTCAGAACCTGGCTATATGCAAATTAGTCTGTCCCTGGCCCAGTGCATCATGGGAACAGGGCAGACCAAACTACAAAGCCAATTCTTCACCAGAAAGGAGACAAGCTACCGGGGACCGGTTTCTGGCATTTCAGCCTCTTCGGCCCGGCTTGCTTGAATCCTGATGGAGCAGTGAGAAAGGGACTCATGTCTGAGTATACCCTGCCACACCTATAGTGGCCAAAAACGATACAGAAAAGGGGGTGGTGATGAACAGAGTGTCTGAATTAAGCAGGCCACTCTTACCCAGTCCAAAGATCAGGGCTTGATCCATCACCGTTATTTATCTCACTGCCCCATCCCAGCTCAGAACCTGGCTATATGCAAATTAGTCTGTCCCTGGCCCAGTGCATCATGGGAACAGGGCAGACCAAACTACAAAGCCAATTCTTCACCAGAAAGGAGACAAGCTACCGGGGACCGGTTTCTGGCATTTCAGCCTCTTCGGCCCGGCTTGCTTGAATCCTGATGGAGCAGTGAGAAAGGGACTCATGTCTGAGTATACCCTGCCACACCTATAGTGGCCAAAAACGATACAGAAAAGGGGGTGGTGATGAACAGAGTGTCTGAATTAAGCAGACCACTCTTACCCAGTCCAAAGATCAGGGCTTGATCCATCACCGTTATTTATCTCACTGCCCCATCCCAGCTCAGAACCTGGCTATATGCAAATTAGTCTGTCCCTGGCCCAGTGCATCATGGGAACAGGGCAGACCAAACTACAAAGCCAATTCTTCACCAGAAAGGAGACAAGCTACCGGGGACCGGTTTCTGGCATTTCAGCCTCTTCGGCCCGGCTTGCTTGAATCCTGATGGAGCAGTGAGAAAGGGACTCATGTCTGAGTATACCCTGCCACACCTATAGTGGCCAAAAACGATACAGAAAAGGGGGTGGTGATGAACAGAGTGTCTGAATTAAGCAGACCACTCTTACCCAGTCCAAAGATCAGGGCTTGATCCATCACCGTTATTTATCTCACTGCCCCATCCCAGCTCAGAACCTGGCTATATGCAAATTAGTCTGTCCCTGGCCCAGTGCATCATGGGAACAGGGCAGACCAAACTACAAAGCCAATTCTTCACCAGAAAGGAGACAAGCTACCGGGGACCGGTTTCTGGCATTTCAGCCTCTTCGGCCCGGCTTGCTTGAATCCTGATGGAGCAGTGAGAAAGGGACTCATGTCTGAGTATACCCTGCCACACCTATAGTGGCCAAAAACGATACAGAAAAGGGGGTGGTGATGAACAGAGTGTCTGAATTAAGCAGACCACTCTTACCCAGTCCAAAGATCAGGGCTTGATCCATCACCGTTATTTATCTCACTGCCCCATCCCAGCTCAGAACCTGGCTATATGCAAATTAGTCTGTCCCTGGCCCAGTGCATCATGGGAACAGGGCAGACCAAACTACAAAGCCAATTCTTCACCAGAAAGGAGACAAGCTACCGGGGACCGGTTTCTGGCATTTCAGCCTCTTCGGCCCGGCTTGCTTGAATCCTGATGGAGCAGTGAGAAAGGGACTCATGTCTGAGTATACCCTGCCACACCTATAGTGGCCAAAAACGATACAGAAAAGGGGGTGGTGATGAACAGAGTGTCTGAATTAAGCAGACCACTCTTACCCAGTCCAAAGATCAGGGCTTGATCCATCACCGTTATTTATCTCACTGCCCCATCCCAGCTCAGAACCTGGCTATATGCAAATTAGTCTGTCCCTGGCCCAGTGCATCATGGGAACAGGGCAGACCAAACTACAAAGCCAATTCTTCACCAGAAAGGAGACAAGCTACCGGGGACCGGTTTCTGGCATTTCAGCCTCTTCGGCCCGGCTTGCTTGAATCCTGATGGAGCAGTGAGAAAGGGACTCATGTCTGAGTATACCCTGCCACACCTATAGTGGCCAAAAACGATACAGAAAAGGGGGTGGTGATGAACAGAGTGTCTGAATTAAGCAGACCACTCTTAACCAGTCCAAAGATCAGGGCTTGATCCATCACCGTTATTTATCTCACTGCCCCATCCCAGCTCAGAACCTGGCTATATGCAAATTAGTCTGTCCCTGGCCCAGTGCATCATGGGAACTTGGCAGACCAAACTACAAAGCCAATTCTTCACCAGAAAGGAGACAAGCTACCGGGGACCGGTTTCTGGCATTTCAGCCTCTTCGGCCCGGCTTGCTTGAATCCTGATGGAGCAGTGAGAAAGGGACTCATGTCTGAGTATACCCTGCCACACCTATAGTGGCCAAAAACGATACAGAAAAGGGGGTGGTGATGAACAGAGTGTCTGAATTAAGCAGACCACTCTTACCCAGTCCAAAGATCAGGGCTTGATCCATCACCGTTATTTATCTCACTGCCCCATCCCAGCTCAGAACCTGGCTATATGCAAATTAGTCTGTCCCTGGCCCAGTGCATCATGGGAACAGGGCAGACCAAACTACAAAGCCAATTCTTCACCAGAAAGGAGACAAGCTACCGGGGACCGGTTTCTGGCATTTCAGCCTCTTCGGCCCGGCTTGCTTGAATCCTGATGGAGCAGTGAGAAAGGGACTCATGTCTGAGTATACCCTGCCACACCTATAGTGGCCAAAAACGATACAGAAAAGGGGGTGGTGATGAACAGAGTGTCTGAATTAAGCAGACCACTCTTACCCAGTCCAAAGATCAGGGCTTGATCCATCACCGTTATTTATCTCACTGCCCCATCCCAGCTCAGAACCTGGCTATATGCAAATTAGTCTGTCCCTGGCCCAGTGCATCATGGGAACAGGGCAGACCAAACTACAAAGCCAATTCTTCACCAGAAAGGAGACAAGCTACCGGGGACCGGTTTCTGGCATTTCAGCCTCTTCGGCCCGGCTTGCTTGAATCTTGATGGAGCAGTGAGAAAGGGACTCATGTCTGAGTATACCCTGCCACACCTATAGTGGCCAAAAACGATACAGAAAAGGGGGTGGTGATGAACAGAGTGTCTGAATTAAGCAGACCACTCTTACCCAGTCCAAAGATCAGGGCTTGATCCATCACCGTTATTTATCTCACTGCCCCATCCCAGCTCAGAACCTGGCTATATGCAAATTAGTCTGTCCCTGGCCCAGTGCATCATGGGAACAGGGCAGACCAAACTACAAAGCCAATTCTTCACCAGAAAGGAGACAAGCTACCGGGGACCGGTTTCTGGCATTTCAGCCTCTTCGGCCCGGCTTGCTTGAATCCTGATGGAGCAGTGAGAAAGGGACTCATGTCTGAGTATA
Source organism: Lissotriton helveticus (assembly GCF_964261635.1). Taxonomy (NCBI): domain Eukaryota; kingdom Metazoa; phylum Chordata; class Amphibia; order Caudata; family Salamandridae; genus Lissotriton; species Lissotriton helveticus. The sequence goes on along the minus strand of NC_136072.1, from coordinate 907,375,768 downwards.
CCCTGCCACACCTATAGTGGCCAAAAACGATACAGAAAAGGGGGTGGTGATGAACAGAGTGTCTGAATTAAGCAGACCACTCTTACCCAGTCCAAAGATCAGGGCTTGATCCATCACCGTTATTTATCTCACTGCCCCATCCCAGCTCAGAACCTGGCTATATGCAAATTAGTCTGTCCCTGGCCCAGTGCATCATGGGAACAGGGCAGACCAAACTACAAAGCCAATTCTTCACCAGAAAGGAGACAAGCTACCGGGGACCGGTTTCTGGCATTTCAGCCTCTTCGGCCCGGCTTGCTTGAATCCTGATGGAGCAGTGAGAAAGGGACTCATGTCTGAGTATACCCTGCCACACCTATAGTGGCCAAAAACGATACAGAAAAGGGGGTGGTGATGAACAGAGTGTCTGAATTAAGCAGACCACTCTTACCCAGTCCAAAGATCAGGGCTTGATCCATCACCGTTATTTATCTCACTGCCCCATCCCAGCTCAGAACCTGGCTATATGCAAATTAGTCTGTCCCTGGCCCAGTGCATCATGGGAACAGGGCAGACCAAACTACAAAGCCAATACTTCACCAGAAAGGAGACAAGCTACCGGGGACCGGTTTCTGGCATTTCAGCCTCTTTGGCCCGACTTGCTTGAATCCTGATGGAGCAGTGAGAAAGGAACTCATGTCTGAGTATACCCTGCCACACCTATAGTGGCCAAAAATGATACAGAAAAGGGGGTGGTGATGAACAGAGTGTCTGAATTAAGCAGACCACTCTTACCCAGTCCAAAGATCAGGGCTTGATCCATCACCGTTATTTATCTCACTGCCCCATCCCAGCTCAGAACCTGGCTATATGCAAATTAGTCAGCCCCTGGCCCAGTGCATCATGGGAACAGGGCAGACCAAACTACAAAGCCAATTCTTCACCAGAAAGGAGACAAGCTACCGGGGACCGGTTTCTGGCATTTCAGCCTCTTCGGCCCGGCTTGCTTGAATCCTGATGGAGCAGTGAGAAAGGGACTCATGTCTGAGTATACCCTGCCACACCTATAGTGGCCAAAAACGATACAGAAAAGGGGGTGGTGATGAACAGAGTGTCTGAATTAAGCAGACCACTCTTACCCAGTCCAAAGATCAGGGCTTGATCCATCACCGTTATTTATCTCACTGCCCCATCCCAGCTCAGAACCTGGCTATATGCAAATTAGTCTGTCCCTGGCCCAGTGCATCATGGGAACAGGGCAGACCAAACTACAAAGCCAATTCTTCACCAGAAAGGAGACAAGCTACCGGGGACCGGTTTCTGGCATTTCAGCCTCTTCGGCCCGGCTTGCTTGAATCCTGATGGAGCAGTGAGAAAGGGACTCATGTCTGAGTATACCCTGCCACACCTATAGTGGCCAAAAACGATACAGAAAAGGGGGTGGTGATGAACAGAGTGTCTGAATTAAGCAGACCACTCTTACCCAGTCCAAAGATCAGGGCTTGATCCATCACCGTTATTTATCTCACTGCCCCATCCCAGCTCAGAACCTGGCTATATGCAAATTAGTCTGTCCCTGGCCCAGTGCATCATGGGAACAGGGCAGACCAAACTACAAAGCCAATTCTTCACCAGAAAGGAGACAAGCTACCGGGGACCGGTTTCTGGCATTTCAGCCTCTTCGGCCCGGCTTGCTTGAATCCTGATGGAGCAGTGAGAAAGGGACTCATGTCTGAGTATACCCTGCCACACCTATAGTGGCCAAAAACGATACAGAAAAGGGGGTGGTGATGAACAGAGTGTCTGAATTAAGCAGACCACTCTTACCCAGTCCAAAGATCAGGGCTTGATCCATCACCGTTATTTATCTCACTGCCCCATCCCAGCTCAGAACCTGGCTATATGCAAATTAGTCTGTCCCTGGCCCAGTGCATCATGGGAACAGGGCAGACCAAACTACAAAGCCAATTCTTCACCAGAAAGGAGACAAGCTACCGGGGACCGGTTTCTGGCATTTCAGCCTCTTCGGCCCGGCTTGCTTGAATCCTGATGGAGCAGTGAGAAAGGGACTCATGTCTGAGTATACCCTGCCACACCTATAGTGGCCAAAAACGATACAGAAAAGGGGGTGGTGATGAACAGAGTGTCTGAATTAAGCAGACCACTCTTACCCAGTCCAAAGATCAGGGCTTGATCCATCACCGTTATTTATCTCACTGCCCCATCCCAGCTCAGAACCTGGCTATATGCAAATTAGTCTGTCCCTGGCCCAGTGCATCATGGGAACAGGGCAGACCAAACTACAAAGCCAATTCTTCACCAGAAAGGAGACAAGCTACCGGGGACCGGTTTCTGGCATTTCAGCCTCTTCGGCCCGGCTTGCTTGAATCCTGATGGAGCAGTGAGAAAGGGACTCATGTCTGAGTATACCCTGCCACACCTATAGTGGCCAAAAACGATACAGAAAAGGGGGTGGTGATGAACAGAGTGTCTGAATTAAGCAGACCACTCTTACCCAGTCCAAAGATCAGGGCTTGATCCATCACCGTTATTTATCTCACTGCCCCATCCCAGCTCAGAACCTGGCTATATGCAAATTAGTCTGTCCCTGGCCCAGTGCATCATGGGAACAGGGCAGACCAAACTACAAAGCCAATTCTTCACCAGAAAGGAGACAAGCTACCGGGGACCGGTTTCTGGCATTTCAGCCTCTTCGGCCCGGCTTGCTTGAATCCTGATGGAGCAGTGAGAAAGGGACTCATGTCTGAGTATACCCTGCCACACCTATAGTGGCCAAAAACGATACAGAAAAGGGGGTGGTGATGAACAGAGTGTCTGAATTAAGCAGACCACTCTTACCCAGTCCAAAGATCAGGGCTTGATCCATCACCATTATTTATCTCACTGCCCCATCCCAGCTCAGAACCTGGCTATATGCAAATTAGTCTGTCCCTGGCCCAGTGCATCATGGGAACAGGGCAGACCAAACTACAAAGCCAATTCTTCACCAGAAAGGAGACAAGCTACCGGGGACCGGTTTCTGGCATTTCAGCCTCTTCGGCCCGGCTTGCTTGAATCCTGATGGAGCAGTGAGAAAGGGACTCATGTCTGAGTATACCCTGCCACACCTATAGTGGCCAAAAACGATACAGAAAAGGGGGTGGTGATGAACAGAGTGTCTGAATTAAGCAGACCACTCTTACCCAGTCCAAAGATCAGGGCTTGATCCATCACCGTTATTTATCTCACTGCCCCATCCCAGCTCAGAACCTGGCTATATGCAAATTAGTCTGTCCCTGGCCCAGTGCATCATGGGAACAGGGCAGACCAAACTACAAAGCCAATTCTTCACCAGAAAGGAGACAAGCTACCGGGGACCGGTTTCTGGCATTTCAGCCTCTTCGGCCCGGCTTGCTTGAATCCTGATGGAGCAGTGAGAAAGGGACTCATGTCTGAGTATACCCTGCCACACCTATAGTGGCCAAAAACGATACAGAAAAGGGGGTGGTGATGAACAGAGTGTCTGAATTAAGCAGACCACTCTTACCCAGTCCAAAGATCAGGGCTTGATCCATCACCGTTATTTATCTCACTGCCCCATCCCAGCTCAGAACCTGGCTATATGCAAATTAGTCTGTCCCTGGCCCAGTGCATCATGGGAACAGGGCAGACCAAACTACAAAGCCAATTCTTCACCAGAAAGGAGACAAGCTACCGGGGACCGGTTTCTGGCATTTCAGCCTCTTCGGCCCGGCTTGCTTGAATCCTGATGGAGCAGTGAGAAAGGAACTCATGTCTGAGTATACCCTGCCACACCTATAGTGGCCAAAAATGATACAGAAAAGGGGGTGGTGATGAACAGAGTGTCTGAATTAAGCAGACCACTCTTACCCAGTCCAAAGATCAGGGCTTGATCCATCACCGTTATTTATCTCACTGCCCCATCCCAGCTCAGAACCTGGCTATATGCAAATTAGTCTGTCCCTGGCCCAGTGCATCATGGGAACAGGGCAGACCAAACTACAAAGCCAATTCTTCACCAGAAAGGAGACAAGCTACCGGGGACCGGTTTCTGGCATTTCAGCCTCTTCGGCCCGGCTTGCTTGAATCCTGATGGAGCAGTGAGAAAGGGACTCATGTCTGAGTATACCCTGCCACACCTATAGTGGCCAAAAACGATACAGAAAAGGGGGTGGTGATGAACAGAGTGTCTGAATTAAGCAGACCACTCTTACCCAGTCCAAAGATCAGGGCTTGATCCATCACCGTTATTTATCTCACTGCCCCATCCCAGCTCAGAACCTGGCTATATGCAAATTAGTCTGTCCCTGGCCCAGTGCATCATGGGAACAGGGCAGACCAAACTACAAAGCCAATTCTTCACCAGAAAGGAGACAAGCTACCGGGGACCGGTTTCTGGCATTTCAGCCTCTTCGGCCCGGCTTGCTTGAATCCTGATGGAGCAGTGAGAAAGGGACTCATGTCTGAGTATACCCTGCCACACCTATAGTGGCCAAAAACGATACAGAAAAGGGGGTGGTGATGAACAGAGTGTCTGAATTAAGCAGACCACTCTTACCCAGTCCAAAGATCAGGGCTTGATCCATCACCGTTATTTATCTCACTGCCCCATCCCAGCTCAGAACCTGGCTATATGCAAATTAGTCTGTCCCTGGCCCAGTGCATCATGGGAACAGGGCAGACCAAACTACAAAGCCAATTCTTCACCAGAAAGGAGACAAGCTACCGGGGACCGGTTTCTGGCATTTCAGCCTCTTCGGCCCGGCTTGCTTGAATCCTGATGGAGCAGTGAGAAAGGGACTCATGTCTGAGTATACCCTGCCACACCTATAGTGGCCAAAAACGATACAGAAAAGGGGGTGGTGATGAACAGAGTGTCTGAATTAAGCAGACCACTCTTACCCAGTCCAAAGATCAGGGCTTGATCCATCACCGTTATTTATCTCACTGCCCCATCCCAGCTCAGAACCTGGCTATATGCAAATTAGTCTGTCCCTGGCCCAGTGCATCATGGGAACAGGGCAGACCAAACTACAAAGCCAATTCTTCACCAGAAAGGAGACAAGCTACCGGGGACCGGTTTCTGGCATTTCAGCCTCTTCGGCCCGGCTTGCTTGAATCCTGATGGAGCAGTGAGAAAGGGACTCATGTCTGAGTATACCCTGCCACACCTATAGTGGCCAAAAACGATACAGAAAAGGGGGTGGTGATGAACAGAGTGTCTGAATTAAGCAGACCACTCTTACCCAGTCCAAAGATCAGGGCTTGATCCATCACCGTTATTTATCTCACTGCCCCATCCCAGCTCAGAACCTGGCTATATGCAAATTAGTCTGTCCCTGGCCCAGTGCATCATGGGAACAGGGCAGACCAAACTACAAAGCCAATTCTTCACCAGAAAGGAGACAAGCTACCGGGGACCGGTTTCTGGCATTTCAGCCTCTTCGGCCCGGCTTGCTTGAATCCTGATGGAGCAGTGAGAAAGGGACTCATGTCTGAGTATACCCTGCCACACCTATAGTGGCCAAAAACGATACAGAAAAGGGGGTGGTGATGAACAGAGTGTCTGAATTAAGCAGACCACTCTTACCCAGTCCAAAGATCAGGGCTTGATCCATCACCGTTATTTATCTCACTGCCCCATCCCAGCTCAGAACCTGGCTATATGCAAATTAGTCTGTCCCTGGCCCAGTGCATCATGGGAACAGGGCAGACCAAACTACAAAGCCAATTCTTCACCAGAAAGGAGACAAGCTACCGGGGACCGGTTTCTGGCATTTCAGCCTCTTCGGCCCGGCTTGCTTGAATCCTGATGGAGCAGTGAGAAAGGGACTCATGTCTGAGTATACCCTGCCACACCTATAGTGGCCAAAAACGATACAGAAAAGGGGGTGGTGATGAACAGAGTGTCTGAATTAAGCAGACCACTCTTACCCAGTCCAAAGATCAGGGCTTGATCCATCACCGTTATTTATCTCACTGCCCCATCCCAGCTCAGAACCTGGCTATATGCAAATTAGTCTGTCCCTGGCCCAGTGCATCATGGGAACAGGGCAGACCAAACTACAAAGCCAATTCTTCACCAGAAAGGAGACAAGCTACCGGGGACCGGTTTCTGGCATTTCAGCCTCTTCGGCCCGGCTTGCTTGAATCCTGATGGAGCAGTGAGAAAGGGACTCATGTCTGAGTATACCCTGCCACACCTATAGTGGCCAAAAACGATACAGAAAAGGGGGTGGTGATGAACAGAGTGTCTGAATTAAGCAGACCACTCTTACCCAGTCCAAAGATCAGGGCTTGATCCATCACCGTTATTTATCTCACTGCCCCATCCCAGCTCAGAACCTGGCTATATGCAAATAAGTCTGTCCCTGGCCCAGTGCATCATGGGAACAGGGCAGACCAAACTACAAAGCCAATTCTTCACCAGAAAGGAGACAAGCTACCGGGGACCGGTTTCTGGCATTTCAGCCTCTTCGGCCCGGCTTGCTTGAATCCTGATGGAGCAGTGAGAAAGGGACTCATGTCTGAGTATACCCTGCCACACCTATAGTGGCCAAAAACGATACAGAAAAGGGGGTGGTGATGAACAGAGTGTCTGAATTAAGCAGACCACTCTTACCCAGTCCAAAGATCAGGGCTTGATCCATCACCGTTATTTATCTCACTGCCCCATCCCAGCTCAGAACCTGGCTATATGCAAATTAGTCTGTCCCTGGCCCAGTGCATCATGGGAACAGGGCAGACCAAACTACAAAGCCAATTCTTCACCAGAAAGGAGACAAGCTACCGGGGACCGGTTTCTGGCATTTCAGCCTCTTCGGCCCGGCTTGCTTGAATCCTGATGGAGCAGTGAGAAAGGGACTCATGTCTGAGTATACCCTGCCACACCTATAGTGGCCAAAAACGATACAGAAAAGGGGGTGGTGATGAACAGAGTGTCTGAATTAAGCAGACCACTCTTACCCAGTCCAAAGATCAGGGCTTGATCCATCACCGTTATTTATCTCACTGCCCCATCCCAGCTCAGAACCTGGCTATATGCAAATTAGTCTGTCCCTGGCCCAGTGCATCATGGGAACAGGGCAGACCAAACTACAAAGCCAATTCTTCACCAGAAAGGAGACAAGCTACCGGGGACCGGTTTCTGGCATTTCAGCCTCTTCGGCCCGGCTTGCTTGAATCCTGATGGAGCAGTGAGAAAGGGACTCATGTCTGAGTATACCCTGCCACACCTATAGTGGCCAAAAACGATACAGAAAAGGGGGTGGTGATGAACAGAGTGTCTGAATTAAGCAGACCACTCTTAACCAGTCCAAAGATCAGGGCTTGATCCATCACCGTTATTTATCTCACTGCCCCATCCCAGCTCAGAACCTGGCTATATGCAAATTAGTCTGTCCCTGGCCCAGTGCATCATGGGAACTTGGCAGACCAAACTACAAAGCCAATTCTTCACCAGAAAGGAGACAAGCTACCGGGGACCGGTTTCTGGCATTTCAGCCTCTTCGGCCCGGCTTGCTTGAATCCTGATGGAGCAGTGAGAAAGGGACTCATGTCTGAGTATACCCTGCCACACCTATAGTGGCCAAAAACGATACAGAAAAGGGGGTGGTGATGAACAGAGTGTCTGAATTAAGCAGACCACTCTTACCCAGTCCAAAGATCAGGGCTTGATCCATCACCGTTATTTATCTCACTGCCCCATCCCAGCTCAGAACCTGGCTATATGCAAATTAGTCTGTCCCTGGCCCAGTGCATCATGGGAACAGGGCAGACCAAACTACAAAGCCAATTCTTCACCAGAAAGGAGACAAGCTACCGGGGACCGGTTTCTGGCATTTCAGCCTCTTCGGCCCGGCTTGCTTGAATCCTGATGGAGCAGTGAGAAAGGGACTCATGTCTGAGTATACCCTGCCACACCTATAGTGGCCAAAAACGATACAGAAAAGGGGGTGGTGATGAACAGAGTGTCTGAATTAAGCAGACCACTCTTACCCAGTCCAAAGATCAGGGCTTGATCCATCACCGTTATTTATCTCACTGCCCCATCCCAGCTCAGAACCTGGCTATATGCAAATTAGTCTGTCCCTGGCCCAGTGCATCATGGGAACAGGGCAGACCAAACTACAAAGCCAATTCTTCACCAGAAAGGAGACAAGCTACCGGGGACCGGTTTCTGGCATTTCAGCCTCTTCGGCCCGGCTTGCTTGAATCCTGATGGAGCAGTGAGAAAGGGACTCATGTCTGAGTATACCCTGCCACACCTATAGTGGCCAAAAACGATACAGAAAAGGGGGTGGTGATGAACAGAGTGTCTGAATTAAGCAGACCACTCTTACCCAGTCCAAAGATCAGGGCTTGATCCATCCCAGCTCAGAACCTGGCTATATGCAAATTAGTCTGTCCCTGGCCCAGTGCATCATGGGAACAGGGCAGACCAAACTACAAAGCCAATTCTTCACCAGAAAGGAGACAAGCTACCGGGGACCGGTTTCTGGCATTTCAGCCTCTTCGGCCCGGCTTGCTTGAATCCTGATGGAGCAGTGAGAAAGGGACTCATGTCTGAGTATACCCTGCCACACCTATAGTGGCCAAAAACGATACAGAAAAGGGGGTGGTGATGAACAGAGTGTCTGAATTAAGCAGACCACTCTTACCCAGTCCAAAGATCAGGGCTTGATCCATCACCGTTATTTATCTCACTGCCCCATCCCAGCTCAGAACCTGGCTATATGCAAATTAGTCTGTCCCTGGCCCAGTGCATCATGGGAACAGGGCAGACCAAACTACAAAGCCAATTCTTCACCAGAAAGGAGACAAGCTACCGGGGACCGGTTTCTGGCATTTCAGCCTCTTCGGCCCGGCTTGCTTGAATCCTGATGGAGCAGTGAGAAAGGGACTCATGTCTGAGTATACCCTGCCACACCTATAGTGGCCAAAAACGATACAGAAAAGGGGGTGGTGATGAACAGAGTGTCTGAATTAAGCAGACCACTCTTACCCAGTCCAAAGATCAGGGCTTGATCCATCACCGTTATTTATCTCACTGCCCCATCCCAGCTCAGAACCTGGCTATATGCAAATTAGTCTGTCCCTGGCCCAGTGCATCATGGGAACATGAGATGAGGGCTGAGTGCAGGGTGGGGGCTATGCTCTGCAGTAATGGATTCTTTCCTCCCATGAGTGAATCATCTTTACTCACACTTGATTTGTGCTTTGAGTCGTCTTCCAAAATGAAATAGTTCGCATACTTTCAAACCTTGTAAGATTAGCTGTTATCTCGGTGTGTGCAGGCACCTTCTGTCTGACCCGGCCTTGTCTTGGCCCGGCTTCCAGTGGACAAGTGGACCCTTTGTGCCGTCTGCAGCGGTGGGAGGGATGGCTGTGAAGGCCAGGCAGGCGCCCCCTCTGATGGAGATGTGTCCTCTGTGTTCACCACAGGCTGGTCAAACCTCCCACATTCCTATCTGGGTAAATATGTAGCATTCCAAGTGAGCTATCTGGGTAAATATGTAGCATTCCAAGTGAGCATACGTTTTTTTTTTCTTGAGTTTGTAAACTGTAATAAAGTAATCTGTTTATTGATTGTTCGAACAGCCTACAAATTGCGTTACACGTTATGCTAGTGTTTTTTTATTTGGTAACTCGACAAAGAGTCGCAAAATGACTGACTAAATGCACACGTTTGTGTTGGTAGTATGTGCCTCTCAGGAGTGCAGAATGACGGACAACATGCACACCTTTGTGTTGGTAGTCTGTGCCTCCAGGTGAGGTGAGGTGACGCACTCCCCCTTGCACACTTCAAAGCGTGGCAGTACGTGTGATCATCCGCCGAGCTGCTGATGGATGGATGCTAATGGCAGGCTCGTAACTCTGCTCTCCCGCTCTGCATGGCTGTGCCCATTTCCTGCGAGTATCATTAAGTGCGACCACATTTATCCAGTTCATGCACTCAGGTGCTCATAAATAAGAAGTCCAACACCTCTGTACTTATTTTGAATTGTGACCCGGGGCGTGGTCAGTGTGCCGGGAGGGGGCCAGGAGGGGTTGAACTATCGGATTTCAAAGTGGCAAACCCTTCGCTTGCCTTATGGAGCAATGCTTTGTAAAAACATGAATGAACTTTGTAAATGTATAATTTAAGAGTTATTGTATCAATGCTGCACCAGTTTTTTTAAATTTATTTTTATCGCTCTTGTCGCTCTGCACAAATACTGCTCTCCTGGCCCTGCGCAGCCTGCTTTCAAGATTATTTTCAGACTCCGCCCCATCACTCTTGCTGGACACTCTTGCAAGTGTACATGTTTTGCATTCTGTATCTGAAGGCGGTTCATTTATTGAGTTTTCAGGACCTAAACATCCGCACGTGGCGGGGTGGAGATTGCACAAAGCCAAGGGAAGGAGAGTGAAGGTCAGATGGCCACGGCCCTACACCGGAGGTCAACATGTGCATGAGATTGTAGGTAACAGGAAGAGCGAAAGGTGAATGAAGGCCGAGATGGGCAAAGTGGACTCCAGACTGTGGGTGAGACCACAGGCAAAGTAGGAATGAGACTGGCAGAGAGGCTGCTCATTGCTAGTGTTGGTTTGTGAGGAACATTTGGCAATATGAGAAAGAGTGTGTGCAATAAGGGAGGACATCGCGGAATAGACTTGTGACCAGTGTTCCCACTAACGTGCGCGCCTGCGCGGGCGCCCACGTCTAATCCCCCGAGCGCGCAGTGGTGCGTGTGGAGCGCGCATCCACAGCACATTTTAGGAGAACATTTGCGCTTGCTGCTTTCAGAACAGGAGCTGCGCAAATCTTTTTCATTTCCGGCTGGTGGTGGCTCCTGTGCTTGCTGCGGGTTTTCCTTCTTAATGGAGCGCAGCTGGGGGCTGTCTGTTGACCATTGTGAAAATATTCCTGTTAATTGTAGCACCGTCGTGCGCTGCAATTAACTTAAATATTTTCACAATGGCCCACAATCAGCCCGCAACCGCGCTCCTTTAAGAGAAGATATGCAGAAAGTCCAAAAGCTCGACGTGTGCTTTACACGTCGTTCTTTTGGGCTTTCTGGGAACAGATGAGCTGCACAATAGTAACAACGGGCAATCATGGAAAAATGACAGAATTATGCAAACTATGCCATGTCCTTGCATGACCCTGCAGAAAGCATGCAGCAAGTAGGCGAAAAAGCAGGTGTAGGTTTATCATATTTAATGGCATGTCCACTTGCTCACTGCGCTGAGACAGCCGTTGCTTCTCGTTCACATCGTCTCCAGGACTTCGGAAGTTCTGGTGTCAGGCACTAACATACCGTTTACCTGCAACCTTTCCCGATACATCCGAAATCATTGAGAGCAAAGATAGCAACAGGGCCACGTTCACGCTGGAACGATGGTGCATGCGATTATTTGCATTATTCTTCCCACACCCCCATACTCCATTTGCACCCCCCCTCTTATTTACGACTGGCACTGCTTTATATGCTTCGGGTGTTCTTATGCAGAGCGTACATAGGCGCTTTGTGTGGCTAACAATTGTGCTATTTAAATAGATGAAAATGTGAAATACGATAAAAACAGGCAGCCTGGGGGCGTTTGAACCCCGACCTGACCATTTTCAATTTAAAAAACAGGCTTGCTGGAAGGGTTTCTCTTAGATACTGGGGTTGATGGATTAAACATGCATTTCTATGTTAAATCTAGCAGCTTTCTTGTTTTTGTCAGAACGAACTTTCATGAGTTGTCTCACGCTGGGTATTCTTCTCTGTATCCTTGGTGCGAGTTATAGAGCGCGGCAGATTGTGTGACTTTTTGAAAGTTTTGATGTTAAATGCAGCCCCGTGTATAAATGTGTCGGGCTCTGCAATTAACATGAACACTTTCCAAAAGGCATGTGCTCTACCGCCCTCTATTAACTAAAGGTATGCAGCAAGTCTAAAAACATAACGTGTGCTTTTACAATCACTAATAAATGTTAGTGATTCTGAAAGCACACATCCTGCTTCTAGACTTGCTGCATGTTTTTTGTTAATAGAGCGTGGCTGCGGGAAGATTGTGTACGTTTTTGAAAGTTTTCATGTTAATTGCTGCAATTAACATGAAAACTTTCAAAAATGCACACAATCTTCCCGCAGCCATGCTCTATTAACAAAAAGCATGCTTCGTTTTAAGACAGGTCCCAATCAGGCTCCTTATTTTTGCCCTCACCCTTAGGGTAAAAAAAAAATCTCAACTGCTAAAAGCCTTTGTTGTAACTTCAGAGGACTTTTTAAAGATCATTTCAGAACTGAGGCATTTTCAATATATTCAACAAAGCTGTAGTTGTTGCTTATTTATCCTTTGCAACTAACAACCATTGACAAAGTCAATAGTCCTGGGTTTTTGTAGGTATAATGTTACTTATTGTGTTATATATCTGGATGCAATGACAGAGGCAGCACAATAACGGTCGGGGGCTCACTATACTAAGCAGAGATTTTTAGCTTACGTGTTTTTACGCCATGCCCTCAATTACATCAAGCACGCCCCTTTGAGAGACCCCCCAGTTTTTTCTTCCCACTTAAAGCCCTGAGCAAGCCTAAAAGCACCACACATGCTTTCAGAATCACTAACATATATTAGTGACTCTGAATGCACACATGGTGGACATCTATGTACATTCCCCCCCTGCGTATCCAAGAAACCATCTTCAGAGCGGATAAGTGAACTCATGATTATCAGTTTTAAAGAGTGGAGTAACCCCCGCCTTGGTAGAGCCAGCTCTGTTCTGCAGAGTCTTGCCCTGATGACCTTGAATAATACTTAAACAGATTATTGCAAATAGCATTCTCCTTTAATTTATTTTTAATCTGGGTAATGTGTGTCGCTGCACCCACACATGCGGTTGGGTTCTTGGCGCACATTGCTGTGGCTGGAGCGCACAGAGACTTCACGCTGCCGCACACAGAGGAAAAAAATTAGAGGGAACATTGCTTGTGACTGGAGAGAGAACTTAAAAAAAAAAGCAAGTCTAACAGAGGGCAGAAGGGCAGAAAAAAACAGGGAAAAAAACAAGTCTAATAGGGGCAGAAAGGCACAAAAAACAAGATTCAGTTCAAACAAAGCTGTAAAGAAATAAGAAAACTAGAGAGAAGTGGGGTGTGATAAGCGTGAGGCGAGAGACGGCCTGGCGGCCGTCAAAGTGAAAGCCGTGGGCAGTGAATAAATTAGGGGAGGAGAAATGCCTAAGGCACAGCGCACGCTGGGGGATGCCTGTGGGAGGGAGGCTGGTGGCTTTGATGTGCACGCGCTTTTTAGGTCAATGCGCTTGCGCATTGAGCTTGCTTTTCACGGGCACAGCATCAAATCGCCCGATGGCTAAGCTCTCGTTAAGCCCCTATATTCTCGCAAGCTCAATGCGCAAGCGCATTGACAGGCGAGACCTAAGGAATTAAAGTTGCCTGTAGTTGTTTTACTGTGAATCAAGAATTGTGGCACAGATGTACTGTTTGGATGACACAATGTCTCTTTGCAGCCTTGTATCATCAGTAACCCTGGGCGTAGTTCGTGTAGTAGCGCTATGCGTAGCTATGCGAAGTGCACTTCGCACTACGTAAGCTATGCGAACTGCGTAGTGCACTGTGCAAAATGCTGTTGGCATTGATTGCAAAGTGCTGGATGCTTGTCCGCACTGTGCAATCAGTGCAAACTGCATCTTGCACAGTGCAAGTGGTTGTTTCTGCCGCTCAAGTAGATTTCCACTTGAGCGGCAGCTTTCTCAATGTGGACTGGTAGTTTCTCATCACTAGCGGTCGCGAGCATACGCGACCACTCGCAATGACAAAGCTGATCTTGCCAGGAGGTTTATTTTCTATGCTAGCGATCGGCGACTTGATGTTGCTGATCGCGAGCGAGGAAAAAGTCTTGCCTTGGTGTCATTTTGCTCTCTCGCGGTCTCCAAGTTGACGTTGAGGTCCACGATCAAGCAAAAAGTGACCCCTACACTATGCTACGTGTGTTTGCACTGTGCTAGGTGCAATTTGTGTAGTGCAAAGCACCGCAAACTTTGCAAACTGCGCGAGCGTAGCTTAGTACTTCGCCCAAGGTTAATCATCAGCCAAGCGAAAGATAAAACTCTCCACCAATGCATGTGCATCTTTTCATCCGCACATGTGTACATTTCAGACACCTTCTTTAGCTAGTCCTACAGCAGAAACAACAACTGGCTAGCTTGGCCCATTGTACTGTCCCTCTTTGCTGATTTCCCATGTGAAAACCTCAAAAGGAAGCAGCATCTCTGTCAGGCGTTTGGCTAGAAACGATTTGTCCATCTCAATGATCATGCCTTTCCCAGTTGCTTCACTTCTTTGCATGACATTGATTGGTCTGTACTGCTCAAACAGATGTTGCAACATGTAATAGGTAGAGGACCAACAAGTTGACACCTCCAGTATGAGGGCTTTAAAAGGCACTCTAGTAGCATGCTGAATGATCCTCCTCTGCTTCTGGGCTTTAAAAGAATGGCTGAAATGAGTGCTGATTCTTCTGCAGGTGGACACTAAGTGGCTGACTCAATCTTCTTTTTGGAGAAAGTTCTGTACAATTATGTTAATGCAGTGCCCCAAACACAAGTCCCTGAAGTAGCCACCATCTGCCATGGCCTTAACTATATTACTGCCATTGTCCGCGGTAACAAATCCAATGTTAAGTTCTCTGGGTCACAGCCATTCAAAAACTTTGCTCTTAAAGTCTTCCAAGATGTTTGCAGCTGTATCAGATTTTGCCATGGTGAACATGGCTACTTTTGAATGCTTCCGAGCACCATTAAAAATATCTTTAGCATCAAAACCTGAAGATATCGTTTCTCTAATCCCCACAAAGGAGATTCAATGTGCAGTGTTACACATGTAATCAGCGGCTTGACAACTGGTACACATGTTTGTCCTCAGGTGGATAGTGAGAACAGCACTCTGCTGCAAAGCTTATCCAACCAATTCCAGCATATTGTGGTGGAGCGCTGCAACAGCAACTCTGGCAATATAGGTCTGTCTGGGAACCTTCCATTTCGGGCAGATGGCCAACACAAGTTCTAGAAAACCCACTCCTTCCTCAAAAGACAAAGGAAGGAGGTCCATCACTAACATTTTAGCCAGCTTCCCATTGTACAATCATGCCATTGGGTGGTTGTGTTTGTACTACTCCTCCTGCCTAAACATGGAGTAATAGTAACCTGGAATTATTTATTTTCAAGTGCCACTGATGCAGGTGACTTTTTCAAAGAAGAAGGTGGTAGACTAAATGTGCATCTTAAGGCAATAACTGTATGCTGTTGCAGTGGTGTCTCCATCTGACTCTGAGTCTTGTGCAATTTTGATGTTACTGATGGGGGCAATACTAGTCAACAGCTGGGGACAGGGCTGCTTTGCATAAAGTTGTCACCCTTTTATTCCTCAACCCTGTCACATTTCACCTTGATCAGAGCAGATTCATTGCTCTCATCAACTTCACCAACACCTCCTGCAACAATTTTTTTTAAGGTGCGCCTTCCAGTGGATTGCATGATGTTTTTTCATTTGGGTCGTTTGGCCTCCAGTACCATGGTATGTACCAGGCCTACCTCATCAAACCACTCCTATGGCAAATGGAGCACCTGGCAATGTTATCCTACTTGCTAACCGTAAAGAAGTTCCAAACTGGAGAGGTCAACTTTTTCATTGGGCCACTGGTGCCACTTCCAATGCTAGAAGAAGTGGAGGTTGGTGGGCATGTTGACGATTGTCTTTCTGCAGTGTGTACTTCTACTGAGGTAGTTGTGAATGCAGGTCGCAGGGGCCTCTTGGAAATATGGGAGCTGGTAGTGGTGGTGTCAGTGCCACATCCCTTTGAGCTGGTCGGGGAGTGGTAATGTATGTCTCCTCTGGGCCTGGGGTAGTGTCCACAATGATGACTGGCTCGTCATGTTCCTCTTCTTCATTCATAACTTTAAGACTTTCAGGAACCTTCTTTTCCCCTTACCTCTTAAGGCATGTCTCTGACTGAGGTGGGTTGCAATCCACATTCAGATCATTAGAAGTGGGGCTTGGAGAAGATGGTAGAGTACCCTTCCCTTTTCTTGCTGGTTTCTGAAGCCAATGGATCTTCTGAAAAATGGGGGTTCTACCGGCTCAGGAGGAAGCTCAATCTCCTTTTCTTCTTCTACTTCAGAAATATCTACTACTGCTGGCTGTGGCTGTCCACTTAGCTGAGTTTCCAGCAAGATCTGGGTACTACTTTGTGAAAGAGACACATCCAATTCAATGTCACTGCTATTCGGCGTGCCATGATTTCAGTGGCTGCCTCTATGCCAGAAATGGGCTTGGACCTAGGTTGGGGTGGGGTGGGGTCGTTGATGAGGGAGTGCTGCTCCCAGCTTGCTCCCCTGAGGCTGTTGTGGCAGGCACACGGCGTTGCCCAAAAAGGTTTGAGCTGACATGCCAGTAATGATAAGTAGCTTCTTCTCACTGCTCTCTTTCTTGGCAGCACCTTTATTTGGGGCTATCTTTATACTTTCAATTGGCAGTGACTCTTAGCTGCACAAGCTGAAGATACTGGTGGACTGACAACACATGTTGTCATGTGGGCACTTGTCATGTGTGTAGGCCTTCTGTCTGGCAGTACTGTGGGTGTTGTCTCTTCTTTTGTGTACCTAAAAGCAAATGAGCAAGAACGACTTTAGTGAAATGTGACATTGTTGCTGTTTAAATTAGTACAGACAAAGACAAAATAATTTAGTGTGGTTACTTAAGTTATAAATAAAGAATTAACAACAATACAGTGCATCCATTCCTAAGTCAAACCACACCAACATAACATACTATTTCATTTACAATCAGGAAGGATAACAACAACATACAGAGTAACTGTTTGCTTTATGTGCATAATCTAGGGTGACACATTGCCATCGGAGGTGCAGGTGAAAATGGAATAATCCTAGAAAATGAATGCTATTGTGTGTCTGTGCATGCGTGGCATGCAGAGAGTTAATGGAGGGTGGGAACATGTAAATGAAAAGGAAACAAATTAAAAAATTAAAACATAAATGGACATTTAAATTTTTTTCTTAAAATGTAACAAATAAATTGGAAAATAATGAGTCAAACATTTTTGAAAAATTTGATGAAAGTACAAACTAAAAAATATATATTTTTTATTTTTTATTTTTACAACAAATATTTTTTAATGCATAGCTTTTAAATTGAAAGTTTGTGAACTCAAGAGCCTTAGCATGTCTGTTGTCTGAAACTGAGGCGGTTAAGCTTCAGCTTAAAATATCAATAAAATGTGCTCCAAATTGCTTGGTGTATCCTGAGTTTATAGTGCTCGGTGTATCAGAAACTGCCATGTGACACAAACTACTCTAGCCAGAAGCACATCAGCCCCAAAGGCCAGGACTCACTGAACATTTTTTCTGTTCACTGGGTCACGGAATTCAAACACCGTTCTACTGAGCTCTGGGACATGAAGTTCTTCTTCCCTTTTAAACGCACTAGACGCACCAGCAGCTCGAGTTGCAGGGACTACACGGCCCATCATGCCAAGGGTCTTGTCACCGCCGCGTTGACGTCACCACCATCCCAGCTGTGCGTGCCGGCGTTTTGAATGAGCGCTGGCGTTGTTATTGACGCCATGTTGTTACATGAAATAATTACATACTATTGTTACATACAAAATAATAATTGTTACATACAAAATAATAATTGTTGATGTATCAGGAGACTATGAGAAACCCATTTGGGACTTGGGAGGCAAGGTGGTGCAAGTAAAAAATGCATAAAAAGTATATAATATAAAACAATGTTTATAATCATAATGTACAATACATTTATTGTGAGTGACTAGGTCTCAAGTAAATTATTACACCGATAGCAGAGAAAAGTTTTAAAAAATGAACACAAACAAAAAGGCATAGGCCTCTCCTATCAATCTCCATAGAAAATGGCTTTAAAACTAGAAAAAAGGGTTGCCACCCGCCAAATGATCAACCAACAAAGAAAACATGCAAGCCTATGGCATAAAGTACACTGGCTGGATACAGCAAATGACCACCGACCACATGGTCACACAAGCAAGCAAGGAGGCATGGCCACCACAAAGAACACATGCAGGCCGATAGCAAAAGGACAGTGGCTTACTAAACAAAATGGCCATGGTCCACATGGTCAAACAACAACAGCAAGCACGGAGGCATGGCCACAGAAAGTGCACATGCAGCCCTATGGCAAAAGCACACTGGCTTGCTACACAAAATGGTCACAGGCCACATGGTCAAACAAGCAAGCAAGGATACATGACAACAACAAAGAATGCCTGCAGACCTATGGCAAAAAGCACAGTGACTGGCTACATAAAGTGGCCACCGGCCACATGGTCAAACAAGCAAGGAAGGTGGCATGGCAACAACAAGGAACACATGCAGGCCTATGGCAAAAAGTCCACTGGCTACACAAAATAGCCACATGGTAAATCAACAAGAAAGGAGGCATGGCAAAACAAAGAACACATGCAGGCCTATGAACATCGACCATACAAAATGGCCCGTGGCCACATGACATGTGGAGCAAAGTCAAATGGTGGCCTATGGTAAAGACACTAACACACAAGCCAGACAAAAGAGGCATGGTAACGCTGAAGAAAACAGCATTAATTCAGCAATGCCAAAAACGAAAATTAATCGAGCTGTAAACTTTTAAACAACACAAATCTCCGAAAGGCATCGAATATATATTACCCCACTTGTACAATTTTTGCAGGACTAAAAATTAGAAATACTCCAAAAAACTCTAATTTGTACATTTATTTTAGTTGCCATCCCTGGCCTAAATGATGTTTCAATTCAACAGACACCACAGAAACAGTTGTTTTTGTTTCATGCAACCTTTTCTAGCACTGGCCACATAGTAAAATAAAGGAATATTGCAAATATTCTGAAAAACATTGAGAAAATGTACTGAACTGTGCAATATTTTTCCTTTACAAAAGAAGAAAAATGAAATGTAAAAAAAATCTAACCCCATACTGAAACTGCAGGCCACCCACCACAATAAAGTCAAATTATTGAATAAAACTACTAATAAATCCTGGTGCTTGCCCACTGTCAAACAAACAATACCCTTATAGAACAGTATTTGAACTTGTGATATCACAAAAACATGGTCCTTAAATCTAATAGTATGTACGCAGCAGACAAAGAGAGTAATCCTTCCAGCTCCAAATCCAAATGAAAAGTGACCAGGAGATGGACAAAGAACTGGGAGGTGCCTGTTGGACAGGAACAGGAAACTGGAGACTCTGGGATACTTTCTCCTTGTTGAAAAAAATGTAAATAAAAAAGGCTTCTTGCACTAAAAAATAACTTTAATGGTCCGTTGGAGAAGAATATTAATTCGAAAATGCATTTTCAAGTAGATTTAGCTGCTTCTCGAGGGGAGAATCTGCTTTAGGGGCAACCACGGTCATTCGTGCTCGCTAACGTCACAAAAAGGTGCTGGAAGTTGCCAGCATGGCAGGTAGGCACACTAGCAGCCTGCAAATCTCATGAGAGCTCGAAAGTGGCTAGAAAAATCTCCAG
The DNA here is from genome assembly GCF_964261635.1 of Lissotriton helveticus. Taxonomy (NCBI): domain Eukaryota; kingdom Metazoa; phylum Chordata; class Amphibia; order Caudata; family Salamandridae; genus Lissotriton; species Lissotriton helveticus. The sequence goes on along the minus strand of NC_136072.1, from coordinate 907,356,192 downwards.
GCGCTCATGAGCACCCGGCAATTCTCATCACACTCGCCATCGCACGCAAAAGCAAGACTCGAGTGTGCCAACAGAAAAAAAATTCGACCACAAGGGGGAAAGTGGAATTTATTGGATCCTCCGTGTTCTCCACAAAGCTTGGAGTTCCTGAATTCTACAAACTCTGCAAGCTGAGAGGAATTTCACACCCATGCCTAGAAATGATCAGTTTCCATGAAACCTTGTTTATCGTTCAAAACAACCAAGAGAACTGAGGATTTGCTTTATTCAGAATTACATGAATATTTTCAAGCAGACTTGATTTTCATGTTGTAATGAATAATTACATTAATAAATCTGCGCTTTATATATTGACATCTATATCTAAATAATACAGATATTTTATTTAAGAAAGCGGATATCTTAATAAAAAAAAGCATAATAATTACAGCACTTTGTAATATATTAAATGATTATAGGACTAGAACTAAATGAACGACTTAATAATTAAATACAAAATAAATGACTCAGACCCTCAGTTGACATTGAACCTTTGGAATATGAGGGTATCTTGTTCTAGTATTAGGTATGATTAAATCAGTATCGCTATATTTTCAATATTCTCTTTCTTCTGCTTAATTTTGAGCTATTTAGCTGAACCCGGGTGGTGTATGCACATGAGAAAACATGCCATTAAGAGTTGTTTCTTTTCCAAATGACTCTCAGCTTTGTATTCTTTATGAGTCTTGACATCAATATTTTATATTTTATATAGATATTTTTTTATCTAATGTGTGCACATTCATGTATTTCTATTGCAACAGATCTAGAAAGCCACTTTAAAAAAAGCAAGTCAAGCATGCCTTTGTGTTCTGAAGCAGGTGGTCAGAATTCATTAGCATGCTGAAATATCAACAAATAATCAGTGAGACTGTAATTGCGGATAATCTTCATTTACATACAGACCTCAACAGCAAAAATGGATTACATGTTGATAAAGACGAGTCACGCTACATATGGAGCGCTGTACAACACTGAATACTTTTGTTTGGATTAACAACTACTTTCACATTGTAAATCAGTCTTCAGTTCCCCTCACCTGTAGTTCATATCAAACTATGAATTCTTCGAATGTATATACGTGAATTCTTCTCATAGACCAACAGAAGAAACGTGAGAAAATGTATTATGAATAGAAATGATTGTAGTATGGAAGAAATATGCTGTGGGTGTGATTAATGAATCAATCGAACTGTGATGTGTTGGAGAAAACCTAAGGGAAAGTGAAGAATTGTCAATCAACCAGATACAATAGTACAGATGAAACCACAGTGACTTCAAACTTGGAGAATGTGGCAAACAGGACATCAGGGAAATGGCCGCACGTATAGAAATGGAAAATGCATCCAGGTTGAGGCAGAACCAGCCACACTTGAACTGGGTATATTATATAATGTAACTCTTCTGGGTGGTAGACCGAACACTTTTTAACATATAGCATGTGCATAAGGAAGCTTTCTTGCAACAGTGGTTGTCACAACTTCTTCGCTTATACTTCAGTTTACACCCAGCCTACTTGTCCTTTCACCTCTGTTGCTTTTTCCCCTTCTCGGTCCCCTCCATTCCGTCTGCCCTTAGGTTTCCAATGACCACGATTTTGACCCGATGATTGATAGCTTTGTCTCCTTCCTCACAAGATCTTTCCCTATATGTACTGCAGTGTCATTCCAACTTTTTTCAGCTCTTGGGCAGGAATCCAGGCACACATGGAGGCTAGTTATAGGCCACTTATACTCTGCACTGGCTTAAGTCATCATCTAAACTGAAAGTAATGTACCTATATAATTTTATTATATTCTATATGTGTATTTGCTTTTGGTGCTTTCCTCATTAACCTTGCCTTGTCTCCAAAGGCAGGGAAGTTGCAGAACCCTGAGTATGTGTCAAATATGCTTTTCATATTATTCCTGTTTGTGTATTCCATCGGCCAACCTGCAGGAGTGAGTCGTTTGTTCTCTCTTTCCCTTATCGCGTTTTTCCCTTACACTCCGATCCTCTTCACAAGCGGTGAACCCTTAGGGGGAAAGGAGGGATTGACCTCAGCATATTGAACACTGGTTGACTTCAGTTCTTATAAAGTGGTTGATGCGTGAAGACTGGATAAGGGAAAGTGAATACAACATGGTTATACCTATTAGGGCATGTGAGGATTTGGAAGTATTATATGGTATGGTTGTGCAACCTTACCGTGCAATACACTTGGGTCCATGTCAGGGTAATGTGCAAAACACTTAGCTCAACCCTGGGAAGCTGCAGCATCAAGCAACAAGGCTTAAACAAAGGAACTAGTGCTAGAAACACCAAACAACGAAATAAGAAAGTCACACAGCACAACGGAAGTCCGACACTATTTTAAGAAAATAGGTTATATTTTTACAATTATTTGGAGAGCAAGACGAGCAAAATCCAACAGACAGTTCAGGAGATATAGACTTTTTAAAACTCTTTTTATTTGCAAAAATCAAGCTCAAATGCAAACAAACATCAGGGTCACATCCAAGGCATGCACAGAACGTACAGCTATTGTAGCAAATCATCCGGGTTACAGCGTCGTCAAAGTAACTTACAAAATTCAGGATAAACATCATTTACCATGATTACAAATCAATCAGCTCTTCGTCACGTGCAATACAGGGCGGTTCACAAATGTTCCCTCTATATTCGTTCCATTTAGACCATATTGCCACCCATTTCCTCGGGCACCCCCGAGCCACATACACTGTTTTCTCCTGGAGCATGCTCCAGTCCATATCTTTTTTCCAGGAGTCAAGAGTAGGTGGTGCCTCCGCCCCCCACAGTCGCGCAATATTCCGTTTGCCGATCGCCAAACCTAGTGTGACCCACAGTTTCCCTTTAGGTGAGAGGTCCGTGGGCTCTCATATATTGAGGAGACACCTCTTTGCCTCAGATCGCAACTCCACTCCCCACACCTCACTCATACAGTGCAACACCCGGGACCAGTAGGTCTGTATCTCCCAGCATTCCCATATTATGTGCAGGAAGGTGCCAAGCTAACCATACCCTCTGCGACAGAGCCATCCTCGCTTCGGCCCATCAGTACCAGCCTCGTACCAGACATATAAACTCGGTGCAGGATTTTCAATTGGATAAGGCGTAATTTGGCTGATATTGCTATCTCTCTTGGGGATGCTAGTGCTGCACACCACTCCTCGTCATCAATTTCAAGTCCATCCACCTCCCACTTTCCCCTCAGGGCCCTCAGCGGATCTGGTGTGTGGTTTATGAGTTTCTTATATGTTAGGGAGATGGCTTTCTCCGGGAGGTGGCCATCTAGTTGCCTGTCCTCCAGGGGTGAGGACTCTGGGGGTTGGGTCCCTGGGGGGATATTAGTCTGATTTGCAAGTAGCGAAAGTATTCTGTCTGGCCAAGTCATATGTTTGGTGTAGCGTATCAAATGTTACTACCCCATTCGGGCCCCATAGATCTTTGACTTGCGAGATCCCAATCAGGTCCCAGTTCCGAAATCCTTTGGTTCCTCGAAGCATGCTGAGTCTCTCCGAGGCCCAGAGCGGTGTTGCTAGAGTACGTTTCCCCGCCCACCCCAGTTTCTTCTGCACGACGTGCCAGAGTTGGACCGAGGCGATATCTACCCGGCCGTGAATAAAGAGCAACTTCGTAGTTGCCACCCGGCAGGAGCCACCGATCCATCTCGTATCCCGGGTCATTCCCCGCACAGTACGTGCCCTGGTTGACGGCTGAGAGGTGTGCCGCCCAATAATATTTCCTGATATCGGGAAGTGCTATACCGCCATCAAACCAGCCCAGTTTCCGTTTTTGCAGCGATATACGGGGCAGGCCATTCCAGAGGAGGTCTGGCTGAGTTGTCTCTATAGCAGCAAAGTATCTCTGGGGCACCAAGTCTGGGTAATTTTGGAGGGCATATAGGAATCTTGGCAGCGCCAACATTTTGAACCACGCTGCCCGCCCCAGCAGGGACAAAGAGAGGGTTTTCCATGTGGCCGAGTCCCTCTGGAGCCGCTGTAGGGGCGGCAGAAGGTTCCTCTCATATCTGAGGGTCCGGTCTTGAGTGATGAAGACCCCCAAGTATGTGAAGCCCTCTTCAACTATTTGAATCGGGCATCCTCCGAGAAGTGGGGGGGTCACCCTGAAGGACATACAGAAGGGATTTACCCCAGTTAATACTGTAACCAGAATATTCGCCAAATTCAGTGAAAATATCCAACGCCCGCACAATGGATTCCCCCGGTTTAGTAAGCTAAAGGATGATGTCATCCACGTAGAGCGAAATTCTATCTTCCCACCCTGCTGCCCATCCTATTCCTGCCAGGGAGGAAGTTTGCCGAATCCAGGCCGCAAACGGCTCCAGGGAAAGGACAAGCCGCAAGGGCGAGAAGGGGCACGCCTGTCGAGTCCCCCGTTCCAACTCAAAGACATCCGAGACCTTATTGTTGACTACTACTTGCGCCTGCGGCTTCGTGTATAAAAGACGTACCCAGCTCACAAATTCCGGGCCAAATCCTAGCATTCGTAAAGCAGCCCACATGTACTGCCACTCCATGGTATCAAATGCCATAGCCGCGTCCAACGACACTACTACCGCGTCCTCGCGCAGCCAACGGCTGCTACCCAGCACTCCATGCAGACGGCGCAGGTTAAGTGCCGTATTGTGGTGTGGCATAAAGCCCGATTGATCTGGGTGCACTAATGCATGCAGGATGGGTTTAAGTCTATTAGCTAGTACTCTTGCTAGGATTTTAGGCTCCGCGTTGAGCAACGAGATCTGCCTGTAAGAGGTACAGACGTCTTTGGGTTTTCCTTCTTTTGGAATAGCCATGATCGTGGCCGTTCGTTGGTCTACCGGCAATACTCCCTGCGCCCTGCTGTCTTCAAACATCCGCAGAAGAGGTGTTACCAGGCTACCAGGTTTGAGCTTGTACATTTCCACTGGCAGACCGTTAGGTCCGAGGGCTTTCCCCGAGCGTAGATCATGGATGGCTTGTGTCAACTCCTCTGTCCCTATCGGTGCCTCAAGAGTCTTCCGCTGTTCAGCTGTTAAGGTGGGGAGAGTAATGCTGCTCAAGAAAGTCATTGATTCCTCCTCCAATCGCTCTGACTTCTTAGTATAGACCCTGTGGTAGTGTGCTGCAAACTCTCTAACTATCTCACGCGGTTCTGTTACAACGGTCCATCCTCTGTTTTTAATTCAGCGACCACCTTCGATGCTTGTTGTTTTTTGTCTAGCCATGCTATAAGTTTGCCCACTTTGTCCCCTTGGTCATATAATCTGCCCTCCCTATTCCGCGCCACGGGTTTTGGCCGCATCTGTGGCTAGGGCCTTATACTCCACCGTTTTAAGTTTTAGACGGTGTATCATATCTGGGTCCGCGCTCTGCTACGCTGCTTCTTCAAGCGCCAAGAGCTCCATCTCTACTGCTACAGTCTGGGCTTCTCGCTCCTTTCTGTTACCTGCTATGACCGACAGGGCCTCACCCCTCAGCACCGCCTTGAAAGCCTCCCACAGTATCGATGGCGAGTTCACCGAGCCTACATTTTCTTTGAAATAGTTGTCAATTACCTTGGACATTGTCTTTTTCGCGTTTTCTCCTTTAATGTACCAAGCATTGATTGGTGCCACACAACCCAACCCTGTGGCCCCCTACAGTCACAAGCGCCCACAGTGGAGAGTGGTCCGAGATACCTCGTGCCAAATGGGTAACCTCTTGGATCGTTACATCTTGATACAATGGTGGTAACAGGTAGTCCAGTCGGGAGAAAGTGTGGTGGGGCCCTGAGAAGAAGGTATATTGTCCCTGAGTTGCGTGTTTGAGGTGCCAAAAGTCGACTAGCCCACACGCATCCATAAGGTTGGGGAGCCAGCGTTGTCCTATACCAATGTCCCTGGCCGGGTGTCTGTCCAACTCCCCTGAGACCACCGCGTTGAAGTCGCCCCCAACCAGGAGATGTCCCTCAGGGATCACTGACATAATATAGAATAACAAAATATAGACTTACCAAAATATAGTCACCAAAATATAGAATGCCAAAATATCGAATTCCTATTTACAAACAGGTAAGTACAAAAATATCGAATCCAAAATATAGTCTGTAAAAAATATAGTCAGTCAAAATATTGAATTTTTTTAAATGTCTTAAAAGTAATTTAAAATTAATGACATAATAAATATAATTAACTAAAACATACTTAAAAATACTCAAATAACCTTAAAATTAAGATATAATTAATTTAAGTTATTAATAAAAAAATGTACAATATTTTACCGTAGGATAGCAGGAGGGTAACATTTAATATTACCACTCCAGTGAGTGCAACAGTAGGGAAAGCATTGGATAGCGTAGGGGTAAAAAAAACTATTCCCACTCCAGTGAGTGCAACAGTAGGGAAAGCATTGGATAGCGGGAGGGTAAAAATTACTATTCCAACTCCAGAGCGTGCAACAGTAGGGAAAGCGTTGGATAGCGTAGGGGTAAAAATTACTATTCCCACTCCAGAGAGTGCAACAGTAGGGAAAGCGTTGGATATTGGAAGGGTAAAAATTACTATTTCCACTCCAGAGAGTACAACAGTAGGGAAAGGATTGGATAGCGTAGGGGTAAAAAATACTATTCCCACTCCAGAGAGTGCAACAGTAGGGAAAGCGTTGGATAGCGTAGGGGTAAAAATTACTATTCCCACTCCAGAGAGTGCAATAGTAGGGTAAGCGTTGGATATTGGAAGGGTAAAAATTACTATTCCCACTCCAGAGAGTGCAACAGTAGGGAAAGCGTTGGATAGCGTAGGGGTAAAAAATACTATTCCCACTCCAGAGAGTGCAACAGCAGGGAAAGCGTTGGATAGTGGGAGTGTGAAAATTACTATTCCCACTCCAGATAGTGCAACAGTAGGGAAAGCTTTGGATAGCGTAGGGGTAAAAATTACTATTCCCACTCCAGAGAGTGCAACAGTAGGGAAAGCTTTGGATAGCGTAGGGGTAAAAAATACTATTCCCACTCCAGAGAGTGCAACAGTAGGGAAAACGTTGGATAGCGGGAGGGTGAAAATTACTATTCCCACTCCAGTGAGTTTAACAGTAGGGAGAGTAATGATTTAATATATTATTAAAAATAAATGAAATATCAATACCAATAAAACATTAATTGAAATTAATATACAATTTAATATTATGTAATAATTAATTAGAAATACAACTACATATTAGTTATTAAAAATTAATAACCTATTCATAATTATTTAACAACTAATTAATTTTCAATAACAAAAACTAATTAATAATAAAAATTAATACCAATTAAAAATTAACAGTAAATAATTATCAATACACAAAAAGTATTTTTAATATGTAATTAATTACAATTACATTACTTCCCACCCTATTCCCCTATAAACCCACATCCCACTACAGAAAATACATTAATACAATCATCATAATTATCAAATATTTAATTAATACAAAATAATTACCAATTAATAAAAAGTAATTGCCAATTAATAGAAATTAATTACCAATTAAAAATTAATTAACAATAAATGTAAAATCAATACCAATAAATGAAAACAATTATTTACTTAATTGCAATAAATTACTTCCCACCCTATTCCCATATAAACCCACAACCCACTACAGAATATAAATTTAGAAAATTAACATAATTAACAATTAATCAATTAATACAAATTAATTGCCAATTAATAAAAATGAATTACCAATTAAAAAATAACAATAAATTCAAAATGAATGCCAATAAATAAATAAAAATATTTAATTAATTACAATTAAATTACTTCCCACCCTATTCCCCTATAAACCCACAACCCGCTACAGAACTAGAAAGCAAAATTTAATTAAAAATGATTAATAATTGCTAAAAATTAATATTTAATTTAATATATTTAAATTACTTCCCACCCTATTCCCCTATAAACCCACAACCCGCTACAGAATTAAATTACGCAAAAATTAAATAACATAAAATTCATTACTTTAAATGCATTAAACATACATTACAAAAATTATTATACACTTTTCACACATATACTAACATACAAAACACTTTTAAAAAATTGATATTTAATGCCTATATTGTATACTTCGATATTTTTGACTTCTATATTTTGAAAATCGATATTACTTACCTTAAATTCGATATTTTTAACCACTATATTGTGTCCATTCGATATTTTGTCCATTCTATATTTTTACTTCGATATTATGTCAATTCTATATTTTGGAATCGATATTATGACTGTTTACCGTCCCTCAGGCAGGGACAGGAGCAGTTTCCCCAAATCTTGATATGACTGCGTTTGAAGGCCCGGCGGAATATAGACTGCCACCAGAGTAAGCCGGCGTTCCTCCCACTTCCCCGAGATTGCGACAAAGCGGCCTAGGGGATCCGTTTCTGTGTGATCAATAGTAATCGGGAAATTGCATCGTAAAAGGATACCCACTCCCCTTGATCCGGATGCAAAGCTTGCATGTGCCGCTAGGGTGTACCCCCACCTATTGAGAGCGTAGCATGTATTTCCCTTCAAATGCGTCTCCTGTAGGAGAACAACGTGAGGGGCGTGTCGCTTCAAAAACTGTAATACTATGCTCCGCTTCAGTTTGTCCCCCAGCCCGTTGACATTCCAGCTGATCAACTTCAAACTTTTATCCCACGGCATGGTAAATCAGATCCGTGTGCTTCCCGCCTTCTCCGTAACTCTCTCGTTCATGTCTCCTTTTCTCCGACATACCTCAGTGTGACCCCCCCAACAGCCTCTCCCCACCCCTGGTCCCCCAACTGTGCCCCCATCCTCCCCCAGACTTCCATCCCCCGCCCCCGTCCCACAACCGAACTCCCAACTCCTCCCCCCCTCAGAAAGGATCCGCTGCCCCCCCAACCACCCTCCCTCCCTGCTTCCCTGCTCCATAGGTTTCGAACTACCCACATCCCCAATTAGCAGAGCGCCTTTCGCCCAATCCCAACCCGGGAGTGAGGAGACCTCCCCCTCCTGCTAAAACTTGAAAAGGGAAGAGTGCGCCGGCCCCAGCTCCAGCCGCCGTCTACGCCCGTCCCCTCTCATGCACACCCCTGCTGTGCCCAAGAGTACACTCCTGAAGAATCGTCACACACTCAGTACATTTCGTGTCCCACCATTGATACTGTTACCCAGTGGCCCCCCAAGGGCCCACTCCATCTCTCAGTTTGATGAGGCTGTGGGTTCCCTCCCTGCGCTGCCCCATACAGTAAGGTACATACAGTACTATCTTTGCGAGAGAGTTCTCCCCCCACAGCCACCCGCTAATTAGGAGCAGCCCAATGCCTCAGTAGCGCAGTACTTTATACTTTACAGTTCGTCAGGGCCACATCCGTATCTTCGTCCACTAGTGACCTTCCGAGTCTCTGAGGGACCCCCACTTGGGGCTGGCTGACCTCGACCGCCAGGAGTGCTGGCTCTGGGCATCAATATCCGACCTCCCGGCTGGAGATCCCGGTGAGGCAGCCTGATTGTCTCTCCAGGTTTCGCCCTCTGCCCTCCGCTGCGCCTGCGACGACTCCCTCTCCAGCCAGTCCTGCACCTCTGACGGCGTTGTGAAAAACAGGGACTTGCCCCCTGCGATGACTTTCAGTTTGACCGGGAAGAACATCATATACTTATGTCCCCTGTCTCGAAGTGCTGCCTTTACTCCCGCAAAGGAGCGCCTTTACCGCTGGACTTGGAGCGTGAAGTCCGGAAAGAAGCGGATCATGACGTTCTCATATGGCAAGTCTCCCATCTGTCTAGGAGGATAGCATCCCTATCCCTAAAGTTCAGGATTTTTGCAATTATTGTCCTAGGCGGCCCTCCCGGCTTGGGTTTCCGGACCGGTGCATGGTGAGCACGTTTCACCGTGAAGATGTTAGAGAGTTGCTTAGGCTTCAGGTGGGCAAGGATGAGGGCCTCCAGGAAAAGTTCCATGGTGGGCCCCTCCTTTCCATCCGGAACCCCCACCACGCGGATGTTGCTTCTGCAGGCCCTACCTTCCTGGTTCTCGATCTTATGGGCCATTTCACGGTGCTGATGAACCAGGTCGCTCACCCGCTTCTCCATCATTTTTTCAAAGGCCTGAAGCTCTCGTATGGCAGACTCATTTGCTTTGGCCTTGTCTGTGGTCTTGCCGAGGTCGGTTCTAAGAAGATTCACTTCTTTGGAGATTTTGTCCATTTTTGTCTCTAGGGTGGTGCCCAATGTCTGTATCGCCGCCATGATTGAGGTCAAAGACGGCTCTTTTTGGCCTGCTGGGTCTGCGGTCGCACTCCCTGCTTGGCCTTGTCCCAGAGGGACTGCGTATTTGTCCAACTTGTTGGTCTGTGTGGTTGAGTTTCCTTTAGGTCTCATGGTGGCGATCTGTTCGGCCCGATAAGTGTGTCACAGGCCCCACGCCATCCCGCACCAGATATGAGTGACCAACGCGGGCAGGCCCTTCCTCAGAGACAGTTACTCCCTTCCAGCCAGCAGGGATATGTTGCGGTGGTGGCCTCCTTCTTTACAGCATCTGGAGTAAGAGATGCCGCTCCGCCTCCACTGTGCATTTGGATCTCTCGCGGCCACCTTTAGGGATCCCCTGTCCCTGACGTTGCTCCGGTCAGCTCCAACTGCCCGCTGTTGCCTTTATTCACCTCCGAGGCACTCCGTCGCAACCCGGCGACACCCGGGTCATCCAACCCATATGCGGTCCTGCCGTTCGCTGTCTCCCCGCTGTGCGTTACAGCGGCCTCCCCAGGTGCAGGTGTATGGCATGCGCTGTTGTGTGCCACCTCTACTTACTCATCCATCTCCAGGGAGGGGGATCCTTCCCCAGTATCGTAGTTCCGGACACAGCCCCTGAGGGTCAACAATGGCCGCCCCCTCGCTCGGCGCCTCGCCCCGCAGTCATCGGGCCCACCAGTTCCACCCGGCCTATCAGTGGTCAGTTGCAGTTCCTCACTAAGTGCCGCTGTGCCTCCCAGGGCAGGGCACACTTCCCCACGACCATCGGCTTGTCCCCAGGGGGCCTCCACGTCGCTGTGTCCTCCTCCGCTTCCAGTGGCCTGAAAGCCTCACTCCGGACCAACGGCCTCACCTTCCCACTGGGCAGTGTTGCGCCCCCGAGGCCCGGGATGACCCCTTGTAATGCAGCTCTGAAGGTCTCAATGGGCTATTTGCCTCCCGCTCCTCTTCGCTGCCACTCTTCTTCCGGGTCCCTTCAGGCCTCCGGTCGTGTTTGCATTTTGTGGGCCTCAGATCCGCACAGCCTGGGTCCCTTTATGTAGGCCTCTCCTTCCGGCCGAGTGGTGTTTCTGCGCCCGGGGCCAGGATCATGCCCCCACTGTGAAACCGGAGCGCTTAGGGGAGTTGCACCTCCCCGCGCCCCCCTCCACAGTTGTTTCCCCTCCGGCGTTGCTCCGGGGCAAATCCCTTTACACACCTCCTGATCGCGGGCGGGCCGCAAGCCGGGGCCTCGCGTAATCTCGCGATGCAGGTGCGTGGCTCCGATCCGGCTGCAGAGTGCCTGGGCCTCGCGACTTCGGTTTGATTCTCCAGGCCGCCTGCAAGTCTCACCTCCGGAATTGGCTCTGCCGAGTGCAGTCCACCTTGTCAGGTGTGAGATCGCTCCAGGGTGCGCTCTGGTGCGGATTCGGGTCGGATATTCAAGGGGACAAACCTAGCTCTGGCGGAGCTCCCCTCTTAGGCAGCCATCTTCGCTGGCACCTGGCCATGCCCCCCGAGATATAGATTTTTAAAGTAAATGTAAATCACAGTTCTTTTAATCACAACCGCATACATAAAATTCGAAAACTTTTTTAAAGTTTGAAAGAGTTGTATTAGACTACATACGCATGATTAGGGTGACCAAATCCAGAAGGGAGAAAGTCAGGGGACCACTAAGGAGTTTTTGGACAGTTACCTGGTCACCAAAGCGTTCTCCAGTCCGGTTCTTTATTTTACACCATAACTGCAATAGACTTTAATTGAGTGATCCTGAGTCTGAGGTTGCAGAAAATGGAGGATGCTAAAGGATGCCCTTGGTGCTGTGTGGTCTATGGGGCTGTCCTTGCAGTTATTCCTCAGTCAATGGACCAGGTGGTGTGACTTTAGCCACAGATGTTGGGGTCCCTCAAACTCCTCTCTGAGCGAGTAGAAGGCCAGCTGCTGCATGGCTACTGGTCTCCATTCACAGTGATTCTAGTGGTATCCTTTGGAGGAAGCTAGTGTCCTTATTGGGTGACAAATCTGTACTCAGATGACACTAGAGGCTGGCAGACTCAGTTGCAACTTTTGGCTGTTGAGGATTGGTGTCTGGGGGTGCCCAGCAGTAGCAAGTGGCAATTCTCCAAAAGTGGCTACTGGCTTGCCAAGCTGGGCTACGTATTTGGGGATCCGCTGACTAACCTTTGGAGTCACTCCTTGCATCTGGGACTCTGAAGTGACTTTACCGCAAGCCAGGAGTCATAAACACAGTGCTCTCTTCGCTAGCCCTATACACGGCAGGTGCAGTCCAGCAGACGGTGCAGCCTCTCTTTGCCAGGTCCTTCTTTGATCCTCTCCTCACTAGTGTAATGGTCTGAGGTTCAGGGAGCAAGGGGTGCCATATTTATGCCCAGAAAGTGCCCTGGGGGATGAGGCAGTCACTAGCCAATGAGTTACCTGGATCGTTCCCACCTGGTGATGACTTCTGGATCCGTTTGGCTTTGAACAATTCCAGGGTACACTACTCAGCCCATTCCCAAGATTTCAGCACTCTTCCTTGAATGTTAGGAGCTTGATAGCCCACCCTATAGGCATGGCTACCAGTAGGTTACACGCCCACGGGAAACCTAGTTTGAGCACTGGTTTGTCTCCCCTATCTATTCCTGCTGCCATACCTGAACAAAGGGGCTTCACCTCAGGAGTAGGGATGGGTAATAAACTCTGCTTGGCGATCAATACTCCTGGGTTTTGGCCACTCCGTTGTTACCGTTGTAACACAGAGTTCCGCCCAAATTCTGCCAGCCATCGCATGGTGGAGTTTTTTCTCACACGTAGCCAGTCAACAGTAAGTTTTCGAGTGCAAGTGAGATTTGGCATCCCTTAAAGTGATTTCCGGTCGGTAGGAGGGCACCTGGGGACATTTCCACAATATGTGCGGCCGCAACCGTTCGCGACAGAAAGCTGCCGCTCAAGTAGAAAATCTGATTGAGCTGCAGCAAAATCAACTCGAGAAGCAGCACCCTCTGGTGCACTGTATGGCACCCTGATTTTTCAGCACGGAACCTGCTCCCGGCAGTAGAAGTCAGCGAGAGCAGCATGGTGTGCCTAATTCTACCAGTTAGGGGAACTCTGAAGAATCTCACGTTGTTTTCATGTAACTCCACAGATTGAAAATCCGCAAGCTCTGCCCACCCCTACTCAGGAATGTGATCGTCATGTGCCCACCAAAGGCGACTTTGTCTCCGAAGCTCGCTTTTTGAGACAGCACCCTGAGTGGCATACCACAAGGGGGAGGTAACAGGTTACTATTGTTCTTAAGTCTGGGAGTCACTCTCACAACTCCCTAGGAGGGCTGAAATCTGTGAGGCCACTGGACAAACTGGGCTACAAAGAGGCATCTTTCTAAAAGTTGCCTTTCCTTCAAAGTGACATTAAATTCGACTTCCAGTTTAATTCAGCAATTAATTTCATACCTTGAATTATCCATTTTAGTAGTCCCATTCAGAAGAAGGCGGACTGTGGGTTTAGGCAGTAAGTCAGTGTTATCCAATAGGGCTACTAACGGCTACAATTTTGAAGTGATGCTGTAAGGACAGATTAAAAGCATATGTTCTACTTAATAATATATAGCTCCCTGCCTCTGGGCTCCCTAGGCAGTACTTGGGGAAGACTTACATATATTGTTAATGGAAGTGAGGGCTTTGCTATTGGTTTAAATGGAAAAGTCAAATTATCAGTTAAAAACTGCTCTTCCAGGCTGCAGTGGCAAGCTGTAGCCATTTTGTACTTTGTCTGTCACGGGGTGGTACGACCAGTGCTGCAGGCCTGGAGGACACTCTGTTTTACATGTCCTAGGTACCCTGGGTGCCGTTTACTAGGGACTTTTAAGTAAGTCAGTTTATGCTAACTGGGGGCAACCACTTCAACTTACACTTCATAAGGGATTAGACACTGGCAGTGAAGTCTGGTTTGCAGGCCTCAGTCCACTCAGAGTCGAAAAACCAGCAGCACCAGCCTAAAACGTTGGGGTGATGATGCAAAAAGAGGCATGTCCTTACAGTACAGAAGTGCATTATTAAGGATGCTTTTTAGGAATTTCCAGGGGACTTTCCAGGGGACTGATCAAATTAAATACGATGAGATAAATCATTACCTGATTAGCTTGTTTGTAAGGGTTGACTCAGAGCATAAAATGCATGTTTTTGAATAAAAGGCTTGAATGCTATATCAATTAGTCATCATACATATTACTCCCAGAGAATCCAAGGGTATGGTACCTCATGACAATCATGACACGAATAAGTAAAGTCGCCACAGCACCCTTATCCTCTCTGATAATGATTTGCAGAAATAAGATCAAGATGATCAACAGACTTTACCTAATTATTGTACAACATCACACATTGGAGGCATCTTAGACATCTCAAAAGAGAAACATTGGCTATATGTAATAATTGTACTACTTATTTTGTATTAGTAGTATCACCTTTCAGTTCACTCACTGAAAGGTTACTTGAGTTGTTTGAATATGCTCCAGGAGATCGCTGAGTCTTTGCTGACTTGTCTTTGAGAAGAGAGGTGCCATTGAAGAGCATACATTAAGCCTGTGTGGCAGCTAAGTTCTTTTGCAGCTTCTTCCATCAAACAGTCTAACCAGGAACATCCACCTAGATGGTAGGACATTCTCTGTACCTGCAGTATGTCTGTGGAATTCACTGCCGATGAGCAACCACATCACTTTACTTTTTTGCGAGCAGTAAAAATGTTGCTCTATGAATACCAGTGACCTTTAGTTTGCTCTGCAGCGTCTGCCACTAGTCTTTAGACAAGTGGCAGTTAACATTAAGGAGAAACAGTTTAATTGCAAAACCCACCACGCTTACAAAATTAGAAACCCATAGTAGCACAAACAGGTCCTCCTTGAAATCCAGGTTAGTTTCCAAAATTAGTAACTCAAGTAATTTATTGACACCTTTCAGTTCTTTAGTAAAATTACCAATATGAAAGTCATGCTGATATCCAGGTGAAAGCAGCAGAAGATCCAGAGAAGTTGGAGGCATCAATGAAATGGATAAATTATAGATTTCTTTGTCAATCACCTTGTTCTGTGTTTTACTAGATTATGCTGGAGATTAAGAAAGAATATCTACCAAACACATATGTACTCACTGAGGTCATTGAATGACACATTCACACCCAGAAGAAAACTGAACAACTTGAGCAGCAGACCCTTTACTAAAACAAGACATTCCATTCCAGAAAGCATCCATACCATGATTACAAATGAAGCCAGAAGCTCCTATTTTATTTTATGAAAAGGCTATACAACTATTGTTCTTGCCACAGATGCTATCTTGAATCTTCTGGCAGGAATATTTGTACTCTATGAAATATGTTGCCAATGCCAGTGAGAATTTAGGGCCCTATTTAGAGTTTGGTGTAGTGGATACTCTGTCACAATGGTGGACCTTCAATATGTAGACAATGAATTGCATTCTTGAATTAATCTGACCTGTCCTTGTAGTTCGCGCTGGATTGCTCCCATTAGAGCAGGGTCATGACTGATTTGCATATGGCGAGGCCCAAACTGAAGGTGACATGGTATGCAAAATAACGTTGGACTGAGATGCACCTGAATAGTTACCAATGGCTGAGATTATTTCAAGCATGCCATCCATCAATTGTTTGAATACTTTAGTATGCCCAGACATGGGTCCCGTGCACACTGCGTCACTAAAATCTCTCTGTACCTGGATGATGAGCACCTACGAGGGTGAAACTGTTCCTGGGTTGGGAGAACCTGACCTGGCAGATCAGACTGGACTGTTCCCATTGGAATAGGGTCAAGACAGATTTGCATATCGCTGGGTCCAAACTGAGATGGCATGTTGTGCAAAATGAAAATTGATTAGGCTACAGCCGGCCAATAATAACCTATGGATGAGATTAATCCTAGCATTCCATTCATCATTTTTTTGTATACTTTAGCATCCAAACTGCATGGCCTAGGCTTAGAACCTTAATGTTTTGTCCCAGTCTTTTGTTTGTTTGAGCAAAAATGAATTATTATTAGTAAAGCCAATGTCAACGTCTGTGTTCCATTTTAATTCTCGAGTTTGTGTTTCTCCAGACAGCGCACTCTTAACATACCCTACAGTGGCTGGAGTCGCACTATACAATAAAATAAATACATGTGAGAGAGTGAGAGAGGGCGTGTGGAGTGATGAGAGGCACCCTTGGAGGGTGGCAGTGAGGGAATCCATGGAGAAGGAGGTCATTGTGGCGGTGCCAACAAAGATTGTTTGACTGGGCAACATCTGTGCTAAAGCCGGCCTTGGATCCAGGAATATGTTTCTCAGTAGCTGGGTACTCACTTTGTTGGGATTGAGGGAAGATAGCAAGTAAAAGGGAGAACCAGGGCCACAGGGTCCCTTGTAGCAAGTTTGTTTTAGAGGTTGCATACCTCATTTCTGTTTAATCTTGCAGTACTCAAGATGTCACAAAATGAAGTGACAAGAAGTTGAATGCTGACTGTCAGCATCATGGTTTAGTTAATATATTCTTCTTCTTTATCGGTTCTTTTGCAGTGTCTCCATGATGTCCAATGGAAAGTGGTGACTTGTGTGAATCTCGAAAACCTTAAGAGTTATTCTTTTTCAGCTAGCTCACTACTGCAACTGTGAATTGCAAATGGTGATACCTCGCACCTACAATTTAAATACTCATCTGTAGCTAATAAACGTAACTAATAAAATAAAATGTAAAAACACACATTGTTATCAAATTATTATCAAGGTATTATCACTGTTTAGAGTATCAAAAAGGTACAAACCATAGAATGGTACATTTCTACAGCTTCATCCATAAGAGATGAATTTCCCATAAATGTTGCTGTTCTACATCATGGGATCATTATTAATGTTCATTACCATGAAATATATCTGCCTGTTTGTAGGATCCTAGAATACTTTATTCAATGAGAACATTATGTTTTCAGCAATTACCTTTAAAATAATAACCATCTAATGCCAATTTCAAATATAAACATCCCAACAAACAACCAAGCTGAGATAGCCTTTTCAATTATTCGTTTTAGTAGAGGAATATGCTTAAAATGAGATGTTTAATAGAGAGCAGTCTCAGGTAGAAGGTTTCTGACACTTCCATTTCAACAGAGATCACTGCTCCAGAGACCCATAAAGTTGTGTAGTTAGCATTAGTTATTTTATGGCTCATTAGAACAAGGGCTGTTCAACAGTGGGCGTTGTCCTGTAAACGTGTTACAACTTTATATCCTAACATTCTTTTGTGTGTAGGTAAGATACACTGAGGCATAAGTACAAGAAAATCGCGGAGGACAGTGTTATGCCAAATTTGGCAATGCCATGCTTCGACATTTTCAAAACACAGAGATGCGCCTTATTTACAAAAATACGGTGTACCCCTGTGCTTCCCCTAGGGCTGGTGCAAAAAAAGCAGCCTAGCAGCATCGCAGGCACATTGCAGCCATGTGGCAGTGGTTCCTGTGCTGCAGGGGTGATTGTTTATGTGCAGGAAGGGACAACCTCCTGCACATAAACAGCCATTAATGGCATTCTCCTCTTTCTATTTTTGCTGCAGAATGCAGCACACATAGAAAGAGCGCAAAATGAAGAGAAATTAAATATTTCTCCTCGTATCGCCATTCTAAGACATGGTATTTCCTGGCCTTAGTTTTTGCCACTGTCCAAGCCTTGTAAATCTGGGGCAGCATCAAAAACCAATGGTGTTATGGTGGAACACCTACCCCAATACCCATTGCATGCTCCTTTGCCGCAGAGTACTGCGGCAGAAAGGGGCATATTTACAAGGTGGCTTAGCGCCACCATGTAAATATGGGAAATGGTGCTAATGTCACTGGAGCATCGGTGGTTATAGGGTCTTGGAAATATGCCCCACTATATCTTCTGAACTTTCTAGTCAATATATCTGTGGGTCTTTCTTTTTCAAATGTGTGCCTCCTGCGTAACAAAAAATGTAATAGAAACACGAATGCAACATGGTATTGGTTGTTCTCCAGACAGTCATTGTACAATACTGTGTCATGTGTCAGTGGGTGTAATTTAGAAGACTGAACGAAAAGAAGGCACAATACCCATCACCTGAACTAGACCTTTTTTGGAAAGCATGCTGACAGATGGGCTACTTTGAGATCCCAACCCAGTAAATAAGTCAAGCCAACACGCTTCAACCTCAAACATTATTGGCATAAAATCTGCTACCTCCAATGATCACTCAACAACCACCACAGTTTGGTACCAGCTTGACTTTCAGATTCCCGATGTTGAGAGGCTTGCCATTGTGACCATCACTGGTGGGCAGCTAAATTGTGAGACCGTTCTCATCATCAAGGCATTACTTGACACCAAAAGTTTCCATGTCAAGACGAAGACCACCAGGGACTTTGAAATCCCTAGCGTTGATATGACATGCTTGTCTGACATCAAGACCATGCTCTACATCAAGAATTATCGTTTCACTATCAGGGCACTGAAATGAGGCTTCATAGTCAATAAATCACCTCAAGGAAAGCAATCCTGTTGAAGAGCTTTAAGCTCTGGGTCATGGGAGCTGTTCAATAACCCATTTAATGAGCAGAACAACAAGGTAGGGAAGATGCCATCAAATGGAGCAAAACTCTTGAGGGCTGTCATCAAATCAAATTCGTGATTTGACTTGAATGCTCGGAGAGGGAGGGCAGTGCCCCTCCTTGCCATTAAAAAAACACCATACCCAAGTCATGGGTTCCCTGAAGCCCACTAAGGTTCAGGGAGGAAGGCTGCACGCCCCCTCCCCTTAGATTTTGGCACTTAGGGAGAGGTCCCCAGGGAAGTTCAGGGAGGGGACCCCTTTACCTTTTTTATTGTATTTGGCCCTGGGGGACGGGGTCCCGGCGTCAATAATAGGCTTGGGGAGGGGGGCAAGTGCCCACCTCCCCTTTTTAATAAATTATGGCCCCCGTGGATAGGGTCCCCAGGGCCCAAGAAGCCTCATGGAGGAGTGCCATATGCCCCCTTCCCTTAATCATGTAATTGGGCCCTGGATGATGGCCGTGCGCAGAGTAAGGTTGGCTACCTATGGGGGAGTTGGAAATGACTGCATGCATAACAAAAGGAAAATGCCACGAAGGATCGCTTTTGTACAGGAAGATGTCCTTTGCTGCACAAAAACAATCCTGCCTGTAATGCACACACCCTTGCACCATGACACAACAGACCCTTTTTTATCACAAGGCAGCACTCAGTGTGCCAGCACAGGGAAAGAGCAGTAAAAATGCATCATATCTTAGCAGATATGCTCATTTTTCTCTCTCCTTGTCATGCAGCGCAGTGTAGCAAGTTGTCCTGCTGTTTTGCATGACATTTTAATAAATTTGCCCACATGTTTGCAGTGGATGAGGATCATTTCGGGATTTTTAATGTTGATGTGTACCACTTACTTAAATTAGTTCACGTTTTGCACCAGAGTGTGCCTGTGCCAACTGTATTTATTTAAAAGGAGTGGGCAGGGGTTATCTGTACAGTGTTGGATGTGACCTGTAAACTGTGCATGTTGTCGACAGAGTAGTGGGGTATATTGCCACTGTGCCAGCCTGGCAGTGTGAGTGAAGTACTGAAGGATTGGGAGAGATGTGGAGTAGACATCAAGTGAATCATACAATACAACCCGATTGTGTTTTAGGATGAGCATGTATGTGATTGGGCTATAAGCGAGGTTAGTTACTAGGATAGCCTGCCATCACGGGTGTTTGCATCCTTTGTAAATTGATATGTTGCTAATAAAGTTTCCATCTGCATGAGGTGCTGTAGGCAAAGGGAGACTGACTATTAATGGAAATACTGTGTGAAGTGAGTGGAGTAGCAATATAATTGAATGAAGCAAACAATGTGTAGGAAAGATGAAGAGAAATGATTTAGGAAGGATTTGAAGGGAGGAATAGTATTGGCTAATCAAACAGTAGATTGCTTGAATGCCTCTTTGTAGGAACTACTACATGGTCCTCTTTATCTTTCCTCCTTTCCGTATAACCAAAGAGAGGCAAATTGGGCAAGAGGGCGAAGGCCGCCAGCCGTAGAAGCACAGCCGGGGCCCAAGAAGCAGGCAATGGAGCTGGTGAGGCCCCCGCCACAGAAGGCATTCCTGCTGCTGGTGGTAACTGATATTTTTAATGTATTTCTTACTTTAACTATTCCCACCTAGTGTGCATTATCATCATTCTGCATTTTTCATTTTCCCAACTTCCATTGGTCGCCTTTTTATGTTCGTTATCGCCACATATTTCTGTGTGTTTTCTATATTCCCTTTTTCCACAGCTGACTTCCTCCTGTCTATACCTTTTTTTACCTACCTCACTGTTAGGATGACGGAAACCTTTACCTCACACTTCTTGTACATATCTATGCTCCATCTCTGTGCAGGGCAGTACACAAAAGGAGACTGATTTTGCCCATAGCTTTCAGTGAGTAAACATTTCAAAACGGTATGAAGCAATGTGTAGGAGAAATTTACTATTTTATGTTTAGGGTTGTACAGAAGTGAAGTAAAAGATTGCTTAGTCAAGTACTAGATTTCTTTCCATCTAAAATACCACTTCCTGCTTTTTTTAAGAGTAACTACTACTTTTTATTCTCTCTTCAGGACAATCCACTACCGCCGACCCCAACTCGCCCCATAGGACTGAAGCAGCCTCCACACCTGCCATATATATGTTTTTGCCTCTAAGCTAGTGATGGAGCGAGGTGATGAATAAAATTTTGTTCAAGCACGCAAAGTTAAACTTCCATAACAATGTAACAGCATTAACAAGCATGTGGTGAAATATTAATCAACTTAGTTTAAAAATGCATTCATTCAGAAAACACGTGGGACTAACTTTTGTGCTCTATGTCGCAAATGCGAAGAAACTAATAAACTAACCTTGTCTATTGTCTTTGTCAGTGTTAAATGCGGCTGTTTAACTAATGGCATGTGCTTATTTGTGTGCTTACGTTATGTCCTATGTTATGTCTTTTCTGTGACAAAGCTCGTGGAGAAACCCTGCAGCCTAAAAGAAGAAGGTAGATATAAATGCTGCTTTATGTGCTCAGCTAGGTAACATAAATTAATGGGTTAATTATTAGCTAAGGGGTGGGTAATAGAATGAGTCACAATTCTCTAATTAATTGATGTCTTGTGTTTGTTTAAATATTAGTTTCAGAGTGAGGCCTAAAGGTATGCTAAGAAATGGCGTTTCGAATCTTGTCCAGAGAAGAGCCTTGTACATTTCAGAAGTGGAAAACTTTTGCCACGTTGACATTCTTGTCAGAGAAGAAAAAAACAGTTAAATAGGTTGTGCTAAACGTGCTCTTGGAGAATGGCTCAAGGACAAGAAACCGGCAAGTTTGCCTAGGCAAGGAAGTTGAACTGTTACTCGAGAGAAATGTTTCTCTTGAGGAAGCTAAAAGTCACGAAAGCAGAGGACAATAGGGCTAAAGAAAAGCCTGAACTTGGTGATGAAATGAAGACGATTTCATGTGGACTGACATAAGACAGCCAATGGAAAGCCTGGATTTGCTTGGAGAAATATAAAATGTAGACAGTTTAGCTAGATAGAAAGGTATAAAACCTGACCTCATGGGCAGAAGGGTGCTGCTCGCTTTCCGATTCCTGATTGACGTGACATGCTGTTGGACTTGTGACTCACGTAAGGACAGCAGTCTTAATTTGATTTTTCCTTTTCAGGTGGAGCAAGAATAGTCAGGGAAATAGTTTGAGGGAATGGAAACTGTTATATTGCTTTAATTCATGCTTACTGATTTGCTTTGAAAACGTCAGTCTAATAAATCATTTCCTTATAAATGCTGCTTTAATTGCTAATAAAATAAAGATTCTTAATAAAGTGCTCATTCTTGAATAATAAAGTTAAAATAAAACTAGATTTTGAAACGACAAGCTGGTCTTGTTTATTCATGGTTTAGTTACCATCAGTCGATCCATTAGTCTAAGTGACTTAATTTAAATGATAAATGTTATAAACCATGGTAAGAAAAGATAAACTGCAGTTGTATATAAACTTGTAAATAGTTTGTGAATAGTTCTGATTAATTAGGTCACATGATTCAGTTGCCCCAAAAAATTGTCTCGTTGGTTTTTGGGCCTTTGTGAATGATATATGATTAATGGTAAGTAAAGTGGTGTTGGGTAGCGTTGGTGAGACAGTTTTTCTTAGGGGCGCTGGATCAATTTCTTGGTAGCAGAGTTACGGTTACTATGGTAACTGACATGCTATATGGTAACTACATAGGATCGATGTTTAACATATATTGCCCGTTTGTTCAGTTGTTATATGTAGTCGAAAGGTTTTTTCCAGCAGTGCGAAAATTCCTAGTTTTGCCGGCAAGAGTAGTGTAACAGGTGAAGTTGCACAGTGCCTTTGTTCTGTTTCAAAATAGTGGTATTGTCATATATCACTAGTTTTGTGGACGTACAGCACAAGATTAGGGATTCTAGGTGTGTAAGGTAGAATGTATAGTGAGGATTCTCTATGAAATTGTAGCTTTTGAGTATAGGGACACTTGTCCTATTTTAAAACGCACTGTGAAAAGATTAGTAGAATTTATCCAAGCTTGTGTGAAGGATAAGGAAGCGTTGTCTATCTTATTGGCGAGTGAAGATTTCTTGTGTGGGTTAAAGTCCTACCAAGATTTATGTATGTATGGTTAGGGATTTTTCTGTTTGAATGTGCGTAAATGATTTTGAAATATACGATCAAGTGAAACTTTGAATTGTCCCTATATGTGCATTCAGAGAGTAACAAGTTCGTTATTATTTGTTAGAAGGGTAGAGTAGCCTTACTTTATCAATGAATTTAAATATTCTGTGAAAATAGCGTCGTCTATTTCACGTAAAAGAATACCTGAATGACTGAGAAAGCTATCTCTTTATTTAGTGAAACAGACAAATGGTTTGTTTTTGTGGGGTTACTAACTGAATTCCATTGAAAAGAATTGTAAATATGGCGCTGTGAAAATATTTTGTAAAGGAGGTGTCAGTGTCACAGCGGAGCGAGGGCAGAGAAGCTGCAGCGGCAGTATACGTCATTAGTGTCGCACTGTGATTGGTTAACATACGTCACAGTAACTGCGCACTGATTAGCTCATGTGACTAGGTAGGCTTGCCGCTGATTGGCTTATTTTGGAAAGCAGTAAATCTATTGGTCGAGCAAAACAGTGACGAAGCTCAACCTGATTGGCTTGTTAGTGAGTTTCGCGCACGGATTGGTTGGTTTTGCGGAACAACAAGGAAATAATTACGATCTATTCTGAAGTAAGCGGAATTGTTTTAAAAAATGGATTATTATTACATTAAAGAGAAAAAGAAGCTTTCTTGGTTTCAAAAATTGAAAAATAAATTGAAACCTGACAAGAAAATTGAAACGCGAGGTGGAAGATTAATTCATAAGTACAAAACACCTGCAGCTTATATGTTAGGTGAATATGGTTATCATACTTGTCTCTGGATTGAGAATTGGATGGAATATACCAAAAATTATGGTGTATTAGCATGGCCGGAAGATGGATCATTTAATATTAAGGTTTTGAAAAACTTAAGAGAAAAAATTATGGCTCTTGCACCAAGACCTAGACCAACTCAATTTGAAGCTCTAGTTGAATGGGAGGATGAAATGCTTGAATTACAACGAGAAAGTAGAGGAGTATCAAGGTTTGGAAGACTAGATTTAAATAGAGAAACACATCAGGATAGAATGCGACGATGGAGACGTGGAGACATGTGTGATGGTTTGTATCCAGCAATATTTGGTGAAACATCTGATCAAAAGGGTGCTCAAAAGAAAAATAATAATGGTGAAGAAAGTGATTTAGAAGATGCAGTTTTATAAGAGATTTATGTTACAAAACCGAAACCGCCACCTTATCAACCAGTTTGTTCATGGTCTTCCCCAAGAGTTCCTCCAGGAACTTCCCCAAGTGCACCTCCAAGAGAAATTATTGATGAGGCTTCACCAAGATTAAATCAGAATAATGGAAAAACTCCTGAAAGAATAGACACAAGATCTAATTCTAGTATGTCTGGGGAAAATAGAAATTATGCTGAAACCCCAGTTCAGAGAAATGAAATCCCAAGAAATGTAATGAGGACAGAAAGAAGTGAGGAATTACCAAATACCTCAGAATATTTCCGATCAAAAGATGAATTAATTCAACAGTTAACTAAAAGCATGGAAGCAGTAACAGTACCAGTAACGATTGGACCTGTACTTCCAGTATTTGATCAAAGAGAAGTTAAACATTCAGCTTTGACTGTTCCATTAAATGCAGAAATTCAGAAAGTGGCTGAAAATTTTTATGCAGATTTATCTGAAATTCACAGAGAGAAAACAATGATGCCTGACTTAACCTTTAATCAAAGTTTGTCAAATAAAACTCCATCTGGTGCAGAATCTGATTCTGGAACTCCAGAAAAGAGCATAAATAAAATAGATTTAACGAATACTCCATAAAGCTCAGAATTTAAATTACTTGTTGTTGCTAAATTGAAGGCAGATTTGGAGGAATTGATTATTGGTACAATTGGGACTGACAGTTTGAAGCTATATCAGGATGATGAATTTAAGCATGGGCGGATCTAGCGGATCTCGCGTATGCGAAATTGCGGATTTACGGATTCGCAATCCGCGAAGATACGCGAACTCTAGCGGATTTGCGGATTTTTCAGTTTTTTGTGTTGGCGCGCGTTCGCGACGATTTTGGGACAATTTCGCAATTGCGAACTTACTTTTCGGCACGCAACGGCCGCGACTATGTTGTTTCTACGTCTGGTTTATCATCACAGGTTCACAGCACCCTCTGCTTCACCACTGCCACCCTCTGGGACACCCATGCCACCCTCTGGTACATCCTCACTGCCACCCATTAGGTTTGTTTATCACTGTAGTTTATGGGGGGTGAAAAAAGCAAGCACACCTCCCCTACTTCAACTGCCATGAATTAATTGGGGGTTGATTAATGTGTCAGTTATTTAGAAAGTTCCAGTCTGGCTGGCACCTGCTTCCTTCCTTATCTGTAATTTGCTTTCTGTTGCAGTGAATTTTTTTTTCACAGGACCTTTATGGTCTACTTGTAGCTATTCTATGAGCCTGCTGTTTGGGTCATAGCAGGGTCATAGAATAGTTGCAAACTCTGGAGGGGCCCCTCAGGAAGCACTACAGTGAATGTTACAAATGTTAAGTTTGAACTTTTGCACCTGCTCATTGATTTCAGTTTAGCAAAAAACGTTTTTTCTGCAATTTCGCGCGTTTTTTGGGGCGCGAATCCGTGCGAGATCGATTTCGGGAGCCGCGAATGCTTGCGAATACACTTTTTTTTTTTTGCGACGTGTATGTTCGCGGGCTTTTGTGCGTGTTCGCGAGGCGCTTGTAGCTATACGTTTGCCAAGTTACCCTAGCGGTCGTACACGGGCGCGGCCATCTTGTTTGCGTGACGTAATTCCGTTTCCGGCCGCTATGTGTAATCTCGCAAACTGTGCTGCTCGCTAGTACAATTTCGCGCGTGCTCGCGAGGAAAATCTCGCGCGAAGTTACCCACGCGGTTGTGAACGGGCGCGGCCATCTTGTTTCTCATTCATTGCTATGGTTCTGGGCATGCTTTCTGTATCCTCTCTGAATCTCTGCCATCCTTTGCTTGTTTGAAGTTTATTTAATCTATTTTACTTATTATCTATCCCTCTATTTTTCTAGCTGTATATTTTTGTGTTTTCTGCTACTTTTAGTTACTTTTAAACTACTTTTTTAAACTCTTTTCTTTTCTTCTTCACTATTCTATTTCTTCTTTATCATTTAAGTTTATTTCTGCCCAGACCATGGTAAAGGCAGCCGGGAAGCACCCTGAGAAGGGGAAGGGTCCCGCACCCCGTGCCCGGCTCCCGTGCGGGCGTTTGAGGGGGGAGCAAGTGGTGCCGCGGGAGATCTTCAGCGCGGAGGAAGTGGCGGCAGTCATCTTCCACGTCCAGCGCCGCCTCCCCAAGACGATCCTGGGAGGCGGCAAGATCGCGACTGGCTATGGCATCCGGGAGCGCCGGAAGCGGTGGGAGAAGGTGTGACGGGCCATGTTTCAGCTCTCTGGGGTCCGGCGCACATATAACCAGGCCACCCACCGCTGGACCGATGTCATGGACCGGGAACGGGACTTGCTGGACGCGCTCGGCGTAGAGGTCCCCGGGCTTGGTGAGTAGTAGTAGCTATTCATCACTACTCTGTTTTATCCGGCTCTGTTATTTGCAAATCTTTGTTCTTTACCAAGAGCAATAATGCTGCCGATTACATTGTAGGTAAATTATATTTCAAAATCTTCTATGCATTTCAGGTGCACTGCTCTCCTTCTCAGTAGCCTTGCTTGCTACTATGCTTATTTGTTTTGTACATTGTGTTCATTTCATTGGCCTGAGAAATTATGTATGAGTGTAGTGTAAAGATAAGAACTGCGTAATGCTAGACACTAAGGGTCATATTTTCAATTAACGGCGCATCCCTGCAAAGTAGCAGGGATGCGGCAGTAATTGTGTGCCATGCCACCACCACCACCCATTGGCCCAAAACGTCACAGAAGCCTTACGCATCTGTGCCGTAAAGGCGGCGCATTTCTGGAGTTGCGTGCCAACGATGGCGCAGCTCCAGCAATGCTCTGGGGTACCCTATCTCCCCAATGCTGCATCAAGCCGTACGTCGGCTTCAAGCGCGCAGGGTTTGACTCATGCATCATTGTCTTAAAAGTGACTGATTGACATCTTGTAGATTTCCCTCAGCCACTTTTAGGATTCGTCCCTGCGCAGGTACGCCCTCCCTTGCGCCGGAACGCCCCCTGATGGCGCAGGGCTTTACAACGTGATGCATCGCACATAATTTCTTTTTTTTTAATATATACGCCGCACCAACACCATGGCAAGTCTTTTGTTCTGCCGCAGCGTCACAAAAGTCACGCAACAATGGAGGAAAATGAGCCGCAAGGGACTTCTAAATCAGCCCCAACAGACTGAAGTCCACTCCTTCCTTTAGACACATGGCTATAAGAAGAAATAGTGGTGGTGGTGGGTGGATTGATAGTTTGAGTATTCACTGATCTGCAAGCAGGATGGACTTTGTCTGTCACTTCGCGTGCTGCGGACTGCTGCCTGCAGTGCCAGGCCTAGGCAAACCTCTTTAGTAGTCTGTTTATTGAGTTACATAGGAACTTTCTAAGTCAACGTTCCGCAAATCAGGCAATACGAATAACGTAGTATACCACATGAGATAGATCCCGTGGAATAGTTGTCTATCTATTTGCTATTTCTCCAAAAAATGTTGTTATTGTTCTTTTGAAATGGTTGATTTGGTTGACAAATCTCATCCATGTTTTGTGGTCTTTCTTTCTTTCATGTTGTACATCAGCTCCCCCCAAGGGCAAGAGGACACAGGAGGAGGAGGGTGCTCAGGATGCAGGCCAGGATCGGGCAGGCGAGGGCTCCTTTGCTGGCCCCAGTAAGTTTTAATTGTAATAAAGAGTACCTATTTTTTCCTAGCGTTCCTCATTCGATTTTTTCTAAATCGTCTTTGATCTTCTTGTACACTGGATATAAATTCTTATCCTGGCTCTAATATGACTCCCTGTGGTATTACTAGATTATTCTTATTAGTCTGTCTGTGTAGCTAACTAAGATTGGACATTTGGCAATTCCATTGGACTCCCATTCTATTCAGCAATAGCTCTATGCACTGTCTCCTTACTGACTAGATAGTGTGGCAGAGTCATTCAGCTCTGTAGTCACCGATTATTGATCCCCAATGATCTCTAGATTATCGTACGCAGGACAAGAGAGTACGGAGTCACAGCACAGTCAAGAAGTGTCAGAGGCACTCATGCTTGCAAAAATTCCAAAACCTTTAGCTCATCCACTCTAGTCTGGAGGACCAAAAACCACAGAGTCTATTTAAGTTTAAAAGCTTTATTAAAAGTAAACACATTTATTAAAATCTACTTTGTCATAAAACTATTTAACTGAAAACGGAAAAGTGGTTAGTGCTGACGATTAATTGGACACATTTCTTGTGGTCGAGCCGAGCTCTCACCTGGTTTGAACTTGATCCTGGTCGTGTTCTTAGGAGTCAAGCTTCTGTCGGTTAGGAGAAAAAGTGGTGCGTGTTAAAAATAAAAAGCAAGCATTCATCAGTTGTGCATAAAAGTGCAGCAAGACAACAGCCTTCCCTGGAAAAAGGGACATTTTTACTTTGGAGTAGACAGTCACAAATTATTACATTGTATTCAGTTTTTTTAACATTTCTCCTAGACCAAATATTATATAGTAGTGAGTGGTGTATTCTAACATTCTTAAATGTACTTTGTAGGTGTAACATCTGGTGACGGGGCCAGCGCGGAGGTGGCTGTGTTGGGCGAGGACTCGGAGGACTCTGGGGAGGAGGCGGTGCAAGAGCCGGCGGACGGTCCTGTGGGGGTTCAAATGGTGGTGGCGGAAACAGGTAAGCTATATATTCCTTACTTATTGAGATTGAAGACTGCATAGTGTGCTTTCTGCACGGGTGTATTACAAATCAACCAGGTAGTAGCCTCCTCGAAATGTACTTCGACTTAGCTGTGAAGTTTTTGGTGAGAAGAATCCCAATAAGTTCTTAGACGAACGTGATGGATGGGATGAACGAAAAGCGAAAGAAGGGTGTAAGTAAGTGGGACACGAAATTGTATGATGGCTGGCAAAGAAGAACGATATGTGTTTGCTTGGCCCCCGAGGTGGCTTGGAAGGAAAGAATATGGTATGGTGCATGGCTGGGTCAATGATGAAGCAAGGATGGGTGGAAGGACAGCAGCCTGGGTGGGTGAAACAGAAACTGTATGTGTGCGTATACTTTGACTGAATGGATGCCTGGAGCATGGTATTCTCTGACTCTTAGATAGCACATGTGTATCTAGAGAGAGTAGATGGTCGCCAGATGTACTAAGTGTTACCTTGAAGAGCATGTACCACCGCACCCGCACGTCCGTTCCAGTGCAGGGAAGGAAAGGAAAAGGAATTGTAAATGTGTCCAATACTACCATGAATAGTAGCAGTACTTTGTATTGCGTCTGCAATCACAGCATATATCTGGTTATTACGGTGGACACTCCGTACCTCTCTTAATAACTTTAGTTTGCTTGTAGTACGTCATTCATGTGTGGGTGTATCACTGTTCACTCAATATTAAGCAAAGCACATAAAGTCATCCCATATGTCATCAAATACGTCCCATGTGAAGTGATAGATAATCAAATTAGTTAGCTTCTTCATTGTCCTTTTCTAGTACTCATTTGCACTGTAGGGTGAAAGGTAAATTAATTAAGCAGTAGCCCTTGTAACAGAGTATTCTCAGTGCCACCCGTAATAGAAAAGTAATAGCTTCACCACCTGCATGTACTGGACCGGTACAGTAACGCAAGTCTGTCTCACTCATCATGGTGTGCAACTTTTTTTCTCGGGTGCAAGTTCACTGTGCTGTCCATGTCATTCTGCCGGCTTGCCTAAGATAACGTACCAATTTTCCTAAACAAGAGAGAAGAAGAAGAATAAGACTGGTGTACTGTCATAGTCGACTGTAATGGAAGTCCATAGTGGTCGTAGAATTTGTTCATTAAAGTACCACTAATGTTAGAGCAAGGATGCAGGAGTGGGAGGTTACATAGATACTGCCCTCAATAGTTATGTACTGTGCTTTCAATTTGCTACTTGTACTGTGACCCAACTTTCGGCTCAATCACTTTGTGTTATTAATGCTAAGGAGCATTGGTTACAGACTATGTCTTTCTTTCTTCATATAGTTGCTCCTTCCAAATCAACAACACGGAGGGAGCAGGCTAGAAGGGCCCGGCAACGGAGGCTGGAGGCCACTGTCGCCGAATATCGGCGGCTGGTGGCCCTGGAGGAGGAGGAGGACACGCAGTCGAGCGGTGCAACAACAACATCCTCGGCTGGGACCGCTGCATCCTCCTCCAGGTCCCGCAGTGCTCCAGCGGGACCGAGCCGGGCTAACAAAGCCAACCGCCACCGCCAAGCAACAGAAAAACCAGCTGCCCCCCACAGGAGCTGCAAGGAACGCCAACGCCACCTACGAGTCCGAATGTCCAACCTGGAGCAGGAGGTCCAGAAGTATAAGAACTTGGTGAAGGGCCTCCGCTCCGAGCTTGCCACCCTCCGCAAGGAGTATGATGCCCATGCGGCAAAATGCACCAGCACCAGCACCCTCCAGTAGTGGAGTGTCCCTTGCCCTTTTTTTATAGACTTTTGGGGGGTGGGATTTGGGAGTTGGGATCGTTTTGGGACGTTTCAAAGACAATCGTTGGGGTTAGGGTGGGTCTTGAGGGAGATTATTTTGTTAGGGCTACATAAATATACATTTTTAAACTTTATCTGACCATACCTGTTTTTTACTGCTTTTCAGTCTGGTGGGTGGGGGACGGGGGTGTAACAGTAACTTTGTTTTCCTGAACAGTCGTAGGACTTTAGTAGTACAACCGTCAATCTCTTGTCTACTCCGAAATAATACTCCATTATACTACCTCCCACCAAACGCTTATCTTACCTGTAATTAGTGTTAGAAATTAGGGCTAGGCCCAGGGCTGGCTCCACGTGAAATGGGGATTAACGTTGTCAATCCTGGGCGGGTGACATTTCCTCATTGCGGTGGTACTAGTGGTGTGACACAGTGGCAGTTGCATGCCTATGGAAAAAAAGAAAACGAAACCTTGTTTGTCCTTACTGTAGCATTACAACGGTTACGGTACGATCGAGAATATAGCAGGTGACAGTACACTAGAACAGTGCCATAATGTAGCCTAACAAATGGTAAAGTATTTGCTTGCAAGTATAACTAGTACTTGCGTTGAATTTATTTGACATTGGCTACTACTACTAGAAGATATAGTACTGAAGCTGAGTAAGTCTAGAAGATATCCTCGTATTCCTTCACCAGCCTGTTGCTATGACCTTATCCTCCCCAGCAAGTGTGTGGAATTATTGATGTCATTTTAGTCAGACATCAAGCAAAACAACACAGCCCGGGGGAAGAGGGTTAGGGTTTGTAAAATGGATGGGAATGGGGGTTTCTTTTTGGGTAGGTTTTGTTGAGAGAAGAAAAAAAAAGCAGAGCATGGACAAACAATAATTGAAGATAAAGACAATCTTTGGTTACAAACTAAAGCTAAGCACATGCAGTCACACTCATAGAATAAAACAATGGATACTGTATCTGTATTGCGTATGTTGTTGGAGTTGTCCTGTTGAATTTGGTAAGTAAGTTGCATGCAGCAAACAATTCCTCTTATTGGCGGCACTCCTCCATTCCAGCTGACGCTTCGTCCATCAATGTTGGTGACCACTGACAGAAGACACCCTGTCCACTGCCTGCCTGGCGGATGTTGACTGAAACCCGGCCTGTAATTATTGAACGGAAAACAGGAAGTGCTATTACAATACCACTGATAAATAAATAAAAGGTATGTACGCTGTGTGGTTCAAAAAGTGACACTTTGATTTCCCTAATAGACAGTACAATATTTTTGAAATTGCGTGCTCTGTCTGAGTCACCTTTTTAAGGATAAATAAGTATGGCCAAAATATTATAGCGGATCTTTCCCCTCAAGGTAGGTGTACTGTAAACTGTGTTTTAGAACAAAATTTGACCTTCCCAGCAATGCTCCCACCAAGACCCTTACTAAAGCCAGTCGCAAAAATATAGAAGAACCCCAATCAGATCTCCAAAAACGATGCCTAGCAGAAAAATGGTTACAAAACGTACTTTGAAAGTAACAGTAGGCCCAAATACAGACCGTGCATTGTATTCAAACCACTTGCAAGCAAGCAAAAGTATCCATAGCCAGCATCGCTCCAACAGTGCTCTACAACACCAGAACTGCGTTGCAATAGAACCCCCCGAAACACATGCAATCCTGCTGCTAGGGCTAACCCTAACGAACCCTAACTTACAAAAAGTGCTAAAACTGGTGTTTCCTTATGGATTTTGTCCAAAACACTTCTATCCGGTATTAGACCTTCCCAGGAATGCCCCAGGCAAGACCCGCCAACCCACCCGGAAAAAACCACCCGACAACACCCCCAAACAGCGAAAAAGCTAAATCTCATACTTACAATATCTCTCGGCCTTCGGTCCAAACGCGGCGCTGTGCAGCTAGGTCATCATCATCAATCATCATAACTCCTGTTTTCCACCATGGATTTCCTGAAAAGCAAATGCAATCAAGATTAGATTGTCGCAGCAGTGCTTCGACAGAGACCCCGGCCGCAACCCACCCACGAACAGCAGGAAGCCCCCCAAAACGCTACATTGAGCAAGATGACAGAAGAAATAGCAAAAAAAAGGCTGTTCCTTAAGGATTTTGTCCAAAACACTTCTATCCGGTATTAGACCTTCCCAGTAATGCCCCAGGCAAGACCCGCCAACCCACCCGGAAAAAACCACCCGACAACACCCCCAAACAGCGAAAAAGCTAAATCTCCTACTTACAATATCTCTCGGCCTTCGGTCCAAACGCGGCGCTGTGCAGCTAGGTCATCATCATCAATCATCATAACTCCTGTTTTCCACCACGGATTTCCTGAAAAGCAAATGCAATCAAGATTAGATTGTCGCAGCAGTGCTTCGACAGAGACTCCGGCCGCAACCCACCCACGAACAGCAGGAAGCCCCCCAAAACGCTACATTGAGCAAGATGACAGAAGAAATAGCAAAAAAAAGGCTGTTCCTTAAGGATTTTGTCCAAAACACTTCTATCCGGTATTAGACCTTCCCAGGAATGCCCCAGGCAAGACCCGCCAACCCACCCGGAAAAAACCACCCGACAACACCCCCAAACAGCGAAAAAGCTAAATCTCATACTTACAATATCTCTCAGCCTTCGGTCCAAACGCGGCGCTGTGCAGCTAGGTCATCATCATCAATCATCATAACTCCTGTTTTCCACCACGGATTTCCTGAAAAGCAAATGCAATCAAGATTAGATTGTCGCAGCAGTGCTTCGACAGAGACCCCGGCCGCAACCCACCCACGAACAGCAGGAAGCCCCCCAAAACGCTACATTGAGCAAGATGACAGAAGAAATAGCAAAAAAAAGGCTGTTCCTTAAGGATTTTGTCCAAAACACTTCTATCCGGTATTAGACCTTCCCAGGAATGCCCCAGGCAAGACCCGCCAACCCACCCGGAAAAAACCACCCGACAACACCCCCAAACAGCGAAAAAGCTAAATCTCATACTTACAATATCTCTCGGCCTTCGGTCCAATCGCGGCGCTGTGCAGCTAGGTCATCATCATCAATCATCATAATTCCTGTTTTCCACCACGGATTTCCTGAAAAGCAAATGCAATCAAGATTAGACTGTCGCAGCAGTGCTCCCAGACACCAAAAATCACCCACAAACACCCGGAACCCCGCCAAAGAGCACCCCAAAGGCAAGCAAGTCAGCAAAAACGGCAAGAAATTTCCACCTCATATTTGGTCCAAAACACTTTTGTCCATTATTAGAGCTTCACAGCAATGGGCCCAAATCCGTCAACTCACCCGCAAAGAAGTACAACACCCCCACAAGTGCTGAGTCTTTCTTCATTGGGCGTAATCCAGCACTCTGCTTTGAGGGAAATCGCAGTCTGGAGGAGGAGGATAGAGGAGCATGTTCTTCAGAACTTGTGAACCTGAGCAATGTAGACTGCGGCACCTTCAAATCAATAAGCAAACAAGTGAAGACAGTTCTGCTGATGGTCTTGTTTTTGGGATTAGGTGATTAAAGTTTGAATTAAATTAACTGTGCAAACCAAAGAAAGAGAGACAAACAGGAATAAAAGTGAATAAGGACGAAAAAGAAAGTTCTTGATTCATTGTCTCATTTTCAGGGCTCGGTGTCAGGGAATAAGAAGAAGATTTCGTCATCATACTCTGCGAATTCAGGCAGGATGAGGTTAGTGCCACCGAACAGAGAACAAATCCCCTCATCTACGTTGCCGTCCTCCTCGTCTTCATGCGGCGTGCTTTCTCGTACTTTGTAATCTGGTGGTATGAGGTGCTGATTCATCTTGATCATTGTCAGCCGCTCCACATTTTTGGGCGAGAGGCGGCTCCGTTTGGGAGTTACAATGCCACCAGCAGCACTGAAAACACGTTCAGAAGACACACTTGCGAGTGGGCAAGACAAATAGTTTATAGCCAGGTTGGAGAGCTGTGGCCACAATTGTTTTTTGCCATGCCAATACTGCAATGGCTCATCATTAAGAAAGACCTCTGTTGAGTCATTCATATAGTCCTGCACCATCGACTCAAGGTCATCAACGGTTCCTCCACTTTGCTTACTTTTTGCTGTGCCTTTGACATTTTTTCGAGAACCATACCCAAGCAAACTTAGCCAATCCTCTACAACAGCCACTGATACTGTTGTGTGTGGTGCAGATGATCCAGTTGACTTTAACGGCTGAGAGGTCACTTGTGCCCCAGCCACAGGTGCAGAAGTGGATTCTTGTGACTGGGGATGGCCTGCTGATGCTGATGCTGATGTACTGTCTTCTCCTTCAATAACCTGCCGTTCTTTTTCAAACCTCTTGGCTGACAAGGCTAACCAATTTTTGTACTTTTGAACATCTGCATCAGCAAAAGGAAAGAATGCTTCGCCTGTCAGTGCCTTTTTGTAGCGTGGATCCAGAATAGTAGCACAAATGTAATGCTGTTCTGACTTGATGTTTTTAAGACGTTCATCACCACGTAGGCGCTCTAATAATTTCTCAGACAAAATCAAATGGTCTTTTTTTTTTCATCTTTTTCAAACTCAGAAGACACCGCCATCAGTTGGTGCTCCAGCATGCACAACAATGGGATAGCTTTTCCCAAATTACAGTCCTCCTGGCTGACTGCACGCGTGAAGAACTCAAAAGGACGAAGCATGTCTGTCAGGCTTTTAACTATGTCCCATTGCGCCGCACCCAACCGCATGTCCTCCTTCTGAGATGTACCCTCTGTGAAGAAATAGTGATCGAGTACCGTATACTGCTCATACAGACGCTCAAGCATGTAGAAGGTTGAGTTCCAACGTGTTGCCACCTCCTGGATGAGTGCTTTCACTGGCATTTGACGTTCAAGTAGCAGTCTCCTCAGATGCTTCCGGGCCTTAAAAGAATGGCTGAAATGGTTGCACATTTTGCGGCAGGTGGCCATAACCTCGAACGCTGGACTGTGTTTATCACTCAAGAATTTTTGAACTACCAGGTTGATACAGTGCGCCAAACACGGCACTCTAAAATAGTCACCCTGAAACATGGCCTTAACTACATTGGCGCCATTATCCGTGGAAACATAACCAATCATGCGTTTTTTGGGGGATAGCATTTTCAAGACCTTTTTGTTAAACTCTTCCAAAAGGTTTTCTGCTGTGTGACTTTTCTCCAAGCCAAACATGGCTAGTGTTGCATGTTTCCGAGCAGCTTTAAAAACTTGGTCCGGGTCAACACCTGCGTTTAGCTTTGCTTTAACACCTGAAAAAGAGACCCAGTGTGCAGTGATGCACATGTAATCAGCGCCTGCGCCACTGGTCCACATGTCTGTTGTCAGATGTATTGTGTGAACAGCACTCTTCTGCAAAGCTGCCCCAATCGCCTCCAGCACATCTTCATGTAGTGCTGGAACCGCAACTCTGGCAAAATAGAACCGGCTAGGAACCTTCCATTTAGGGCAGAGCGTTGCCACTAATTCTAGAAAACCTACCGCTTCTACAAAAGAAAAAGGGAGAAGGTCCACAGCTAGCATTTTAGCCAGCTTAGTGTTATACAGACGCGTCAGTGGGTGGTTGCGTTCATATGGCACGTCTGAAGTAAGCATTGTTCTAATGTTGCCCTGGACCAAGCATTTACGGGCTGATAATGACTTCGTTGACCCAACTTTGCTCGCTGGTGAACTTTTGTGCGTTGGTGTCTCAGTCGCTCCAACACTCTTAGTGTGCCTCACATTGGGTGTGCTGCTGACAGGGGTACTGGGTGTAAGGGAAGTGTTTGACACGTCTTCTTCCTCCTCGTCATCATCAGATGAAACATCAACGTTTCCTTGAATTCGGCCTTTCTTGATCGCATCTAGGTGCGCAAACCATTTGACAGTGTGCTGTCTCCTAAGATGACCTCTCTGGCCTCCGGTACCATAGTTGGTACCTGGCTTACCACGACTAACTGCTTGCTTACAAACGGTACAAATGGCAAACTTTGGATTTTTTGGACAAACAGTAAAGAAGTCCCAAACTGGGGACTTGAAGTGTCTGTGGGACATGGAGGAGGCGGCGATACTGGTGGTGGTGGTCATGAAGCTAATGCCAGATGAAGTGGAGGGTCTGGATTGCCCAACTTTTGTACGTTTTGCACTTTCACCGCCACTAATTAAGGTCGAGGTTGAC
The DNA here is from genome assembly GCF_964261635.1 of Lissotriton helveticus. Lineage (NCBI taxonomy): Eukaryota > Metazoa > Chordata > Amphibia > Caudata > Salamandridae > Lissotriton > Lissotriton helveticus. Next base: position 907,319,465 of record NC_136072.1, on the reverse strand, counting down.
CGAGGTCTCTTCTTGCCAGAAAGAAATATGGAAGCGGGACGAGTTGGTGTACTACTTAACTCCAATGATTGTGGTGTTTCCACTGCCTCCTCATTGACAACATCATCATCATCATCACGCTCAGCAGCTCTTCGGGCTAGGGTCAAAATGTCTGTTTGCTGCATGCCCGCTGGGGCTGCAGTGACCTTTATGATGACTGGGTCGTCGTTGGCAGAGTCTTCATCAGCAGCAGTATCCGCCACTTCTTGTTGAGCCTCATCACACTCCATAACTCTGAGACTTTGGACGAGCTTCCTTTTACGCTTAACTACCTTTGTCGGATCATGGTGTGCCTCACTCTCAGACGGCTGTGGTGCTGGTTCCCAAGTTTGATCCGTATCATCAGAAGGAGGTGTGCTTGAAGAAGATGTAGACACCACCCTTGATCTCTTCCTTGCTAGGGGTGTGGAAGACAATGAAGGATCATCAGGAGGAGTGGCTTCCTCAAATGATACCTCGCCTTGATTGTCGATTTCCTGATGTGCCCCTACTTCGGGAGGAACAACTATTGTGGCCACTTGTGACCCTCCATGCACCTCTGCTTGCGCATCTCCTTGCGCTGCCTCTCCTTCCACATGTACTTGTGCTTGTACTTGCACATGTGATTGTTGTTGCGGCTGTGGTTGTTCAACACTCGTCAGATGAGCTACAACAACCTGTGTTGATTGAGGGACATTGCTGCTGCTTTCTTGCGATGAGCCAACATCACTGGTCGATGGTGATTGAAGAACTATACTGGCTGCCTCTGCAGCACTCAAGGGCTTGGACTTAAGTTGGAGTGGTGGTGGTGGTGGCACTGAGCCCAATGGAGCGGGGGTGCTGCTGCCAGCTTGGTCCCCAGCAGATCCCGCTGCTGCTGCAGGCATACTTTTTTTTTTACTCCCAAAAAAAGGGGCGGGCGGCACACCAGTGTCCTTGGTAACTTGCTTCTTCTGCTCCTTACTGGCACCTTTCTTGCTAGAGGAGCTACGGGTTACTTTTTTTGGGGCCATCTTCTTCAGAGCAGGTCAGCAGGCAGCAGTTGCACGAGTTGCAGAGGGTTCTGTGTCCAGACGTGACGTCGCGTGACGTTATGCTGCACACACATACCGCTGCAGGACTTCTTCCTGGCACTGGTGGTTCTCTTGAGTCTTCTTGTGCACCTAAAAGCAATGGAAGACAGAGGAACATCAGTTCAGTTATACACCCCAAAAAATGGACAAAACACAGAAAAATGAGCACAATCCCATGCCATCCATGATGTTTACATTGAAGACACCCCACAGAAAGACTAGGGACATGCAAGTATGCAACATTCACTACCCCTGGGCATAATGGATGAAAAGTAGGCAAAATAAGTGCATGCCTCAGACACTGCCTCTCTTCAAAATGGCCCCTTACACCCCAAGCACATGTTGCCTGTACCAGCCAGCACTCAAGATGGCCACCACCACCACCCACATGGCCAGTCCACATCAACAGTACACCCCCAAAAAACAGAAAAACAGCCAGAAATCACCACAATCCAATGCCATCCATGATGTTTACATTAAAGAGAGTGAGACCAGACCACACCACAGGCACACTCAGTCCATGCACCACCACCCCTGGGCAAAAGGCCACACCAGCAGCCCCCAAAAAAACGACACAAAACAATAAAATAAGCACAATCCCAGCCCATCCATGGCCTCAATTATGTTTACATTCAAGAAGACACCCCTCAGAAACACTAGGCCCATGCAACACTCACTACCCCTGGGCATAATGGATGAAAAGTAGGCAAAATAAGTGCAGGCCTCAGACACTGCCTCTCCTCAAAATGGCCCCTTACACCCCAAGCACATGTTGCCTGTACCAGCCAGCACTCAAGATGGCCACCACCACCACCCACATGGCCAGTCCACATCAACAGTACACCCCCAAAAAACAGAAAAACAGCCAGAAATCACCACAATCCAATGCCATCCATGATGTTTACATTAAAGAGAGTGAGACCACACCACAGGCACACTCAGTCCATGCACCACCACCCCTGGGCAAAAGGCCACACCAGCAGCCCCCAAAAAACGACAAAAAACAATAAAATAAGCACAATCCCAGCCCATCCATGGCCTCAATTATGTTTAAATTCAAGAAGACACCCCACAGAAAGACTAGGCCCATGCAACACTCACCACCCCTGGGCAAAGGGCCCCACCAGCAGGCCCAAAAAAACGACAAAAAACAATCAAATCAGCACAATCCCATCCCATCCATGGCCTCAATTGTGTTTAAATTCAAGAAGACACCCCTCAGAAACACTAGGCCCATGCAACACTCACTACCCCTGGGCATAAAGGATGAAAAGTAGGCAAAATAAGTGCAGGCCTCAGACACTGCCTCTCCTCAAAATGGCCCCTTACACCCCAAGCACATGTTGCCTGTACCAGCCAGCACTCAAGATGGCCACCCACCACCACCACCCACATGGCCAGTCCACATCAACAGTACACCCCCAAAAAACAGAAAAACAGCCAGAAATCACCACAATCCAATGCCATCCATGATGTTTACATTAAAGAGAGTGAGACCACCACACAGGCAGACTCAGTCCATGCACCACCCACTACCCCTGGGCAAAAGGCCCCACCAGCAGCCCCAAAAAAACGACAAAAAACACCAAATTCAGCACAATCCCAGTCCATCCATGGCCTCAATGGTGTTTAAATCCAAGAAGACACCCCACAGAAAGACTAGGCCCATGCACCACTCACTACCCCTGGGCATAATGGATGAAAGCTAGGCAAAATAAGTGCAGGCCTCAGACACTGCCTCTCTTCAAAATGGCCCCTTGCACCCCAAGCACATGTTGCCTGTACCAGCCAGCACTCAAGATGGCCACCACCACCACCCACATGGCCAGTCCACATCAACAGTACACCCCCAAAAAACAGAAAAACAGCCAGAAATCACCACAATCCAATGCCATCCATGATGTTTACATTAAAGAGAGTGAGACCACACCACAGGCACACTCAGTCCATGCACCACCACCCCTGGGCAAAAGGCCACACCAGCAGCCCCCAAAAAACGACAAAAAACAATAAAATAAGCACAATTCCAGCCCATCCATGGCCTCAATTATGTTTAAATTCAAGAAGACACCCCACAGAAAGACTAGGCCCATGCAACACTCACCACCCCTGGGCAAAGGGCCCCACCAGCAGGCCCAAAAAAACGACAAAAATCAGCCCAATCCCAGCCCATCCATGGCCTCAATGGTGTTTAAATTCAACAAAACAGTTGTATCATGCACCCCTAACCAACCCTGGTCCTACTGGATACTGTGGCTACCCACAATATAATTTATTTAATGTTCTGAAAAAGTTCCAAAATTTTACTTGCAGCAACTGTAATGCCCCAAACAAACTTACTTGTGAAAGTTGATTTCTAATCCAAAAGTGATCCAAAGACAGTCAAAAAGGCCTCAAATCCAAATATCCAGCAGCACCCACAAAAAGTAATCCTTCTAGCTCCAGATCCAAATGAAAGTGACCAGGAGATGGACAAAGCACTGGGAGGAGCCTGCTGGACAGGAACAGGAAGTTGGAGACTGTGGGGCACTTCCTTCCTCCCCCCCCCCAAAAATGGACTCCTTGCAAAAAAAAAGGCCATGCAAATGTCAATCTGAGGAGTGATTCTGATAAAAATCATAATTTTCTGAAGGTTTATCCTGTTTGCTGGTGATTTTCTTGTGCAGAATTGCAAAAGCTCTATTTCGCGAGTGCGAGATTGTTCCTTTCCGCCGCAACTACGTGTTCGCAATTGCGAACTCTCGCGAGGTGTGCTGTGCAAGGTGGCAAGCCGCGATTACGTATTCGCGGGCGCCAAACTCCCGCGGGATCACGCAGCAAGATCCAAAATGGCGCGTCACTCGCAAAGAAAAACAACTCGGCAAACGCTAAATGACGGAAAGTGAACGCCGTGCACCACGCCGCGCGCCGCAACCAAGCAAAAAATCCGCCGCGAGCGGATTCACGGATTTTCGACAAATTCGCAAGAGTTCGCGGGTTGCGAATTTGGCGAAAATCCGAAAAATCCGCGATCGGAGCGGATTTTACGCCCATGCTTAGATGAATTATTATTTATTTGTAAAAGCATACAATGGAAAACGAAAGCCAAATATGATCAATTAGAGGAAATGGCTGCTGAATTGGAAGTAGATTTAAGTAGACAGAAACATTTGCAGAAACATTATAGAGTGGATTTCTCTGAAAAAGACATTGAAAACATGAATACCACAGGCAGAATTATTCATATAAAAGATTTGATTGTGTTTCTAAAAAGATTGGGTGAATTAAGTAAGTTGAGAGTAAAATGGACAAAGAAAAGAGAGGAAGACAAAAGAGAAAGAGGAGAAGTAGTAAATGAGTTTCCAATGAGAGAAATACCAGGAGGAGGGTATGTGCATGTTCCTTGGACAAGACAGGACATTTTATTGTTTACAAATGATTTTCCTCGTCCGAGAGAAAAACCTGTAGAATGGTATCGACAAGTAGACAGATTTGTGAAGGTTTCAAAGGCTCTGTGGATTGATCTTGATGGATTTTTTGACATAGTTGTCCCATCAGATCTTTGGACAGAATGTAAAATTTCTATAGATTGGCCTAAAGAAGAACCTGCTCGTGATAAGGTAACAGGTGCTCCTTCATCAGATGTTATGAATCTGTACGAAAAGGTAATTGTGTGGTTGAAAAATAAGATTCCCCCTAAAGAAGTAGATTGGGTTAAAATAGATAGAACAAATCAGGAACCAAAAGAATCAGTACATTCATTTTATGAAAGATTACTGCTGGTATTTAAACAATACAGTGGTTATGAAAAATTGAGTGAAAAGGATATGAGCCATTTTATATACAGATTTGTTTATGGCTTAAGACCTGAAATTAGTGAAATGATTAGATCTGGAATTGTTGGCTGGCAATCACTTACAGTAGATGACATTTTGAGAAAAGCAAAATACTGTAGTGATGAATTGGATGCTAAACAAAAGAAGCTAAAAGAAAAAGCTATGTGGGCACAGGTGAAAGTGGCTGAACAGCAAATAGCAACTCTGGAAAACAGAAATGTTAATCAGAATCAAGGGAAATTTAAAGGTAATTTTAATAAGCCAAAATTGATGGCAAATATTGAAGAATTAAAGCAAAAACTCCCATGTTTTAATTGCGGTGAAATTGGACACTGGAAGCGTGAATGTAAGAATCCGCCCAGAAATTTTAAAAATGCATCATTAAATCCACAGATGCAGAATGAGATAAATCCGCAGCAACAGCTACAGCGACAGGTAGTGAATCACCAAAGTCAGATACCACAACTGCCACTTCCAAACTGTGTAAATGTGCAGAGGTACAATACAGAAACAGGATTCTGCGGAGGTGAACAGGTAAACAGATCGCCAAGAGTGAATGTGTCAAATGTTTCACAACAGTATTGGTTAAAAGAAAATGGAGGGAGGGATTCGGAGGATTAGTTATGACGGTGCCTGAGGGAGGAGGAAGAGTGTGTACTTGGAGTCACTCTTGAGGTAGATCAGGCTGGTCCATTTGTAAATGGTAAGGTGAATGATGTAGAAGTCACTTTTCTAGTGAACACTGGTGCTGCCCGTTCTACTGTTAGATCAGTGGAAATAGAAAACCTCCCTCTCTTGGGTGAAAAGATTCAAGTAGTAGGTGTAGCTAATCAACAAATTAAAACAGATTTAACAGAACCAGTTGAAGTTGAAATTTAAGGATATGCATAAATTTGTAGTTTGTAACAGCAGTCCTGTAAACTTGTTAGGAAGGGACATTCTTTGCAAGATGAATTGTAAAATATATTGCTCACCGGATGGTATAGAGCTCCAAACTCAAGAAGAAGATGGGCTTTACAAGTTAACAATGTTAATGGTTGAAGCTGAAGAAAGTAAATTATTTCCTGTATTTGACAAAAATAATCTACCTGAAGAATTAAAAGAGACAGTTAATGCTGCAATTTGGGATCTCACTGGAAGTGAAATGGGTTTGATGAAAAATGTTGAACCCGTAAAAATTACAGTAAAACAAGGAGTAGATTATCCAAACATTCCTCAGTATAAAATGAAAGCAGAAGTTATTGAAGGTGTCATTCCTGTAATTGATAAATTCATTAAACAAGGTGTTTTAAGAGAAATTGAGAGTAGTCCATGTAACTCACCGATTATGGGAATCAAAAAGCCAAATGGAACTTTCAGGATTGTTCAGGACCTGAGAAAACAAAATAGTTGTTCCATGCTGCCCTGTTGTGCCAAACCCAGCGGTAATTCTTTTTCAGATTCCGCATGATGCAGAATGGTACACTGTTATAGATCTTTGTAATGCATTCTTTACTGTTCCATTGCATCCAGAAAGCCAACAAATGTTTGCGTTCAGGTTCCAGGACCGTATTCTAACATGGTGTCATATCCCTCAAGGGTATACAGAGAGTCCATCTATTTTTAATCAGTTGCTAAAGAAATCTTTGGAAAATCTAGATTTACCTGGAAAATCAACGTTAGTGCAGTATATTGATGATCTCCTTGTGGCTGCAAAAACACGAGATAACTGTGTGACAGATACCATTATTCTTTTAAATGATTTGGCAGATGAGGGACATAAAGTGTCTCCAGCAAAATTACAGTTTTGCAAACAAGAAGTGAAATACCTTGGTCACAGAATTGCAAAAGGAATCAGGCAAGTAACAACTGAGAGAATTAAAATGATTCAGGCAATGCAACCTCCAAAAACACAGAGACAGGTCAGAATGTTTCTAGGAATGGTAGGTTATTGTCGTCAATGGATTAGTGGATTTTCAGTAATTGCAAAACCACTGCAAAGATTGACAAAAGCAGACATAAAAGACCCGATTACCCTGACAGATACTGAGTTAGAAGCTTTTGAGCAGTTGAAGAAAAGCTTGTGTGAAGCTCCGGCATTGGGAATGCCAGACTATGAGAAGGAATTTGAGCTATATTGCAGTGAAAGAGAAGTATGTGCTTTATCAGTTTTGATTCAAAGACATGGAAGACTGAGAAAGCCAATAGCATATTTCTCAGCTGTTCTTGATCCTGTTGCAAAAGCATTACCAGGCTGCTTAAAAGCAGTAGCTGCAACAAGTGTGAGCTTAGAACAAAGTGAAGGGATAATAATGGGATTCCCTGTAAAGGTATATGCACCCCATTCAGTTGAAATTCTCCTCACCAGAAGCAAAACACAGCATTTGACAAGTAACAGGTTGACAAAATATGAAAAAGTTATTCTTGGATCGGATAATGTATCAATTGCAAGATGTGTGAATTTATATCCTTCCACATTATTGCCTGATGGAACTGTAACAGAAATCAGAAATGAAAATGATATTGATCATGAGTGCTTGGATGTATTAGAATATTGCACTAAACCCAGACAGGACATATGAGAGGTCCCATTGGCTGAATCAGATTATGTTTTATTTGTTGATGGTTCATGCTTAAGAACAGATGAAGGTGTTCTGAGTGCAGCATACTCTGTCTGCACAGTTGCAGATGTAATTGAGGCCTCCTGTCTCAAAGGAATTCGTTCAGCTCAAGTAGCAGAATTGATTGCTTTGATTCGTGCATGTGAAAAAGGAAAAGAACTAAAGGTTACCATAGTGACTGATAGTCAGTATGGGTATGGCGTAGTCCATGACTATGGCCAGCTTTGGTCACAAAGAGGTTATTTAACTTCAGCGGGAACTCCTATCAGAAATGCAAAATTGATAAAGAGGCTGATTGATGGTATTCAGCTACCAGAGAAAATTGCTGTTGTAAAATGCACAGCACACAAGAAAGGTGATGACTATATGACAAAAGGAAATGCATATGCTGATAAAATTGCAAAATTTTGTGCAAAGAATAATATGTCCATTAATCGGGAAAAAGACAATGAACATGTTTTGAACTCACTTATGCCAACATCCGTAGTTGAGACATGGCAAGGAGTAAAAGATTTTCAAGATGAGGCAAGTGATGAGGAAAAAGACACATGGCTAAAAGCAGGTTGCAGACAGAGAGAAGAAGATGAGATTTGGGTTTACAAAGATGACAGACCAGTTATGCCAGATAGCATGATTGCTGACATGGCTAGAATGTATCATGGTCCAGGACATATTGGAAGAGATTCAATGATCAGATTATTTAGGCAGACATGGTACAATCCAAAGTTCAGATTAATTGCAGAATCTTTTTGTCAGAGATGCTTGATCTGCCAGCAGATTAATCCAAACAGAAAAACAGTTGTGAGCATGGGAACCATAGGACGGGAGGGGGGTCCTTTTACCAGATTAAAACTTGATTTAATTGACATGCCACCTCAGAACAAATTGAGATATGTCTTAGTGATAATCTGTCTGATTTCAAGATGGGTGGAAGCATTCCCAACACGTCACAATGATTCAGTTACTGTGGCAAAATTGCTTTTGAGGGAAATCATACCAAGGCATGGATTTCCAGTGACGGTCGAGACTGATCGTCGCACACATTTTGAAAACAGATTGCTAAAATTGATTTGTGAAGCACTAGACATAAAGCAAAAGCTACACTGTGCTTACAGACCAGAAGCATCAGGTGTTGTTGAGCAAGTGAATGGCACTATCAAAAATAGAATAGCAAAAATGTGTTTAGCTACAGGAATGAAGTGGACTGATGCACTTCCACTTGTTTTGATGTCTTTGAGAAGTACTCCAGATAGGAAAACAGGTTTGAGCCCCCATAAAAATTGTTATGGGCAGAGTTATGAGACAAGCATTTGTTCCAGTTGGTAAACTAATGAGCATTAATGATAGCGTCATATTGGAATACTGCAAGAACCTATCTGACGTGGTGACTTCTGTGTTCCATCAAGTGGGAACTGAAGTGATAACAAAATAAAAGGAACAAGCCCATGATCTGTTACCAGGAGACTGGGTGAGAACAAAAATTAATCGAAGAAGAAATTGCCTAGTACCTAGGTGGCAGAAGGCAAGACAGGTAATACTGGTTACAACAAACGCAGTAAAGTGTAGAGGTTTGAAGAGATGGATTCATGCTAGTCATACCCTACGTGTGCCAGGTCCTGAAAATCCTGATGAAGGTGACACTACAGCTGATTCAGATTCTGAAGAAGAGCCTGAAAGAAATCCAGATTCTGAAGATCAACAGGGAAGTCGACATCTGGAAGATTCAAATGCGAATGAGGCATTGAATGAAGAAATTGAAGAGATTGTGATACAAGATTCCAAAAATGATGAAGATCTGCTAGATCAAGAAGCAGAAAAAGAAACTGACGAAGTGGTGATTCAAGATCAGGAGAGTATTGAAAAGCAGATTGGAAGCTCTGGAAGAAGGAACGAAAATTCTGAATCTGGGAAGTTGGAAGTAATTGAAGAAGAAGAAGAAGACGAAATTCCGAGTACCAGTTATAAGGATGATGTTCATAACAGAGTGAAGCTGCCGAGTAAAGAAGTACCTGAATCTAGAATTGTTATCACAGAAAGAGAAACAGATGAAAATGACGAAGAATCCAAAGTAAAACGTTAAAGGAAAAGAGCTTGGAGAGCAGAGTGTAATCTGACTGAACCAAAGAAGAAATTATTTAGAAAAGTAGATAATTGGCCGAGTGAAAATGAGAGTTTAAAATTCAAATTAGTGAACAGATCAAAGGAGCAAGTTAACAAAGTCTCAAGTCAGAAGGGAGGAGACTTAGATAAGAATAATCAAGCAGGAAAGAAAATAGAAGTGATAAATAGTAAAGCAAAGAGAGTAATAAAGCCTAATCAAAAGTATAAATCACCTGAGTGGACATACATTATTATTCCACCAGTAGTTGAAGTTATTAGCAGTAGCCAAGAAGATTTAGATGATACAAGTGATAATGATTGATTTTGTTCTGACACAAGATTGAAGAAATTGTGTTAGGTGACACAAGGTCGGAGAAATTGTGTTAGCTGAAAAAAACACATCTATGTAAGACATAAGGTCGAAGAAAAGCTGTTAGAAATAGGGTTTTCTTTTTTTTAAAAAAGTAAAAAAGAGGGGTGTATATTACTAATTTTTGAAATTTTTGTTTTTTTGTTTTGAAAAGCTTTTGAAAGGCTCTTGTTTCCAAGTAAAGATGCCTTCTACTAATAATAATTTGAGATGTTCAATTGTCAGGAGATGTTGCAAAATGTCTTCTATATGTGTAATCCTAATAATTTTGGTTTGGTTAATTTTAGCTGTCATTTTTCCTTTTGGAATTGAAAAGGAAGAGTATAAAACTAAAATGTCTTGTAAAGTTGTGGTTAAACAAGATAATCATGATCAAGTAGGCAAGTCTAATAAAATCATAGAGCATAAACCAGAGATTCATCAAGTATGACCTGTTGGAGATTTTTCTAGTAATACCTTTTCAAGACTTTTATCTGAATATGTTAAGGTAATGGTTGTGAAAGATTGTTACATTTGTGTGAAATTACCCGCTTCTGTCTCTGAAGGGGTGACCTATAATATGCTTCCCCTTACTTATAATTAACAACAAGGGGTGGTGATGGACAGAGTCTCTGAATTAAGCAGAAAACTCTCACCCAGTCAAGAGATCAGGGCTAGATCCAACACCGTTTTTTAGCTCACTGCATCATCCCAGTTTCAGAACCTGGCTGTATGCAAATTAGTCTGTTCCTGTCCCAGTGCATGATGGGAACAGGGCAAACCAAACTACAAAGCCAATTCTTACACTGGAAAGGAAACAAGCTACCGGGGACCGGTTTCTGGCATTTCAGCCTCTTCGGCCCGGCTTGCTTGAATCCTGATGGTGCAGTGAGCAAGGGACTCATGTCTGAGCATACCCTTCCACGCTTAGGGTGGACAAAATAATTAACAACAAGGGGTGGTGATGGACAGAGTCTCTGAATTAAGCAGAAAACTCTCACCCAGTCAAGAGATCAGGGCTAGATCCAACACCGTTTTTTAGCTCACTGCATCATCCCAGTTTCAGAACCTGGCTGTATGCAAATTAGTCTGTTCCTGTCCCAGTGCATGATGGGAACAGGGCAAACCAAACTACAAAGCCAATTCTTACACTGGAAAGGAAACAAGCTACCGGGGACCGGTTTCTGGCATTTCAGCCTCTTCGGCCCGGCTTGCTTGAATCCTGATGGTGCAGTGAGCAAGGGACTCATGTCTGAGCATACCCTTCCACGCTTAGGGTGGACAAAATAATTAACAACAAGGGGTGGTGATGGACAGAGTCTCTGAATTAAGCAGAAAACTCTCACCCAGTCAAGAGATCAGGGCTAGATCCAACACCGTTTTTTAGCTCACTGCATCATCCCAGTTTCAGAACCTGGCTGTATGCAAATTAGTCTGTTCCTGTCCCAGTGCATGATGGGAACAGGGCAAACCAAACTACAAAGCCAATTCTTACACTGGAAAGGAAACAAGCTACCGGGGACCGGTTTCTGGCATTTCAGCCTCTTCGGCCCGGCTTGCTTGAATCCTGATGGTGCAGTGAGCAAGGGACTCATGTCTGAGCATACCCTTCCACGCTTAGGGTGGACAAAATAATTAACAACAAGGGGTGGTGATGGACAGAGTCTCTGAATTAAGCAGAAAACTCTCACCCAGTCAAGAGATCAGGGCTAGATCCAACACCGTTTTTTAGCTCACTGCATCATCCCAGTTTCAGAACCTGGCTGTATGCAAATTAGTCTGTTCCTGTCCCAGTGCATGATGGGAACAGGGCAAACCAAACTACAAAGCCAATTCTTACACTGGAAAGGAAACAAGCTACCGGGGACCGGTTTCTGGCATTTCAGCCTCTTCGGCCCGGCTTGCTTGAATCCTGATGGTGCAGTGAGCAAGGGACTCATGTCTGAGCATACCCTTCCACGCTTAGGGTGGACAAAATAATTAACAACAAGGGGTGGTGATGGACAGAGTCTCTGAATTAAGCAGAAAACTCTCACCCAGTCAAGAGATCAGGGCTAGATCCAACACCGTTTTTTAGCTCACTGCATCATCCCAGTTTCAGAACCTGGCTGTATGCAAATTAGTCTGTTCCTGTCCCAGTGCAAGATGGGAACAGGGCAAACCAAACTACAAAGCCAATTCTTACACTGGAAAGGAAACAAGCTACCGGGGACCGGTTTCTGGCATTTCAGCCTCTTCGGCCCGGCTTGCTTGAATCCTGATGGTGCAGTGAGCAAGGGACTCATGTCTGAGCATACCCTTCCACGCTTAGGGTGGACAAAATAATTAACAACAAGGGGTGGTGATGGACAGAGTCTCTGAATTAAGCAGAAAACTCTCACCCAGTCAAGAGATCAGGGCTAGATCCAACACCGTTTTTTAGCTCACTGCATCATCCCAGTTTCAGAACCTGGCTGTATGCAAATTAGTCTGTTCCTGTCCCAGTGCATGATGGGAACAGGGCAAACCAAACTACAAAGCCAATTCTTACACTGGAAAGGAAACAAGCTACCGGGGACCGGTTTCTGGCATTTCAGCCTCTTCGGCCCGGCTTGCTTGAATCCTGATGGTGCAGTGAGCAAGGGACTCATGTCTGAGCATACCCTTCCACGCTTAGGGTGGACAAAATAATTAACAACAAGGGGTGGTGATGGACAGAGTCTCTGAATTAAGCAGAAAACTCTCACCCAGTCAAGAGACTCTGTCCATCACCACCCCTTGTTGTAAATAATTTTGTCCACCCTAAGCGTGGAAGGGTATACTCAGATGTGAGTCCCTTGCTCATTGCACCATCAGGATTCAAGCAAGCCGGGCCGAAGACGCCTGAAATGGCAGAAACCGGTCCCCGGAAGCTTGTTTCCTTCCCAGTGTAAGAATTGGCTTTTGTAGTCTGGTCTGCCCTGTTCCCATGATGCACTGGGCCAGGGACAGACTAATTTGCATACAGCCAGGTTCTGAAACTGGGATGGTGCAATGAGCTAAAAAACGGTGTTGGATCTAGCCCTGATCTCTTGACTGGGTGAGAGTACTCTGCTTAATTCAGAGACTCTGTCCATCACCACCCCTTGTTGTAAATAATTTTGTCCACCCTAAGCGTGGAAGGGTATACTCAGATGTGAGTCCCTTGCTCATTGCACCATCAGGATTCAAGCAAGCCGGGCCGAAGACGCCTGAAATGGCAGAAACCGGTCCCCGGAAGCTTGTTTCCTTCCCAGTGTAAGAATTGGCTTTTGTAGTCTGGTCTGCCCTGTTCCCATGATGCACTGGGCCAGGGACAGACTAATTTGCATACAGCCAGGTTCTGAAACTGGGATGGTGCAATGAGCTAAAAAACGGTGTTGGATCTAGCCCTGATCTCTTGACTGGGTGAGAGTACTCTGCTTAATTCAGAGACTCTGTCCATCACCACCCCTTGTTGTAAATAATTTTGTCCACCCTAAGCGTGGAAGGGTATACTCAGATGTGAGTCCCTTGCTCATTGCACCATCAGGATTCAAGCAAGCCGGGCCGAAGACGCCTGAAATGGCAGAAACCGGTCCCCGGAAGCTTGTTTCCTTCCCAGTGTAAGAATTGGCTTTTGTAGTCTGGTCTGCCCTGTTCCCATGATGCACTGGGCCAGGGACAGACTAATTTGCATACAGCCAGGTTCTGAAACTGGGATGGTGCAATGAGCTAAAAAACGGTGTTGGATCTAGCCCTGATCTCTTGACTGGGTGAGAGTACTCTGCTTAATTCAGAGACTCTGTCCATCACCACCCCTTGTTGTAAATAATCCCCTTACTTATGGCATCACTTGTAGTGTAATAGCTAGTTTGTTTTATCAGACAGGTCGTCTAGAAACTATTACTCGAATTTCGATGAAATATTTGCAAATTTAAAAGTTGATAACAGTTTGAATAAACTGAAACATGCTAAATAGATAAGGGAAATTTTCATAGTCACTAATGAACTTACTTATGAGTATGCTTTTCGAAATAATTTAACATGTAAGTTGAGGTCGGAAGAAAAATCATTTTTGAATTTGGTAGAAGAGAGAAGGGCAATTTATAAGCGAAATGAGATGCTGAAACAAACCAAATCTAAGTTTTGGAAGATTGAAGATCAAAAGCTCAATGGTTGAAACGGAAATATTGCAATTCATATAGATAAACCTGTTAGTGGAAAGCTTTGTATAAGAAGAGCTAATACTCTGTTTGATAATTACTTTGTAGGTGCTAGTAAATGTAAAGATACTTATCAAATCCTAGGGGGATGGGGATTTAAAGGAGGTAAAGATCCAATTTTTCCTGGAATTTATTTTGTGTGTGGAGACAAAGCCTATTATAAACTTCCCGATCACTGGAATGGCACTTGCTATATCGGATTAGTTTTTCCAAAGATTTTTCATGTAGATAGAAATACAAAGGGTTCATTTGAAATAAGCAATCACTTGAGTAGATTTAGGAGGGAAAGTTTTTCAGAAATTTTGGGAGACATATTTGGTGCAGTAATACCTTTGGTGGGTATAACCCTGAATGCAGTCAAAATCAGAAAAATGTCTACAATAGTTGATAGATTGTCAACTGATACTGCTAGTGGATTTCAATTGGTAAATACAGAACTCATTGCTATGAGAACAATGGTAATGCAGAACCGTCTTGCATTAGACATTCTGCTTGCAAAAGAAGGAGGAGTCTGTGGAATTTTACATGTCCAGCATTGCTGTACATATATTCCAGATAAAAGCCAGAAGATTGAGATGTATATTAAAAATATCTCAGAATTACAGGCTGAAGTTGTACCTTTAGAAGATGAAGAATTTTCAGAACGTTTGAGCAAAAGATTTGCAGCAATCACGAACTGGTATTCAGAGATTGGTGTTCGATCTTAGGTAAAATACTGTGTCCTTTAATAGTCATAGTTGTAGTGATACTTTTGTTAAAAATTAGTTACATGTTACACAAGAGAAAGAAATATCTAAGGGAAAAGAAAAGAATTTATAAACTCAGAAAAGAAAAAGAAAAAGAAATAGAATTAGAAGAGTTTCGTAGATCACAATATGAGAGTTGCAGACAAACAGCTGAATCAAAAGTTTAGAAATACTAATATCAAGAAAGTCCAAAACATGTTCAAGGGTTAAACATTTTTCCTAAAATGTTGGGTGTTGTTTGGTGATTTTGAAATCACCAGATGAGGGAGTTGATGGAGCGAGGTGATGAATAAAATTTTGTGCAAGCTCGCAAAGTTAAACTTCCATAAAAATGTAACAGCATTAACAAGCATGTGGTGAAATATTAATCAACTTAGTTTAAAAATGCATTCATTCAGAAAACACGTGGGACTAACTTTTGTGCTCTATGTCGCAAATGCAAAGAAACTAATAAACTAACCTTGTCTATTGTCTTTGTCAGTGTTAAATGCGGCTGTTTAACTAATGGCATGTGCTTATTTGTGTGCTAACGTTATGTCCTATGTTATGTCTTTTCTGTGACAAAGCTCGTGGAGAAACCCTGCGGTCTAAAAGAAGAAGGTAGATATAAATGCTGCTTTATGTGCTCAGCTAGGTAACATAAATTAATGGGTTAATTATTAGCTAAGGGGGTGGGTAACAATTCTCTAATTTATTGATGTCTTGTGTTTGTTTAAATAATAGTTTCCGAGTGAGGCCTAAAGGTATGCTAAGAAATGGCGTTTCGAATCTTGTCCAGAGAAGAGCCTTGCACATTTCAGAAGTGGAAACGTTGACATTCTTGTCAGAGAAGAAAAAATCAGTTAAATAAGTTGTGCTAAACGTGCTCTTGGAGAATGGCTCAAGGACAGGAAACTGGCAAGTTTGCCTAGGCAAGGAAGTTGAACTGTTACTCAAGAGAAATGTTTCTCTTTTGAGGAAGCTAAAAGTCACGAAAGCAGAGGTCAATAGGGCTAAAGAAAAGCCTGAACTTGGTGATGAAATGAAGATGATTTCACTGACATAAGACAGCCAATGGAAAGCCTGGATTTGCTTGGAGAAATATAAAATGTAGATAGAAGCTAGATAGAAAGGTATAAAACCTGACCTCATGGGCAGAAGGGTGCTGCTCGCTTTCCGATTCCTGATTGACGTGACACGCTGTTGGACTTTTGACTCACGTAAGGACAGCAGTCTTAATTTGATTTTTCCTTTTCAGGTGGAGCAAGAATAGTCAGGGAAATAGTTTGAGGGAATGGAAACTGTCATATTGCTTTAATTCATGCTTACTGATTTGCTTTGAAAACGTCAGTCTAATAAATCATTTCCTTATAAATGCTGCTTTAATTGCTAATAAAATAAAGATTCTTAATAAAATGCTCATTCTTGAATAATAAAGTTAAAATAAAACTAGATTTTACAACGACAAGCTGGTCTTGTTTATTCATGGTTTAGTTACCATCAGTTGATCCATTAGTCTAAGTGACTTAATTTAAATGATAAATGTTATAAACCATGGTAAGAAAAGATAAACTGCAGTTGTATATAAACTTGTAAATAGTTTGTGAATAGTTCTGATTAATTAGGTCACATGATTCAGTTGCCCAAAAAAATTGTCTCGCTGGTTTATTGGCCTTTGTGAATGATATATGATTAATGGTAAGTAATGTGGTGTTGGGTAGCGTTGGTGAGACAGTTTTTCCTTAGGGGCGCTGGATCACTAGTATGCATTAGCATTTTCTGCATTTTCTCAAACCTTCCCCTATCTATCTTAGTGTCTGCTTTAACTAAACCTGCCTCCTTGTGTTTTCTTTTTTATTCCCCCAGTTTCCGCTGCTGATAGAAATCAAAAAATGCTGTCTGTCGCTTTCTTCCTCTGCCTTTTTAGTACCCTTTCTCTCGCCCCTCTTTTACAAGTCTTGTGTTAACAGAAGATTGTTGGTAATGTATAGAGGAACATAGGTCTAAGTATAACATTCACACACTATGTAGATTGACAGAAGGCTTTATTGAACAAACAGTCCATAGTACAGGTACAGACTAGAGATGGTTGTCATGGACCCCAACAGGATTTCATGTCATAGAAGGTTCTATGATGGCAGGAGTCATGACAGCATGGCATGGAAGGATACATACCACCATACGTCTACGTCCTTTCCATTCCTTTCCACTCCATCATTGTTGGTTTTTCTGATCCTTATGGACCAATGTCTCAACCAACATTATGAAAAAACAATATTACAGAGCGATTAATAGTTGACTATTTACTTGGTCCATTAAACATTTCAAAGTGATACTTTGGATGAATAGAAAAGATAGAGATAACCCAACATTGGGGATATATTGCTATTGTAACTTGTGCAAAATAATGTGATGGTTCCTTACAGCAGGAATCTAAATATGTGAGTTATGTTTTTGTCTAGGACTAGAATTACACCAGGCTCCTGCGGAGGATGGCAGAGACCACTACCAGGTGGAGGAGAAGGAGTGGCTGCTGGGACAGTTGGTAAGTTACTTTCCTTTCTCAATGACAACAACTGAATTTGTTAAGGTATTTCTCTTTTTCTCTTCCACATAGCAATCCTTTTATAAATTATCCAGCATCCTATGTTTGTCTCATCCTGCCTACTATTCAATTGTTAGAAGAAAGGATGTGGTGACCTGTGACCACTCCTATAATGTATCCCATTCTTCCTGTCCTACCCAGCCCATAAACATTTCTCCCAAAGTTTCTGACTAAGTGACTATTTTTCTGGCTTCATTACTCTTCCATATTCTACCACCCATTCACCATGTAACTATGCCTACTTGTATATGACACTCAACCAGTCTACAGCCAAACAGAAATAAACCTAGCACAAAACATACTGATTATCTTACCTAACCTTACCCTACACTGTCACTTACTTTCCCCAAAAACCAATGGAAAAGGTATTTGTAGAGCATTATTTTGGGTGGAGGGTGTTGTGTGGAATGCAATCTGGAGTCGTACTCTGGGTTTGGCTCAGTAGTAAGAATAAGAGCAGGTATGAATAAAAGCAGGGCTATTGAAATTTAGGATGACACACCTGTAGATGTCCCCAAAAAAACCTGCTGCCCTCTCTGGGATGGCTACATTAATGTTGAATGTAACATTCAAGTACATTATGCAGCAATAATTAAATGTGCACTATTCATTAATGGCAATATTTATTTTTATTTGGAAGCTCATTCATTAATTAACGCATATTAAGCGGGTGTTGCAAGTTTCACCACATGAAATCATTTCAACTTTTAATCCTTTTTAGTATAAATATCTTTTTTTGTTGTCGTTTTTTAACCCCAGATCTATCTGTGGGCCCTACGTACACTGATTGATGGCCGCAAGATGAGCTGCCCAATAATAACGACAAATGTCGGGGAGAGCAATGCCTCTGTCATATCACCCCCTTGTGAGCATAGCCAGTGACACTCGCGGAGGCTTTCCCTCCCACCGGAGCTCCCTTAAAACGGAATCAATGGATTTGAAATAGGTTTGCGGTACCGGGAGCAGTGCATTTTGGAGGGCATACAGGAAACGGGGGAGTGACATCATTTTAAACAAGGCGGCCCACCCCAGGAGGGACAAAGGAAGTGATTTCCAATGTACTACATCCCTTTCTAGGTGCTGCATGAGGGGGAGTAGATTCTGACCATATGAGAGAGTCAAAGCTCTGGAGGCATGAATCCCCAGATATTTAAAACTGGTGGCAACGGTTATGGTGAAACCGCTGGGTAACGTTGGGGTTTTCCCGCTCAACACGTATAGGACCGATTTAGACCAGTTGATGGTGTAGCCTGAAAATTCCTCAAAAACCAAAAGGATGTGAAGCGCTCAATTTAGAGAGGCTGCCGGTGAAGCCAGGTAAAGCAAAACATAATCTCAATAAAGTGATATACGGTCCTCCCATTCTGGCGCCCATGTCAACCCTCCAATGATCGGATCCCTCCTTATCCACATCACCACTGGTTCCAAGATGAGGGCAAAAATTAATGGGGAAAGGGGGCAACCCTGACGAGTACACCTACCCAGCTCAAATAGGGAGGACACTCGATTGCTGACCACTATCCGTGCCAGGGGGACAGCATAAAGGAGGCGTACCCAGCTCAAGAAGCCAGGGCCGAATCCTAGCTTTCGCAACACTGCTAACATGTACGACCATTCAATTGTATCAAAGGCCATAGCTGCGTCAAGTGATACTACCACCGAGTTCTCCTGAATATTGTCAGCCCTTGCCAGAATTCCTCAGGAGATTGAGTGAAGTATTTCCGGATGGCATGAAGCCAGACTGGTTGGGATGTACGAGTTTTGTGATCACTATCAAAAGATGGGTAGCGAGTATCTTGGCCAATATCTTGGTCTCCGCATTTAAAAGCAAAATCGGCCTATATGAGGAGCACTGGTGGCTCAGTTTGCCTTGCTGGTGGATTACCACAATGTTGGCCAGTCTCTGATCCACTGGGGGCTGTCCGGCCTCCCAACTCTCCTGGAACATTTTAACTAAATTTGGTGCGATTTTGCTTGCGGTCAGTTTATATAATTTGACCGGCAAGCCGTTAGGACCAGAGGCTTCCCCCCATGCAAATTGTGAATAGCTTTCTCAGCGTCTCCGGCCTATAATTCCCTGTCCAAGTCAGATTGCTCATTGTCGGAAAGTCTAGGGAGAGGGATATCATGGAGCATTAAGAGCGCCTCATTTTCAGTGTATTTCGTACGGGGGGTATAAACTTCCTTGTAGTACTTGGCAAACTCAGTGGCAATAAATTGCAGGTCAGTGGTCAAGCCTCCATCTTTAGTGGCTAATTTCACAAGTATACGACTCGCCTGGTCTCTACAGCTGAGCCATGCAAGGAGCTTACCAGCTTTGTCTCCCAACTCATAGATTTTACATGATGTAGCTCTGTGCTGAGTTTTGGCCGCATCCCTTGTCACATCCCTAAACTCATTTTGCTTGAGTAGCAATTTATGTCTTGTCTCTTCTGAGTCAGTCCCCTGGAGATCTTTTTCTAACGCTAATATATCTATTTCCAACTGGTCAAGATCATCACGCTTCTCCTTCTTGGAGGTGGCTATTCGGGAAACAGCAGTCCCTCATATAACTGTTTTGTACACCTCCCACAGCACCACTGCTGAATCCACGGAGTTCTCGTATTCATGAAAACAATGCTCAGTGTCACTGACTATCTGCTGTCGTATCTCGGGGATTTTTAAATACCATGGATTTACTTGGGCCGTTTTACCTACAATGGGTCCCCCCACCTAAATCCGGGCCCACGCGGGTGCATGGTCCGAAATACCTCGAGCTAAATGAGTGACTTCTCTAATGTGAACCAGCTGATCCTCAGGTGTTATTATAAGGTGAAACGTATACTGTAGCTCTGTTAGATGGAATGTATGCCATGTATCGACAAGGCCCAGCGCAGCCAGAAAATTATTGACCCTATTATGTGTTGTTGTTAGTGTCTTGGAAGGCCATCTGTCCAAGCCAACTGACACTATGGAGTTGAAGTCACCCCGATAAAAAGTCTCCCTTCTGGTAGTGAAAGCAAAAGGTTGCTTAGATCTTTAAAGGCTGGACTTTGTAGTCCAGGTGGGATATACACCAAAACTAGATTGTGTGCACCCTTCCCAACAAACGGTAATAGCCACAAATCTTCCCTGGATGTCTATCTTAGTGGAGTTAATCTTCATCGGAAAATTCTTCCTGAGTAGAATCCCCACTTACCTGGAACCAGAGCCAAAAGTCGAATGTGCCACCATCTTGAACCCCCAACGAGTCAAAGCCTGGCATGCATTACCCAAAAGATTCATTTCCAGGAGTAGAACTACATCTGGCAGATGTCGTTTGATATATTGCAATAAAATGCCTCTCTTGATCTTGTCTCCAGGTCCATTTACATTCCAGGACAGCAATTTACTTCCTGCTATACGTGGTGTGCCCATGGTATAGTGGGTATGCAACTAGGGCCATCCACCTGATGTCCAATAGGGGCACTCATGCTAAACTTGCAAAATTGGGACTTGGCAGTGTAGTGTAACCTACCACAAGTGTCAACAATCCCTGGCATGCAAGGTAATTTACTTGTCTCTTGTCTGTAAAGCAACAAAACTAAACAACATAAAACGTCTTTACCCTCCCTGTCTTGCACATTTGAGCGCCCAATAGTGGTGTGGTGAATGCGATTATAAGCTAAGCTACATCATGCACAGGCATCCCCCCCCAATTTACCAAACTCTACCCCCTCCCTGCCTCCCTGCATGACGAAATTAAAACCTCCCGCCCCTCAACATGCAGAGTACCTATCGCCCACCCCTGTAAACTAATAGGTGCGTGTAACCAATATAAATATCTATTTTTAATTATGATGAAGATCAATGGTCATGAATTAATTAATAGAGCGCACTGCTACTGTGGAAAGTAAGTATGGGAAAAAATTTCCCTCTGCTCTGACATAAAATCACATCCAAAACATTCCAATGGCTCTAGGGGAACAGCAATGTTTGGGCTACTGTACAATGTGTTCAGAATTACAATTCATGTTCTGTTATTTTTTCTTTGGATAATCTAACTACTCCTCTGGAGGAGTCGGAGAACCTGCCTCAGAGGCCCATTCTCAACTGAACACAGACCCTAAGCTGCACTTCCAGAAAATTGAGGCAATTGCAGTGGAATACTGCCGGCTGGTGGTGCTCGAGGATAAGAAAGAGGAGGAAGTTGCTGCTGCCCTGGGCCACCAACCAAAGGAACACTGGCAATGGCATCGCTGCCACTGGAGGCAGCCCATGCCCCAGCCAGCCAAGCCACCTCCTCAACCAACAACACAATCGACTCTGCCATCTTCAACAAGATTGTGCAGGAACAGAACGAATTACAGCATGGCTAGCAGGAACTGTTGCACCGGCTAGAGGCTATAGAGACATATTTTTAATGAGGTGTAGAACTTGTTGGTGGAGGGGAGGGTGAGAAGGACAGTTGAGATCAGGGAGGTTTTGGGGTATGTTGGGTTCAGGATATGAGAGGGCAGGTCTGTTGTGGGAGGAAAGGGCTGAGACAGTTGTGGACAAGGTGTTTTTGGGGTATGCTGGGTGTGGGTGAGGGGGTGGGTCTGTTGTGGGAGGTAAGGGTGGGACTTTTATTTCATTTTTGTTTGATGAAAACAATTGGTTTTTGTTTATCATGAGTACATGTCTTTGCTTTAGTAAGAGTAGTCTTACACACAGTTAAAGAGGAAGCGCTACCAACAAAGTGATGACAGAGGCTTCTCTTCTCCGAACCAGTTCCATCACATCCAATTTCCCACTGTGTCCATCACCTTCCTCATTCAAGTTTTTATTGTTTCCCTACTGGATCTCTCTTTCCATGTGTTGTTAACTACTGTACGTACCTTACCTCATTCATTCAACAGCCCCTGAACAGAGTTGTAACACTGAATTTGAGTTACCTGACCATACATAACCCTCCTACCCTTGCTTGATGAGACTGAGCAAACCCACCCTCCCAGTGTCAGTAGTAACTGCTACTGCCCTTGCTCTACCTTCTGTAACTGCGGGCCGCAAATGGGGAAAGTTAACATAAAGCAAAAACAATCCCTCCTTTCTGAGAGCTTCTTTTCTTACCTGATTAGATAAAGCAAGGTCTGTACCTCTCCTATCATCGGTCCATACCTTAATGCAGGTTTTTACGAAGGTCCTTCGTAAAGCTAGCAGTGGTGTACCAACAAAGCTAACAGGGACAACATCCCAAGGATTGCAAGTTGCAACAGGAGTTTGTAAATGAACCTGTTGAGGTAAACGTGTGCATCACAGCCACCAACTAGACGAAAAGAAAACAGAATGAGTGGAAAATCCAAGACTGAGACTACCATGATAAAACAACAATCAGAAACATAAGGTTGAGTTACTTACAAAATTGGACATTATTTATGAACCCCTCAAATCTCAGGAGGTGTTAGGAAGACTCAGTAGAAGGTTACTTCAGTAGAGTACAAATCATGGGGCGTAGATTGTGGTAAAGTGCGCACTACCAATGCTTGGACATACATTGCTGTAATTAAGCCTCTGCACTATGATGTCCTTTGTATGCCTGGGTAGGAGAGGAGAGTGTATGCAAATGTCAATTTTGGTACTAACACCTCTCCTATAACAGTTGGTGTCACTTTAACCACATCTCAAGTGTGAGGTCTGTTGATGGTAGGGATTAACACACAAACAAACTGATCGCACAACCAAGGGGAAGATGGATGACATTTTTTATGAATGGATAGGTAGTGGAAATAGGAAAAGGCGGGATTTACAAACACAACATTTATCTGAAGGATTGGGAGGGACGAATTCTGCTGAATTAAACCAATCCATTGCTGAAGTTAGCTGTGAATTTTTTGCTGTGGGGTTCGGAGTAGCTAGTGATGATGCTGGCTGCTGCTGCTGACACTGCCAGCCAACAGCACTGTCCCATGTGTAGATTGAAGGCTAAGCTTCCTAACTTCTTCTTCTAGATCAGTCTCTTTTCTGATGATCCAAGTCTTGTAATGTTAGACAACAGTTTCAGTAAAAGGAATGAAAGTGGCCAGTGCTTTTCTTGCATTGTAGATCCAGTATCATGGCACAGATGTGGGAAACAGCATTTAGAACGCTGTCTCCACAACACAATGCCATTACAACGCAGTCGTTACAACGACCGCGTTGTTGGCGGTTGGCCGTGGCTCCCCACCATTTTTTTGCCGGTGGGCCAGGCAGCACACTGTGCTAGGCACGGATTTTTGGCTTGAGTGTTTTAGGCCAAGCCCTTTGTTGCATTGGCCACGCCCCTTTGAGAGCCCCTCCCTCTCCTCCCCCCCGTTGTTTTCATCCCACTTGGGGCCCTGCATTTGCATGGATCTAGGAGTTGCTGACATTCACGGTACAATGGTCATGTACCCACAGGATATGGTATCGCTCGGTGCCGCCACCAGGGATGTCCACGCTCTGTGGTCTTGTTCCCGTGCCCCTTGCCGCTGGCAGTACCAGGGGTTCGCCGTGCCTTTTCTTTACTGTTGTTAATGTCAGTGTGCGGCTTTGTTTTTGTTTACTGTTCTTTATTTTAAAGGGGGTACTCAAACCACAATGAGATGCACCACACTTCCGACCCCGGAAGATACATTCTGCACGGCGCCGCGGCGCCCCTGGCTTCTCATCACGGCGCACCGGGGTGCCGCGGCGCACATTTTGGGAACCACTGTTGTAGGTTGAGTTCCAGTGTGTAGGCACCTCCTGTACGAGTGCTATAACAGGTAGTTTATTAGCATGCTGAAGGAGCCTCACCTGCTTCTTGGCTTTAAATGAATAACAGAAATGAGTGTATATATTCTTCTGCAGCCGACCAGCATATTCCTGGCTACCTCTTCTTTTTTTAGAAAGTCCTGCACAATTAGTTTTTATGCAATGCACCAAACACAGTACTCTGAAATATCCATTGTCAGCCATGGTTTAAACTACATTACTGCCATTGTCAGTAGCAACAAATCCAATTGTGAGACCTCTGGGTTTAAGCCATTCATACACCATGGTATTAAACACTTCCAAGATGTTGGTAGTTATATGTGATTTCTCCAAGAGAAACATCACAAAAGTTGCATTCTTTGGAATGTCCTGAAAAGCATCATTCGCAGTGAGACCAGCAGATAGACTTTGCCTAACTACAGTGTGCAGTGATGTACATGTAATCTGTTACTTGACAACTGGTCCACATGTCCATCGTGAGGTAGATGGACTGAACAGCACTCTGCTTCATTGCATTGCCAACCAATTGCAGCACCTCAAGATGTGGCATTGGGACAGCCATGGCAAAATAGCTCTGACTGGGAACCTACGGTTTTAGACAGAGCAGCCTCCACAAATTCTAGAAAGCACACTGCTTCCACAAAACAAAAATGGAGGAGATCAAGCACTGACAGGCTTTTCATGGTTCCGGTGGTACAGCGCTTCATTGGTAAGCATAGCCTTAATAGTAGGTGTTTTTTGCGGTACTACTGCCACAAGTGACCTACTGGCACCAACAGCAGGTAGGCTGCATTAGCGCTTTGGGGTGGCCATTGCTGTATCCCGCTTTACCTTGTGCCATTCAGAGGTGGCTGCAGGTGAGGATTGTATACTATGGAGGAGGCATAGAGGGCTGCTTTGTGTGATGCTTCTGCCATCCTCTTCTTCAGCCTCCTCCTGACCACCTTCCTCCATCACTTCACCTACTGGTTCTTGCTCACCACCAGCAGCTACTCTTTTAAGGTTCTCTTCCCACATGATTGTGTGTTGCTATTTCAAATGGGACAGTAGACCTATAGTTCCATTGTGCCTACCTGGCATACCACAACAACATTTCTTGTGGCAAACGGAGCATATTGAAATGTTAACCTTGTGTGGGCTAAGCATAATGAGGTCTCAAACTAGGGAGGATAGCTTTCTTATTGTGCCAATGCCTGAAGAACTGGAGGTAAAGTTAGATGGTCGTGTTGTTGTTGTTTGGCGTATTGCAGCTGTAGAAGCGGTGGTGGTGACGGCTGCAGGTTTCTGGGGTTTGGCAAATATGGGAGCCAGCAGTGCTGCTAGAACCCCATGAATCTGAGTAGGTTGAATTGAGGTGATCTGTATGTCCTCTGTGTCAATGTTCACACTGATGATCACTGGTTTGTTGCCATCATCACAATCCTCTTCATTTGCAAGGCTTTGAGGAAGCTTCCTTTTCTCTTGTCTCTCAGACTCAGCTGGGGCCCGATCCATGACCAGATCACCAGAAAGGGGGCTTGAAGAAGATGGGGAAGTACTGTTTCTTTTCCTTGCTGGAGATCATAAAGTTGATGGGGGAAGAGCAGTCTTCTGAACAATATCTTGCTCAGCAAGACCCTCAACTTCCTATTCTGCTACTACGTCCAGAAGATCTGTTGCTGAATGTGGCTCCTATTGTCCACTTTCCTTCCATGATGCTGTTTGTGGCTGAGACAATTCCAATTCAGAATTATTGCTTTCCATGGCTGCAGTCGCTGCAGTGCTGAGATACATGGCTGTATGTTTAGGTGGTGGTGCTGTTGATGCAGGAATGTCAGCCCCTTTCTGCCTAGAAGCGGCTGCCAGAGGTATGTCACATTTCTTGAAAAACGATGAAGGCTTGATAGAGTAGTGGCACTGGAAATTTGCTTCTTCTCCTCTCCACTGGATGCTTTCTTTACAGGAGCCTCTTTCCTTTGGTCCATCTTCATAGCAGTATCAGTTAGCACTTAGCACCAAGAGCAGAAGCACTTAGCAGTGGCGAACTCCGGTTTCACTGTAAGCTGATTCCTTCAGGAATTTTAGTACTGTGTGTGATGTCTTTTGCAGCACCTTGAAGCAAAGGAACAGAAACAGAATCAGTGAAATGTGGGCAATAAGAAGAATCTTGCAATGTAACACAAGTGAAGTCATCATCATCATCACAAATGCTTAACAGTAGTGTACCCAAATACATGCATAAACAGTGTTTTTTCACATGGCAACATGGCACAGGGAAGATTAATTTGTGTCCCCCCCGATCCATGGTGGGAAGTGGAACCCTATTGAAGGAAGGAGATGGAGGGAAACAAATACATCAAATAATTGCTGGTGAGTGGCCCACTAAGTACTAGTACCTATGGGAACATTATGGGAGGAAGGTGGAGGCAGGCAATGATAAAATAAAAACATTAAATAAATGTTGATGACCCACCAGGCCCTAGGTCCCATGCGGACCTTACGGGAGGCAGGCAATTAAAAGAAAAAAATACATTCAATAATTGCTACTGACTAACTAGATTCTATGGCCTAAGTGAACTCTATGGAAGCAAGGACAGAGAGGCAACAAAAAATCAAAAGAATTATTAAAAAACCAGCAACATACTGTACTACAATCAGCCAGAAGCACTAATAAAAATACCAGGAAATAAGAAAAAAATGAGCAGAAATGTCATAGGCCTTTTCTATCAATGGTCCTAGAAAATAGCTTTCAAAAGTGGAATAAAGGCATTCAAGCACACACTGGCTGCACAAAATGGTGGAAGCTACCTCATCTGCCAAATGGCCACTGAAGAGGTCCTAGAGGACAAAGACAAAATGTCCACCACACGCACTAACCGGCTCAACAAAATGATGGTCGCCACATGGCCAGCAAATAAAAAGGTATAGAAAACACAGACAAATGGCCACCATGACCACACACCCACAACACGGGTGACATAGAATAGCCAGCACAACATGACTAGCAAAGAAAGGACCAGGAGAAAAATAACACATGACAGCCTATGACAGACACGGAAACTGGCTACACAAAATGGCCACCGTCCCATGGCTAGCAAAGAAAGGCCATGGAGCCTCTGCGGTAATCTCCCGGCACTTCATTTTCCTCTGATGTCAAGTCACAGCGCCAAGAAACCGCTAGGTGTTAGTGCGCTTAATACATTTTTTCAACTTCAACTTCAACTTCATGGCAGTGGTAAACATACACACTAGCAAAGCAAAATAAAAAAAATACATAAAAAATGTGCTGGTGTCCTATTAGGGCCCATGGGGACTCTACTGGAGGCAGGCAAACAAAAAAAGTTAAATAATTGCTAGTTAGTGACACACCAGTCCCTAGGGCCTATGGGCACTCTATGGGAGGCAGGGGGAGCCAGGCAAAACATTTTTTTAATTATAAAACCCGCAACACAGTGTACTGCAATCAGACACAAGCACAAATAAATATATCAGGAAAAAAGAAAAAAACAAACAGAAATGTCATAGGCCTCTTCTATCAATGGTCCTAGGAAATGACTTTTAAAAGTAGAATAAAAGGGATTGGCATACACACTGGCTGTGTAAAATGGTGGAAGCCACCACATCTACCACATGACCACAGAAGAAGAAGGCATGGAGGACAAAGACAACATAACCACCAAGCACACACACACTGTCTGCACAAAATGGTGGTCGCTGCATGCCCAGCAAAAAAGGAGGCATATAGAATACAGAAATGGCCACTGTGACCACACACACATGAACGCTTCACAAAATGGTCACTGGTGCATGGCCTGCAAAGAAACGGCATGGCGTACAAAGAACAAGTGGCAGCCTATGATAAACACACACACTGGCCACACAAAATGGCCACAGCTGCATGGCCAGCAAAGAAAAGACACGGAGAACTAAGAAGACAGTTGCCGTATACTGCCTGGTGCCACCCCCCTAAGTGAAAAACATCTTGTAGCATTGTAGGGAAAGGATTGCAAAGATATAAAGATATTATCGCCAACACCTTACACGATTTCTAAAACACATTATGCTGACACCACTCAGTGTGTGCTGCTTAACACATGGTAAGGGCAGTAGCCTTTTACCACTGCAAGGGTAAAGCTTTGAGTGCCTCTCCTGACCCAAGAACACAACCTGTGAGATGGGCATAAGTCATGCCGCATGATCTGTGTTCACTCATGACTAAAAATTAAAATGGGAATCCAGATATCTCTGCAGCTGAGTCACTCAGGGTTGGTGTGCATGTCAGTCACCCGTCGAGGGACTTTTCCATCTCAACACATAACATATTTTATGGCACAGCAGACAGGAACAGAGGACTCATGGATAGGAGACATAGCAACAAATGGATATATTCTAAGTTTAAGAATTCTCCTCCCAGCAAGAAAGCACAAGCATCTATGATTACGTGGCAGGTTTTAAGATGTTTACAAAAGTGAGGTGTTAAAAATGTTCCAACAAATCAAAAGAACAAAAGCATTCAGTGCTGGTATTTTCTCGTAGAAAATAAGGAGCCTCAGAAGTAGTTCAGATTAGAGAGTATGTGAAATGATGAATTTTTGTGAACTTTTGGCATATATCTTGTGAAATGTTCACACAAGGTCAACCCTTAAATAAAAGAAGTCAAGCGCGATACAGATAAGAGAGGTTTGAGTAGAAACTTACTTGACAAAACATGTTGTGCTTGAACCAGTCTCCTCATACAAAAAACATGCAGATTTGCATAGCACAAAATCTAAATACATTTTTGCAAAATTCACAAATTGCAGAAGCATTATGACAATTTTACAAGACATACAACAAGCTTACAAATGAGTAAAGAAGAAAGAATCAGGATGTTGGAATTACACCACAAATTGCCACAACATCAGTAAGTGGCATGGATGTGGAAAGCAAGCCCCTTAGATTATTAGATCATGAGTTAAATGTACGACCCTTTCACTTTGTGAGGGTCTAATTGCGATATTTTGTGACTCACAATTAGGGACTCGTAAAATGAAATGTACTAATTTTTCTCAGCACATTTAGAGATTCCCAATAGTGTAGCAATTGACGTGTCTCAGGATTCATGAGGCAGGTTGCAATTTGCGTCCCATTGGGAGTGGAATGTAATCACAGGGATGGTGGCCTGCTGGAGTCACCTCTATGTCAGTGATTGCTTTTTAAATAAAGCTTAGCAGAAAAGATAGGGTGTGACCTCTGCCTCCTCCACCAGAGCAGAATTTACCCAAAGCCAGACTCTGGGCCCAGAGTCAACGGGAAATGTGAAGAAGTCTGTTCTCAGCACCACTTACATTTGGCCCCAGGGCACTGGCAAACAATAGCCACTCCCCTAAAAGTTATTTAAGAGATAGCTGAAGATTCTGCCCATTGAACTATGTGCAGCAGTGTGTGATATCAATGTTGATGTAATATGTGCTATCCTCATGGGTGGTATCAGTGATATCATTTGTGATGCCATCTGCGATGGCATATGTGAGATCACAGTAGCACATGGTGGTGGTCTAGGCTAAGGTCGCTTAGCTGCTTAAACTGGGACATTTGCAGGATTATGAGGTTGCAAAGATTACACCACAAGCAGTTTGTTTTTCTCTGGTAGCATTGTCCAATTGTTTCAAGGTCAACCAGAGCTAATCCTTAATAATGGATCATGCCATGCCCCTTCACCGGGCACCCAGAAGCTGTGACATTGTGTGTAGCAAGCGTTTGTCTCCCAGAACTGGGTGAGAGGCTATGCATTTGGGCACTCAGCATGACCTTCAGACATGCCCTTCACCATTTCCATCTGCTTCCAGAGCAGAGCCTGCAACAAATGACCTTTGGCGATCAACATGCGCATTGCCCTTAGGGCTTGGCCTTTCACCTTTTGTTTACTTGTTTTTGTAGAAGGGTATCTGCTTTAGCCCTAATCTCCACTCAGTCCATGTGCCCCAAAACCCCTGTGCAGAGCAGCCACTGGGAGTAGGGTATTGCTTACTGCCATGCCACGCACATAGTCCCTGTGTGTCTAAATGCACAATGCATGTTGTTGAGACATCCACAGTAGAGGGTTTGTCCATTAGTTATTCCCTACACTCAGTCATTGTGCTTCCAACTCCCTGTGATCAACCTTTGGACATGTGCAGTCGGAATTACATAAAGGGCTGGTTATTGGTCACACACTGCAACTAATCCCTGTGTCCTGCAAGTACATTGTACATGTTTTGTGGGTAACAAGGACCCCCTGATTTGGATCGTACTCCTGGGTCAGGGAAAACAGTTTTTGTGCAAAGGTATCTACCCAGGCAGACAAATAGGAACAAGCACTGGCTATTGAAAGAAACACATACTCATGGACAACTCATTAAAAAAGCAATGGACTGTAATGATATCAAAAGGGTTGATTTTTAATATAATTATAAAAGATATGTGGATACATCTGATTCAATAAAAAGATAATTGCATGATATGAATAAACATGAATTATTCGAACAATATATATCAAACAAACATATCAGTATACATAAAAAGTGGAATAGAAGACTTTTTCTTAAAAATAATTTCTCCAATGCAGGAAGTATCTAAGGCTGTAAGTCTACGCGTTTCGACAAAAACATTTGTCTTCCTCAGGACAGTTCGATATCAGCCATTATTTCTAAAAAAAGATAAAACAAAATCACAAACACATAACAGTACATTGCAAGTGCTACTATTTACATATATAAGAGATAATTCCGTTTTAAGCAAGCTTTTCCTTCTTTTTTTCTCTTTTCTTTTTTTACTTTCTTTTTCTTTACATAGCCAGACTTTATATCCAAGTAAAACAAAGATATAAGAGCAAAGGGTTGGAAAACACTAACATATTTGATAAATGTCACATTAACAAAAACACGGGATGAATCCCGAGGGTGGTCATATGGTAGAAAGAGGCGTAACATTTTTAAAAGACCAGTGTCTATGGGAGATCCTATAGTTCCAGAATTTTATACTGAAATATTTACCAGAGATTATTCCCTATTTATCTTGACTGCATATATCACATCCATATGTAGTATTGCATGGGTAAAGGAATTAGTTATGCCTAGGCTAGAGTAATTAATTGTGATATCTACTCTAGAAACTACTATTCCAAATCTTTTAGAATTCTCACTTGTGGTTGACTGCAAGGTCCATAATTAATTAGCAAATTCAAATGAGCAATCATATTCAGGTGAGGAAACTACAACCGTTTATTGACATTTAGGATTTGATTGCTGAAAAACCTTACCTAAAATAGAGAAGTTATAGATTATTAGGTACGTGGTAGATGGGGCGGGTAAGGCACCTCTCCTTTTATAGCTGGAGACGGTATGTGATGGCTGTTCAATGAGAGAAATATGTTCATTGGAATATTATAAAATATCTCTCTAGTCTAATACGGTGATTACAACAGATGATATTCTTACCTGTTTAGACAGTAATCACTGCTGTCTTCCTACCACTGCCCACAAATACTCTTCACGCTTTTAAAAAAAAATAAAGGACAGAATTCCTCGTTGTTTTCTTTAAAAGAACGATGTTTCAATTTAGGCTAGAGAGAAAAAGATATATATATCCTATTATTTCACTAGCTACTCAAAGGATTATGGACTTGGTCTGAGTACTAGATCTAAGTAGAGACTCCTAAATACTGTTGTTTACCTTTTAACCGGTGATCAGAAGGACGCTGGGAGTAAAGAAAAACAGTGGTATGCGCTTCCTTTGTTATCCTCTCAAACAGGCGGCTCTATCTCGTACATCAGCTACAAATTATGAGATAAAATCCAATATTATACTTGGAAAGTGCGTCTGGAATTGCATACAAAGTTTTTAGTTCCGCTTTCTAATAGGAATTTACCTGTCGTGTAATACTATTTGAGAGGTGAAAGGTAACAGACGCCAGGCTGTAAAACGCAGACTCCCTCCGTTCCGCTTGTTTTTTAAGAGATGGAAGTGATTCAAAATGATTGCAGGTTCCAAATAGATACCTAATAAATGATACAGACTAAATTGATGTTTGTCTTTACACCGCTCTTAAAAATAACAACAGCGGTTTAGAAACTATCAGCTTTATTGCTAATGATTTACCTGTCTTGCACTGATCACTGGAACACGAGCAAAGCGGAAAGCAAGGTGATTTTCAACTCCGCTTGCGTTCCCATGGGTGGTTTAGTTCAGACGAAAAAAGCCTGTTTGGATGATACAAAGCCCCAATTACAATTAGATGATTAACCTAGGTAAAGAGCGGAAGAGTTTTAGAAGCGCTCAGTTTTGGAGTGCCTATTGCGGGTATGGCAACTATGGACATGCCATATAACAAACAGGGGGGTGGGGAGGGGGGCCTTTTACAAGGGTTGTTCGGCGAAACCTTACCGACGTATGAGACGCGGATTTCGAAGTAGCTCTGTCCTCCTCAGCGGTTCGTGTAGGAAACAATGATTTCCTGTAGTCCGTTTTCTACTAGTATTTATACTCTGAAGGTGTTCCTTCCTCATACGTGCTCCGCCTTTATTTAAAGTGACATCGTCCTTCAGTGAATACTATCTAGATGTTTGGGAAATATTAAAGCGGACAAATGCGGGATCCATATTTAAATAGCGACACTTACAAATTTTATAGAGTAACCCAAAAGAGGACGCGGGCAATGTTGTTTTATAGGAGGGGGAAGAGTAAATATTACCTGAATGGAGAAAGGCAGTATCCTATTACATATATTCTTAACCGTTATCCATAGCAATTATATGATGAAGAATAGCAGTGATGTCATATAATTGCATTTTCCCACGGCAAATCTTGATTTAATCCATGGACAAAAGTACCAAGGGTAAAGATCCAAAAAACTTCCCGTTTTCTGCGAATAGCGTCTCCTCCTTGGTTTTGTTGTGCGTGGATTTTTTCCAAGATGCGCCATTTCAACTCTTCAGGTTTATGGTTAAATTCAATGAAATGATTAACTAGCGGAGCTGTGACCTTTTTTGTTTTAATCGCTGACCTATGCTCGGTTAGCCTGGTCTTAATCATGCGTGACGTCTCACCCACATATTGTACATGGCCATTGGATATGAAAGCTAGTCACAAGCACGGAACGTTACCTCACCATTCTCACACTCCTTGTGCCCACTAACCCATTGCACATGGTCTTTAGCAGTGCACACAATGGAGTGGACGCTGGGTGCAGTCTTTATCCTGCCCTGCACCCTATGCTTTTCCATCAGGAACTACTGTAGATGATCTTTGGCCTTATGCAGAGGGCATTGGGGACTAGATAGAAATCACCTCATTCTGGCCCTTTTCTCCCACCAGAGCCCATTTTGGGATTGAAGAATTTTATTGTTTCTTTTTTAGATTTTGAAATGAGAAGTCACTACCATTTTGGAACGTAATCATCTTAAAATGGTTGACTGGAGAGAATGGCTGTGTTCTCATTTAGTCAACTCTCTGCATAGGCTTTGGTAGGTGACGGTTGCAAGACATGCTGTTTGGCTCTGTGCTTCAACCAATTCATATCCTTAGAACTCACTGCATAATCTTTTGCCCAGTGGAAGTAATGTGGGTCCTTCTGCCATACCCTGCTTCTAGGAGCCTTACCCCTGACCTCACTGCACATAGTTTTTGGAGCTATTCACCTGGAATTGAATCAAAGCATGTCCATTAGACACATCCTATGCCTAATACTTATGTATCTAATCATTGAGTGAGCCAAACCAATGTGGATTATTTTGATGACCATGCACATTTGGCAATTGGCACAGGACATGGGTTTCAGCAATGCCTGTCATCCAGTCACACAACCACTGCATACTTTCTACAGTCATAGAATATTGCTGCCTTTAGTCATACCCTTTACCCAGTCCCTTTCTCCCTATCTACTGAGAATGAAATTGTGGCTACACCACACCATCTCCGCAGTGCTCTTACCCACATACTGACTGTACCCAAATTTTGCCCATGCACAGCAGGTATATACGTAGGGAGTCACCTTGGGTCACTGCCTGCTCTCAGATAATGTGCCGCTCTATTCACTGTGAATGTCCCTTTCTTTAGTGCAGGAGACACTAATTGCAAGGCTTGACCTTCTACTATGCTCTGTGCCAGTCTATTCTGTTCCCAACATGGCACTTCTGGTGCCTTTATCTTTTCCTGAAAATATTTAACCAGCCATAAGTAGGCGATAGATAGAGGAAAATAATTGTTCCTGAGCAAAACCTGTGCAATTTCTTCTACAATTATCTGTATTACACATGCTACACAGGGTTGGTTCTCTGTGTTGAACTAAGAAATTTTGCAATGCTCTTGCGATACTCTTTTTCCCATGATTCCCATCTCCACTAGGTGTCTAGGACGATAAACGCCTTGTCTACCTTCCCCCATGTTTGAAACTGTTCTGTCAGTCACAGGTAAAACGTGCACAATGTTCACCTACATAATGTTTGCAAGATACCGTTGTCACGTTCGTTGAATGGCATACGCATGACACACTTGATAAACCATTTTCTTTTGTGACTAGCATGGTACGTAGTCCATTTTGCTCCTATATATACGCTTCCTAGTTGTTGCTTTTTAAACTGTCTCTGGTTTGCCTTTTTTATATA
This sequence comes from Lissotriton helveticus, assembly GCF_964261635.1. NCBI lineage: Eukaryota > Metazoa > Chordata > Amphibia > Caudata > Salamandridae > Lissotriton > Lissotriton helveticus. The sequence goes on along the minus strand of NC_136072.1, from coordinate 907,284,666 downwards.
TTTACTGCCTCACCTGTTCCTCCTGCTGGTGACATTTTTCTTTATAATTTAGTTATTTATTTTGGTATTTCTTCTCTAATTTTTTTGTCAATAGCAATGGCAGCAGGAGAAGACTGTGAGCAACAAGTCTGCAGTCGGGAATTTGGATCACTCATGGACAGCTCCAGGCCCAACACCATTAGGTACACTTAGTGGGATGAAAGCGGGACATCCGGCAGCACCTCAAGAATGATTTGATGGTGCTATTCTCACAAGTGATGTTCATTTTTAGGTCTCACTGGTGACAGCATATGCACTGCATGTGCTATCTCTTACGAGATATATTGTATACAACACTGGGCTTGGAGCCTAGCCATTGCTTACCATTCCTTGGCATCATTTTCTGCCTCCTAATTGGGCAGCGTGTGCCGGCTTCACTTCCTCTTCTTTCCTCTGGAGCATGGACCAAGTACAGATTACTTCATCTTGTTTAGGGTCCTTCTGCTGCTGGCACTCTTATTGAGGTCCTATTTTTCTTTTTTCCCTTTTCCCGTCATGTTGATATTTTTTTATTTTTGTATTCCGATTGTGCTGCTTCTTGCCTCCCACCCCCCTTGCCCATGTTGCTTCTTTCCTCCTGCCCTTCCTTGCCCGTGTTGCTTCTTCCCTCTCACGCAACCCACACATGTGTTACTTCTTTCCTCCCTCTACATTCTACACTTTACAGTTATGGAACAGCCCCAACTAGCACATAACTTTCTATGTCCAGGTAAGTTATTAACGGATGACCTATGTCTAGCTTGGATATTCTATATCAATATCAATTTATATATAAGCCTCCTGGCCAACACTAACACAAATACCATAATATTCACCAATCGGGCAGATGACCGTAGTTCCAACAGGCTGCTTAATTATTCCCTTATACGGCTTGACCCTCTTAAGCCCTCATTAGGCAGAACCCCCTATGTCATGACCATCACACAGTACTGTACCTGTCTATAGAACAAAACCACCCATCACCAACTGAATAGGCGGGGTATAACTGAAGAGATCTGCCACACATCGCTGGCCAACGGAGGACTCTAATTTAGTCCAGTACTGCAGGTTCCAATCAGCCACATATTATGTCCGCTTCTTGACATCTTACAATGGCAATCATATAGGGGATAATAGTAGCAAAGTCCATCCCAACAGATCGCCCTAAATGGACTTTAAAAAAAAAAAAAACACAGCGAGGGACCTGCAGAGCTGTTCAAATCTGCCATATTAGTCAAAATCAGAAACTACGCACCTGTCGCTCACTCGTCTTCATCCATCACATTGCCAAGCGCTGCATCCCATTATACGACAACTACACCTTGGAGGTTATAACGTACATCATGGAAAAACTTCCCACACTGGGTCATAACAAAGACAACGGGGAACAACCTTTACAAGGTAGTCACGCATCTCTCTAACCCACCTTCCCCCGGCTTCAATGGAACCCAATCCCTTTGCGACTCTCTCGCAACTTTTTTCAAGGAAAAAGTTATTAATATTTTTTCCGCTTTTTCCCGTGCGCCCCTGATATCTTAATTAATCCCCCTGGCAATAACGATATACCTCCCCTCTCTTTCTTTCAAGCTGTTACGGAAGAACAAGTTCATCGACTTGTTCTGAGTACAAAATCAGGATCCCCTCTAGATCCTTGCCCCCCTGCCATTTTCAACTGCATTTCTGAAACCATTTCTCCTATCTTAACATCTATCTGTAATTCCATGTTCACAACCGGTGTCTATCCCTCAGTATGGAAAGAGGCTATTATCAAGCCGCTTCTAAAAAAAAACACTCTCGACCCACTTCTTCCTGTCAGTTACCGTCCTATTGCTTGTCTTCCCTTTCCAGCCAAGATCTTTGAAAAGGTGATGAACCTGCAATTATCTAATTTCATAGAGGAAAATAACCTACTAGATGAGACACAATTTGGTTTTAGACGTGGCCACGGAACAGAAACCGCGTTACTTAAAGCAGCAGATGAAATCAGAACAACTTTGGACAAGGGCGGTTCTGCGGTATTGATACTATTGGATCTTTCTGCAGCTTTTGACACGGTCGATCATGTCACTCTGATCGACCCTGTCTCAGCTATAGGAGTCAAGAACAAAGCAAAAGATCTTTTGGCATCTTTCCTAGCTGACCGTCATCAAACTATCAAAATGACCAACTTTACCTCCCAAACCTTCACTCTCCCTTGTGGTGTCCCTCAGGGCTCTTCGCTGAGTCCGACACTTTTTAACATTTATGTTTCGGACTTAGCGAGAGTAATAAAATCTTATGGTATCGCCCTGACAACCTATGCTGACGATACCCAACTTGTGCTTTCGGTACACAACAATGGAACAGAAGTGGCTGCAAACTTTCAAATGGGAATGAAGGCCATAAGCTCCTGGATGTCATCTAACTGTCTCAAGCTAAACTCTGACAAAACAGAGGTGATGACATTCGGGAGGTTGGACCCTATCTGGTCCTCTCACTGGTGGCCAGTAGAGCTAGGAGACCCACCTCAACCTGTCACCAAAGTTCGTAACCTTGGCGTCATATTCGACGACAAACTGACATTTCAGTACCACGTCAATTCAGTGGTCTCTTCATCTTTTTATGTTCTAAGAAGAATTAAAAAACTGCTCCCTTATCTCCCACCATCGGCCGGCAAAACATTGGTTAGTACATTGGTTTTCTCAAAAACCGATTACTGCAACGCTCTGTTACTGAATGCCCAGAAAAAAGTTATAAATCAACTTCAATTAATTCAGAATGCCGCGGCCAGAGTCCTTCTAAACATTCCCAAATCTAAATCCATCTCTTCGCACATTCGCCAATTACATTGGCTCCCGGTTAAGAACCGAATAATGTTTAAGGCCCTGTGTATTACTTACAGGGCACTCAAAGACACTGGCCCACAGTTCCTTAGAACATCTTTCTGCCTGCTTGACCATCCGAGAACACTTCGTTCCTCGTCGGCACATATGCTGAGAGTCCCTCGGACAAAAAAGGTTACATGGGGTGACAGGTGTTTCATTACTTCTGCGTCCAAACTCTGGAACACACTGCACCTCCACATCAAAACTGCCCCAACCCTCCTCAGTTTCAGGAAGAAACTGAAAACTTGGCTCTTCCCAGCTTAACTTATCACCTCAGCAATGGTTCGGTATCCTAGCGCCGAGACACCCACGGGTATTTGCGCGCTCTAAAAATGGCACAAACATAAACATAAACATAAACAACGCAACTTTTACAACGTAGTGCCTTTACAACGCGGTATTTACAACGCATTGCGCTGGGGGGGGCGCTCTAGGATAGGGAATAGATTTAATTTACTATCCAACACCTTCCCTACTATCCACGGGGACTGGAGTTGGAATAGTAAATTAAACTATTCACTATCCAGCACCCCAAAGCGCTATGCGTTGTAAAGGCATGCGTGGTAAAAGCATGCGTTGTAATGTCATACATCCAAGACAACTCTCTTCCAGCCCCACACCCTATACCATGTACACGCCACCCACGTAGGCAAGTGTTTCAGCACCCTACATAGGGGTAGTAAGCGCTACATAAATGTTACAATACCTCTGCTTTACTTTTTTTGTCGCATTTGCTCCCTCCATCCTCAAGAGTCTCAGGGTCCTTTCGAACAAGTCCCCCCCCCCCATCTTCCTCTCCAGCTCCCACTTTCTAAAGAAGGCCTCCTCCATGCACAAGCTGCCTTTGTTGAGCTGCTTCTCGGGATCATGCCGGCTTGGGCATCTCTGGCTCGGCTCTTCAGTGTGGGTTTGTTGTCGGTTCTTGGCTCTGTTGAAAAGCTGCCTGAAGCCTGCTGTGAAAGGTGGCTCCGTAGGTAACACTCAAGAAGTGAAAAGTGACAGCTGAACAGAGGAGCTTGAATCGCATCGCCATCATCAGCAACCAAGGCCAAAGGTTCATTGTGTCTGCAAAGAATACTGTCAACAGCAAGAGGAGCCCGTGTGCAGAAAGGGGGGTCGGACAGGCTACCGGGGTGGGGGGCAGAAGTCCATACAATGTGTGCAGGCGGGTGAAGGCCACTGCACCTTTATTATGGCAGAGAGGAACGGTTCATTCACAAGCACTGCTCCAAGTGTCACTCCATCCGCACCGAGGTATGTATCTCCTGCCTCCAGATCTCAAGTGGCAGCACTGGGAAGCAAACAACCTATGGAGCCAGCAACAGATGTGTGGGTATTTTGCAGACAGGACATGTTAAGGATTGTTGCACTGATGCTCTGTGTGTGTTACACTCCCATGGCACATAGAGCTATACACCTGTAATGAAGCATTACCAGGATAAATTGGGGGACCAGCTGTGATGAGGTTGTCTGTGTTCTGTGGTTTCCCTCTTCGCCAAGCATGGGTTGAGATCATCCCATTGGTAGAGCAGCACAGGTGAAAATTGTGAGAAACATTTTCCTGTGAGAGGGTGCCTGTACATGCTGGGGCAGGTAACATGAAAGTCCAGCACTGCGCATTCACCAGTATCACTCTTCCAGCTTTACGCATTCCCATTTCTCTGAGGTTTCTTTTTATATTGGCACCAGTGGATTAGCTTTACCTCTGTCTTTGGGGTATCACTGAAGTCACCGAAGGGAGCCTCCTCCTCTCCAGGCTACGCTGATCGGTTGCCGGTTATGGACAAGTAGGTCCCCTACACTAAGCGGAGTCTTTTAAAGGGATGGGTGGGTTCTGCCCCAGGCCTCGGACAGTGGGTGGTGAAAGGCACAATGCACGATGACGTGAGGTTTGCAGTGTTTGGTACCCACAGGCTGCCATTGTATGTTCTCGAAGCTTAAGGGTCTTGGGATTGAGGGGTTCTGTACATATTACAAATGGCAATAGGGAACCTGTACACTGTAACTAGTGAAGGAAAGGATGCGACTGCAAAACCTTTTAGAAAAAATGAACCATGCTAGCCCGGGGCGTCTGCTCAGCAATATGGCAAGCCTTCAGAAACAGGTGAAGAACTTAGGCTGCCCGTGGGGCAATGAAAGTAAAAAAAATAGCCCTCCAGATACCGATATATGCATTTAGTCTCAAATCTGGGTTACTGTTCTAAGTTTCTTGTTCCATCTACAAAAACAGTGCTACTTTTGTTTTTTCGCTCCAGAAATCACATGATGCTTGTACTGGGCACCGCCATGAGCTCTCCCCTGGGTGACTGCAGTTTGTTCTTCCCTGACCTCATGACATGTCTTATTAATTAGTCTTCAATTGGCAGAGGTCTTTTGGCTTGCACTTGCTGCGCCTTAAATGCAACATTAATTCCAAACCTTGCTGTCTATCATGGAAATGAATCCAAGATCAAGCCCCTGACCCTCCCCAAAGCCCTCCCCTCTATGCTCTTCCTAGGAGACTTCTAGGCACTCTACTCAGCGGCTCCTCTCTCTTTCTGCCTTCAGATATAGTTCTTAAACTGCTTGTTTACAATTTTTGGCAGAGCCTCCAACTTGTTCTGAGGTCTGTCTAACCATAGTGCTTGTTCCAATAATGTGTTACATTTAAAGGACTGTCGTTATAAACTCTGCACTCCCTGGGTCCAACTCTAAGCAGGGTGGTACAGGTTGCAAAGTGGCATGTGTCTTGCGACGAGGCATGTGCAAAGTTGCTAACACAATCACTTCACAATTTCACTTTTTAAAACTTCAACAGCTTTGCAAAGTGGGAGGCTGGTGATGTTTGGAAAAAGAGGGAAGATAAAAAGGGACCCTGTAAGGCAGTGGAACACACTGGGCAGGATTTTCCATTGTTTGCACTTATCCTACCTCTTGGCTGCAGGCACCCATGCCTTTGACCTCTTAGGGCCTATTATCGAAAGCTGACTGATGAGGCCCACTCGTCCTTCTAAGTGCCAACACCACTCTTGGTTTGATAGGGACTGCCGGGCAGCTAACAGTGATCCTTGAAAACCATCCCTCGGGCCACGGATGAGGTCATGGCCTGTAGAAGGGTGTATAGGCTAGCCATTTGGAGAAGGAAGGCTGAACTTAAGGAGGAGGTAAGCCGGGTCTTTTCTGGGAGACGGTAAACTGCGTCCAGCGGTCTGACAATGATTCTAACCGCGTGTGTGACAACATTAGCACAGATTCCTGAGGTACGCAATTCAAGCAGGTCTATCATTTTAATGACTATTCTGAACTTTTGGCGCCTCTACCCTGTTTCCCTCTCGATAGTGAGTTGACCATTGAGGAGGCGGTTCAAGTTTATTTCACGTTTATTTGGACCGTTGGTCCACAAACAATACATATCAATAAAAAATTAATCCAAAGAGTTAAATAACACATTTCATTAACACACATAGACGCCCTAAAACATATTTTAAAAATACTCATTATTAAAACTCGTTTAAAAGATTTTTGCATATATTTCCCCATTGCCACAGCAATATCTAAGTGGGACATTTCTGTCATCAGTGTTACAGCCTGGGTCCTAGTTTTAATCTCATATTTCATAAGAATTGGTTTTAAAAGTTTGATACGCAAGTCCAAAAACGTCAGACAATCCAATAGGATATGCAGCATATCACATTTGGACCCTAAAGGGCAAGTACAGCTTCCCTCCTCATTGATCATGGCCCGCTTTACCGAGTTGTTCATATAACAAGGGTTAACCCCAATTCTAACCCTCAGAACCTCATTTCGTAATTGACGGTCCGGTAACTTATCTATGTAGGGGAAGCAATAAACATTATTCCATTCATCAATCACAAAACTGGTTGAAATTTTACTTGCAAGATAGATTTTGTCCTGTGCATGCGATATTTCCTTCACCGTCAACCTGAGTAACTTTTTTTATCAATAATAGCCATGGAGACAGTAGGGCACACATTAACTCTCATCTTCAAGCATAGCTTTGTTACTTTCCCCCTGGTCTCTCTTGCCCATTTTAGTTCGCTGTCCTGTATTTCATTTTTGCCCCATTGAGATATTTTGGTAATTGCGCCTATTTCAAGGCGTTGCCAAAAGCGCAAAAGGGCCATACCAACTTGTATACCCCATGAAGTCAGGCCTAGTTCCAGTCTTACTGCCTGAACCATTGCTGACCGGGGGAGCGTAAATAACTTTTTTAGGTTTTTACCTTCTTCCACATCCCAGTTTTCCTTACCACTTAGGAACAACAGTTCAGCGCCATACAAGTATTGTGGGGGTACAATAGCAGCATAGGCTTTTAGCACTGGACTGTCGGTCATAGCACCATAGGCTTTATTAAACAATATCTGACCGCTAATCGCTGCAGAGGTTCTTACTTTAGATGCCTCTAAGTGGGCATTCCATTTCAAATTCTGCTGGAACCATAACCCCAAGTATCTATACTCTGTTACTGATTCCACTTTTTCTGACCCAATCCACCATGAGAACTCAGTTTTCCTCCGACCAAAGCTCAATGTTTTGGTCTTATCCATATTTATCACTAGTTTTTTTTTAAGCAGTAGTCATTGAAAGCATTTAGTTTTCTTTGCAAGCCAACCTCGGTCTGGTCCATAATCACCAGGTCGTCGGCATAGAGTAGGCATGCTATCTGCTTGCCATTTAGTTTCGGGCTTGCCCCAGTTGTGTTCCCCAACATTGATGGTAGGTCTGCTAGGAACAAGGAGAACAACAGGGGAGCTAATACACATCCCTGACACAGACCATTTCCAATTTCTATTTTCCCTGATAGACTACCATCTATATCTAAAATTATCCGTGCCCAGTTTTTAGTGTGGAGCATTTGTATCAGCCGCAGTATATCATTAGGAATTCCCTGACTAATTAGGGCCTCCCACAGCAGCTCCCGGTCCACTAGATCAAAGGCTGCACGGAAGTCAACGAAACAACAGAATAACCTACCCCGCGATTCCATTGACTTCCGTGCTATGGCCCAAAGAGCAAAACAATGGTCGATAGTGGAGTGGCCGGCTTTAAACCCACCCTGTTCCGGGGGGATGGTTTGGTTTTCCTCTGCCCAATCTTTTAATAAGTTTAAAATTACTTTTGCGAAGACTTTTTCCCCTATATCGAGGAGGTTTATAAGCCTATAATTTTTCGGTATTGTGTGGCTACCCTTTTTATGAATAGGCCTAATAATTGCGCCCTTCCAACTTTCTGGGATGATTCCCGTATCCAGGATTACCAGGAACATCTTTGCAAAAAACTCTGCCCACCATTCAGGCCTCGTTTTAATTATCACTGCCGGGAGGTTGTCTGGTCCTGCGGCACGGGTAAGGTTCAAACTAGCTATTATCTCCGTTATATAACTTGGGGTAAAGTAGTCCTTTATATCATCCCTCATCCGTGGCCAATCTAAGGTTCCCGGTATTCGTTGTGTCGGCCATCTTCCATAGATTTCTTCCAGATAGCCTACCCAATCATCTTCCGTGACCATACAGGCCAAGAAACCAGATTTACCGCCCAAACTCTCTTGGACTAATTTCCAGAACCCTCTCACATCCTTGGTTTCAATCACCTCCAACATATTTGCCCAATAATTCTCTTCATACCTTCTTTTTTTATTCCGAATTAGTGTTTTATACTTTAACCTTAGTTGCTGGAGTGTCTGATATAGGTCCACTTTGAACATGGCCCTTACTCTTCTCTCCTTCTGTCTTATCAGGGCCTTAGCTACCCTGCATTCTTCATCAAACCAGGGTTTCCTATTTTTATTAACTACATAGGTGCCCAGTCCTGACTTTTTTACCTTGAATTCCTTCTTGAGGGAGTCTGCCAGCTTACCTATGGTCAATTCAAACCACGGGATTCCTGCATTAGAATGAATTTCTTCAGTTGGGATTGACTGTTGAATTAGCCTAAGCTTTTCTATCTGTTCGTCTGATATACAGGTTGTTAATCGTTTGGGGTAATCCACATGGACCTGTAGAACTCTCTCTCTACTTTTACATTTCGGAATGCGTATTTCTAACTTCAAAGGAAAATGGTCACTACCTGTTATTTTCACACCCTCACAATTTCCTTTTTGATTGAAGCACCAGGCCTGACAGAACAAATAGTCTATTGGGCAAGGTTGCTGGCCCCTCACAAAAGTCTTTCCCGCGGGCTGGTCTTGCTGAAATCTTCCATTTGCACATACCATGCCCAAGGACCCCATTAGCTGACTAAGTGACTCATCCTGCTGTGAGAGCTCCCCCCTTGGAAAGACTGCAGCTTCAATGTTATATGCTTCTAGCAATTCTTTGTGCCAACTGTCCACCTTTTTGGGGTCTAATCTATGGTTAAAATCACCTACTACTAGTACTAAATCCTTCAGATGCTTGACTCCAGATTTTCTTTCAGTTTACCCAAATTCTCCTTATATTCATGGGCCTTTCCCTTCTGTAAATACACATTTATAATGCATATTCTCTCATATCTGGGGTCTGCCTTTTGCAATAAGATTCTGCAACCTAGTGCTCACTCACAAAGTAAATTTAACCTTTCAACCCTCCTGACTATCTGTGTTGAGATTAGCGTTAGTTGGCCCCCTGATGGCCTCCCCAAATTATTTTTCTTTGCTGCTTTAGAGTATTGGGCAAATCCTTCTATAACTAAGGAATTTAGGGAATCGTCACACAGCCATGTCTCTTGAAGGCATACGATGTCGTTACTCTTTATAATTTTATCGAACTCGATATGTGCCGAAATTTTCTTCTAGCCATTTATATTCCATGATAGAACTGTAAGGCTGTGTGACGACCCATTCTCCTAGTCGATTTCGCTTAGAAATCTCTCCTCATCGTACTCACTAGATTCTAGGGGTGCTAGGGTTTCATATCTATTTCTAGCAAATACACCTTCCCCATACCCTGCAGCTTCACAGTCAGTTACAGTGATTGCAATATTCTCCTTATTATTCCAGTTCGAATTAATTAACCTTATCTGCCGTAACCCTAGACCAGCATGGTTCGTCAGGAAATACTGTCCCTGTACTTCCTCCTTCCCTACCAGTCTGATCACCTCCTTTTGTAACTCATTTTTCGCTTTTTCCACCGCTTCTTTCACCCAAGCAGAGTGAAAGAGTACCTTGGTTGCCTCTTCTCCTGTACTGCTTGCAACAAATCCTACTTCTTTGAGGTCCATTGTACCAATACTCGTAAGACTTGCACATTTACCCATTATGTATAAAAGCTGAGATCGATTTAATGGGTGTAGCTTCCTAGCTTTTTTCCCCCCTTTTCCACCATTTTCGGGTTTTAGGAAAATCCATAGATCGTTAGAGGCTGTTTGCCTGGCCCCGTGGTTAACCCCCTTTGAGGTAGCTTCCCTTTTCATAAACATTTGGTCCCTCTTATTGTCGTCAATCGCGACCCTGCTGCACCTTGGCATTTCTCGAGATCCTGAAGGCTTCCTATTCGTACTTTCCTCCTCTATAACCTCTAACTCCCTTGTTATAGGAGCCAACCCACTTTTATTAGGCTTTGGTTTTACTGATCTGTTCCATTGTTCTTTCTGTTCCATTTGTGGCTTTACATTATTCACCTTTGATCCCTGAATTTCCCCCCCCCTTGTTACCTCCTACTTCCTTCGTTTCTCCTTTCCCTCTACTCAAGTTCCTGGTAGGGTTTTTTCTTAGGCAACTTTTTATACGAGTAGCGTCACTTCTCGGGAATCTACCCGTATGATATCTAATTTCCACCCATTTTTTCACAATCCTTGGCTGCCTGGATATATATACTGATGGTTCCTCTTTCATTAAATTTTGGGCCCCTAACACATCCTCCTCCGCCTTATTACTGTCGTCCCCCACCTGGCTTCCATATATTGGTCTAACCAGAGCTGGCATTAAACCTCTAATTTGGGTCAGCTCACCCAAGATTGCTTTAGACTGGTCCCCCTGGATTTTTAAAAGATCGTTGTTTACTATGGAAGCCTCTAGCAAGCCTTGCAGGGTTTTTTGGAGGATCCACATAACCTCAAGCATAGAGGTACTTGAGGCTCCTGTAACCTCAAGCCCATGCAGTGGTGATTGCAAATGTTCATTAGATCAAAGGAGCAGTTCACATTCACGTCCACATTTTCCTTAGGTTGCTTCATAGTTCCATTTTGAACATTTGAGCTTAGACCATTACTATGTATGGGTACGTCATCTCCTTCGTCCTCTAAATCCCCTTCAAATGACTGCTGGAATAATCTAGGTGAAGAAGACAAACGTGGGTTCAGCTGTACTCCTGATAAATTAAGGGTGGACTGATTCAGGGAGGTTAAGACATCGTCGCTCCTGTACTCAGAGTTTATGTCTATATCTATGACAGCATTTGGCTCCTTACTGGTTACATCCTTCCCCTTAAAGTGTTTTTCCAAGAAGACTTTAATTGGGTTTGATACTAACAAGTCATTGCTTGTTCCTTTTAGCTTCACGGATGTAGGTGTTAGTGACAAGGATTGGGTTTCTCTTAAGGCATGTTTCTTTTTTCTTGTTGGCTCACTCAGCACTGCATCCGGAATACCTGTCTCATTATCATCCCCGGACTCCGAGGAGTTCTTCTCTGGCTTTTTCCCCGTTTTAAAATTTTTATGGCTTCTTGTTTTAGCCGGTGCCATTTTTATTTGCTTCTATATTCTTTCTCCGGGCTCGGATTAGCACTAATAAGGCCTGGAATGATGGTATTTCCCCCCGCTCCCGCTGTTACGGGGGAGAGCAGCTTCTTCTCACCAGGCTTAGCTTTTTGTATTGGGGGTCCACACTTACAATTTTCCCATATTGAAATTACGAGTAGATCTTGAATAGACTACACCCCACTTACCTCTGTTCCTCGGTCTGCCGTCACACACACTCAAAACCACATGTCAGGGTCCAATGTTCAACAAAACCTTACTGTGTAGTCCAATCAGCACCTGGGTACACGGATTTGCCAGGGCCCTCCTTCTGCCGGTTGATACGACCCATAAGAACCCCACGCATAAAGCCCCCAGGCCTGATGGCGTTCCCATTGATTCATATAAACAGGAGGTGGATGTCTGTGCCCCCCATTCTAACTAATGATGCCAAAAGGGCTTGTCAGGTGCGGTTGCCTAGGACATGGTGCTTCGCCATTCTTGTTCTCATCTTCAAGAAGGGGGTAAGGCTTCTACTTGTTGTTATAGGCCCATCTCCCTTATTGATTCTGCTGTAGAGATCATTGGTAAGGTATGGATCCAGTCCTGGCCCACAGGAATCAACACTGTTGCCAATATTCAGTACAGTTTTAGGTCTGGGCTGGGGATCCACAAGCAATGTTTAAATCTCTACCTCCGTGATTAGCAAATACACCGTGGCCAGATCTGGCCCCCTGTGTCTTGATTTTATGGACCTGACATGCACTTTTGATAGCATGGTCAGGTCCCAATTTTGGTAAGTTCTCCTTTCCTTGGGGCTTGACCCTGGTGGTCTTTTTATGCACCCTTCATTATAATCTGAGTGCTTGTGTTAGATTCGGGCAAGGGGGAGAATGCACTGAGAGTTTTGGGCTGGGACGTGGGATGCAGCAGGGGTGCGCCCTGACCCCCATCCTGTTGCTTCTATTTTTTAATGGGCTGGAGGCAGAGCTGTCGACTATGGGCGTGGACCCTCCAGCTGTAAAAGGCAGATGGGTCCCTGTCCTTCAATATGCCAACAATGTCGTTTTAATGTTTAGAACTCCAAATGGCCGTCTAACTTTATTAAATACTTTTGCTGATTTTATGGACAGCTGGGGGCTGTGTATGGGTTGTATGATTTTACAACGAATTCCGTTGTAACGCATGCCTTTACCACGCATGCGTTACAACGGAATGCAGTCACCACGCACATCCTTTACCACGAAAATACCTTTTACACGCATACGTTTACAACGATTTTCGTTGTAAAAATATGCATGTAAATGGTATTTTCATGTTAACGGATTTTCACCCTAAAAATGTACTTTTTTTATTTTACTCTCTGCTAGAACACCCGTCCATTCCTCCTTACCTCTCCTCTCCTCTCCTTTCCTTGTTTTTCCGTGGTGACGTTGTACGTCATTAAGAGGAAGCGGAAGTGTTTTTCCGTTTCCTCTTAAGACGCCGATCTCCTTCACTTTTCTTCCCCTCACACAGGTGCGTCTTTTTCTTTTTATACCCACGCTTTTCATTTGTTGGGGGGAGACCCCCCAAGCCCCCCCTTTATTTTTTTTTTACTTTAGCACACATGCCTTTACTACGTTTATCGTAGTAAAGGTATGCGTGGTAAAGGCTTCTCGTTGTAACTACGCATGCGTTGTAATGCATGCGTGGTTATGGTGTGCGTGGAAACGGCCGCGTTGTAGTGGCCGTTTCCCCTGTGTATGATGGTGGGAATGTGTGAAATCCCATTGTTTTGTGCTTCATGGTATCTTCCTGAGTTTAACACACAAATCCCCTTTTTGGGTGTTATTTTCGACTCATATGGGTCCTGGGGGCCTTGTTTGAAGCAAAGACACCTGAAGTTCTGTAATTCTGCGGATTTCCTATTTAGCCTGGTGACCTAAGTATGTAGTAAGCCAGTCACGGCCTTAGTTGAGATCTATGCTAAAAAAAAAACATCCCAACCCTCATCTGTGGCACGGGATTGTGTGGGCACAAAGATGCCAACGACCTCCAAGCCGAGGAGAATAAGATTTGTTGGCACCTATTGGGTGTGTCCCCAGGGTCTTGTATGTTACAGTCCATGAAGAACTTGGCTTACCGTTTTTAGAGGATGCATTTAACCCCTTCAGCGCTGATGACAAAGCCAGCTCGTCATGGACGTTACCTGCGCTACGCGGATGACGAGCTGGCTTTGTCACGTTACGCGCGATTTTCAAATTTCAGTGCACAGCGGGAAAACCAGCTAGCGCGGTAGAGGTTAAATTGGCTGCTCTAATGTCATGGTGTTCCATCTGGCCAAACCATAAGTCCTGGCTTAACAGAGATATCATTTTGGACTGCCTTGGATGTGACAGCGCCCTCCGCATCCTGTGACTGGGATATGTGAGGGCTATGTGTCACAAGCTGGGCACACTGGATATCTTGACTTCACCTGGTCACCTTATGGCTATGGATAAAACATGATTCAGAAAAGGGGGTGGTGATGAACAGAGTGCCTGAATTAAGCCGACCACTCTTACCCAGTCCAAAGATCAGGGCTTGATCCATCACCGTTTTTTAGCTCACTGCACCATCCCAGCACAGAACTTGGCTATATGCAAATTAGTCTGTTCCTGTCCCAGTGCATGATGGGAACAGGGCAAACCAAACTACCAAGCCAATTCTTGTACTGGGAAGGAAACAAGCTTCTTGGGGACCGGTTTCTGCCATTTCAGGCGTCGTCGGCCCGGCTTGCTTGAATCCTGATGGTGCAATGAGCAAGGGACTCACATCTGAGTATACCCTTCCACGCTTATGGTGGACAAAATGATTCAGAAAAGGGGTGGTGATGAACAGAGTGCCTGTATTAAGCAGACCACTCTTACCCAGTCCAAAGATCAGGGCTTGATCCATCACCGTTTTTTAGCTCACTGCACCATCCCAGCACAGAACTTGGCTACATGCAAATTAGTCTGTTCCTGTCCCAGTGCATGATGGGAACAGGGCAAACCAAACTACCAAGCCAATTCTTGTACTGGGAAGGAAACAAGCTTCCGGGGACCGGTTTCTGCCATTTCAGGCGTCGTCGGCCCGGCTTGCTTGAATCCTGATGGTGCAATGAGCAAGGGACTCACATCTGAGTATACCCTTCCACGCTTATGGTGGACAAAATGATTCAGAAAAGGGGGTGGTGATGAACAGAGTGCCTGAATTAAGCAGACCACTCTTACCCAGTCCAAAGATCAGGGCTTGATCCATCACCGTTTTTTAGCTCACTGCACCATCCCAGCACAGAACTTGGCTATATGCAAATTAGTCTGTTCCTGTCCCAGTGCATGATGGGAACAGGGCAAACCAAACTACCAAGCCAATTCTTGTACTGGGAAGGAAACAAGCTTCCGGGGACCGGTTTCTGCCATTTCAGGCGTCGTCGGCCCGGCTTGCTTGAATCCTGATGGTGCAATGAGCAAGGGACTCACATCTGAGTATACCCTTCCACGCTTATGGTGGACAAAATGATTCAGAAAAGGGGGTGGTGATGAACAGAGTGCCTGAATTAAGCAGACCACTCTTACCCAGTCCAAAGATCAGGGCTTGATCCATCACCGTTTTTTAGCTCACTGCACCATCCCAGCACAGAACTTGGCTATATGCAAATTTGTCTGTTCCTGTCCCAGTGCATGATGGGAACAGGGCAAACCAAACTACCAAGCCAATTCTTGTACTGGGAAGGAAACAAGCTTCCGGGGACCGGTTTCTGCCATTTCAGGCGGCGTCGGCCCGGCTTGCTTGAATCCTGATGGTGCAATGAGCAAGGGACTCACATCTGAGTATACCCTTCCACGCTTATGGTGAACAAAATGATTCAGAAAAGGGGGTGGTGATGAACAGAGTGCCTGAATTAAGCAGACCACTCTTACCCAGTCCAAAGATCAGGGCTTGATCCATCACCGTTTTTTAGCTCACTGCACCATCCCAGCACAGAACTTGGCTATATGCAAATTAGTCTGTTCCTGTCCCAGTGCATGATGGGAACAGGGCAAACCAAACTACCAAGCCAATTCTTGTACTGGGAAGGAAACAAGCTTCCGGGGACCGGTTTCTGCTTTCTGAATCGTTTTTGGCCACTATAGGTGTGGCAGGGTATACTCAGACATGAGTCCCTTGCTCACTGCTCCATCAGGATTCAAGCAAGCCGGGCCGACGACGGCTGAAATGCCAGAAACCGGTCCCCGGAAGCTTGTCTCCTTTCTGGTGAAGAATTGGCTTGGTAGTTTGGTCTGCCCTGTTCCCATGATGCACTGGGCCAGGGACAGACTAATTTGCATATAGCCAGGTTCTGAGCTGGGATGGGGGCAGTGAGCTAAATAACGGAGATGGATCAAGCCCTGATCTTTGGACTGGGTAAGAGTGGTCTGCTTAATTCAGACACTCTGTTCATCACCACCCCCTTTTCTGAATCGTTTTTGGCCACTATAGGTGTGGCAGGGTATACTCAGACATGAGTCCCTTGCTCACTGCTCCATCAGGATTCAAGCAAGCCGGGCCGACGACGGCTGAAATGCCAGAAACCCGTCCCCGGAAGCTTGTCTCCTTTCTGGTGAAGAATTGGCTTGGTAGTTTGGTCTGCCCTGTTCCCATGATGCACTGGGCCAGGGACAGACTAAATTGCATATAGCCAGGTTCTGAGCTGGGATGGGGCAGTGAGCTAAATAACGGTGATGGATCAAGCCCTGATCTTTGGACTGGGTAAGAGTGGTCTGCTTAATTCAGACACTCTGTTCATCACCACCCCCTTTTCTGAATCGTATGGATAAAACATGGCTCAAGGATGCATATAGGGAACTTCTGGCCAGGGAAAGGGAGAACTGCAAACAGCAGAAACCTATCAATTAAGAGTATGTGGCTGTGCAAACAACCTTGGGCATGAGACCTTATTTAGGCAATGTATCGAGTGCTTGGGACAGGGCCCTTCTTACTAAGTTCAGGCTGGGTCTGATCAGGGTCCAACTTTCGTTCCCTTTGGGTGAGTTCAACCTAAAGGAAATCCTGATCTGTCGCTGTGACGAGTGATCCTTGCAAACCTTGCCCATTTTACTTTCTTCTGTGGGTTTTATAACTGTTATGCCCGGAGGTGTGTGTTTACCCTGTTGAGAGGCACTTCAATCTCTCTACACGTCTCTTTTGTATCTACAGACTCTTCCAAGTCCTTAGGTTTTCTTTGGAGTGGTCACATTCCTCAAAATCTCACTTCAGTTCAGGTGTTCTTTGCTGTTTTAAATTGAGTTATGCCCTGTAATGTGTACCCATGGTCTATTGCCTTGTTTCATCTTCTTTATGGACAAGTGTTTTAATACATGCATTTTATTTATTTTTATGACTTCCCTATCTCTATAGGCCGAGCTGCTACACTGAGGAGCTTTAGTACCAGCTTTGCCCTTTAATCAGTGGCGGCTCGCCGAGGGAGAGCTGCGGGGCGGTAGGATGGGGTGGGGTGGGGCAGGGTGGGGGGGGCAGTGGACTCGGACAAACGAGGGACAGAACTCAAAGTAAGGCTTACACTGAGTTCTGTCCGTCGAATGTCCAAGTCCGCTAGACCCCCACTCTGCCACTCCCCCGCCCCGACTCACCGCTGCGCAGCACTCCATGGGCGAGCCGCCACTGCCTTTAATGATATAGGTTTATAACCCTATGATATTTAACTGTATTTTGAGACGATTATGCTTTTATGTTTTATTACTTATATTGAAATAAAGCTGATGATGATGAAAAAGGGACCCTGTACGGCAGCGGTGTACAAGTCTACCACTGCCACTCAACAGCTGTGTGCAGTTTAGAATGTTGCTCATCGAAACAAATGGTTTCCTTTGCCTGGAAGTGCAGGAATTCAATTGTATTAAGACTATCCTTTCTTCCTCTGAGATGAAAATAGTTTGAGTTAAATACATAAGCATAAAACAAGACTATATCCATACACTTCTTGCATATAAGGTATGCCGTTTCTATCTTCCTAATTCCAGACACTTTTAAAACTTGTCTTCAGTTTTGAGTTTACTTTGTGTTCACTTTAGGGGCTGTGTAACCTTTTAGTAAATTTCATTTGTAAGTGTCTCATCAGAAAGTACGCTAATATTCAGGACAGCATGCCTTAAAAAAGGTTGAAAAATCCCTACGTGTCCCTTTGAAATTGCTCCGACTTTGACCACCCTGTCTTGTAATGTAGACATGAATTTACATGGGCAGTGAAGCAAAACATTTTCCTGCTAAGTACGTTTTTCTGCGGCACACAAGGATCTGAAAAAGATTGAAGGAGGCTTGGTAGAGTGTTACTAAATCACGAATGTGACGGATATCCTTACAAGTGTCATAGGATATAATGTTCTTCAAATAAGGCGAATGAGATGTTTATCATACTTGTGACTGAGTCACCCATCCTTCAACCTCCAAATCAAGCCCAAAATCTCTTTACCTCAATTTATAAAGTGGGGATATTAACACCAGCAGAAGAGGTATACTGTTCATGCTCATATTGACCTGTGGTCCCACCGTCCCTGCTTTATATGGACCCAAACCCATACCCATAAACAATGAAATTCATAACAACCACAACATTGCAAATCTCCACTGGCCTTGTCTTTAGGTCTACCGTGTCAAAGAAAATGACTTGGAGAGACAAAGTTAAACTTTTACAACAAATGTTTTTTCTTTAACCAGGACAATCCAGGACATAGGGCCAGATGTATGGCCGTTTTTATCAGTCGTAAACGGAGAATCAGGCTCTTTGTGATGCTAAAACTGCTTCCAGAAATGTAGTACCCCTGTTTCTCAAGTCAGTAATTGACTAACTATTCACAAAATAGGGGTTGTGAGTTGGCATTATGGGGGGGCGTGCCAAGGGCTCCCCTTCCCAATACAGAGTCACAGGTGCATGTATGAATGATTAGCGACCGGAATGTGGTCGCAAAACATTCATATTGCCCACTCCTAAGGACCTAGAACTGCACCCCTGCTCTCAGGTTGAATTGTCTGGACCCTTCAGCCATGTTCAGTGGGAACAAGTGCTGGGCTGGTGTTCCGGCAGATCCTTCACTGAAGACACCTATCACATGGATTTTCTCATGTCTGGTGGGCTCTGTTTGCTGTCCTTGAACTCCGCACTCCTCCACTAGGGCTGATCAACATGTAATTTGCAAAGGTGGAGCAGGCTTTGGGCCTTGCCCTCTGGGTATGGTCTTTGGCTGCACTCAGCATGCTCTAAGTGCTGGGTCTGACCAATAACAAGTCTTGCAGCACCCCTTCCCCAAATTCATCTGTGTTTGACCGCCATACATTCTGAACGTAAGGCTTGTCCTATGATCAGTTTATTACAGATACCTCAAAGTAGCTTTAGTGATGTCACTGATAATTTAAAAAATCACGTGATGTCACTAGTCATGCCAGTCTCACAAACAATGAAGAGCGGCAGAAGTGAAAAATATGGTTGCATAGCTTCCTTCACAGGCAAAAGTTAATCTTCTTAGTCCTGAAAAATCCCCAGTTATGGCTAGTTGCACAAACCATAGCTCGCACACCTGCCATGCAAACCATAGCTTGCACACTTGCCATCCCAACCATAAATCACACACCACATGCAAAGCGGTTAACCTCACAATATTGATAAAAAATAAACAGGATGACTTGACTTCACACCACATCTACATTTTAACCCATACATAAAGAGATCATACTCTAGCCATAGTCTTGTCATTCATAATGTTAATGGTAAGGAAATATGTCCTTTCACTAGTGTCATCATTTATGGTCTTTGTAGGGGTGTGAGAGATTTGTGTAATTTGAATTTGCGCAATGACGTGAAATTTTAGGAAAATTAAGTGAAATTCTGAATAATTATGTGAAATGCAATACTGCCATTGGCACTATATTTCAGCAGGAAATACATCATCTTGTTCATTTTGTACGCGAGAGAACATTTCATACAAAAACAAGTGCCAAAAACACAAGCTCCACAGACAGCGAGCACTTGTGATATGGTCACCTATGTTAGTTCTGTGTGCTTGAGCTACATTTTGCTTCCAATGGTGCATAATTACATGACGTTGCATAGTTGTATATTTTTGGGACGTAGGGCCCGATATAGGTAATTCAGATTTACCGACTCTTAAATACCGAATCATACCGATTCGTTATTTAAGAGTCGGTAAATCTGAAGCAGGCAGATGTAGGTAAAAAATTACCGAATCTGTACGAGTCGGTATTTACCGAATCGGTAAATACCGAATCGCTATTTCCCATTGATTCCTATGGGCCTTGCAGCCCAAAGGAATCAATGGGAAATACCGAATCGGTATTTACCGATTCGGTAAATACCGAATCCTGCAAGGGTGCAGGGGGTGTCACTTTGACACCCTCTAGCACCCCAAGTACAGGCATGTGTGCCATGTGGCACACATACATGCCCCGAGGGCATGTCTGTGTGTCACATGGCACAGGTGTACATGCACAGATGTGCATGTACACCTGTATTCGGTATTTTATCACCCAATAGGATTGGGTGGTAAAATACCGAATTCTGAAGGCCTGTAGCACTGTAAACAATGCTACCTACATCTGGAATTTACCGAATCGGTAAAATTACCGATTCGGTATTTTACAGAATCGGTAAATTTACCGATTCGGTAAATTTACCGATTGTGCAAAATATTGGCCCCTACATCTCAATCACCAAATACCGGTCGGTAACGGCCGAATTCGGCCGTTACCGACCGGTATTTGGTGACCTACATCGGGCCCGGCTCAATGGAAATTTTGCCTGAACGTAGGTATTTATTACATCAAGGGTGACGTCATGAGAACTGCAATTGTGAGGTTTTTAAAACATACATTAAGATATTATGACTAAAGTTAACCATAACTCCAACTTAACTGTGTTTTTTTAAATGGAAAGGTAAGTGTTTTTTGGTAGGTGTAAGTGTGTAAGGCGTGGTGGTGAAAAATAATGCCTTTGTGTGAAGATGCAGCCAATCCCCGCTCTCCATGCCCTTAAAATGTGCACAGTTGGAGTTGTCTGCATGACCTGACCACAGGCCTTGCACAAAACCACTTTGCTGCTAACCACTGTTGCATGTAGCCTTCGGTTGTATGCAGGCTCCGCAAGCAGTTTGTAAGTTAAATTCAATTCTGGTACCTCAACTTTTGCTTTTTAGGAAATCAAATATCCACGCCCTCACCCTTTTTCCATTACTTAACCCGGTCACATCTGCATGCAACTTGAAATCTTTGAACTGTGCTTAACTTGCTATATCAACTGAAACCTAAAGATGTAAATCCATACTAATATTGTAAAGAGAGAGCCCAAACCTTTGAGGCGGGTAATCTCAGTAACCACAGCACCAATCACAACACCCAATACAGCGTTGGAAAGGGCAGTTGCAGCAGAAGGACATAGGCTATCCAGACAGCCACCATATATATATTTTTTTTTTTGCAGAGTTTTATATAGCGCGAACTTGACCCGAACTGAATCAGGTATCAGAGCGCTTTACATAGCACCTGTTACATTATATGAGGACACACATTTATTTTTGTTAGGCACGGGGAGATTAAGTGATTTGCCCAGAATCACAGGATGTTTGGCGTCGTTACCAAGACTCGAACCCAGATCCCCAGGTCCGAGGTCGAGCGCCTTAGCCGTTAGGACAACTCCTCTATACATTTAAAAGGTAAAAGAACCGTGCCAGCAAAGTAGTCCCTTGTGGGCGTGTCTGCGTTGTGCTGTGGGTGTGGGCTGGGGGCGTGACTAATGCTGGGGGCGTGTGGTACGGCCATCACATCGTGGGCATGTGCTGGGGGCGTGACAAACGCTGGGGGCGTGTGTCCGCCCATCATGCCATGTGAGTCGTACATACAAGCACCAATTTCGTTGCTGCGCAGCATCAAGGGACACGCTGGGGGCGTGAGATACGCTGGGGGCATGTGTCCGGCCTTCATGCCATGTGAACGCAATTGCGCCGCATCAAGGGGCACGCTGGGGGTGTGAGAAACGTTGGGGCGTGTGCTATGTTCCGCCCTTCATGCCATGTGGGTCGTACATTAATCAGAAGATCGTCTGCTGTGGCCGTGTGCTGGGGGTGTGACAAACGCGTTCACCTGGAGGCCTGGTAAGTAACGTTACTGCAGCCTCTCCTGCGCGCTGTTACTGAACTCTCTCATTCAACGAAATTACACGCGCCTGCTACCATCAACCAGGGCTCTAGCCGGGCTCAGGCGGCAGATCAGTGCACTAATTACACGTGCCTGATAACATCAAACAGGGCTGCAGCTGGGCCTCAAGCGGGGAAACACGCGCCTGCTAACATCAAACAGGCAAGCATCTGAGCCTCAAGCGGGGGAACACGCAAATGAGCGTGTCTGCGGGGACAATTACTGCAGCCTCTCCTACTCGCTGTCACTCAACTCTCTCATTAAACGGATTTACCCGCGGCTGATAACTCTCTCATTCAACAACATTACACACGCCTGCTAACATCAACCAGGGTTGTAGCCGGGCTCAGGCGGAGGATGACTACATCAATTACACGCGCCTGCTAACATCAACCAGGGCTGCAGCTGGGCCTTCTCCGTCCCTATTCTAATGAAACAATTGTTGTCTAACGCAAGATTTTAGAATAACTTGCCCTTGCCAAATATACTAATTACACACATTCTATTTCATACCCGGACAATGTCGGGACGGGCTGCTAGTTCCTCATAAATTGCGCCTGCATTTGTCAAAGAGTGTCAAAGTTATTAGCAAATGAACACGTTTTGCCCGCTCCCTTTAATCGCACTACCCCATGACAGATCTGCATACAACCCAACACATCAAAAGTAAGTTAAATATACAAATTCATGAAAAGGCACCAAAGTCACAAGCAAACGAGTTTTTAAACCTATACAACTTTGTTTCTCCTTATTAGAGCTCAGAGAAACCAGAAATCCCTGCACTGAGACTATCTTGCCAATAGCCTGCAAACTTTAATACCGATTCATTGTATAGCACCTAAATTGGCAGCAAGTTAGTACTTTTTGACCTCTCTCCTAACTTGCCCCCCCAACTGACAGATTTGTATGAAACTCAAGGTATCAAGAGTACTCTAAGCATGCTAAGGGGCCGATTACGATGTCATTGGGAAACTTTCCACCCGACTCCATGTCGGATTCGGTTCCGACCTACTCGCCTTCAGCGATTCTGCACGACCGATTACGATGCTTCCGAACACCGTTCGGAAGGACTACCATTGACTTCAATGGGAGCCTGTGTTCCAATTGACAACATCGGCTCCTATGGGGAAAAGGGGTGTTTGTGGAAAACCCTGCACCCTGTCGCAGGCACCCCATGAAGCTTGCCACATAGTGCATGGTTTTAAAAGGAGGTCCCTAGGGTACCCCCACGGGCCCCAACCGGAGGCTTCAGGATGAAGGGAGGCCTGCCAGGGGCCCCCAAAGTCAGTTTACAACAGCCTTTTTGTGTCAGACAGACTGAGTCGGAAAGGCTGTCAGAATCTGACATTGCAATCGTTGGAAATGCTGTCCATAGAGCTGTACGAATCGTCACCGGCCGACTTGGATTCTCCGAGTGCCAGTCGGAACCGATTTGGAATGACCAAATGGCTTCCCTTCCACCGCGAGCATCGTAATTGGTCAGTCGGAATTCTTTCCGACCAAGTCGAGCGGATGGGTTCCAACACAGTCTAGGGGAATCTGACTGTCAGTCGGAGGCTTTCCGCACAACATTGTAACCGGCCCCAAGTATCTGCCAAATGTTGGGTAGACCAGTAATACTGTGCCAAAGGTAGTAGCAAAGCTATGGTTCTCTTTCTCCCCTTTAATTTTGCCCCACCATCTTCTTTGATGCATCTACATCAAATCTGAGATTCCTACACTGGGCTGCACTTCAAAAAGTCTGCCAAATTTCATTTAGATTCTTGAAACAGCATCCTATTTAGCTTTGCCCCTGTTAGATTGATATGAATGAAAATTGCCATCCATACTAATATTATAAAGAGAGAGCCCAAACCTTTGAGGCGGGTAATCTCAGTAACCACAGCACCAATCACAACACCCAATACAGCATTGGAAAGGGCAGTTCAGCAGAAGGACATAGGCTATGCAGACTGCCACCATATATTTTTTTTTTTTTGCAGAGTTTTATATAGCGCGAACTTGACCCGAACTGAATCAGGTATCAGAGCACTTTACATAGCACCAATTACGTTACATGCAGGGCACAAGTCCTAAAAAAAGAAGTGGGGGGACTCTCCAAGGTAGGCGTGGTCACAGGAAGTGACATCACGACAGGAAGTGACATCACAACAGGAAGTGGCATCACAGCAGGAAGTGACATCACATGTAAGGCAGATCTATCATTTGCATATAATGCAAGATTTAACAATTGAAGCTGCTTGGTACTTAAGCCTGTGACTTAAGGTCCCTGCATGGAGGAATTAGCAGCCCAAATGTGGATGAAGTTTGGCGAAGGTGACATGAACACATTTTCAAAACGCTACAGGAAAGTTTGACTGCAAGATTTAGTATACATTACAGGTTCCCAGAGAGGCTGCTTCCCACACTCGATAATGACTATTACACACAGTAGGGCTCCATATTCACGTTATTCTATTGATGAGTGTTATATGTTATCTCCCCACCTATTGTAAACTAGCGACTCTGTATTAAATAGTTTTGTCCCAGCTGCCTCTCTCTAGCTGTGGCTAGATTTATTTATTTTATTTATAAAGTTTTATATAGCGCGAACTTGATCCCGAAGGATATCAGAACGCTTTACAATTTGCAGCAAAGGTAACAAATCAGAACATTAGTCTAACATTGGGAATCTTGGCTGAAGACAATGGAGCTGCCGGGGCATTAGCTTGGGTCAATGCCTAAATTTTAGATATATTAACTGGCCATTGTATTTATTTTAGCAGATTTATTTATTTCTATTTATTTTAGGAAATGTATTTAGTTTTGGTATATTTTAGTTTGACTTATTTGCCTTAATTTACTTCAGTGCAACAAAATATAAACATTGCTTTACTTTGTATTAATACTGTTTATTTTTGTGATAGTTCCTAAAAAAAGGGCCGATTATGACTCATGCATTGTAATGGTTGTTTCCCCCTTTACAGAGACTACTTACTATAAAATCGGGGTGGGCCTAGCTCATGATGTCATTTTGTGGGGACCCCTTGAAGAAAGCGGGCAGAACCTTTGCAAAACTTTGTGCCCCCCTATCCAGTAGTGCAATTATCCAAACACTGACAGGATTGAGCCTAAATTAAAAATATACTGACATACGTAATGCCAAGTCAGACGTCATCATGGAGTCATGTTTAAATGAACAATCCAGCACCATCCTACACCTCCCCATTCCACAAAATTATACAATTCAGACCAACAACACAAACTAGAAGGGGGCGTTGCTGTCATCATTAAACATTCCATGTGGAAACAGCGACACACGGAAGAACACACAAGGGTACACCATCATACTACTTACATTTTGTAGCCTGGTGTCAATTGTTCAATGCAGGGCGTAATTTGTGCCAGTGCTTAGCGCCGGCACTTAATTGGCAGGGCTGGGTCTAGTGGGACTCTGATTCTACACGCACGAGGCGCACAGTGCATGTAAAATGTTTTCATTTAACTTACAGCACACTTGCTAGTACTAATACTTAATTAACTCCTCAAGTCTCGTGCAGCCGCATCGCATTGTGTTTAGTTTTTCACATCTCAGTTTACCCTTAATTGTTCACGATCACTTGAATAATGAAATATTCTGAGTGGGAGAGCTCTTTGGCAGCACTCTGCCAGGTTTCTCTCTCGTCACTCTCATGCTGCTGTGTTAAAGAGCCTTGGTTCTACCGCACAAAGAATTAGGGTGACCAACTGGCATTGGTGCAAATTCAGGACGGTGAGTGTAAAAATTCAGGACAAAGGGTCAAAATTCAGGACACAAATTCAGGACAGGAGGTCAAAATTCAGGACAAAACTTTAGGACAATAGGTACGTTTTACAGACACATCAGAGGTTGTGCAATAGTATATAAGTAAGCCCAGCCATTTCCAAAAGTATTCAACCATTTGCAAACCTATCCATCATGTATCCTTCCATCTATCATTTCACTCATCCATCCCTTCATCCATCCCCTCATCCATCCTTTCACTCATCCTCCATTATCCATCCACCCTTTCACCCTATCCATCTGTACACTTATCCATCCACTCTTCATCCCATCCATCCATTCACTCATCCATTCAGCCATTTACCCTTTCACCAATCCAGCCATCCTTTCACTTACTAATCCTTCCACCCATCCACTCTTTTAGTCATCCATCCATCCTCCCTTTCTCTCTCCATCGACCCTTTCACTTAGCCTTCCTTCCTTCCATCCATCCATCCACCCACCCATCCATCCATCTACTCATCCACTCATGAATCCATCCATTGCCCCTATCACTCATCCATCAATCATTTCACTCCTTCACACATCTATTCATCCTTTTGTCCATCTACTCTCCCATTCACTCACTCATCCATACTTACACCCACCCTTTCACTCATATGTCCATTCATTCACCCTTGCACTTATCAATCCATCCATCCATCATTTCACACATCCACCTACCCCCCATCATCCACCCACCATCCACACACCCACTCATCCATCCTTTCACCCACCCACCATCCAATCCACTGATCCATCCTTTCACCCATCCACCATCCACCCACCCACTCATCCATCCATCCTTTCACCCACCCACTCATCATCCATCCATCCATCCTTTCACCCACCCACTCATCATCCATCCATCCATCCTTTCACCCACCCACGTATCCATCCATCCATCCCTTCACCCACTCTCCATCCATCCATCCTTTCACCCACCCATCCACCCATCCCTTCACCCACTCTCCATCCATCCATCCTTTCACACACCCATCATCCATCCATCCATCCATCCGTCCTTCCCCTCATCATCCATCCATCCATCCCCTCATCATCCATCCATCCTTCCCCTCATCATCCGTCCATCCTTTTCCCTCATCATCCATCCATCCTTTTCCCTCATCATCCATCCTTCCCCTCATCATCCATCCATCCTTTTCCCTCATCATCTATCCATCCATCCATCTGTCCTTCCCCCTCATCATCCATCCATCCTTCCCCTCATCATCCATCCATCCTTTTCCCTCATCACCCATCCATCCTTTCCCCTCATCATCCATCCATCCATCCATCCTTCCCCTCATCATCCATCCATCCTTCCCCTCATCATCCATCCATCCTTCCCCTCATCATCCATCCATCCTTTCACCCACCCCCTCATCATCCATCCATTCCCTCATCATCAATCCATCCATCCCCTCATCATCCATCCATCCACCCTTCCCCTCATCATCCATCCATCCACCCACCCCATCATCCATCCGTCCATCCTTCCCCTCATCATCCATCCATATATCCATCCTTCCCCTCATCATCCATCCATCCATCCATCCACCCTTCCCCTCATCATCCATCCTTTCCCGTCATCCATCCATCCTTCCCCTCATCCATCCTTCCTTTCATCCATCCTTCCCCTCACCCATCCATCCATCCTTCCCCTCATCATCCATCCTTTCCCGTCATCCATCCATCCATCCATCTACTCATCCACTCATGAATCCATCCATTGCCCCTATCACTCATCCATCAATCATTTCACTCCTTCACACATCTATTCATCCTTTTGTCCATCTACTCTCCCTTTCACTCACTCATCCATACTTACACCCACCCTTTCACTCATATGTCCATTCATTCACCCTTGCACTTATCAATCCATCCATCCATCATTTCACACATCCACCTACCCCCCATCATCCACCCACCATCCACACACCCACTCATCCATCCTTTCACCCACCCACCATCCAATCCACTGATCCATCCTTTCACCCATCCACCATCCACCCACCCACTCATCCATCCATCCTTTCACCCACCCACTCATCATCCATCCATCCATCCTTTCACCCACCCACTCATCATCCATCCATCCATCCTTTCACCCACCCACGTATCCATCCATCCATCCCTTCACCCACTCTCCATCCATCCATCCTTTCACCCACCCATCCACCCATCCCTTCACCCACTCTCCATCCATCCATCCTTTCACACACCCATCATCCATCCATCCATCCATCCGTCCTTCCCCTCATCATCCATCCATCCATCCCCTCATCATCCATCCATCCTTCCCCTCATCATCCGTCCATCCTTTTCCCTCATCATCCATCCATCCTTTTCCCTCATCATCCATCCTTCCCCTCATCATCCATCCATCCTTTTCCCTCATCATCTATCCATCCATCCATCTGTCCTTCCCCCTCATCATCCATCCATCCTTCCCCTCATCATCCATCCATCCTTTTCCCTCATCACCCATCCATCCTTTCCCCTCATCATCCATCCATCCCCCCCCCCCCCCCCCCCCCCCCCCCCCCCCCCCCCCCACCCCCCACCCCCCCCCACCCCCCCCCCCCCCCCCCCCCCCCCCCCCCCCCCACCCCCCCCCCCACCCCACCCATCTCCTTCACCCACCCATACCCTCATCATCAATCCATCCATCCCCTCATCCTCCATCCATCCACCCTTCCCCTCCCCCATCATTCCGTCCATCCTTCCCCTCATCATCCATCCATATATCCATCCTTCCCCTCATCATCCATCCATCCATCCATCCACCCTTCCCCTCATCATCCATCCTTTCCCGTCATCCATCCATCCTTCCCCTCATCCATCCTTCCTTTCATCCATCCTTCCCCTCACCCATCCATCCATCCTTCCCCTCATCATCCATCCTTTCCCGTCATCCATCCATCCATCCCCTCATCCATCCTTCCTGTCATCCATCCATCCTTTCCCCTCACCCATCCTTCCATCCCATCCATTTATCCTGCCCTTCATCCATCCATCCTTCCCCTTACCCATCCATCCATCCCATCCATTTATCCTGCCCCTCATCCATCCATCCTTCCCCTCCATCCATCCATCCATCTCCTCATCCATCATCCTTCCCCTCACCCATCCATCCATCCCATCCATTTATCCTGCCCCTCATCCATCCATCCTTCATCCTTCCCTTCATCCATCCTTCCTTTCATCCATCCTTCCTTTCATCCATCCTTCCCCTCACCCATCCACCCATCCCATCCATCTATCCTGCCCTTCATCCATCCATCCTTCCCCTCCATCCATCCATCCTTCCCCTCATCCATTTATCCTTCCCCTCATCCATTTATCCTTCCTCTCATCCATCCTTCCCCTCCATCCCTCATCCTTCCCCTCATCCATCTTTCCCCTCATCAATCATCCAGCTACCCTTCCACCCATACATCCAGCTATTTACATTTTCTCTCCATCCTTCCCCTCACTCATCAATCCATCTATCCTCTCTCATTATCCATTTATTCAATCTTTCATTCATCCATTCACCCTTTCACTAATTCATCCAGCCATTCACACATCCCTTCACTTACTCACTCGCCCACCTTTCCATATTAATTTTGAGCTGAGCCCTTTTGAGAAGAGGCCCATCAAGAACTTCACCCTCGCTGCAGGGGCCGTTCCAGGACTGGGACAGAAGCCACCCAGGGCGGAGACAGGATCCACCACAGGGGGGGACAAGAGCCATCACAGGGGGGGACAAGAGCCATCACAGGCGGGGGTGGACTGGAGCCACAACATGCGGGACAGGAGCCATCACAGGCGGGGGTGGACTGGAGCCACCACATGGGGGACAGGAGCCATCACAGGCGGGGGTGGACTGGAGCCACAACATGGGGGGACAGGAGCCATCACAGGCGGGGGTGGACTGGAGCCACAACATGGGGGGACAGGAGCAGGAGTCATCACAGGAGAGGGAAGGTGATCCACCAGGGTGGGCATGCAGTATTCTAGTATCATCTTGGGCTTCTCGCTCCCTCCTGCACAAGACAACGAGAAGACAGGCTCTATGTCCAAAATGCCACCCCCCACTGTGATATACAGTACTTACAGAAGATACTCTAAGAGAACTGATTGAACTGATTGTCCTCCATACTTTGTTCATCAGTGTGGGTGCGATTGTGCCATTTCTTTATTGTATTACATTATGCATGTTTGAAGAACCGAGGTTTGCTTACAAATTAGGGACAGTAATTAAGCTCGGTGAAGAGAAGCAGGTGCTGCCTCGGTGTAATCAGGGGTGTAATCTTGCCGAGTCTAGGATGTTTGGGGCCCTGGGTAGAAATGGATGTGTGAGCCCCCCTCTAAATAGCAGATACAAGACGCATTCAGGGCTGTTTGCATGCGAATGGATGCCCTGCTCCTGAACCTGCAGCACCTCCCTCTGTCACCTTCACGCACCTCTTAACAGCTCATCAAGGGCTGGAGGTGTGAGGGCTGCCATCCCGCTGTGCCTCTACAGTGCTGCTGCTGCTGGGGGTCGGAGCTTTCATACAGCCTCGGAGTCAAGAAGGGAGGTGGGGGCAAGCTGTGCCCGGTTCAAATTACGGAAATGCTTTATTTACTTTGTGCGCGCCGCGCTCCCGTTTTTTTAATGGTGGACGCGGTTTTGATTTAGCAGGGTGGACGGCGTCCACCCTGAAAAACCCTCGGAAATAAGTGGGGGGATGCCGTCCACCCGCGTGGTACCCCGACTCGTGCCCTGGTTACATGAGGACACACAATCATTTTTGTTAGGCACGGGGAGATTAAGTGATTTTCCCAAAATCACAGGATGTTTGGCGTCGTTACCAAGACTCGAACCCAGATCCCCAGGTCCGAGGTCGAGCGCCTTAGCCATTAGGCCAACTCCTCTATACATTTAAAAGGTAAAAGAACCGTGCAAGCAAAGTAGTCCCTTGTGGGCGTGTCTGCGTTGTGCTGTGGGCGTGACTAACACGGTGGGCGTGTGGTACGGCCATCACATCGTGGGCTTGGGTGTGTGCTAGGGGCGTGAGAAACGCTGGGGGCGTGTGTCCGCCCTTCATGCCATGTGAGTCGTACATACAAGCGCCAATTACATTGCTGCGCAGCATCAAGGGGCACGCTGGGGGCGTGACACGCTGGGGGCGTGACACGCTGGGGGCGTGACACGCTGGGGGCGTGAGATACGCTGGGGGCATGTGCCGGCCTTCATGCCATGTGAACGCAATTGTGCCGCATCAAGGAGCATGCTGGGGGCGTGAGAAACGCTGGGGGCGTGTGCTACGTTCCGCCCTTCATGCCATGTGGGTCGTACATTAATCAGAAGATCGTCTGGTGTGGCTGTGTGATGGGGGCGTGGCAAACGCGTTCACCTCAAGGCCTGGTAAGTAACATTACTGCAGCCTCTCCTGCATGCTGTTACTGAACTCTCTCATTCAACGAAATTACACGCGCCTGCTACCATCAACCAGGGCTCTAGCGGGCTCAGGCGGCGGATCAGTACACTAATTACACGCGCCTCATAACATCAACCAGGGCTGCAGCTTGGCCTCAAGCGGGGGAACACACGCCTGCTAACATCAAACTGGCCTGCATCTGGGTGCTGCAGAACCCGCGGACCACAGCTCTCAAGCTTTGGGGCCATGTGAAGTTTGAGTCCCGATGTTGTGGGTGCGAACACTTGTGGGACATTGTGCTTTCCTCCATGTAAACCACTTGGGAATTACAGTTTCAATGTACACTGCAGTAACGGCTACCATTTAGGATATGCACGAACTGCCTACCCCAGAATGCAACAGCATGAGAAATCACATTTGGGCGGGCTAAACAGGTATAAGTTCAGCGTAGCTGTGATGGCGTGTGTGCAAAGCCAGTGAACAAGGGCATGTCGCCCGAAACGCTTATGGCACTTTTCATGGAGGAGTAAGTGCACTGTGTCTCCGCCTGCAATAAAGAAAGGTTCACTCTACCTGTGTTGGTGTTTCCAAAGTAAAGGACAGCTTTGTGTGCGGATTCAAAAGCGGCGATGTCTTCATTGCGGAAATGCCCCGTCGCAGAACCCTCGGACCACGGCTCTCAAGTTTGGGGGCCATGTGGAGTTGGAGTCCCGATGTTGTGGGTGCGAACACTTGTGGGACATTGTGCTTTCCTCCATGTAACCCACTTGGGGATTACAGTTTCAATGTACACTGCAGTAACGGCTACCATTTAGGATATGCACGAACTACCTAACCCAGAATGCAACAGCATGAGAAATCACATTTTGGCGGGCCAAACAGGTATAAGTTCAGCGCAGCTGTGATGGCGAGTGTGCAAAGCCAGTGAACAAGGGCATGTGGCCTGAAATGCGTATGGCACTTTTCATAGAGGAGTAAGTGCACTGTGTCTCCGCCTGCAATAAAGAAAGGTTCACTCTACCAGTGTTGGCGTTTCCAAAATAAAGGACAGCTTTGTGTGTGTGTATATATATATATATATATATATATATATATATATATATATATATATTCTTGCATGCCAAACTTCAATCAAAGAAGGCGCTGACTCCGTGAATCTGAATCCAAACTTTTATTCCTTAGATCAGTTGCTGCTTAGACGCGTTTCGGCGTTACCGCCTTGTTCATATATATATATATATATATATATATATATATATATATATATATCATTAGATTTAAAAACAATTACAATATAAATTGATAATGTCAGTTTAATAATATTTTTTAATTAAA
This sequence comes from Lissotriton helveticus, assembly GCF_964261635.1. Classification (NCBI taxonomy): domain Eukaryota; kingdom Metazoa; phylum Chordata; class Amphibia; order Caudata; family Salamandridae; genus Lissotriton; species Lissotriton helveticus. Next base: position 907,252,399 of record NC_136072.1, on the reverse strand, counting down.
TATATATATAAGTAGGCATCTAAATATATATGTAGGTTCAGAGTGGAGGGTATCACGTTTGAAGTCACTAGTTATTATGTAACACAGATCTTGTAAGGTCCTACAAACAACATTGTATTTATGGGAAGCAATATATCCATATGCCAAGTGCAATGAGGCAAGGAGCAATAGCGGTGGTATATATAACAGTACAGTATGAGGCACAGGATTGTAGACACTTGACATTTCAGAAAACCAACAGGTGATCAAGTGATATGTTTTAGTAGAACCTGCATTCAAGCAGTCAATGTAAATACATTGTAAATTATGTACAATAATTGTATATATGGGATACAAAGTATGTATTCTATGTTTTTTATGTATTTATAATCAACTTATGATCACGACAATGGAAGGTCCTACAAAGTGCACCTTAGCGACATTGTTTATTATACATGTGCTTGTTAGTTGGTACTGTTAATGCATTTACGCAGGCAATAATATGTTTTTCAATTAACTCCGTAACCTCAGACACCCAGAAAAACATAAAAATTGTGTAGGCTAGTTGGTATGGTGTACTAAGTGCATTACCTGGCAACATGCATATTGTTTCAAATGCGAATATGTAACGTGTAAATCGGACCTATGTAAACAAAAGTATGTTCTTTATGTTTACTACTGACCATGTGACTCACTTGAGAGGTGGAGCAACACCAAAAAAAAGTATATAAAAATAAAGCTGACCGGGTGCACGGTGTGTGAACAAGAGCACGTGATGCTCGAAACGCGTCGCCCGTTGAGAGGTAGAAAATAAATCTTACCTTGCCAACAGCCTTGGGGTCCGTCTCTTCATTTCGCTGCAGCTGTGGAGGTAGTGAAGAGTGCTGGTTTATATATATATATATATATATATATATATATATATATATATATATATATATATATATATATATATATATATATATATATATATATAAATATATATATTACCTACTGGCGGTCGCCAGTAGGTAGTTATAGTTAGGATCGTTTTCCATAGGAAATCCGCAACATTCTATTGGGAATAACTTTGGCGCCGAATGAGGGATCTGCCTGTAATTTTCCTTAACTTTGCCTCGCTGCGCTCCACTCCTTCCCTGAAAGTTTCGGGGGGATCCGTCAAGCGGGAGTTGAGATAAAAGGGGGGTCCCAAAACATGTTTTCCCCATGTTAATTTCCATAGGGCGGTTGGACTCACTTTTAGCCCGAACGGCTGAATGGATTTCCACCAAACTTGGCAAAATTGTATTGACTGGTACCCCGATGTGCCTTTACTATGTCTCAAGATATATGCTCCAGTGGTTTTTACGAAAATTAACTTTGAAAAAATATATATTGGGCTACATTGGGCTATATATATGTTAGAGCCCAAATGTAGCCCAATGTAGCCCAATGTAGCCCAAAGATGGCCACCAGAGACAAAAAAAACAAATGTAGCCCAAATATCAGCCAGATGTAGCCCAACTATAGCCCAATGACAGAATGTCCCAGAGTGTTCTAAAGAACAACTAGAGCGCTAACAGTCTTACTGATGACAAAAGTATGGCACACCTGAAGTCATCTTGATTGGAATAAAGTGTTAACACTTAAAACATTTAATTTGCAAAGGAGCAAAATGAGGGGGTTCATTTTGCCATAGAAATTAGGATTAGTGCTGAAGAAAGAAAAATTAGGGCACATTTTGAGTGACTTCTCAAATCCTCTTATATTTCATTAAAAAAATTCTGATATGCAGTCTCCCAAGATGGCCACCAGAGACAAAAGAGCCCAAATGTAGCCCAACTATCAGTCAGATGTAGCCCAACTATAGCCCAATGACAGAATGTCCCAGAGTGTTCTAAAGAACAACTAGAACGCTAACTAACAGTCTTACTTATGACAAAAGTATGGCACACCTGAAGTCATCTTGATTGGAATAAAGTGGTAACACTTAATACATTTAATTTGAAAAGGAACAAAATGAGGGATTTCATTTTTCCATAGAAATTTTATAAATATATTTATATATATATATATATATATATATATATATATATATATATATATATATATATATATATATATATATATATATATATATATATATATATATATATATATATATATATATATAAATATATTTATATATTTATATTACCTACTGGCGGTCGCCAGTAGGTATATATAGTTAGGATTTTTTCTCTATGGGATTTTTGAAAATTCTATGTCTAATAACTTTGGCGTTTGTGGACGGAATTGGCTGAAATTTTCAGGAAGATGGCACATTTTGTTTCTGAGCAGCCCTTGAAAATTTGGGGGGGGGGTTCGTCAAGGGGGGGCCGAGAAAAAAGGGGGGTCCCAAAACGTGTTTTTAACATTGAGTTTTCCATAGGGCGGTTGGCCTCACTTTTAGCCCGAACGGCTGAATGGATTTGCACGAAACTTGGCAAAATTGTAGGGACTGGTAGCCCGATGTGCCTTTTGTAGGTTTCAATATATGTGCTCCAGTGGATTTTGAGAAATTAACGTTTAAAAAAAGATATATATCTGTAACAGCGGACCGGGCAGCGCTCCAGTACGCGTACTTTTCGCGCAACGGAGCTTTGTGAAGCGAAGCTGATTGGTTCTCCGGCGTCTGTAAACATTCCAAACAGTCCGTAGCGGCCGCCATCTTGTCTCTCGGTAGGATCGAGAGACAAGCGGAGGCCAAACCGAAGGGGCAAATGACCATAAGGGGGCATAGTAGATCCTCCCTGACCGTTTAGGTTTGATGTGGAGGTTTTAAAAGGGCCCCGCGGGGCAAAAAAAATTAATAATAATAATAATCGAACAGCTGAATGGATTTGCACGAAACTTGGCAAAATTGTAGGGACTGGTAGCCCGATGTGCCTTTGCTAGATCTCAATATATGTGCTCCAGTGGATTTTGAGAAATTAACGTTCAAAAAAAGATATATATCTGTAACAGCGCACCGCTTCGCGTACTTTTCGCGTTACGGAGCTTTGCGAAGCGAAGCTGATTGGCTCTCCGGTGTCTGTAAACATTCCAAACAGTCCGTAGCGGCCACCATCTTGTCTCTCGGTAGGATCGAGAGACAAGAGGAGGCCAAAGCGAAGGGGCAAATGACCATAAGGGGGCATAGTAGATCCTCGCTGACCCCCTAGGTTTGATGTGGAGGTTTTAAAAGGGCCCCGCGGGGCAAAAAAAAAAAATAATAATAATAATCGAACGGCTGAACGGATTTGCACGAAACTTGGTAAAATATTAGGGACTGGTAGCCCGATGTGCCTTTGCTAGGTCTCAATATATGTGCTTCAGTGCATTTTGAGAAATTAACGTTCAAAAACAAGATATATATCTGTAACAGCGCTCCGCTTCGCGGAGATAAAATTATATCTGTATTACCTAGCTGTTGCTAACACCAGTTAGCGACGGCTAGTAGGAGATAGCGACCATCTTGGGCCCCACTTTGCATGTGAGTGATATTTATCACTAATGACATGCAAAGTGGGCATGCCAAGATGTTAGCGACTGGAAACAGTCGCTAACATCGCTATCTCCTATTATCAACTTTTGGAAATATTCGAGATAAGCGCGAATATCTCCAAAAGCTAGCACCTGCCCTGAGCAGTTCTTAGCCATGTTATCCAATGGGAGGTGGATAACATGGCTAAGAGCATTAGCTCGGTAATGCATGAATATCGCTGAGTTTTCAGCGATATTAATGCATTGCGGTCGTTTTTTATCGTATTTGCGATAAACCTTGATAATAGCAAGGTTTATCTGCGATAATTTCTGACGGTAAAAAAATCGTTGCTAAGCATCGTTAGGGATAAATATCGCTTAACTTTGGTAATATGCCCCCAACGTCTGTTAACGTTTGATTCGAAGGAAATCAGGAAGTGTTGAAAAACATTGTCTGCGCCATCTTGTCTTTTTTCAAATGCCACACTTTTGTCGTGCACGGCAGCCATTTTAGATGCCTTGACCAGACCCACTCTCTGCACACTGTCGATCCTTAGCATGGCTCCCCACCCTCGCAAGCATCTCCCCCAGGCAGTGGTCACCCCCGCTCTCTGTCTTATGCATGGGTAATAAACCTCCCCCCATCTGCGCTGCTCTTCCCTGAGAATCACACCCTGTGCCCGCCCGACACCTCCCTTTCGCCCTATTCACTACCGCACCCTCTGACACTCCTTTTCCTCTGTGTCCGATTGTCCAGGCTGGTCCTAGGGTATCAGCTAGCCCTGCAGATGTAGTTTATGGCCACAGGTGTAAAGAATCACCCCTCTTCAAAGGAGTTATAGTAGATCAAGGCCCACACTCGATGAGATCCGTCACAGCAGAAGCGTTGCTATTATCTGAAAACCATCCTGTATTGTGATTGGGGAGGGGACCGAGCCTGAAGCGGAAGATTCCAGGGATGACTCTTTGTACATCAAAGTTTTTACAATTATGTGTCACATTAAAAATATATAGCACTCCGACAAAGTAGTAAGATTATAAAACTTTAATAATTTATGAATATATACAAGAAAACAAAAATAGTAATAACATATAAACATTTTTAGGGAAAAACAACGAAGTAGCGGTCGGCTGTGCGAATAGTCCCAACGCAGCACAACGTCCAGATTTCCGGCGTGGGGCGTCGCGGGGGGTGGGTCATCAGTAGCAAACTGTTGTGCGAATAGTTCCAAGGCAGCAGAACGCGTTGAAATCTAGATGACACGAAAGTGATGTCTAGTAAGTTGCCACCCAGCAAATAACGGCGTGGGGCGTCGCGGGGGGTGGGTCATCAGTAGCAAACTGTTGTGCGAATAGTTCCAAGGCAGCAGAACGATGGCACCAAGGTGATGTCCAGTAAGTTGCCGCACTGGTTTTGGTATCCTACAATGCTGCTCCGAATAACGGCGTGGGGCGCCCCGGGGGAGGCGGCGTGAACGGGCCTCTCCAGGTGGAGTGTCATCTGTTGTAGTGGGGCGCCCCTTTACCGTTTCAGTTGCCATTCCGTCCGTTTTTGGTCCACTGTGTCAAAAGCCGCAATTCAGCTGAGTTGCGCCCACTCTTGCGGTGCAGCGATAGGCGGCTGTCACAGGACTCTCAAAATGGCGGCAGGCTGTTTCCTTTTTGGGCCTGGTCCACTGAAATGGCCCTGGGACACCTTGGAAATCGGACGCTTGTCTGCTAGGTCTTGGACCCCATTCTCGAAAGCGTCCCCTCCGCCTTGAGAATTCATCAAAAGTTTTGGGAGCCCCGACTCCCGCAGGCTTCCGGTGGGGAGCGGCTGCCATGATTGCTCGCGGAATGACCACGACGGAGCCACGAGATGGTGGTGCTCTCATGCTGATGCCAGCTTCAGTCTGAAACATCCAGAAACAAGGTGGGGCTTTCATCGTTTGGGAAAAAAAAAAGTTTTCATCCAATGAAAAGTGTTGTTTTTAGGTCATATGATCAAGCTTTCCATCATTAGGAAATCAAAAGTAAAATGAACCAATGAAAAGTTTTATAAACAAGTCACATGACCTGTTATGCGGCATAGGGTATAAAATGCGGAGAAAATACGTTGGCACGTGAGGCGGCGTCAGTAGCGGACCGATGTGCGAATAGGCCGAAGGCAATAGAACGCGCCAAGATCCGGATGGCACCGAGGTGGTGTCCAGCAAGTTGCAGCACTGGTGTGGCCATCCTACAATGCTGAAAGTCGGCGTGGGGCGCCCCGTTGGCCTGTGAGTTTGCGTCAGTAGCGGACCGATGTGCGAATAGGCCGAAGGCAGCACAACGCGCCAAGATCCGGATGGCACCGAGGTGGTGTCTAGTAAGTTGCCGCACTGGTGTGGCCATCCAACAATGCTGAAAGTCGGCGTGGGGCGCCCCGTTGGCCTGTGAGTTTGCGTCAGTAGCGGACCGATGTGCGAATAGGCCGAAGGCAGCACAACGCGCCAAGATCCGGATGGCACCGAGGTGGTGTCTAGTAAGTTGCCGCACTGGTGTGGCCATCCTACAATGCTGAAAGTCGGCGTGGGGCGCCCCGTTGGCCTGTGAGATGGCGTCAGTAGCGGACCGATGTGTGAATGGGGCCGAAGGCAGCGCAACAATATTTTCGGAATAGAAGACACCACTAGGCGCTGAGATGCCAAGATCCGGATGGCACCGAGGTGGTGTGTAGCAAGTTGCCGCACTGGTGTGGCCATCCTACAATGCTGAAAGTCGGCGTGGGGCGCCCCGTTGGCCTGTGAGTTTGCGTCAGTAGCGGACCGATGTGCGAATGGGGCCAAAGGCAGCGCAACAATAGTTTCTGACTGACACCACAAGGCGCTGAGATGCCAAGATCCGGATGGCACCGAGGTGGTGTCATAGTTGAGAGTTCTGAGCAGCGGTTGTAACACTGTCTGAAGCTTATTTGCAGCTGCTGCAGCTTCACTACGCGTCAAGATCCGGATGGCACCGAGGTGGTGTCTAGTAAGGTGCACTGGTGTGGCCATCCTACAATGCTGAAAGTCGGCGTGGGGCGCCCCGTTGGCCTGTGAGTTTGCGTCAGTAGCGGACCGATGTGCGAATAGGCCGAAGGCAGCACAACGCGCCAAGATCCGGATGGCACCGAGGTGGTGTCTAGTAAGTTGTCGCACTTCTGTGGCCATCCTACAATGTTGAAAGTCGGCGTGGGGCGCCCCGTTGGCCTGTGAGATGGCGTCAGTAGCGGACCGATTTGCGAATGGGGCCAAAGGCAGCGCAACAATATTTTCTGATTTGAAGACACCACAAGGCGCTGAGATGCCAAGATCCGGATGGCACCGAGGTGGTGTCTAGCAAGTTGTGGCACTGGTGTGGCCATCGTACAATGGTAAAAGTCGGCGTGGGGCGCCCTGTTGGCCTGTGAGATGGTGTCAGTAGCGGACTGATGTGCGAATGGGGCCAAAGGCAGCGCAACAATATTTTCTGACTGACACCACAAGGCGCTGAGATGCCAAGATCCGGATGGCACCGAGGTGATGTCTAAGTTGCGGACTGATGTGCGAATGGGGCCAAAGGCAGCGTAACAATATTTTCTGTATGGAAGATACCACTAGGCGTTGAGATGCCAAGATTCGGATGGCACCGAGGTGATGTCTAGCAAGTTGCTGTACTGGTGTGGTCATCCTACAATGCTGAAACTCGGCGTGGGTCGCCCCATTAGCCTGTGAGATGGCGTCAGTAGCGGACCGATGTGCGAATAGGCCGAAGACAGCACAACGCGCCAAGATCCGGATGTCACCGTGGTGGTTTCATAGTTGAGAGGCACTTCATCTGCAGTGGGGCGCCGAGATCCGGATGGCTCCGAGGTGATGTCTAGCAAGTTGCTGTACTGGTGTGGTCATCCTACAATGCTGAAAGTCGGCGTGGGGCGCCCCATTAGCCTGTGAGATGGCGTCAGTAGCGGACTGATGTGCGAATGGGGCCAAAGGCAGCGCAACAATATTTTCTGAAGAGAAGACACCAAAAGGCGCTGACATTCCAAGATCCGGATGGCACCGAGGTGGTGTCTAGCAAGCTATGCAGTTGAGTTGTGTGCGCACTTGCGGCGAATAGGTCGAAGGCAGCATAACAATGTTTTCTGAATAGAAGACACCACAAGGCGTTGAGATTCGGTTACCACCGAGGTGATGTCTAGCAAGTTGCCGCACTGGTGTAGCCATCCTACAATACTGCTCCGAATAACGGCGTGGGGTGCCCGAAGGGGGGGGGGGGGAGCCGGCGTGAATGGGCCTTCCTAGGTGGAGGCTCGTCTGCTGTAGTGGGGCGCCCCTTTACCGTTTCAGTTGCCATTCAGCTGAGTTTCGGCTGCTCTTGATGCTACAGCGACAGGCGGCTGCAAGAGGACTCTCAAAATGGCGGCCTGTTCTTTGGATTTGGGCCTGGTCCACTAAAATGGCCCTGGGACACCTTAGAACTCGGACGCTCGATTTTTTTTCCTTTCCTGTACATGCAAAAAAAGGTAAATGCCCGGTACGTTACACGCTTCATCTGCCACGATGAACTCTCCAGAGGAACCGAAAAAAAATATAGTTGTGGTAACTATACCATGCATCGTCATATGGAGAGGTGGCACCAATTAATTATAGTGCTGCATAAAAGAGAGATTTGGAGGAGAACCCCTGACCTGCTAGTACATTCATCAAAGAAGTGGCACTGAGAGCTTCAGAGGCAAGGGAAACGGTCCCAAATATTTAGAAGAACTTTGGAAAGATTAAAATGACATGTTTAGATTGTGGCAAATTAATTTCATGTGGACAGATGAGTGTTACTCTAATAAATACAGCATATGAACATCATCATAGTCGATGGTTGGTAGAGACATTTTGACTATATCCTGGACCTGCCCGTCCTCGCCCAAAATGGCGCCGGAATAAATGGGACTCGTAACTCCTTGTTGTGTACTGGTTGCAGAACCTTGAAATCACGAGATACGTATGCAGTTTTGAAGCACATGGCGGGCGGGGACGAGAATTGATTGAATATTTCGACATCCCTATTGATATTAAGTTCTGATGTGTTATTGATTACTGTACTGTTGAAAGTTCGAATTAACGTCACCCATGGTACTTGCCCGCAAATGTATATCTAGATAATTTTATTGTAACTGGCCCTGTCGTATTTTAATTATAAAATGTACGTCCACCGATTCCGTAACTGTTAGACACCTTAGTTCTTGCAACCTAATGGCCCGCCCGTTACGTTCCTCTACAGTGTAAATGTCTATTCATCATATACGATTACAGTTTGCTCCGTGGCAGGCCCACGTGGTTATTGGCTCGTATTTGTATAATGAAATTTTCACAATAAAGGTTTTTAAAAGAAAACATGGTAGTAGTATATACATTGGTAAAGTTTTTAATAATAGTCACTGTTTTAGAATCATTAAAATGCAAGTGAAATAAAGCAGACCAATTACATGAAGGGTAAAAGGTATAATACGAAGGAACGCAGTAAAGATAAATGGTCAAGGGCTGTTGTGTTTTCTATTCCTGCAACATAAAGTGATCGATAAGAATCTCATATTCAGGCGTATCGGCGACTAAGACAGCAGGTCGACCCTCTTTTGCTCAACGGCTCCGTCATGGGACGAAGAAACGCTCTTTTTCTCGAAAAAAGAATATATTTTACTTGCAGGACAGTTGTAAAATTTCCGGGAAAGTACATTAGCCTGGAACATTATAACATATATTTAAGAAAAAATAATGTTCGGAAGTAATGAAAAGCGTAATATTTAGGTCATATGACCAAGCCTTTCATCATTACAATAAGAAAAGTAAAATGAACCAATGAAAAGTTTTATTAACAAGTCACATGACTTGTTATGCTTACGTTACGCGCTGCGCGCCCCGGATGACTTCCGGATGCGCTAACGCGGCGCGTCATATGACGCATTACGCGACAACGCAGGTCCAGAATATAGTCAAAATGTCTCCACCAACCAGCGGTCGGAACACAACCCCTTTCAGCAGGCTAAATAGTTCTGTTAAATGACAACAGAAGGGACAGGCAACAAGAACCATCAGTCAAAGAGGGGAGGGCTAGTTCTTCTCTACCGGGTTACATTGGGGCGCTACCGGAACTGATCGAATTGGTAGTCTACAGTGTTTCTGGATGTTTCAGACTGAAGCTGGGGTTAGCATGAGAGCAGCACCATTTCGTAGCTCTGTCGTGGCCATTCCGCAACCAATCATGGCAGCCGCTCTTTATCGTTATTTTGGGCGGGGTGGGTGGCGGAGCCGAGCTGTTTTGCAGCCATCATTGTGTGGAGTTCAGTTCATCTCACTAGTTTTGTATTTGTCATGAGGGGTTGTTCCTAATGTTTCTATTTTAGCGAGGTCAAAAAGAGATCCCATTAGTGGCCTACTGATTTTGCTCGATTCCTTTTCTTTTTTTTTTACACGATTTTTCGTTATCTGCAAAGACTAAACAGAGTATTGCGACTCTGTGTTTGTTTGTAAATAGAGAATGAACCAAAGAGAACTAATTCTAAAACAGTAAATACTTGGATAACAATCAATCAAATGGAGAGAGAAGCAGGCACGATGGATTACAACGGGGGCAAAGGCCTGCGTTAACTACCTTTCACTATCTGCAAAGAGAGAGTACTCCTAATAGAAATGAGGGGGGGGGGCACCATTCAAAGCAGATCAGTGTGCATAAACACGAAAATGTTTTCACTTACCACGTACTTGACATTCGACAGCTTATGATATTTGCTATTAAAAAACCATTGAAATTCACTGAAAAAACCATAGGTTATAGACCGTATATAGTTAGGAATTAGCATTTACAAAACCTTGAAAATTCACTGAAAAAACCATAGGTTATAGACCATATATAGTTAGGAATTAGCATTTAAAAAACCTTATTTTACTCACACAAAACCATTGAAATTCCATATATAGTTAGTTGCACTAACTATATATCGCGCACCTGCAATCCACTGCTGATGATGTCACATATTACATCATTCATGACATGGTCAGTGACATCACTGATGACATCACTGATGACATCTCAAATGACATCACTGATGACATCTCATTTGACATCAATGACCACATCACTGATGATATCATTCATGTGACAATACAATGCATCTCCTCACATTTTAATATAACCTCTGTTTCACCCAGTGTTAAATACAGAGTATAATTTTTGAAACCATTGACACACCAATACTAGTTACTACATATGTACTCACTGATTCCTACGTCTACACACACATTCACTCATTCACCCATACAATCATTCATACATACAATCACTCATCTTTACAACACTATCATATGCACTCATACACCTATACAGACACTCACACTCTGCCACTCATCCATGGAGTTACTCACACACCTAGTCAGTCCTGTAAAGAATCAATCACACTTCCATTTTCTTGTCTATACAGTTAAACATAGAGCACCTTATATTTTCAAACATATACTAACACATACTTACCTTGTTATACAATCATTGATATAAGTACACATTGATCTGCACAGAGTCACACACCTCCCAGCCAGCCACACACACACTCAGTCTCCCATACAAATACTTGGACAATCAATCAATAACCCATATAGTTACTCATATAGCTACTGATCAACACATGCAGCAGTTTACAGAACAACAGACATAATGATGCACAAATTAAGACAGTTTAGTCACTAACCCATGCACTCAGTGAGACACATTTAATCACTCACTCATACAGTCAGTCATGCACCTACTAAATCCTTCGTCCAGACACTTATACATCCACTCATTCTTCAATATGTAAGACATATTTAAACTTTACAGAAACATAAAATCACTGGATGTTGTTATCAGTGATGTCATTTGAGATGTCATCAGTGATGTCATCAGTGATGTCACTGACCATGTCATGAATGATGTAATATGTGACATCATCAGCAGTGGATTGCAGGTGTGCGATATATAGTTAGTGCAACTAAGTATATATGGAATTTCAATGGTTTTGTGTGAGTAAAATAAGGTTTTTTAAATGCTAATTCCTAACTATATATGGTCTATAACCTATGGTTTTTTCAGTGATATATATATATATATTCACTGAAAAAACCACAGGTTATAGACCATATATAGTTAGGAATTAGCATTTAGAAAACCTTATTTTACTCACACAAAACCATTGAAATTCCATATATAGTTAGTTGCACTAACTATATATCGTGCACCCGCAATCCACTGCTGATGATGTCACATATTACATCATTCATGACATGGTCAGTGACATCACTGATGACATCACTGATGACATCTCAAATGACATCACTGATGACATCACTGATAACAACATCCAGTGATTTTTTGTTTCTATAAAGTTTAAATATGTCTTACATATTGAAGAATGAGTGGATGTGTAAGTGTCTGGACGAAGGATTTAGTAGGTGCATGACTGACTGTATGAGTGAGTGATTAAATGTGTCTCACTGACTGCATGGGTTAGTGACTAAACTGTCTTAATTTGTGCATCATTATGTCTGTTGTTCTGTAAACTGCTGCATGTGTTGATCAGTAGCTATATGAGTAACTATATGGGTTATTGATTGATTGCCCAAGTATTTGTATGGGAGACTGAGTGTGTGTGTGGCTAGCTGGGAGGTGTGTGACTCTGTGCAGATCAATCTGTACTTGTATCCATGATTGTATAAGAAGGTAAGTATGTGTTAGTATATGTTTGAAAATGTAAGGTGCTCTATGTTTAACTGTATAGACAAGAAAATGGAAGTGTCATTGATTCTTTACAGGACTGACTAGGTGTGTGAGTAACTCCATGGATGAGTGGCAGACTGTGAGTGTCTGTATAGGTGTATGAGTGCATATGATAGTGTTGTAAAGATGAGTGATTGTATGTATGAATGATTGTATGGGTGAATGAATGAAGGTGTGTGTAGACGTAGCAATCAGTGAGTGCGTATGTAGTAACTAGTATTGGTGTGTCAATGGTTTCAAAAATTATACTCTCTTTTTAACACTGGGTGAAACAGAGGTTATATTAAAATGTGAGGAGATGCATTGTATTGTCACATGAATGATATCATCAGTGATGTGGTCATTGATGTCAAATGAGATGTCATCAGTGATGTCATCAGTGATGTCATTTGAGATGTCATCAGTGATGTCATCAGTGATGTCACTGACCATGTCATGAATGATGTAATATGTGACATCATCAGCAGTGGATTGCGGGTGCACGATATATAGTTAGTGCAACTAACTATATATGGAATTTCAATGGTTTTGTGTGAGTAAAATAAGGTTTTCTAAATGCTAATTCCTAACTATATATGGTCTATAACCTGTGGTTTTTTCAGTGAATTTTCAAGGTTTTGTAAATGCTAATTCCTAACTATATATGGTCTATAACCTATGGTTTTTTCTGTGAATTTCATTGGTTTTTTAACAGCTAATATCTGTAGCTGTAAAATGTATTCTTCTTTAAATCCAAAAATATATTTTATATGTTTATGAATAATTTTTTTTTTTTATATTTTTTTTTCTTCGTTCCCGCTTCGCGAATCGGGAAGCTTCCCGTTAGCTGACCTTGATGCCGCGAAATAGACCGCGAGCCGGTAAACGTTTCTTTACCGCAAGTGCCGCGTTAGAAAACAACATCGTGACGCCTCCCGTCCGCATGACGTTTCACGTTGTCGCGTGATACGTCATATGACGTGCTACGTTAGCGAACTGGTACGCGAAGCGAGTCGCAAAGCGCAGGTTTCTGGAAGCAAACCGGGAGGCCCTGCAAAGCGCTTAACGTAAACACAGCAAGTCATGTGACTTGGTAATAACACTTTTCATTGGTTCATTTCACTTTTGGTTTCCTAATGATGTAAGACTAGGTCATATAATCTAAAATGAACACTTTTGATTGGTTGAGAACTCTTGTTTTTCCCAAATGATGAAAATCCCTCCTTCTTTCCTCACTCTGACTTTCATCATTGTGAGAGAAAGACCCTTTGTGATCACTGAGCAATGGCTTCTTTAGTAGCTTCAGCTGGTGCTTCCCCACCACCTCCACCACATCCAAGGAAGAGTGGACCACCTGCTCAAGTTATAATTCAACAAGAAGAAGAAGAAGAGGAACAGGACGACGAGCACGAAGAGAGGCAGTTTTTGCCTGAGCAGCCCAGGACGTCTCACCGGAAAGAAAACTTCATTTGGCAATTTTTTAAAATTCCCAAAGGTCAGAAAAAAGTAAATGCAAGATACGTAACTTGCCTTATATGTCAAGATAGACTGTCCAGAGGAACCGAGAAAAAATACAGTTTCGGAAACTACACAATGCATCGCCATATGACTAGGTGGCATCCTAACAACTACAGTGCTGCACAGTTTCGGAACGACCTAGATAATCTCCCTATTATGGCCAGAAGATCTGTTGTACCGGAAGTAACGGGACCAGAGGGCAGGGAGATGGTGCCAAATATACAAATGAAATTTGGTGAAGTAAAACACACCTGCGTATTTTGCGATGGATTCATTTCCTACGGAGAAAAAAGCATCACTCTGATCAACAGAGCTATTGACTATCATATGCAAGTTTGTACGAAACGCCCAAAATAATAAATACTTCTTTTTTTGTTTTGTTGCTCCTGTTGAGCCCTTTACAATGAATCGTTTTCATTGCCCCCTCCAAGAAAAACCCCAAAAAATATAAAACTTCAGAAAAATTCAAAAAAAGTAAAAAAATGTTCCGAAAAATAATAAAAAAATATAAAACAACAAAAACAATAAAAAAAAAAGTTCTTTTCAGAACTACCTCCCCGTTATTAAAAAATTGGTACAATATTTGGAACTGTGCCAACCTCTATTTCTCTTAGTTCGCTTCCCAGTTCGCTCGCCGGTACGTGAACTAGAAGCGAACCAAAAATAGTAAGTATAAGGGAAGGAAACAGACACTTATGTTAAAAGAAAGACAGCTATAGGGGAGTAAACTAGAGATACTATTACCCGTAATCCACTGCTGATGATGTCACATATTACATCATTCATGACATGCTCAGTGACATCATCAGCAGAGGATTGCGGGTTTTTTGGCAACGTGCCTTATCCACGGTTTAATAACGCTGCCTTTTGCTTTATATAAGTTTTCAAATTGTATGAAATATATACCAATAGGTCGTTATGAACCTTTAGGTAGTGCTTTTCTTCATGAGGTCTGGTCGCTTCCATACACATACAGATGTTTCAAAGATGATCAAGAAGTTTATCTGAATGGAGAGGAATGCACTGAGACGCCAGATCATTCACTAATGTGTAGGCACATACAGTTACACGGTTCATGCAACAAACACCGACCAAATATGGCTTGCGTGTTGCAAGGCACGCCAGTTCCTGCTATCATCCCCACGTTCAAGTTGTTGGAAAATGGTAGTTATTTGATGCTCAATAATGAAGATTGTTCTGAGTTAATTGAAAAGGGTCTGCACCTCTGTACGGGTGTTCGCTATGTGAAGCACGAAAGTTTCACGGGCCGAACTCAAGGCCACCTCTCTCTGAGACAAAAGAGCTCTTATTCTTGCCATGCCGTTGAAATCTGTCCCAAGGTTGGTATTTGTGGCCAGATTGAAAACTCCCTATGTTCATGTGTGGGAGGAAATAGAACATTTCTGCAGCAAATAACCCGTTCACTTACTGTTACGATAAAAGGAATACTTTTAATTCAGATTTGCCTTTCAATTTCAGCAAGATGGTTCCGACTATCTTTAACGCATCCTCCACAAAGACCCTGGCGCACTTTTTTAAAGTTGTTACCAGTGGTCTCGTGACTTCATTTGAGAAAATCTTTGGAGTCATCCCTGCTTCCTTTCATTCTATTTTCTCCACTCCGGTTCGTGGATTGGCATTTTTACTTGCATTACCAGCGGACGCTCTTGTGCTTTTTTACATTTTTAAATATGGATGTCCCTCCTATGCAACCTCCCACCCTGCAGCTGCTGACACTGTTCCGCAATCGCATGCTAGAATATTATGGCACAATGCCGTTGGCGATATTAAGCACGGCATATGGATTATCTTTTCGATTCTCCTACTTCACCTGTGTCCAGCCTGTATTTCACTGCCTGACCTGTGATTTCGATTGGGCCATTGATTTGTGTCTCTGCGGACCGGTTTCTCCTGACGTCGACTTTAATCAGCTGATGACTCCTATCATTACTCACGAGTTGGTTTGTCCTGGCGAAAGGATTATGGCTGTGGCATTGATGCATGGACTACTTGGTCCCTGGAATTTACTGGCGGCAGCACAGTCTTTCTTGGAACAGAGCTTTCTTGAAAACCCACCGAGCTGTCCTCTGATGGTGATAGAGGATCCGGTGCTGGGAGAGCACGTATGTTCTTTTCCGCTTTTAAATTGGATGGCTGAACTGTTTTCGGATGAAGACGGTGACTTCCTATTGGAGGCTGTTGCAGCTTATTTTGCATACACAGTTATGTCATAGACCTTTTTCATGTTTGATATGCTGAGTACTAGCATTTCATTGACAATTCATTGACTTATTTGTCAAGTTTTTATTATTTACCTTGCCTATTGGCTTAAGACTCGATAAAGTACTTGGCTGTTTTATTTTTCTTTAGCATTAAATTTTCCTAGTTTTTAATGCTTTACCTTGCGGACCGTCCACATATAAACTTGCAATCTGCTCTCATGAGATGGCACTTCTATTATCTTATTCAGTTCGTTTCCGGATCATGGGGAGGTGTCATCTAGGTCCTGGATATCTTTACACCGTGTTAAGTTAGCATGGGCTCATTACCGGTTTAAACGCCATTTTTCCTTTTTTGCAACTTCTGCACACGACACTTAGTTGTTGCTTTAGCTTTCCACCTAGTAGTTCATCGTGGTTTACATGAGAATAATATGTTATTGCTCTACTATCTGCTTTGCTTGTTAAACTATATCTGTACAGCGAGTGCTAAAGTTTCAAGAACAACACGATACAGAATTGTTATGAGGTCTGATCTCCACGACTTCATACTCATAACATAAGTGCAACTTCTGCCAATTCTGGGCATGAGGCGGGTTTTATATTGCTTTGCCGAACACACATACACAACAGTTGATGCGGTTCACATGAAGAGAGAGCTGGTGTATGCTGATGTGATTCCTTCAAATCTAAGACACTAAAGTATGGGCACGCCCTAAACCAACACAAAGAGACCTTCTTAGCAAATAATATAATATGTGTATTAGGGAGGGTGAGATATAAGCAGCCGCGGGCCGTGGAGGGAGTTACGGTGAGGCAGGGAGGCGGGGAGGGGGAGAAGCAGGGTGGAGCCCTCTCTACCTTGCCCCTCCCCCTCCCCGCCTCCCTGCCCCACCGTAACTCCCTCCACGGCCCGCGGCTGCTTATAAGTGTTGCTAACTCTTATTCATTTACAGCATGTTAACATACTGTCACCATTCGCTTTTTATGTACTAGTAACTATGCTGGTAATTTTGCTACTGATAATATGTGTACTTCTATTATCTAAGATACTACGCCTGAGAAGACGGCATTAGTAAATAAACATTTCAAATACACATGTGTTCTTCTTAACTCCATGTTCTGGTTTCTAAGAAATATATAACGACCGACTGTTCATGAGTTCCACGTATCCTGAGGTACTATAAGTTCATATTCTGGATTGTCTAAACATTGAGAGTTTGTTATATCCAATGTGACACTGTACCTAGCTTGCTAAGGAGTTTTTGATTACTAACGTGAGTTTTGGGACACCCTAATTCGCCGAGGTTCCAATCCTCTGTCCACAGTTCTGTGTGAGAACAGAAACCCTGCGACAGGGGCACCCCCGACCCTTGCTGGAGCTTCATCACACTTGCGATACAACTCCAGCAATGCGCCACCTTTACGGCACAGATACATCACGCATCTGTGCTGTTTTTGCCCCATGATGCGCCGCATTGTAAATGCAGCACACCATAGGTGACGGAACAGCGGCACAGAATGACTAACACATCCCTGGTGATGCGCCAGTCATCATAAATGTATCCCTATGCTTCTTATCTTGTTAGAGATGAACCGCCATATGTATCATCAAAGTTTTTTGCATTTCCTAAATAGCGAACTTTAAGGAATAAATAGCGATTCTTTACCATTCCTAGTTTGCGATTAGCTATTTGCTAATTACAAATTACCCATTCATTTCCTTCATTTCCATAGGGCGGTTGGACTCACTTTTAGCTCGAACGGCTGAATGGATTTCCACGAAACTTGGCAAAATTGTAGGGACTGGTAGCCCGATGTGCCTTTGCTATGTCTCAAGATATATGCTCCAGTGGTTTTTACGAAAATTTACTTTGAAAAATATATATTGGGCTACATTGGCCTATATATATGTTGGAGCCCAAATGTAGCCCAATGTAGCCCAATGAAGCCCAATGTAGCCCAATGTAGCCCAAAGATGGCCGCCAGACACACAAAAAAACAAATGTAGCCCAAATATCAGCCAGATGTAGCCCAACTATAGCCCAGTGACAGAATGACCAATCAGCTTCGCAAACCTCCGTTACGCGAAGCGGAGCGCTGTTACAGATATATATCTTTTTTTGAACGTTAATTTCTCAAAATCCACTGGAGCACATATATTGAGACCTAGCAAAGGCACATCGGGCTACCAGTCCCTAATATTTTGCCATGTTTCGTGCAAATCCATTCAGCCGTTCGATTATTATTATTATTATTATTTTTTGCCCCGCGGGGCCCTTTTAAAACCTCCACATCAAACCTAGGGGGTCAGCGAGGATCTACTATGCCCCCTTATAGTTATTTCCCCCTTTGTTTTGACCTCCTCTTGTCTCTCGATCCTACCGAGAGACAAGATGGCGGCCGCTACGGACTTTTTGGAATGTTGACAGACGCCGGAGAACCAATCAGCTTCGCTTCACAAAGCTCCGTTGCGCGTAAAGTACGCGAACCGGAGCGCTGCCTGGTCCGCTGTTACAGATATATATCTTTTTTTAAACGTTAATTTCTCAAAATCCACTGGAGCACATATATTGAGACCTACAAAAGGCACATCGGGCTACCAGTCCCTACAATTTTGCCAAGTTTCGTGCAAATCCATTCAGCCGTTCGGGCTAAAAGTGAGGCCAACCGCCCTATGGAAAACTCAATGTTAAAAACACGTTTTGGGACCCCCCTTTTTTCTCGGCCCCCCCTTGACGAACCCCCCCCAAATTTTCAAGGGCTGCTCAGAAACAAAATGTGCCATTTTCCTGAAATTTTCAGCCAATTCCGTCCACAAACGCCAAAGTTATTAGACATAGAATTTTCAAAAAACCCATAGAGAAAAAATCCTAACTATATATACCTACTGGCGACCGCCAGTAGGTAATATATATATATATATATATATATATATATACACAGAAAAAACATTAGGTTTCACACCAGTTATAGTTAGGAATTAGCATTTAAAAAACCTATTAAATTCACTGAAAAAACCATAGGTTTCACACCAGTTATAGTTCGGTGGAAATTTTACTCGCATAAAACCATTGAAATTCCCACGTTATAGTTAGTTGGACTCACTATAACTTGCGCGTGCAATGCACTGCTGATGACGTCACATATTACATCACTCATGACATGGTCAGTGACATCACTCATGACATCACTGATGACATCTCAAATGACATCACTGATGACATCATCCAGTGAATGTGTATCTTTCTGAAAAATAAATATTTTTTATATATGTATATCTAAAGGTTGATGGAAGAATAAATGGGTAAATAAATGTCTAAATGGATGTTTGTTTTGTGTAAAATTGATTGGTTAACTGACTTATTAAATGTATCTTAGTGAATACATATATTAGCGAGTAATGTTTAAATATTTAAATATCTGTATCTGTGTCTCACTTTGTGTATAAGTGGCTGCATGGGTTGGTGAGTAGCTACAAGAGTGTGTATATGGGTTATTAGTTGTTTTTTGAGTATCAGTATCAGTGTCTGTATGGTTTCGGTGGGGGATATTACTTACAGCACAGATGCATGAATGAGTGACTCACTATTTGTATGTATTTTGAAGACAGAATGTGTGCAAGACTGTATGGGTGGATGATTGTGTGTATGGGTGGGTTAGTGAGTATGTGTTTTTATAATTGATTGTTTAAGAGAGTAAATATGTTTCCGTTTCTGTAGAAGTATGTGTAGTGGTGTGTATATAGCAGTATAATCAAGTAAATGTTTTTTGATAGTTTATTTGCATGTGTGTATTTGTGTGTGAGTAACTATATGGATGAGTATTAGTGTGTAACAGGATGTATAGGTGTATGAGTACATATGATGAGTAAGTACATGCATGAGTGACTATATAGAACTGTTGCTGAATGAGTGTATGTGTATGTAGATGTTGGAATTGCCTAATAAGTTGTTGTAATTGGTATTGGTTTCTCCTTTTTAAAGAAAATTTTAGTTTCTATTTTTGAATGTGTGTGTCAAAGGTTATTTTATGCTGATAGGAGGTCTGCCCACTTTGTCACAAGGATGTTGTCATCAGTGATGTCATGAGTGATGTCACTGACCATGTCATGAGTGATGTAATATGTGATGTCATCAGCAGTGCATTGCACGCGCAAGTTATAGTGAGTCCAACTAACTATAACGTGGGAATTTCAATGGTTTTATGCGAGTAAAATTTCCACCTAACTATAACTGGTGTGAAACCTATGGTTTTTTCAGTGAATATATATATATATATTTGGTTCATTCCGAGCGGAAGAGGGGTGAATCTGTTGCGCTGGATACATATCCACAATTCTAGACAATCCGAGACGATTGGGAAGTGGGAGCAGTTTCAAACAGCAGCAACACAGCTATTCAGCCTCTCGGGAGAGATCTAAAAACTGTCCAAGTGAGAAAGAAAGTGGGCAATAATATTATTCAATTGGAGCATCTAAGTGAAAAGGTACTTGCAGTTAAGAACCGAATTGAAAATGGAAAAAAGAGAAGCAAAGCGGAGTGAACAATTGGTTTCTCTTTTTGATGAAAGTGCAGTGATACAGCAGAAAGACACAAGCAAACAGAACACACAGAAATCAGACACTAGGAGTAAATTGAAAGTATGGGAAAAAGTGAGCAAAAAGGAAATAAATAAATGGTGGGAACTGATTACCATAAAAAAATATTTGGAAGTGAAAAGAGTGCCAAGGGGCTTACGAATGTCATTAATGCCCAGCCAGCAAGATGTCTCGGATGAACTGTTGAACGAATGGGGACAACATCTATTGGAGTCCTCGTTAGGACTAATGATCATATTGGTTAAACATCTGGAAAAGTCATTGGCAAAAATTAAAGAGGAATTACAGGAGTTAGAAAAAGAGTTGGCAAAAATAGAAATGAATGAAGAAATGACGAAATTGAAATTAGACTTGGAAAAATATGTGGAAAAACATGAGGACACTGTCAGAAATTGCAAAGAAATGAAATACCAAAGGGACAAAGAGGATTATATGCATGGACGCATATTTACATATGCAAAAAAATTTGACATTTTTCAAGTCCAGAAATTAAGCAAAAAGAATGCTGAAAGTCAGTCAAGTGCAACGTCATTGACATCCGTGGGGACTAATGAAGAAGGATCAGAAGAAAACATGGACCAAACTACCCGGGATTTTTTAGGGGATATGAGGCTAGTTCTCAGCCAAAGAATGTGGGAACAAAACCAAAATCAGAGCCAAGGAGGAAGAGCCAGAGGCAGAGGACGCAAATGGATACCCAGATCAGGTGCCCCGGCATCATAAAAAAAACCAGGAGAGGCAACAGGAGGAAGTGGCTCCTCCGAAGAAATCGGAACGAGGACAAGGAGTATGCGTCAGAAAACCTTAAAGTGAACTGGCAAGAAGATAACATAACGGATGATTTAGTGATAATGAATCTATCATCACGTCCCCTAAATCAGAATGAGCAATCACTATTAAAGCATGGTATCAACTTTTGCCCCACGGAAACTATGGATATGGCGCAGACGCGCATAGATATATACAAATATATCCGGAAAATTAAACTGGCGAAAATCTTTCAGGAAAATCTGGAAATGTCAAACTATGCAAATAGGAAAAGGAATAAACAAACGGAAACAAACATGGAGGTGCAAGGACTAACAACAAACAATCTACCAGCACTAATGACCCTTGTAAATTTGGATGTCATGGAGGGAGATGATGTGATTACTGAAGAAATAGCCTGCCCACAAAAGGGAGCCGGTCTCAGTGGTAAAAAACCTCTGTCCAAGTTCTATCCGCAATTGCCACAAGGAAATAAGATCGACCTTTTTCAGGAGGCAGTAATCCAAGACATCTACAAAATCAAAGGCACAAAATATCGGGATAACCTGAAAATGGAAGAAAGAACTGCTCTAAAAAACCTCATGGAAGACCAAACGGTAACAATAAAAATGGCCGACAAGGGTGGAAATATTGTTATTTTGGACAAAAAAGATTACATAACTGAAGCCCACTCTCAGTTAAGAAACAAACAATACTACAGGAAATTGGAGCAAAATCCCACCCAAATTTTCAAAACAAATCTGGATAAAAAAATAACAGACTGGTGCAGTGAAAATCTTATTGACATTGATGAAAGTAAATTTTTAACAACGAAGCACCCTGTAACTGCGACTATCTACTTCCTACCGAAGGTTCATAAGAACCCACTAAAACCACCAGGGAGGCCAATTGTTTCGGCGAAGGGCTCACTTATGGAACCGGTGGCGAACTATATTGACTATTTTCTCATGCCTTTTGTACTGAATCTAAGCTCATATTTACGAGATACAGGCGATCTCTTGAAAAACCTACAAGATCTATCGTGGCAACCCACCTACATGTTAATTACAATGGATGTAATTGCTTTGTATTCAAATATAGACCACAGCATTGGCATAAAAGCATGCGCATTTTTCTAAAAGAAAGGAACATACAATTTAACAGGCACAACCAGATGCTTTTGGACATGATCGAACTATGTCTTACTCAAAACATCTTTCTTTTTGGGGAAGAAATCTATCAGCAAGTCAAGGGATGTGCGATGGGCTTCTCTTTCAGTCCAGCATTTGCATGTCTCACGATGGGATGGTGGGAGCAACAGGTGGCCTGGCATCCGGATAATGATCATCATGTGAACAAAATAGCAAAATGGTTGAGATACATTGATGATCTTTTGATAGTGTGGGATGGAACAGCGGAGGAATTTGAGGCATATTTTAAAATATTGAACTCCACGGATACAAACTTGAGGTTTACATATACCATCAGTCGGGAAGAAGTAACCTTCTTGGATACCAAAATTTATATTCATGACAACAAAGTGGAGACCACACTATATAAGAAAGAAACCTCAACAAATGCCACCCTACATGCGGAAAGTTTCCACCAGCCCTCAGTAAAAAATAACATCCCTTACGGAGAATTCCTGAGGCTACGTCGCATATGCTCACAGGAAAGGGACTGGACAACGAATAGTTGCGAGATGGCCAAAAGATTCGCTCGACGGGGGTACAAAAAAGGAACTATCATGAAAGGCTGGACAAGAGCGAATGAGATCAAAAGAGAAGAAATATTAAAAACGAACCCCAAAAAAAAGGACATGCTGTCCTCGGAAAATCAGAAAGTGAGACTAATCATGGACCACTCAAGAGAATCGAAACAAATTGTCAACATCATAAGGAAAAATTGGAAAATCCTACATCTGGATGAAACTGGGGAAAATCACGGGCAAACATCCGGAGGTGACATATAGAAGAGCTACGAGTCTGAGGGACAAACTAGTTCACAGTCACCATCAAAACCCAGAAATAAAGAAAAAAGGCATCCAATGGCTGAAAACTAAAGGTTTCAAAAAATGTCAACAATGCAAAGCATGTCAGATTGCGGTGAACAAAAAAGAAGTCACACTGCCAAATAAGAAAACTTGGGTCATCAAACAATTGATAAATTGTAAAACTGAATACGTTGTGTACGTGATTGAGTGCCCATGTGCGTTAAAATACATCGGGAGTACAAAGAAGGAACTGAAGCTACGAATTTTGGAGCATATAAGAGCAACGGCGAATAAAGACAGGGGCAACGCCGTGGCCAAGCACATGGAAGCGTCACACAACGGAGACTGGAAACTTCTAAAATTCTATGCACTGGAAACCATTGTTCCACATGAAAGAGGGGGGGACAGAGAACGAAAGCTAAGATGCAGGGAATCCCGGCAAATATTGAATTTCAGAACTTTACATCCGGAAGGTCTGAACCAGAGTGAGGAACTTTATGTTCATCTGTAAATAGTTTGGTCTTTGTAAACAAGTAAGAAAACTAAGCTGCAGTAGTATCAAATCGGGACTATGTCACTGTATATATGTAAGATAATCTTTTTTTTTCTTCCGTAAATGTCAATTGAACGTAGTAACAGCACACGTGCAATAGAGGAATATGTGGGTAATGGCGGTTATCAACTCCACGTTGTTGTTGCATAAAATTGAAGGACGTATAGAGTATGTGAATAACTCAGGCCCACTGGAGGGCGGTAAATCATCTTCAATAACAAATAAGAGCCCACCAGAGGGCGAGATTGTTTAATCTAGGTTGTTATTTCTACACAGATAAGACAATGGTGAAAGCATCGAGGTGCACACGATTAATATTGATCTTAGCGGTATGTGTAAGCCATGCAACTACATCACCCATAATCCTTCAGCCTTGACAGGAAGTTTGGAAAATCATGTGACTTTGCACAACCACGCCTTATAGGTGTTAGAGAGTGAATGATTATTGACCGTGATCAAGCCGTCTGTAGGCGGTGAAACGCGTTGGTATCTAACTGCAAGAACTATGGTGCAATAAAGAATTGTAAAGAAAAGATTCTCTCGAGTGCGTGCTCATTGCCTGCGAGGGTATTTTTGAAAAAAATAAATAAATAAATAAAATAAAAAATAAAAATAAAAAAAAATATATATATATATACACATATATGTGCATACATATATATTTATACACCTGTGTGTTTTAATTTTGAAAATGAACATAATAGTTATATTTATTTTAAAATGAATTATATACATTTATTTATTATTATATCACTGTTAATTTTTAATATATTTAATGTTTACTATTTATATATATTTGAAAAAAAACATATTTTTGAGAACGATAATAATGACAATGATATTTTTCCCCTATATTTTTGTCATTTCTATTATAAGTATGAGATTACAATATTTTTGTCTTCAATATTTTTGTTACAATATTTCTGTAAGACAAAATTACCAGTGACGATATTTTGTCAGTGAACCAATCAGGAGATTATGCATTTTGGAGCCTGCAGACGTGAAGTTTATTTGCCTTTTTCCGACACTCCCTCATCACGGACTTGGTGTCGGAAAGTGTTATGCGCCTCTTTTGGAGTGCGGTGAGTGTTTACCATTAACCAACGATTTAATACCTGATTGGCTCCACTACTTGTACTTGCCGCCTGTACTTGCCCTTACACGCCATGTACAGTACATTTGGCTTTTATGCATTGGCTACATAGTCATGGAAACTTACTTATTCATTTATGATTAGGCGGCTATTACTGATGAGCGGCCAATGTGGATGGTGCACTGGCTGTGGGCTCTGTTTCTTTACAACTTGTTGCTGCAAGAAACTTTACTGTGGAAAAACCTACCTGGATTCCTTGTGGATTTACTCTTGCAACAGTTGGGTATGAAGAAATCAGGAGAAGGAGAAAAGTTGGCTTTGCATATCAAAGACTGAAGTAGGAACTTGTGAGGGGATGCATGAAGATGGTTCTTCCAGTATGTAGATCATGTCTTGAGTAACCATCAAACACCTTTTCATATTATACATACCTTTAGGATAGACGTTGGTTTAACATTTTTGAGGTGCTACCTGATATCAATGTTTATCATTACACTTAAGGTAACTGCCCACTGCAGATATCAGGAGTGTGATGAAATAGACAGCAGATGGTGGTAACATTGGAAAAACATCAATTATGCCCACTGGGGCTGCATTCAGGAATAGGGGGTGTCACTACCCCTGAGCATAATGTGGTGCCTATGGAACTGGCATGCATATAAGACATGATAAACATCATATGGAAGAATATAAAACATTTCTTTAGTCAACTGGGGCAGTTATAAGGAATATGGAGTCCTTTAACATCCATACTGGAAACCAACAAGGACTTACCCATTACCAAACAATGCATAGGACTGCACCATTGACGAGCATTTTCATCCCACCTTGCAGACAATTGGAATACGATGTTGATGAATGCATTAATTTGAAGTGTGGGTATAAAAAGCAACTTGTTAATAATATGCATCACAAACAAGTTTATTGGACCGTTTCATTGAAGGTTAACCCTTTCCGGGCGGGGGTAATTCCCCCGCTGTGCTGGGGGCGGGGGGCGCGCGCAGCGCCCCCTTGCTCATGACGAGCTCAGCTCGTCATGAAGCACGGCGCTCGTGAGCTCATGACGAGCTGAGCTCGTCATGAGTCCACCCGTTCCCGTGGAACGCTCAGCACAGCAGGGGAATTATCCCCGCATGCGAGCGTTCCACGGCTCATGACGAGCTGAGCTCGTCATGAGCACCGGAGCGCCGTGCCTCATGACAAGCTCGTCATGAGCATCAATGGTGTTAATTTCATCCTAACTTGCCGACAATATGAATACTCTATTTGTGAAAAACTGTATTCTTGGTTGAGTGGGGAATGAGCCCTTCCCAAGCAACAGCCACAGTCCTTGTCAGGGTGAACCACGAACAGTCACTAAATTAACTTGCGCTTAACCCTATGATAGCCTGGCACAAAAGCAGGAAGTCTTACATTAAAGGCAATGTGTAAAGTATTTATGCAATACTTAAACAATAATAAAGTGAAAAAAACACAAGAAAAATATCACATCAATTTTAAAAAATAGAGTAATATGTAATAGATTATTTGATCCGAAAACAAAATAAATTCAGTAGAACTGGAGAGAGGCATTTCTAAAGTTTTATGGTAAGTATAGCACCAAAAGCACAAAGTGCAAACTAGGGTTATCTTGTTGCTCCGGCCTGGGAAAACGCCACAAGTTCAGGGCAACCGTGATGGAGCTCAGGCCAGATACAGAGAATTGCACATTATGTTCTTGATGCTGGGTGTTGCGTCACGCTGTGTTGATTCCAACGAGAAGCTCTAAGGGCTGCGATGTAAAATCCTGCATCAAGTTGCATCGCGCTGTGTCACTTCCGATGAGGCTACAATCCAAGGTCCTGGGTCATGCTCCATCGCGTTGTGTTTCACTGTGTCAGTTCTGAAGGAATTCACAGTTGGGTCAGGAGGAGTACATTCCAATGCCAGCCAAAGGTCCAAGACCTGGGGGGCACCTCTTGGGGATCAGGACTCACTCGAGCAGAGCACAGCAGCAGTGTACAGAAAGGTCCATTTGAGTCTGGGCAGCTAGTCGGCTGCAGGACAGGTCTCTGGAGCTTGTTCTATCTGTGTAGCTCAGAAGAGGAGGCCAGTCAGCTAGCCCTTGGAGGCTCTGGTGTTTCTGGTTTTAAGGAGTGGGTCCAGTCTTTCTTCTTCAAGCGCAAAAAAGAACAGATAATGGACAGAATGCTGAAAAAATCCAACATTCATCCTCAGTCATAGATCTGGTTAAATCCATTGTTTCTTTGCTCACCACACCATTCCAGTTTGGACCCAGCTGTATACAAATCAGCCTTGACCCTACTCCCCAGGGGAACATTCCAGCCCAAACTGCCAGGCCGGGACCCACTTGGACTGGAAACAAGCATCTTGGGACCAGTTTCAGGGTATCACCCTTCATCAGCCAGGCTTGCTTGAATCCAGTGACACAGTGAGCCCGGGACCCACGTCTTATCCTTCCCACATACACTGCTACATGCAGAAAGAACAGATGATTGACATAATACTGAACAAATTAAACATTCAACTCCAGTCACAGATCTGGGTTAAATCCAAATGATGGATTGGGATGCGGCCTGAGCGATTGTCAGTGGCATTCCATCCATCACCTTGTTGTTTTTGCATTTTTCTTCCTCAGGCAGCAGGGCATTACATCTTGCAGCAGTGCAGTCCTTTCGGTAGCAGGACAGTGAAGCAATCTTTTATCTGAGTCTTCCACAGGTCCAGAAGTGATCTGAAGAGTGGGTCTGAGGGTCCAGCCTTTACACCTGGTGATAACTTTGAAATGGGAGAAGCTTCTGGAGTTCCCCCACGGAGGTGTTTGGACCTTCTCACCTCCCTGCCCTGGTCTGTCTGCTCTCACAATAGGTTAGTGTGAAGTTCTTTGTGTGTGAGCTGAGGCAGTGCCTTTGAACTGCAAGTGTGACAGGTGACAGCTCTTCACCCTCATTGCATCAAGATAGCCCATCCTGCCAACACCCAGGCCCTCTAATGAGGTACCGCCTGGGAGGAATATACAACGCCGAACTGTCAACTACACCTCGTCATGTGACCCAGAAAACAGGCTGCAAGCACCAAATGGTTGGGACAAGAAAATGCCAACTTTCTAAAACTGTAATTAATAACAGTGGCCCTTGAACACACAATTATAAACAATATTATCAACCAATTGGTCATGATGAAGCACAGCGCATTACAATCTTTATTAAGCCATTGTTGAAATAAAGTCATTGTGGCTAGAGTACCTTTGCAGATCAAAGAGAAATTTAATGTATGTACCTTTTCCTACTGCAAAATATGTCGTTGAAAGAGGTTGGAAGGGATCAAAATTATAAAAAACTCTGTTGTCCATGTACAGGATGGCAAACGCTGGAGCGAAAATAGTCTTCCCCATTGGAGTTTTCATATTGAAGGTTTACTAATGCTTTATATGACTCACCTTCCTTTATCATCGCAGTCCACATATATTGACCCTGCTGTCATGTGAGTACTAGTTATACTTACCTGTATCTTACACCATTTCTTGCTTTTCCTGACTATCTTTATTCTGCTATTCCAGTATGAATCTCGAGCAGCTGTACATAAAAAAGTTCTGATGATGTTCCCATCATTTGTCAGGCAATCGAAACTTTGACTTGACTCACGGATTGTTTCCTATATTACAGATCTATTGATAACGGGCTGTGCTATTCTTGCTTTTTAGATATGCACGTTGATTATTATTGTCATGTGTGCGCATCACTGATGTTGAGAAAGCACCTAGCACGTTTGTTTCACCCACACCAACTGCACCATTGGATACTGGTTTTAATATTTGTTTTTGTGAACAGATGACCATTTAGCTGACAATATTGTTTATATTTGTGTGTTCAGGGGCCACTGTTGTGAATTACGGTTATCTATCTAAGGTCCCTGAGGATTCTTAGATCTCCCTTGTTAGATAAAAACTGTCTAAAAGTGAATTTTCAGAATTGTGAATTAAATCAGACTTTACCATTAGCCAGGGTATAAAATTACAAATCGTCAGACCAGACACAAAATATGAGGTTCCTACATGCTCCCATACACAAAATATCACTCATTAAATTTAATACGGTAATCCAATGCTATCATATGGGCAAGGTAGGCCTTGCATTAGTGAACAGCTAATTTGAGAGATTTTTACTACCAGGACATGTAAAACTTAAAAGTACAAGTGAAACCTTTTAAATAAAACACACCATGCCGTGTGTGCTGGTTTGGGCCTACCTTAGGGGTGACTTGTGTGTATTAAAAAGGAAGGCTTAGGCATAGAAAAAGGTTTATGTTGTCAGGTCAACATAGCATTTTAAAACTGCACATACAGGCTGCAATGGCAGGCCTGAGACATGTTTCTAAATGGCTACTTAAGTGGGATGTACAATAAGTACTGCAGGTCCACTAGTAGCATTTACTTTGCATGACCTGGGTACATGTAGTACCACTTTACTAGTGATGTACAAGTAAATTAAATCTACCAATTGGATGTAAGCTAAGTTTACCATGTTTAAAGGGGAGAGCTCAAGCACTTTAGTACTGGTTAGCAGTGATAAAGTGTCCAGAATCCCAAAAGTCAACAAAAACTGGTTCAGAAAAAGAATGGGTGAAGGCAAAACATTTGGGGATGACCCTGCAGAGAAGGCCAGGTCCAACAATTATGATGAATACATTAATTTTGCAGCGTGGGCATACATTCTGTTGTTGCGATTTGTAAATAATATCATGTATAGAAAAATGCAACTGTGGGGTAACTGTCACACATCGCTGTCAACTACACCTAGTCATGTGACCCAGGAAACAAGCTGCAAGCACCAAATGGTTAGGACAAGAAAATGCCAACTTTCTAAAACTGTAATTAATAACAGTGACCCTTGAACACACAATTATAAACAATATTATCAACCAAATGGGCATGATGAAGGACAGCTCATTGCAATTTTTATTAAGCCATTGTTGAAAAAAAGGCAATGTGGTATGAGTACCTTGCCAGATCAAAAAGAAATGTAATTTATGTAACTTTTCTACTGTAAAATATGTTGTCGAAAGGGGTTGGAAGGGGCCAGAATTATACAAAACTCTGTTGTCCATGTACAGGATGGCAGAATCTGGAGCGAAAACAGTCTTTCACATGTGGGTTTCATATTGAAGGATGACTAATTCTATATAACTCTCACCTTCCTTTATCATTGCAGTACATATATGTTGACTCTGCTGTCATGTGAGTACTTGTGATACCTACCTGTACCTTACACCATTTCCTTCTTTTTCCTGACTATCTCTATTCTGCTATTCCAGTATGAATCTCGGGCAAAGCTGTACATACAAGAGTTTTGATGATGATCCCGTAATTTGTCAGGCGATCAAAACTTTGACTTAACTAGAGGATTGTTTAAACCCTTAAAGCACAGTCACATTGCAGATTGGTGCTCATACACTAGTTCATATCTTTTGCCGCAATGTGTCTAAGTGTGATCCGAGAGAACTGGTGATCATAGCTCAAATCATATCAGAAACAATAAATAATGGAGCACTTGTTATGCTTCTAAGTAAATCAACTTGAATGATAGCACCATGATGAAATTGATTTTTGCGCTTGCAATAGATGCAAACATTCTAAGTGCCTATACGGTGCACCTAGGACTTATCAAGGTCCGAGACATCTATTGATTTATCAAATTCTTAAATTATTGACCTTAATAATGTGGATTACACAGATATGTGCAAACACTGGATGTGGTCTCCTCTATGGTGGAGGATAGATGTAATTTACATTAACCTTGGCTGATACCCGGTGGAGCTGTCCTATGCAGCTATAGCGGAGTTTGACTCTGGTCCACCCCTCAGCCGGCACCTACCCAGCCGGACATCGGACATTGTTTTCCTCACCTTCCCGTTGTGTTGCCTACCTGCATTCCCGACCCCTGTTTACCATTCCCCCTACCTTTTCACTCCCCATAAGACGTGTGAACGGGCTAATCTCTCACATTATTGTGTAATCTTGTTTTTTTTCTCCTATGTCTATACTTGGCTATGTAATTTTGTAACCTGCAACTCGCTGATCCACATGTAAAGCACTCTGATACCTTTGGGTCTGGCCAGCGCTATTTAAAACTTTGCAAATAAATAAATACATTTATTATACAATTTTGATAGGACTTTCTCAGTTAAGTTTGGTCTAACATCTGGAATGATTTACCTTATCTGCCTTGCAATCATACTTCAGGAGATATTTTTCCCTATATAGTCTTGAAAAAGTTCAAGGTTGGACAAAACACATGTCGGCTGAATCATCTGTAATTTGTCATTACTGGGCCAACTGTATTCATTGTTTGATTTTGTCAAGACAAAGTAAAAAAACAGCTTATCACTTCAAATGATTTTTGGATTTTTATTTCAAAACAAACAAATAAGGACTAAAAACCTTATGTAATTGATGTATTCTAATCCATCAAGGTGCCATCTTACAAGTTGATTGACTTTGAAGCATAACGAGTGCTCCATTATGTATTGTTTTGTAAATAATATGCATTACAATCAAACTGAATCATTGGTATAAATATGTTTCAAATGTAAGTCTAATAATGAAACAGAAACACTTGCTGATGTCCCGAAATCGTGTACTCCACATGATAATTATTTCAAATGTGTTATTATGACGTCTAAACGATTTGTTTATAAATAATGCCAAGTAACACCTTTAAGTAGGTATATAACGATCATGGATGGGATTGTGATATATGATAACAACAATAAATGAACGAGAGACTGATTGCCAGGGCAGCGAAATAATCTATTTTTGATTTCTCTGCATGGTTCATTGTATGTAAGGATGGAGAGTGCGCACGTAGGCTTGACAAGGCATTGTAGCAGATACTCATCACCATACAATAAAAAGGAATAATACAAACATCTGAGAGGTGCTTTTGGAAGCATTGTGTAGAGAGACTCCCAACGCCAGTTACCACTTACCAGCACCGGCTCCGCAGGCGAGGACGCTCTGCCATTGGAACAAAGAGGAGGGATTGTGGGGGTTACGTGGGGATCAGGTGGGTAGAGTGTAAATACATTTAAAGTGATAACAACTGATCAATGCATTGTTATGCTTTCTTTATTTGATATTTAATGTTTTTTATTTTGTTGTATCACATACACATTTTACACATTTGATAAGCTTTTATTTATTGTAATTTTATGGAAACTATTCTGTATAAAGGTTTGTTATTATTCGTACATGTGTATTATTTTAAACTTCACAGTTAAAATGCATTGGTCAACTTCAATATTACTATCACAGTATAGCAAATTGAGATGGGAAAACATCATCTTAACTCAAAGAAGAACTACAAGCTCTATGTGAAGTTTTTCTTTGCCAACCCTTGAACAATAGATCGACACAAGATACCAAGACAAGCTTCCACACTAACCACTCAGAAGTCACTCCAAAACATTTGCCCCCTAGGTGGAGATCTGTTCCTCCCTTAAACAATAGATCAACATGAGAAACCAAGACAAACTTCCACACCAACCACTCAGAAGTCACCCCAAAATATTTGCCCCCTAGGTGGAGATCAGTTCCTCTCCACAATACTTCAACCCGCCCAATCCGAAGGACCAATCCTCTATCGGAGAAAGACTTACTCTCCCTACTTCGCTCCTATGATCTCCCACAATCTAACCGCAACACCATGCTTCGAGACAACCTCCCCACAAATTTAATAATCCAAACTATTCCTTCCAATATGCACAGACTCACTACACATAATCCCAGAGGTATAGTCGCAAACAATCTTAGACAAGTTCCCCTTACTCAGGAACTCAACTCTTCCCTTATGAAGCCCCGTCTCAAATGTATACTACTAAATTGTAGATCTGTCTCAAGACATGCAGCTGACTTAGCTGACCTCATTCTTACACAAGAATTGGACCTACTAATTTTGACCAAAACATGGTTAAATGAATCTTCTGCGACCATCCTTGATATACTGGTACCCCCAAACCATGACATCATCAGACTAGACAGAATTGACAAGCCAGGGGGTGGCATTGTCTGCATACACTGGAACAATCTCTCAGTGAACCGATCCCAATCTCCAGCATTCCCCTCTTGCGAATACATATGCTTAGACATCACTAGCAATAGCAAACCAGTTTGCTAACTGCACACTCTCTGTCGTCCACCAGGTGATAACGTCACCTTCATCGAGCATTTCATGGACATAGTCTCTACTAATGCCGGACATCAAAATACCAAAATATTTCTCGGAGACCTCTATCTCCATTGGAATGACCCTAATGACTCAGCGGTCAATAGTCTCAAAAACTTCCTCTCGGACCTCGACCTCACCCAAATCTGCAACAGCTTCACACATGATAAAGGAGTCATCATTGACCTAGCCATCTCTAAAGTAAATTCCATTCAGTTAGATACAATCCATCCTTGTGATTGGTCCGACCATCATATCATCACCTTCTTCATCAATGAAACAGTGAAACTTAATTTGGCTCAACCCACAAGATCTAAAGAATGGAAAAGAGATCTGAGAAACATTGCTTCTAACATAGTCACAACCTCTAGCTCCAACATACTTTTTCCCCCAGAAGGGCTATCGGATGTTCAAGACCTCACCAACCACTACTTTAATTCCATGAACATGATATTAAACAAGGTCGCCCCCTTCAACTAAAGAGAGGCTACACAAAAGACTCAAAACGCTGGTATGCTGGAAGTCTCAAAGATGACACACGAACCTTAAGACTAATTGAACTTAGATGGTGATCGGCTCCATCCGCCAACCACCTCAAGATGCTAAGAAGGAAGAGAAATGCATACTACAGAAAGATCAGACTATCTAAAACAGACTTTTTCAGTTATCAATTAGACCAGGCCAAGAATCGTCCTAAAAAACTTTTTGAGCTAATCAAAACACAATCTAAGGATGCACCTCACCTCCCCCAAGCTAACTTAAGCTCACTATCCAACTGTGAAGAGATTGCCTCCTTCTTCACTCTGAAGACTGAAAACATAAAGAAGGACCTACCCAATGATTTAATCACACATACTGAAACACATATTGACTCTTCATCATCTCTTCTAGGAGCCCCACACCGGAGCTCACCAAAGTTCGACCTAAAAATAATGCATCTTGGTCATCCTTCAATACTTATAATGAAGAAACTATACTCAAAATGCTCACGTCTCTGAATCCTTCCAATCACTTCACTGACCATCTCCAAGCAAACTGCATAAAAAATGTCATCCCGCTGCTACTGCCTCTTTGGACCAAGATTATAAATACCTCCCTCCTTCAAGGAACCATCCCTGATATCATCAAATCCAGGCAGGTATCCCCCATCCTAAAGAAGCCAACGGTTGACCCCACGGACTTAAATAACTACTGCCCAATATCCAACATCCCTACCCTGGCCAAACTCTTAGAAAATGTGTACACCTCCAGCTTGTAAAAGACATAAACCATTTCAACCTGCTCAACAAATTCGAATCAGGTTTCCGTGCAGGACACAGCACTGAATCAGCCATGACCCACATAATTGACGATGCGCTACCAATCCGAGACCAGAACGAAGCCTGCTTACTTATCCTACTCGACCTTTCCTCTGCCTTTGATGCCGTCAAACACGACAACCTGCTAGACCTTCTAAAACACAGCATGGGACTATACGGATCAGTTCTAAACTGGTTTAGCTCGTTCCTCCAAAACAGATCGCAACGATTCAAGGTTAACCATTCCCTGTCCAAACCCGTCCCAGTCACCTTAGAAGTCCCACAAGGATCATCCCTCTCTCTGACACTTTTTAATCTATTCATGGAACCACTCACTGAAATTCTTAACTCTTCTAATGTACAATACCATATGTACACAGACTATACACAACTATACCTAAAGATCCATTCACTAGAAGACATCAAATCTCTCAACACAACTCTCGGAAAAACTCAGACATGGCTGTCCGAAAACCATCTAAAACTGGATACCCTCCAAACCAAATTCCTCCTAATCGCGCCTCCCGCCCAAGTACCCATAATTCAAGACTGGATCAAACACCTAACTGCCAACCTCTTAACGTAGACTCAGCGAAATCGCTGGGAGTAATGCTGGACAGAAATCTCAATATGCAGAAACACATCAGCACCGCAACAAAAGGAGCAAACTTTCAGATGAATACTTTGAGAAAACTTAAAACTTTCCTGTCTGAAAAGGACTTCAAACTGGCAGTACAAGCTCTAGTTATCCCAAGATTGGAATATGGGAGTGACTCTCTCTGCGGCCTTCCCAGATCCTCAATGGCCCCTTTTACAGCTTCAATTAACGTAGCAGCTAGACTTATTAGCGGCTGCAAAAGAAACGCCCACATATCCCCGGACCTAAGATCCCTTAACTAGTTACCTTTCGAAGCCAGAATTCAACTAAAAATAGCATGCATGATGCATAAAGCCATTCATCACAACACTCCCAGCTATATGGCACAGAAACTGGTGCCTACATTTGGCAACGGAGCTTCCAGAAGTGCCAATAACTTCCTATTGAAACAACAAAGATAAAACAAGAAGAAAAAATACAACTGAGCCTTCTCGGTGATGGCGCCCGGGATCTGGAATGCTTTGCCCCCCAAAATTAGACTTAATCCCTCTACTGTATCCTTAAAAAATGAAGTGAAATCCCTTCTCATGGCTAAGTTCACTTGAGCATGTGTTACTGTGATTATACGACTCTATTCTTGATCTATATGGAACTATATATAATTTACTACTTCTCTATGTATCTTCGATACTGAGATTAGACTATGCTTGATTTGTAGAGAATTACAAGTCATTTACCGTTTGCCTATGTATTTTTGATATGTTGATTCTACTATCCGTGATTTTTATGGAACTATGTGTTATTTACCACATGCCTATGTATCTGAGATATTTACCTTGTAAAGCGCTCTGATACCGCAAGGGTCTTGTGAACGCTGTATAAAACCTTCAAATAAATAAATCTTTACTGCCTCACATACTGAGTTACGTTGACTTTCTTTACACAATGAAACAAGTCTTCTAAAAACCACAAGGTCACTTCAATTTTATTTAGCCTAATTCCACACATTTTTGGTTTTAGTTCAAGCATTGTTTTCTCAAAACAAATGCATATGAATGAAATTACATGGTATGCATCATCTTTGTAGATATGCAGGGAGTAATATACTATTTTTTACCATTATTGTGGGCAGAGAAGAGCATCACGATCCACTCAAGCTATACCTCTCATTGTTCACAGCCACTCCCCACACCCAACCATGGTAATAAATAGCATATCACTACACCTTGTGCATCTAACTATATACTAAATATATGTATTGTGAGAAATTGGGTTACTGGTTGAGGGGGAGTATAACCCTACTTAAGCAGAACTACAATTCTTGTTAGGATGAGACACAGGCAAACCCAAAATTAACCTGTGCTCGACCCTCTGGTAGTGTGGCGCAGAACAGTAAGGCTTAACTTAGAAACAAAGTGTAAAGTATTTATGCAGCACTTCAAACAGTAATAAAGTGAAAACACAACACAGGGAAAATCCCACACCAGTTTAGAAAAATAGAACAAAATGTAATAAATAAATCAAGACCAAAACGACACAACTCTTAAACTGTAGTACCGAAGAGATGCAATTTAAAGAATTTAAATAACAATGGTGCCAAAAATCCTACTTGCATCTATCTGGTTATGCAAGACTGGGAGAAAGTCAAAGTTCAGTCCGACTGTAATGGATCAGGTAAGTCCAGCTGAAAAGTTATCTTCTCAGTCCAGTGCAAAGCGTCTTGTTTGCGGTGGGGGGTGCCACGAGGGGCAGGGAAGTGTCATGGAGGGTCACTGATGTAGCACAAAGAGCAGGCCTGGGCCATTGATGGTCATCATTGTAGCACTAAGAACCAGATGTCACTGGCAGCGGTCAGGCTGAAGCTTTGTGGTGGTGCTCCCTTATTAGCGTTAGATACTGTAACATGAAGAGTCAGGTTTACGGAACTTTGGGTTGGCAGAAAGTGAAAGCGACAAGGTTTTGGCTCCAATGGGCCTGTTTGCAGATGCGATGAGCCCAAAAACTTTGAATCGAAGAGCCCAAAAACTTTGAATCAGCTCCACTGAGGCCACACCAAGGGTCCAGAACCTGGAGGGAACCACTTGGGGGTCGCGGGCTGGTTAGAGCTGGATCTGGAAGCTGGTTCAGGTGGTTGGTGGTCTGTTATGTCCCTATGGCTCTGACCAGGAGTCCAGTAGACTAGTCCTTGGAGCCACTCTTTGAGTCCTGTGTTCAGGTGCAGGTCTAAACCCTCTGACTCAGTCATGAGGCCAGCAGGGGAGCATGACTGAAGTCCAGCAAGGCAGTAGTCCATAGGGCCATCAGTCCAGCAGAGAGCATTCCTTTCAGCACAGCAGAGTAGTCATTCATCCTGGTAGAGTCTCCACAAGTTCTGAAGTGTACAGAAGAGTTGGAGTCCGAGGTCCAATATTTATACCAGGTGCATCCTTTGAAGTAAGAGAAGGTTCTAGAGGTTTCCCTTTGAAGTGCACAGGTTTCCTGCCTCCCCTGCCCTTCCCCTGGCTGCAGACTATCTAGAAGGGGTATGGAGCCTTTTGTGTGAAGGCAGGACTCAGCCTATTCTTGTGTAAGTAAGGCTGTTCCTAGCTCTGCCCTACCAATCTGCCAGTGATGCCCATAAAGGCACACCTACACTCTCTACTGTGTGTGGCTGTCTAAGAGGACTACAAAAGCCCAGCTGAAAACTACACCAAGGCATGTGACCCAGAAACAGGGTGCATGCACTAAATGGCTAAAGCAGGAAAATGCCAACTTTCTAAAAGTGCCGTTTTCAAAATTGTAATTTAAAATCCGACTTTACAATAAGAAATGATTGTTCATTACAATTCCACAGACACCAAACATGAACTGGTTACATGTTACCATTTGGAAGTTACAGCTTATTAAATGTAGTAAGGCAACTCCAATGTTATCCTATGGGAGAAGTAGACCTTGCAGGACTGAACAACTATACTATGGGTTTTTTCACGACCAGGACATGTAAAACTTAAAAGTACATGTCTAACTTTTTAAATACACTGCACTATGCCCTCTGGGCAGTCAGGGCCTACCCTAGTGATGACTTATATGTATAAAAAAGTAAGATATGGGCCTGGAAAAAGGGTTATTTTGCCAATCGAAATGGCAGTATAAAACTGTACACACAGGCTACAATGACAGACCAGAGACATATTTAAAGGGGTATGTAAGTGAATGGCACAATTAGTGCTGCAAGCCCACTAGTAGCATTTAAGTTACTGGCCATGGTCACAGGTAGTACCACTTTACTAGGGACTTACAACTGCTATGTCTTAAGAAGTGAGCACCAGCACTTTAGTACTGGTTAACGGTGGTGAAGAGTGCAACATCCTATGGTCAGCAAAATTGAAGTCAGGAAAACTGGAGAGTTGAAGGCAAAAAGTTAGGGGGAAACCCACACCAAGGATGCCAGGTCTAACAAGTTTCATATACACTTCAAAGGGATGGAACAATGACTCCTCTGTAGTTTAGGTTGAAACATTTAATCCACCTGAAATGACATTACTTTTCAATAATACATTTTGACTAGGGGTGCGAGAAATTTGTGGAATTTCCTTTCGCCTATTTCAGAGATGATTTGTGGCATGGGCAAAGTGGACAATTGCCCAGTGTCCCCACCTTTCAAGGGACCCTCTGATAATATAATATTTCTATCAATCTATCTTACAATTGTCAATTATTTAATAAAAAACCTCTCTACCTCTACTTCTGACTCCATTTATCTTTATTAAGAGAATCCCCAATATATATATATATATATATATATATATATATATATATATATATATATATATATATATATATAAATATATATTTGTGTGTGTGTGTGTATATATATATATATATATATAATATTTGATATTGATGTAGGCTTGAATTAGCAGAAAGTAAACAATAGATTGATTGAAAGTTGTTCCGAACAGAGGGCCTATTGATGCAACTTTTCAGGAACATTATACTAAATTACACATACTTAGAGAAAAGGCAAATCCACCCTATGGAGCTATGTTTTAGTGAAAAATGTGTCCTTGCGTCCACTTATGACACTATAATGTATTTCTTGAAAAAAAGCATGAAAAACACAATTGCACTGAATAAAAAGTCCATCAAGTTCTGATTGTTTGCATTGCTCCTGCACTACAACTGTACCCCGAATGATGATGTAATTATGTGAAGTGTCATAAGGACATAATTTCGGGAATTTAGCATTGCAAGTGTAATGTGAAAATTATGCTGGTGTAATTTAAATTATGACCAAGCCTACCTTTGACCTATTTTGACCCATTTGTCAGACACTTGGTTCATTTCTGCCTCGCCCCTTATTACTAACCTCGGGCGGAGACCTCTGCCGCACCCACGGAGTGTGCAGAGATTTTCCCACTCCGCGTTCCGCTGAGAACGCGCAGTAGGCAAATCTCCACACACTCCACGGCAGAGCGGAGTTGGCCAGCCCCTGCCTCCCACCCGCCCTATTAACAATTGCTTACAAGTTAAATAAAAGGACTTTAAAGTAACTAAAAACACCTTACCTTAGCTGTGGCATCCCCGGGCTGTCCTCCTCCTCTTTATCACGTTCTGTGGAAAAACTGTGCATGTGCGGTCGCGCACACATGCACAGTTTGTCCACAGAACGCAATGAAGAGGAGATGGGCATCCTGGACGCTGCAGCTAAGGTAAGGTGTTTTTATTTACTTAAACGTCCTTTTATTTAACTTGTAAGCAATTGTTAATAGGGTGGGTGGGAGGCGGGTTTTGTAGCCGAGCTCCACAGAGTTCCACAGACTTTGTTCTCAACTCCGTGGCCCTCCGCGAAGCCCCACTACACCCAATACACCCAGGGTTACTTATTACAAATGTGGTTCTGATTGTTTGGTAAAGAAAGAGAAAGAGTATCATGTTTAAGAAGTGGCTAAAAAAATCCAGGTGTTAATTTTCCCTTACAAGGATGAAAGATCTGGTGCTCTGATTTACAGACTGAAGTTTCATTCTTTGTTTTACATTTTTATATTACAAAAATGTTTTTCATAACAAAATGAATATAACATACAGTGAGCCAGGTATTACATCAATATAGCAATGCACATCAACCATGGACAAATAAATCAGATACAATTACACCCAAGGTGACAACAAAATAATGTACAAAATGGCATGTTGTAGATACACACAACCATAAATATGAGGTAGCTCCATCATAATTTACCCTATTTGTAGTTTGAGCAACATCATTTAATTAGTTTTTGTGTTAATAAAAAAAGAAATGTAGATTCTGCATAATTGAGGGCCTGATTTAGATCTTGGCCATCCGTCAAAATATAAATCCCATAGGATAGATTTGATTTATATTGTATCTGTGCTTGCTCTGGGGTTCCCTGCACTGATGTGGTCTCCCTTCCGTCTTGCTTGCACCTTCTCCTCTGCTGCTCTTGTGTCGGGGTTGCCTTTTGCTTCCTCGGCGTTGGCCTGTTGGGGTGCGCTTACGGTCCCCTC
Organism: Lissotriton helveticus; assembly: GCF_964261635.1. Taxonomy (NCBI): domain Eukaryota; kingdom Metazoa; phylum Chordata; class Amphibia; order Caudata; family Salamandridae; genus Lissotriton; species Lissotriton helveticus. The sequence goes on along the minus strand of NC_136072.1, from coordinate 907,211,828 downwards.
TCCTTTGGGTTCCTCTGCGGCTCCTTGCCCCTGGTAGGTGGTGGATCAGTGTTCCTGCTCCTTGGGCGGCTGCAGGGGGGGTCCTGCTGGTTCCCCTGGTTCCTGTTGGTCCTGCCTGGGGTTTCCCCGCTTTTCTTGCTGCCCTGATTTTCGGGGTGTCACGGGTGCGGGTGTTGTGGCCTTGCCTTGGGTGTGTTGGGTCATTCTGTCTATCCGCCCCTTGTTGGGTGGCCTTGCCTCCACTGCGGGTTGGCTGTTGTGTTGTGGCCTCTGCTCCGCTTTGGGTTCTGGGTGATCGCCTTCACTTCCTGGCTTCTGTGTGGTTGATTGGGGTTGGGCAGGTGGGGGCTCCTGGTTCCTGGCTTTGTTCCTTCCGTTCCTTGGGCTGCGCCTGGTTCCTGTTGTGGCTTCCTGGTGTCGTGCCTGGGGCTCTCTGGGGCTTTCTGCCTCCTCTGCCTGCACCTGAGTAGCTCGTGCTGCTGTGCGTGTGGCTGTCCTGTTCTCCTTTGATCCAGCCTGAGGCTTCTGGTGTTTGTCCCGGGGCCTTCTGTGGGCCTGGGTTGCTTCTGGGGCCTGGCTGCTTCTGTTTTTGTTTGCTCCTCCCCTGGCTCTCCCTGTGCTTGCCTATGGCTTGCTTCCGGTGATTCCTGCCCGCCCCGCCTGGTTTTGCCGCTGTTTCTGCCTGGTTTGTTCCTGGTTGTGGCTGGGGGTGCCTGATGGGGGCTTCTCTATGTGGTGTGGTTGGACGCCTGCTCTTCCTTTCCTTAGCGCCTCCCCCCCGGGTTGTGTTTCCGGTGGCGGTTTGCCTTTTAGTCCCTGAGGATTTGTGCCGCTGCTGTTTGGGCCTGGCTTTCATTCGCTCTTGGTCCGTCTGTGCTCTGGTGCGTTTGCTGCCGGGGAGGTTCTGGTCTCCTCTGGCTCCCGTGGTGGGTGCCTGGCTGGGTGTCTGCTGGGGCTTCCGCTCCTGCGGGGTTTTGTGTGGCTGTTGGTCGCCTTTTTGGGCTTTGCGTCCGTGCCTGGGCTCTCTTTTGTGCCCTGACGGGGCGCTGTGCGGTTGTGGCCGCATCCTGGTGGGTCCTTCGGTGCCTTCTCCTGCTGGCGGTTCTCTTCCTGGGCTTGTTTTGCCTGTGTTGGGGCTTGTGTGGAGTCCTGTGACTCTGGGTTTGCCGGCTTCCTGCTAGTTCGGGGTGACCTCAGGCTGTGCCTCCTTTGCTTGATGGCTTTGCTGTCATTTTCGGCCTGCTCTGGGGTGTATTTTGCTGGGCGTTCCTGGTTCTTGCCTGGTTCTGGTGTCCTAGCTCGCTCCTCCCTTGCTTCCCCGGGCTTTGTTCCCGGTGTGTGTTGGTTTGGGTGCCTTCCCGCCCGTCTCTGGTTGGGGTGCGGTTTGGTGGTGCTCTTGCCCCTGTGGGGTCCTCCCTCCTGGCTGCAGGTTGTCTGGGGTTTGCCTGCTGCTTGGCTCTCTGCCTTCTTTGCGGCTTCCGCTTTGGTGGTTTTCCTCTGTTTCTTTTTCCAGCCTTTTGTGTGGTCCGGCGGTGGTGTGCTGGGGGTTCTCTGTTCCTTCCTGCCCTTTGCTTTGGCCTTGGCACTGCGTGGGCTCATTCCGGGGTTTGGTTGGGCCTGCGGGTCCTCCTGCATCGCCGGATTGCATGGCCCTGGTCCTGGCTCCTTTTGGTGTTTGTTGCCCTGGTTTGTGCTGTTTTCTTGGCTCCTCTCCGGTGTTTCTGAGGTTGGGCCTTGTGGCCTTTTGGTCTAGGTGCTGTGTTCCCTGGGGCCGTTTCTTTTTTTCGGCTGATCTTGGCCTTGCTGCGTGCTTGGCCTGGGTGTGGGTTGCTGTGCGGTCCTCTGCCGTGTTCGCGCCTGTTTTTGTCTGCCCTCTGTGGTTCGGTGGGTTTCTGCCTGGTTGCCTCCTGGTTTGGGGGCTGCTGGGTGTTCCCGGTTGCTCTGGCCTTCATTCCAGCCCTGTTCTCCCTCCATTTGGAGGTTGGGTTTTTCTGGGGGTTGTGGCCGATGGCTCTGTCCCCGACCTTGTTGGGCTTGTTCGCTGTTGGTTCCCGGGCCAGTTGGCCTCTCCTTGCTGGTCGGCTGTCGGTTGGTTCTTTCTGGGGGCGTCTCTGGCCTGTGGTCTTTTGGTTGGCCTCCTCTTCCCTGCTGTTCTGGGTTTGGGTACCTTCCTGTTTAGGCTGGTGGCCTCCTTTCCGGTGTTTTTTTTGGCCTCTTCTTCGGGCGGTCTCGGTTTGCTCTGTGTCTTTGTGGCTGGCGTGTCCTGTGTGCCTTGCCATTGGTTCTGGGCTGGGCAGCCTTGTCCGGTGGGTTGCTTGGCCGTGTCCATTGGGTCTTGGTCCCGGTTGCCCTGTCTCCAGTTACTCTGGTTGGCGGCCTCCTTGTTGGGGTCCTGGCCTTCTGTTTTTTGGGTCGTCTCCGATCCTTGTTTTGGCCCTGTTGTACTGTTCTGGGTTGCGGGCCGGTTGTTACCTGCGGTTCCCTTTTCCTCCTTCTCGGTTGCTGCTTTTGTTGTGGTTTCCTGGGTGTGCTTGTGGGTGCGGAAGGCCGGTTTTCTGCTTTGGTATTCTCCAATATGTAAATGAATGGGAAAAGGACATAAGGGACCTGGGGGTAATGTTTTATTACTTATCGGTAATCTTCATTACTCCAGATCCCGTTGTCCTCGTCCCATTCATGCGCCCCTCCCTCCCTCCCTCCCTCCCGGGTGGCCGGCCTTCCTGTCTGGGCTTGGTTGTTCAGACGGGATGCTGGGTAAGTGCTGCTTATGTACTCCCGTGGAAGTGGCAGTATTAGGGTCCCAGCATGCCTCTGCTCTTTTTTTCTGCCGGGAGATGGTTATCTTCAATATGTAAATGAATGGGACGAGGACAACGGGACCTGGAGTAATGAAGATTACCGGTAAGTAATAGAACATTACAATTCAGCATGGACACATGCAACTTCCTCAACAGTAAACCCACCATCGTTGACAGTGACCCCGCCCTAGGAACCATACTAAACAAGCAACTCATCTTGCAGTCTCAAATCAGCACCATGGCCAGGAACACGTGGTATCAACTGCGTCGTCTCTGGGGAATCCACTGCTACATTCCAGAGCAAGATCTGAAATCTCTTGCTCATACATTGGTTCTCTCCCTAATTGTAACTCACTCTCTTGACTGGTCCCCCTAAAACCCATCTGATCCCTGAAATGTATTCTACAATCTGCAGGATGCTTCGTCTACGGGGCCAAATGGAATGACCACAGCACGCCTATGCTGGTCTCTCTCTGATGGTTGACTATTGAGGCCAGGACTATATACAAGACTGCTTGCATCACCCATAAGGCCCTGCACACATCCACTCCCCATTATCCACCAGACAAACTCAAGCTTTCAAGAGATTCTAGACCATCGCGAAATGCTGAAACACTGCTGCTACAACCCACAACCTTTAAAAAAGGTACAACTTATAGCACAATTCTTCTTGGCTAGTGCAAACAGATTTTGGAACTTCACACTACCACCTCCCTGCCAACCTACAAAACGGAACTGAAAACCCTCCTCCTTCAATAATACTTTAGCTAAGACATTGCAGCCAATCCCCCCATTGAGAACATGTGTACTCACCATCTAAATGGAACTGAAAGCCCTCCTTCTACGATATTTTAGCTAAGTCATTGCATCTATTCCTCTCTATTAAGAACGTGTTCTCTCACCTCTTGGAACAGAACTACACCACCTCCACTTTATTAGGTGATTAATATTTTTCCCTTCTGTATATGCCTACTGTATAACGTGTTCCCCTTTTCTATAATGATTTACGATTTTGTAAATCTAGAGCTTATATAACTATATTTGGTAATTCGTGAACCCTTTGTGACTATCCATGTAACAACATATGACTACTGTTAAGCGTGCTGGCACCTCTTGGTAATGTTTGCACTATAAAAAATACATAGCTAAATAAATGAATAAATAAGTTCATCCAATCATTTTTTAGAGATGCGATTTCTGCATCATGTATCCATCTCCTCCTTTAGCTTTCTATGTGTGTTTGATACTGTTGACAGTTCAAGCTGATTTTCTAAACTACCTCCCTTCATTACCAAAATGTGTGATGATGTGTTTTTCAGCTCTTGTGTATACTGTATTGTTTCTGTTGAATTGAGCTCTGATACCTCCTGGGGGCTTGTTTCTGCTTGTATAAAACTTTCCAAATAAATAAGCAGTATTTTAGCAACAAAGGGCTGAGCTGAATAATCGTGTACTTCATTTTCGGTATGTGTGGTGATTTCTTGTATGGCACTTTATATGTCAGAATATTCGTAAATCTATAATTTACGACGATGACCTCATATATCCATATTTATTAAATGGAGAGGGGGGTATTTCGCTTCACTTTCAAAGCAGATTCTGCAGTAAGGTTTCCACGTGAAACACAAACAAACAACATACGCGGAAATTGATGTTATTCTTGCACACAACGCACGATGAAAAGCAAGTGCACGTGCCCCTGTGATGCCTACATCTGTGCATGTCTTCACTGGTGAAGGGCTGCATTTATCCCCGGGAGCCCCGGGCTGGGCTCCCTCCCTGCTCCGGTCCCACTGCCCCGGGTGAAGGGGAGGGTCCCCAGGCAGTCATGATGAAGACGGATGTCCGATTGATTTGTGCGCCAACGCATCGCGCCCTTCTGGCAGAAAATTAAAAGCCTATTTGTTAAAGGGTGAAGCCCCCAGGTGCAGCCCCTGGCTGGACCATTTATCTCGGTGAAAAGCAGATCTGTTAGGGGCGGGCGAGGGTCTGGAGACAATGCGGGATCGCCGGCCCAGCGTGGCTGGCTGCGGGGCGGCAGGGGCCCTGCGCTGGAATGGAGCAGGCTGGGAGCCCAGGCTGGGGGGGCGACCGCATGTGCGGCCCGTCTCGCGCACATTATTCTCTTTATAGCCCTCAGGATGGAGCAGACGTGAGCGGGGCCTCGCGCCCCCGAGGGGCTGCTGCTGCTAAATGACCCTTGTTACGAAAAACGGCTCCTTATGCCGCCAAAGGTGACCCTTCTACACAAGGGGCCCCACCTCTCCAGCTACACAAGGGGCCCCACCTCTCCCGCTCTTTCTCCCTGAATTTGGTTGTTCGATGGTACATCATCGCATACAATTGCTTCGCATGCCTTTTACACGCATTTTTAGCACGCATATTTTTACCCCGAAAATGCATTTAAAACACTTGCCAATACCACATATTATTTTTATATTTAAAAACAATGTATTTGTGGGGGTATACCCCTGCTCCCCCACAACTTACCTTAAATACGTTGTATTTGCATGCGTTTTAAATGCATATTCGTGGTAAAAATATATGCGCTAAAAATGTGTTGTAAATGTGTGTTCCCACTGCCCATCTCAAATTCCACCCCAGCATTCAGAATCACTGGATGCTTTTGATGCAACTAAGATGTCGCCTCCTGGGCGGACCCCAAAACTGTTTTTACCTACTGCTGAGCCCGAGCAACCTTGGCCGATGCCCGGTGGAGCTGTCCTATACAGCTATAGAGGAGTCTGGCCCCTTGGCTGTCACCTACCCAGTCGGTCATCTGTCATTGTTTTCCTTGCCTCCCCATTTGTGTCTCCTTCCCTCTCCCTCCGCCTCCCTCTGTGATTCTTTGATTCAAACTGATGTAGCTATGTAACCCGTAACGCGCTGGTTCAACTGATCTAGATAACAAAAATGTTTGTACATACCACGGAGCCTGAGCAACCTTGGCCGATGCCCGGTGGAGCTGTCCTATGCAGCTGTAGCAGAGTCTGGCCCCTTGGCCGTCACCTACCCAGCCGGTCATCTGACATTGTTTTTCCTCGTCCCCCTATGTGTATCTCCTTCTCTTCCCCTTCGATGGAACGATGACGACGCCCCCTGGGCGGATACCAAAACTGTTTGTACCCTCCGTGGAGACCGAGCAACCTTGGCCGATGCCCGGTGGAGCTGTCCTATACAGCTATAGAGGAGTCTGGCCCCTTGGCCGTCGCCTACCCAGCCGGTCTTCTGACATTGTTTTTCCTCGTCTCCCCATTCGTGTCTCCTTTCCTCCCCCTCCCCCTCCTCCTCCCTCTGTGATTCTTTGATACAAATTGATGCAACTATGTAACTCGCTGATTCAACTGATATAACTGATATAACTGTGTATCCTGTAACTCTCTGATCCTCATGTAAAGCGCTCTGATACCTTCGGGTCTAGCCAGCGCTATATAAAACTTTGCAAATGAATAAATAAAAATAAAATTAAAAAAAACCTTGTTGTAAAGGCTGTTTCCCCTCAAAACCAAGCTGTCTCTCAATCTCGAATAGCAACCTTTTTATTTATTTATTTATTTATCCATCTGTGAGTTACTCTTCTGATATGAAGCTTGGAACTACTGATGCTAGGATCGGGTGCCACTGATACTAGAAGTTGGAATTATTTTTATTTATTTATCGAGTTCTATGTATACCGCAAACTTCACCTGAGTGTAACAGAGCACCTCACAGAATGATAGAGCAGCCATTACAAAAGTGCTATTAGGCATAAATCTAGATACATAGTGACAGTATATAAACAACGTGTACAGGAGATATTAGGGTAGATGGCACCCCCACAAGACCCATCCAAGGTATAAAATGTTAGGAGGCCTCTATGTCATGAGTGAAAACATTAATATAGCATGTGTATTTGAAAAGCACATGTTCATTCAGAAGGGCGTCTTGGCACAGAATAACAGGTATTTATTGCTACCCAACTTAATGCTATGCATTTTATCAACCTAAGAAGGATGTAAGGCTGAGGGGACATGCTGGGATTTGAACCTGTGACCATGCGGACAAACACAGACCCGTCCAGTGGACACATTAGTCCACTAAGGCACCAGACCCAGCAGTAAGAGCCACATTATGATGAGTAGCCCAGATTAGCTGCAGGAATACTGGTGGGCTGAAGTTTCCAATTCCAGCTGATATCTTCACACCCAAATCAGCCTGTTAATTTCTGATCCCATTTACCATCTGCTCTGAGAGGGTGGTTAGTGGAATTTGGAGATCCTCTGCGGGTCCAGGTGATGTGGGCGGAAAATGGGGCACGGGTTGGGGGCGATGGAAGGCTATGCCCTGGCTGGGAGGAACATTAAATGCTCCCTCTTGAAGTTTCAGGCATTGGGTGAAGTATGGGCTGCCCAGATGCCCGCAGTCCTTGCCTGCAGTTTTACCAGGTGCACGTCTGCACCTCAATCAATCGGTGTTTGTTAAGCGCGCTACTCACCCGCGAGGGTCTCAAGGCGCTGGGAGGAGGGCAGCTCCGGATTAGTTGAAGAGCCAACTCTTGAGGTCCTTCCTGAACGTGTGCAGGGTAGGGGAGCATCTGATGTTAATGGGTAGCTCGTTCCAGGTCCTGGCTGCAATGTGGGAGAAGGCTCTCCTGCCTGTTCTGTTTCTGCGGATACGGGGGACCTCAGCCAGGGCGAGGTCGGCGGAGCGTAGGTTCCTCTTGGGTACCTGTAAGGAAACTCTCTCGTTGAGGTGGTGAAATCATGACTGTTGTTTCAGCACAGAGGATGCAGGAACACTGGGCACCTGAGGGGAAACAGCCCTAGGCGATTTTTAATGAGGACCAAAGTGGTAGAGAACCAACAGATCTGAAGGGGTACATCTAGACCCACTAGGTTCCAGTATCAGCTGTGACAATTACTGGTATAGGCTCCTATCGAACATTCAAACAGTAATATTAGGGAAGAGGTACAAAACTGTTCCAAAGTCAGAGAGACACCTCATGGTACAAGACCAATCATCTAGAGTGAGAGTTAAAATAAAACGTATGTCTCTTCCCAAAAGGATGCTACAAGCACCATGAAAATCAAAGCTGTCCTTTAATGACCCCAACACTCTTTGACTTCAGCTGATGCAGTTAGTTACAGATGCATCTTTAGTTCAGACCAAGTCTGCTGGGCTACAGGACCTTGTGGCTTCCTAGCTGGCCCTTCCACTTGAGTCATCTTCCACAAAGGCTTCAGATCTGCTGGACCTAGCCCTTCTTCTCAATGTCAGGGTAGCTTCACTTAATGTCAGTTCAGCTCCCCACTGTTCCAGGCAGGCGCAACACAGGCTCCCTCAAGATCTTCTTCCCAGTTTCAGGCAGGACAATATTCTCATGTTCCTATGCAGTGGAACTGTAGATCACTTTCTGATTGAGTAACAGATGTAAGGGAAAGGTTTTAGAGAACCATTTCCAATCCAGATTACAGGTAGAAAGCCAAAACTAATCACACATTGTAGCACTTTCAAAAATCACAATCAGTGGAAGAGAAGGGTAGCACCAAATATTCAAAGGGGATATGGAATTGAGACTCACAATTCAGGTTTACTGAGAGCTTCCAACTCAGACGAATAAGGAAGAACTAGATGTACACGCAGGTGTAATATGCTTGACACAGTTCAGATATCTTCAGAGGTCGAAGCTGTATATTCCTTGTTGGTTCCAGTCATGGATGTGGGCTGAAAGTAGATTTCAGACCAGAAAAGAGAGAATGGTGAAACTCCACTTTGGTCTCCGAGGTGTAGGCCCCTGAGACCTGTCCAAGGACAGTAAAGTTGTAATAGCCTTTACCCAAATGCCTATGACCATTAGTTTGTGCTCACTACAATATGACCTTATAGAAGACACCATTTATGCAAAGCAGATTCTATGGTCCAATTCAATAACTGTTTTTAGTATGTTCAGAAGGGCTGCTCAAGTACCACAAAATGCAATTCAAAAACCTATGTGGGGAGACCTACGCTTCCATCACTCCTTTCTTCTGCATAGGTATATCCGCCATGTGTGCAGAGATCTCTGCACATGAGGGTATACGTATTGGTAGCAAATGTGGGAGGTATCAGTAAGAGTGGCTGAAAAATGGGGAGTGCTTCTTCCTAAATGGGTTGGGTGTAGGTATTCTTATGGAGGGGCTTATGAATTGGCATGCTTTTTTGCTTGATAGGAGCAACCAATATACTCCATAATTCAGTAGCAACATTGCATAAATCATATATTTCTCTCTTTTAGGATATAAAAAGAATAAAACAAGTAGTATAGACTGCTCCTGTGAAAGGAATCAATGAAGAAGTGATTGTAACCAGGTACTAACTGGTTCCCTGATTTGCCTTAAATAGTTACACTCAAGATTGTTTTGTATTATGACCGCCTCTCTAACCCAGACATGTTCAAGAATTGCAACCACAATTCTTGCTGTACCAGGGGCTTACAATTAAGCCAGCACTTGGCTATAAACCATCTAGCCAGTAATATCACAAACAAATATGATGCCTACACATTTAGGGGCAGATTACGCTTTTGTTAGGAAGGGATCTGGTTGAGATTTGGTATTACAGAATCTGATTCGTAAACCTTGCTTTCTACCGTATCGGACAGTTTCCCAACGACCGATTACAATGTCCAGAAACCATTCGAGCAGTCCGAATCGGTTCCAAAAGGCATTGGGTCGGTCCGAGTCTTTCGGAGCCGAATCGTTCAGCTCAATGGGCACAGTTTCCGGATGAGCGATGACTGTTCCAAATCGGTTTGCTCAAGCCGTAACGGCTTTCGGAATCAGTCTTTGTGGGTCTGTTGAGGGCACCCCTTCACCCAAAGGCAACCAAATCTTGCCCGTGGGGGTACCCAAGGGACCCCTCTTCCCAACCAGGCACAATGTGGCAGGCACCATGGGGGGCCCGCCACAGGGTGTAAGGTTTTCCCCAACCACTCCTTTTTCAATTGAGAGCCTGTGTTTTCGGTCAGAACATGGGCTCCCAATGGAATCAATGCAAGTCAGACCAAACGATGTTGGGAAGCATCGTAATCAGTCGTCAGGACTAGCAGGACACGATTCGGTAGGACCAATTCATTTGGGACAGTTTCCTAACGACATCGTAATCGTAATCGGCCCCTTAGATGGAAGATCCTAACACTATCATTGGGTAACAGGGGTCAACTTGAAAAATATTAGTTCAACATCTTTGAATTTTGGTGCAGTGTGTGAATATATGAAATGCAGCAGCAGTTAAAATCGTACAACTGAAACATTGAGAATTACGAGAACAGTCCCAGTAAATACTCTTTTGGCTGTATAATAAATATCTTGTATAAAAATTAAATGATGAAACTTAAGATGAGAAACAATAACAATTCTGTGTCCCACATTTCCAGTTCTAATAATTTTGTCTACCATAATTAACTCCCCAGTACTATCAGTCCAGCAGTGGTCAATTGCTGTATATTGTATTGTATTATATTTATATAGGGCTTACTAAACCTAACAAGGCATTGAAGAGCTTTACGGTGAATATCAATTTATCTGACTGTTGCTCTTGAAAAATTTGAACAATCCAGCCAATATGGCTATTGCATGTTTTTGCAAAAAGTTTCTCCACATATGGACAATGTGCAAGATTGAAATTAGCCTGTGGGATATTCATACAAACTGAACATATCTGCAAATATTTTTTTAAAAATCCAGTTTTGTAGAATTGCATGAGTGCAGTGAGTGTGGTAAACAAGGGAAAAGTGGAACCTTAGATTTTGTCCAGATGTTGACGTAAAGAGCGAACCCACTCAGATACATGGAAATTCAAGAAGAAATGGATTATACCAGAAAGAAGTGAATTCAGTCAATCTGTGAATCTGGAATTTTATTGTATTTACGGGCCATTTGTGTGCTAATGTTTTAAAGTGTGTTGTTGTGAAATATAACGATCAAACAAAATAAGAGAGACGCAAAATCAGCATACAAACCCTTCAAAATGATAGACCAGTGCGAGCAGGGAATAATTGTCTAAATCTAATGGAGAAAAACATCCAAAATTAAAACTTAAGGCATAGGAGTTGCAGAAATTGTAAGCCTCTGTGTTTTTTTATATTGCCATTTGAACCCAAGCTGGTAGTGTCAGTCTTACAAAAGAAATTAGCTGGAACAAGCAATATAAGAGCTTGGAAAGAAAAGAAATACAAATGTAGGAAGTAGAGTCTTCAAGAAAAAAAATTACATTGACCTATGATACTCAGGAGATGATGAATCCATTTTTAGAGGGATACAATTGTGGAGGCATACAAGGCTTTATATTTTAGCTCTTTAATTCAAGTAGAAATTCTGACACCAACAAAAGTGGCCCAGGAAATATACAGAGAATCTATAATTTTGACTTCACAGTTATACAAAATGTGTCTTTTATTTTTGTTGCGATGTTATCAGAAACTATGTCAAAGAGGATGACCTCATACTCTATGGATGAAAGAGCTGTAAGTAGATTGTTGATAAAATTAGCCACACCATATGCTTACGTACCTATCTTAAGATCAGTTTTATGATTCTTCAATGAGGGGATATCAATAGAATTCTGCAGGGTCTTAAAAACTGGTTAAACTTAAACAGCTAAAAGCCATGTGGCTAAGGAACATCCCCGGTGAGTCCCTTTATATTCTGAGAATTTAGATGATGTCAATTGCATGCAAACACTATAGGCTGTCAGTCTCTGACAAAGAGATGGAATCCTCTTTAACAATAGCTGTTCAAAACGTATTTAATAAAGACATCTCAAAAGGAAGAACATGCTAATACAAGCATAAAGCTACAAAGCCCATACATAAGCCCATTGCTATTCACAAACTACACTTTTAAAGTTACTACAGTCAAAAAGGTAAAAACAAAAAAGTATTAAATGCACTCTAGCTCAGTCTTAGTGTAAGTCGAGCACCGCACATGGCCATTCACAGGTAATGCGGCTCACTCCCTATAGAAAATAATGGAGAAAGGGTCCTAACATAACAACCTATATGAAATAAAATTATTTTGAATTTTAACATAAATATGTATACTTTTTTTTTTAGTGTTAACCATTAGTTTAATTACAAATAACAATATTTTTATGTATAAATTACTCATTATATTACACTTGTATTTTAAATTTATATACTACACATACTATTGATTACATGTTAAAAGGCTACTGCGGTGATTTTAATTTTTTTATTAAAAAGATTTATAACGTAAATTACTATATTTCAAATATTTGATAAAAATTTCATTTGATGAGTTGATGTGCTGTCACATTTTATTTGATTAGTTCTAGATTAATAATAATTATTCAAAATAATTAATATATTTAATTACACATTAACAAATGTTAAATTATTTTCTTAAGAATTAATATACTGCAGTATTTTTCCCTATACTGTACTCGAGAAAGAGCCTTTACAATGAAGGCTGAACAATGAGATGCCTTTACAATGAAGGCTGAACAACGACAAAATCTTTACAATGCATGTTTTTACAAAATGTATTTTTTACAATGAGTATGGCTTTACAATCGATATCTTTACAACAAATTTCACAGTAAATGAATTAAAGTAGGTAAAGGCATACTTGTAGTAAAAAGAAAAAAAATCATGTAAATGTAAGTACGAATTAAAGGGAAGTATTACATGTATTATATATATAATATATATATGTCATGTGAGCAAGGCCGAGAGTTTTTGGCGGCAGGACGGGAGCTGCATTCTGCTACTTAAACACGGCTGAAGATATATATACATATATATACATATATATATATATATATATATACATATATATATATATATATACATATACATATATATATATATATATATATATATATATATATATATATATATATATATATATTCACTGAAAAAACCATAGGTTATAGACCATATATAGTTAGGAATTAGCATTTACAAAACCTTGAAAATTCACTGAAAAAACCATAGGTTATACACCATATATAGTTAGGAATTAGCATTTAAAAAACCTTATTTTACTCACACAAAACCATTGAAATTCCATATATAGTTAGTTGTACTAACTATATATCGCGCACCCGCAATCCACTGCTGATCATGTCACATATTACATCATTCATGACATGGTCAGTGACATCACTGATGACATCACTGATGACATCACTGATGACATCTCAAATGACCTCACTGATGACATCACTGATGACATCTCAAATGACATCACTGATGACATCACTGATGACATCTCAAATGACATCACTGATGACATCACTGATGACATCTCATTTGACATTACTGATCACATCACTGATGACATCTCAAATGACATCACTGATGACATCACTGATGACATCTCAAATGACATCACTGATGACATCACTGATGACATCTCAAATGACATCACTGATGACATCACTGATGACATCTCATTTGACATTACTGATCACATCACTGATGACATAATTCATGTGATAATACGATGAACCTCTTCAGACTCTAATATAACCTTAGATACACTCAGTGTAAACACAGACTCGCAGATTGTCACTCATCCATGAAGTTACACACACACCTAGTCAGTCATGCAAACAATCAATCACACCTCCATTTCCTTAACTATACAGTTAAACACACCTTACTTATTCAAACATATACTAAAACATATTTACTCACTTATACAATCCTGGATACAAGTTCACAATGATCCATACAGCCACTCACACATTCACTGGCTCTTATGCACAGTTATTTATATATGTCAACTCTCACATGTACTGTATTTTACATATGTACTTACTTTGACATGTAGCACTGAGATATCTATTCACTCACCAATACAGTCATGCACACAGTCAACCGCCCATACAGCTGTTTCCACATGCACTTTTGAACCCATACATCTATGCAGAGAGTCATACACCTCCCAGCCACCCATACACACTCCCAGTCTCCCATACAAATACTTGGGCAACCAATCAATAACCCATATAGTTAATCATATAGCTACTGATCAACACATGCAGCAGTTTACAGAACAACAGACATAATGATGCACAAATAAAGACAGTTTAGTCACTAACCCATGCACTCAGTGAGACACATTTAATCACTCACTCATACAGTCAGTCATGCACCTACTAAATCCTTTGTTCAGACACTTCTACATCCACTCATTCTTCAATATGTAAGACATATTTTAACTTTACAGAAACATACAGTCACTGGATGTTGTCATCAGTGATGTCATCAGTGATGTCATTTGAGATGTCATCAGTGATGTCATCAGTGATGTCATTTGAGATGTCATCAGTGATGTCATCAGTGATGTCATTTGAGATGTCATCAGTGATGTCATCAGTGATGTCACTGACCATGTCATGAATGATGTAATATGTGACATGATCAGCAGTGGATTGCGGGTGCGCGATATATAGTTAGTACAACTAACTATATATGGAATTTCAATGGTTTTGTGTGAGTAAAATAAGGTTTTTTAAATGCTAATTCCTAACTATATATGGTGTATAACCTATGGTTTTTTCAGTGAATTTTCAAGGTTTTGTAAATGCTAATTCCTAACTATATATGGTCTATAACCTATGGTTTTTTCAGTGAATTTCATTGGTTTTTTAAAAGCTAATATCTATAGCTGTAAAATGTATTCTTCTTTAAATCCAAAAATATATTTTATATGTTTATTAATAATTTTTTTAAAATATTTTTTTTGTTTCGCTCCCGGTCCGCGAACCGGGAAGCTTCCCGTTAGCTCAATTTGATGCCGCGACCCGGTCCGCGAACCGGTAAGAAATCAACATAGTGACGGTATCGCGTTGCCGCGTAATGCGTCCTATGACGTACTGCGTTAGCGCACCCGGAAGTGCCCCGGGGCGCGGACCGAGGCGCGAAACGCAGCTCCCCGGAAGCGATCCGCGGCGCGTCGCAAAAGCGCGACGTATCGCGTTGCCGCATAATGCGTCTTGTGACGTACCGCGTTAGCGCACCCGGAAGTGTCCCGGGGCGCGGACCGAGGCGCGAAGCTCAGCGACCCGGAAGCTAACCGGGGCGCGTTCCGCAGCGCGTAACATGAGCGTGAGAGGTCATGTGACTTGTTAATAAAACTTTTCATTGGCTCATTTCACTTTTGGTTTCATAATGATGTAAGGCTAGGTCAGGTGACCTAAAAATAACACTTTTCATTGGTTTAGAACTATTTTTTTTCCCAAATGATGAAAGCCCCCACCTTTTTTCTCACTCTGACTTTCAACTTTGAGAAAGGAAGACCTGATCATTTGCTCTGATTAAAAAATGGCTTCAATAGTAGCTTCAGCTTCTGCACCCCCACCACCACCACCACCATCTCCTGATAGGAAGAGAGGACCACCTGCACAGTTTATTGGAGACACAGAGGAGGAAGAGGAAGAACAAGACGGAGAGGAAGAAGAGGGACCACGATTTGTCAAAGAGTTACCCCGGGTATCTCATCGCAAAGTTAGCTTTATCTGGCAATTTTTTTCCATTCCACCAGGAGAGAAAAAAGTCAATGCACGCTATGCTACGTGCCTTATCTGCCAAGAAAAGTTATCCCGGGGCACTAATAAAAAATACAGTTATGGAAATCACACGATGCACCGACATATGCAGAGGTGGCATCCAAACAACTATAGTCGTGCAGAGATGCGTGAACTACAACAGAACCCCCCAACTTCGGTGACAAGAACATCTACTGATATCTCTCTCACATTTGGAGAGGCCAACGAAACAGTGCCAAATATTCAAAAAAATGTTGTCCATATGAAGCTGACATGCTTATATTGTGGCACTTTAATTTCATGCGCAAACATGAGTCTGAAATTAATTAATTTGGCTTTCGAGAAACACCGATGCTCCAAACGCAGCAAGTTTTAATTTTTTTTTGTGCTCCTGTTGAGCCTTTTTCAATGCCTCTTTCTGTTCTTTCCCTTTGAAAAAAAACAAAAAAAAACAAATAAGTGTTCAAAAAATACAAAAAAAACAAATAATGTTCAAAAAAGAAAAAAAATATATAAAACAACAAAAATATTTTAAAAAAAAGTTCTTTTCAGAACTACCTCCCCGTTATTAAAAAATTGCTAGAATGTTTAGCACTCTGGCAAGCTCTATTTCTTTTGGTTCGCTTCCCGGTTAGCTTCCCGGTACACGGACCGGGAGCTAACCAAAAAATTTTTACAAAAAAAAATAGAGTAAGTATAAGGAAAGTAAACAGAGAGTGATGTTAAAAGAAAGACAGCTATAGGGACTAAAGAAGAGATACTGTTTAATAGATCTATTTACCGAAGAAAAGACGGAAGAGGGTATAATTGTGAAAAACAAAATAGATAACGAAGTGAAAGAAAAAAAAAGAGAGTATAACATTAACAAAGAAGAGTTTCTTGGAGAATGTGAGTGAATGTTCAAAATAAGATTAAAACATGAGGAATAACAGAGAGAAAAAATAGAAAACAGAAAACAAAAAATAACAGAAAAAGATTAATTGAAACAGCAAAGAAATGTAAGTAACATAGAGCCATATCATCAACATAGGCAATAAAAGTTTTGCAGCTTTTATTGGCAGAAATGTGTCGCTAAAGCTGCTTTTGCGGCAGAAAACTGCCGCTAAAACCACTTTTGCACCAGTTTTCTGCCAATAAAAAGAGCAATAATTTTATTGGTTGTGTTCATAATATGCCCCTTAGTGTGCTTCAACTACACAGAGAAAGCATTATGAACAAGTAGTGATAGAGTGATCAGTCAAAGACACTAAGAGTAATAGAGACGGAGTGAGTGAACAAGAGTGAGGAACTATGAGAAGAGAGGGACTGAGAAAAAGAGTGGAAGGAGTTGAGTAAGTAGGTAATAGAGAAAGGAATGAGGAAAGTAGCAAAGGCAGGAAACTGAGGGTTAAAGAAATGAAGCAGTGGAACTAATAGAAGTTAAATGTGATAGAAATGTAATGAAAAGAGTACAAAACATTTACCTTATAATTGTCGTTAAATTACTCACTTTTTGTTTTTATACTTTCAATCTGTGAAAGAGAGAACAAACATTTGAAAAATAATAAAACATGTATTTAAAAATTACAAAAGACAAGGGAAAAGATTGAAGGACAAACAGTTTTTCAACAACTTTGACACTTACAGAAGCTTCTGCTTCTCCAGGCCCCCTACACAGTCCTAAAGATATACATTTTAAACTAACAGTATCTTGATGCAGATGAAGTGAGGCCTATCTTAAAACATGGTGCATCTTTTGCATTGCTGTTGTCTCAGAAAAGTGTCGCAAGACACTAAAATTTTAAATGATTACTTCAGGATGCCAATAAGATGTGTCCTATCCAGAGGTTTGTTTGAGGTGAGGCCTACTCAGGGTTGCAGATGAAATTTCGAGTTGTTGAAGAGAACAGAGGACATAATACATGTGAAGGTCTACCAATGAAGTGAGTCATGTCCACTGCACTCTTGAACAAAGTCCAAACCTCCTATGTTTCCCTGGACAGACCTAAACTTGATCTGCACAATGTGATTCATAATGATAGGAAACACAGGTGATGTAAATGAAATACGTGCAATTTATTTTGCTCATTTCACAATCACATCACTTGTGTTTCCTTTGCTTAGGTATCTCATTGTGCAGATGTAGTCCAGCATATGAAAGAATACGCAGAAGTGCAGCACTGCATGCAACAACTTTGACACTTACAGAAGCCTCACCTTCTCCATGCCTCCTACACAGTTCTACATATACATCATAAATGCAAACAGTACAGAATTAATTATACATTTTAAATGGTTTATTTTTGCTGTTCTCAGAATGTATCAAAATTCACTAAAAACAGTGACTTGAAGGTATTCATCATATAACAGCGGAGAAAAAAAAACACAATCAAAATGATTGTGTTTAAAAAACCCATACAACATAACAAATCAGAATTCAGAACTCCTTAAAGTTAACTTACTTTCCATGACGTCAAAGGATGTCCTATGAACAGCTTACACTCTGTTGTGCTGTTATTACTTTCAGCCCGCCACTTTCTGAAAGAAAATCTCCATCGTTTTTAAAAACATGTTACATGCAATAAATGACTTCTTGCTCTCTACCACAAGTTTCCACAAGGCCAAATCTTGTCAGACCCATTTATAACTCTTGGATTTCTTGTAAGCCAATCCCGTCATTTGGCATTTCCGCAACTTTCAGAATTAAAATGTTGAAGATCATTTTCACAATCCTGGAATAGTAATATCTTCCCCTTCTTGCTCAGTCATGTTCTACATTTCCTATGACACTGATACTGCTTACTATGAAGCAGACTTACACTACCTCTATGACTACTACAATTATTTAATTCTCTACATCACTTTTAATCACAAAGCAATGTAAAACAGTAGACAGCATTGCAGACTTACATTCCCTCTACTTTATGTTTTGATTGGCTGCTTCAATTAGCTTATAAAAAGAAATAGTTTTTCTGAACTCATTCAAAGTGCACTTATTTCTCCATGACGTCCAGTCTTATGGTTAGAAGTTATGTCTCTGAACTACACTTATCCTCAAGGCCAAATTGTGTAGGAGCCATTAGAACTTCTTGAAATTCCACAGAGCACATCCCGAGATTATTTCCCTAAAATGTTGGTTTTAAAAACACCAGGTAAGAGTTTTTAAGGTCATACGGCATTTTTTTTTTGAAAATTAAAACAGAATCGTTGCAGAATGACCAGCCATTTCTAGACTTTAAATAAGCTGTGTAATGTCCTGATATTATTGAAGGACCGTCATGATATATAATTGCTGCAGTTACAAAAGTCCTTCCTGATATTGACAACTGCGAAGCTACAAAATTTTTAATTAAAGTTGTCAATTTTGTTCCATCAGGCCTACATCGTTGGAACATTAAAATGACATACTGGCCATATGTTCGTATAAATAATGTGGACATCATTTCAGATTTACATTGGCTACACTCCATGTTGTGATCAGCTGCTTTTACTAGCTTATTAAAGGAGACTGATTTACTGTCTGGCAAAGTTAAATATATAAATCTTTCTGAGTCTACACTAGTAGTACTTGATACCATACAGTTCTCGCAGTCATGGTGCCATTGATAAGAAAGCCCAAACAGCTGATCTACATCTACACCTTCAGCATGTAATACATCAAGCATATACATTAAAAACTCCTGACAATCTTGCTGAATATTTTGAGAGAATTGTGTTTGGCCTGAACATCTGTCTAACAGATTTCGAATTTCAGACACACTTTCTATGTTTGTTCTATCAGTGCTACATTTCTCTAACACAGAATTTAACAAACTGCAAAATGTTTGATCAGAATTGACCACAATCTCTTCTTTTACATTTTCTAGAGAAAACAAAACATTAACCACTACATTAGCATAGCAGTTGACACCAGAACTGTTTTCAAACTGAAAACCAACAACATCTTCAACAGAATCCTTTTTGTTTCTGCTTGTAATTTTAGGTTCATTGACTTTTTGTCTTTTTGCTACAACCTCCCCAGTATTGGTCACATTTCTTCGTTTCCGGCCTACCACACGTTTCTCAAACAAAGGATACTGAGGCAAATGTGGCGCATACTCTCTTCTTAACCTATTGTATTCCTTAACACAATCTAGATCCGCACAAATGTTTGTGACATCACACTCAATCAAGTACAATCCCGATAAAGTTCTAACTCGTGACAATGCCACATATGCCATACCCTCCTTGAACACAGAACTGCCAATATTCACCAATGCACTGTCTACACTTAAACCTTGCGATTTATGGATTGTCACAGCATATGCCAAGCAAACAGGAAACTGCTTACGGCGAACATATAAGTCTTTTACAAGCAAATATCTAGCAGAACAACGACCAATTAGCTGTACTTCCTCAATGCCATCAAATTTAATTTTTAAAAATTCAATTCCATCTCTATTTCTGTATTTCACAAAATCAACAACATTACCCATTGATCCATTTACCAGACCTCTTTCAACATGTAAATTCCTTCTTAAAATTATACGGCAGTTCAAGCACACATTCAGAGTCTTTTCAAAACCTGCAGTTTTAGATATACTCTTCTCTAATGAATCCAATTTTGTTTTCAGATTCTCAGACAAAATAATTGTTGATCCCATATGCTCTACTCTGTCAATAGCTTCCAGTTTCACAATCTCTTGCTTTTCTAAATGCAACATTTTGTTGTTGAATTTGGCACATTCTGCAAGAGTTGGCATCAAACATATTCCAGATTTCTTCTCAGTAATTTTCTGAAAAATATTCTCAGGCACAACATCTTGTTCTGGATATAAATTTGACAGTAATCGTGCATGTAAAGCTTCTTTCCCATGCTCGGTCACTTTTCCAATTCTAACATCTTGTAGAATAGTCTTGTAAACTTCATCCTTCGCCTGACGCATATTTTCATGCAGTTCAGCATAATTGAAGTTTAACCATATATTGACGTTGCCAATGCTCCCTAGGCACTTCCTGGTATCTTCATGCGTGAGCATTTTGAACACAGGTTGCCCTTTCACTGGTGTCAGCTGCAAAAGATCTCCGAAAACAATGATGTGTTTGCCACCAAATAACACATCATACTCTGTTTTGAGAACTTCTTGCATTCTCAAATGCACAAAGGCAAGCATGACATTGGAAACCATGCTTACTTCGTCAATGATAAGAAGTTTCATTTTCCTCAAGATTCTTGAAACTTCAAAACAAGCATCTCCAGATAGCTTGTGATATTGTAATTTGTTGTCATGCTCCACTGGCAGCATCAGTAAACGATGTAAAGTAATCCCTTTAATGTTATGTGCTGCCAGTCCAGTTGGAGCTGTGACAACACAAGACAGCGATGACTCTGTCCTTTCCTGCAAATAGCATGAAATTGCTTTAATGAGGAAACTTTTTCCAGTTGCCGCTTCTCCACTCACGTACAGTCGGACAGGCTTCAACGATGTACATGAGCACTCTTTCTTGTCATGACTTAATCCATGATCAATTTGCATGGTAACTTCGTCATATATTTTCCTCTGCTCAACGTTGAGTTGTCTTTCCAACTCTTCTAAGTTAACCGCATCCTCCTGAGCATGTGCCATGGCTCTTTCCACTTCATTCATAGCAGTGGCAGCTTCATTTTTGATAAGAGGTCCTCCTAGTGGATCCTGACTCAATGAAGCATAACTCTGACTGTCCTGAGAACTGTCTCTGGCAATCTCGGCTGCAATCGTTGCTTCCTGCTCAATTTCCGCATTCAACATTTCTACATATTTGGGAAAAGCAGGACATTCTATGGTCTCCTTGGCGGCATTGAAAGAGTCTTCGTAACAGAGGAAATCTCCAAGCAGTTCCTCTTCTGCACGCCAAGGCTTGAAAAGTTGCAAAAGTGCTAAATAGAAAAACTCCTTTTTTTCAGGAGATTCGCCACTCAATTTTCGATGGTTTACCAAGTGGCATTTTCTTTGCTTGACCAGACATCCCTCACTTCCTATTACAGCATACACTCCTTTCTCAGTATCTTCTTTGATGTTCCTCTTGAATATGTAATTTTGAAGAATCTCATACAGACAAACATTGTCGAGGTGACTGCTTCTATTTGGATAATATGTATCCAACATGTTGGTCTTCAAAATGTCGGTACTGTTTGGCTCCTTTTCTGCCAAATACTCAATTTCCCGCACAGGTTTGAGAACTCGATTACGCGTTGCAGCAAGACCAAGACTCGCCCAAACGATACTCCTGGACTTGGCATAGAGACTTGCTGAAGACAACCGGTCAGAGCATTCGTAAGCTCCAATTTCTCGATGCGACAACATCTTCAGACTGAAACTGTACAACATCTTGCTGAGGCTCTTTTCATGGGAAATGTCCTCCCACATATCCTTCAATTCTGTCTTCTCTTTTTTGGTGATGTAAGACGTCACATACCGAGCCACAGCCATACAGTTATCAGCCACAAACTGTATATCCATGTTAGCATTCCACATGGACAAAATCACCGGGTTGTAGTCGTTGATGTACTTGGACTCTTCGTTCCTCTTCAAATTGTATGTGTTTTTAGGTGATTTCTTCATGACATTGTGTCGCAGCGAAGACATCAAACTGTTTACTCTTCCTTTAGAAATCACCGGTCGTGGAAAGCCGAAACGACATTTAGTGTAGAACTTGTCCTTGTTTCGGAATTTACGACGGCAGTACTTTCCACATCGATGGCTTTGGAATCGCAGAACTTTTTCTCTTAGGCTTTTCTTCTCCTTTGCATTTGGAACAGCACACATAGAATACTGTTGGATGAAACTCATCACTGAGTCTTCTGGATCCGTTCCAAATTTAGGTGCATCCTTGATCCACAGCAACATATGTATATGAGGAGCACCTCTTGCTTGGTACTCCTTTCTCCAGAAGAAATCCAACACCTCTCCAAGAGGTGGATTCTTCTTATTCATGATGAAAGACATCATAGCTTCAAATCTATGATTGAAGTACCTACATACATTGACTGGATCCAAAGAGCACAGTTCTCCGGGTGTCTTGAATTCGATGTTATCTACGTTAGCATTTGCCTCTCGTAGAAATTCAAGTAAGTCTTCCCAGCCATACTCGGCACAGCTCAGAGTGAGGAACCATGTGGGAGTACCTAAGTTCCTCAGCATACATTTTAAATCACCATGACGATGGTACCAGTACTCATTAGTACCACGCTGACACGCCATGAGATTAATCAGGTGAGAATCCAAAATACTGTCTTGGACATTGACTTTATCCATAAAGTCACTTGCCGAGATGTTTTGCATGTGTATACCACTTTTCAAGATGTGGTTCACTGCATATGACAGTCCAGACAGATCGCTTTCAAACAGGAGATGAAACAAATAAGGAATGCATTGTCGAAACCTAGCATCTCCTGCATACAATCGCAAAGTCCGGTATTCAGAAGCAGGAATTTGATGAGGTCGCTCATCATATCTTCCTCCCTGACCTGTTGGAAAAAGCTGTGGGAAACACCGAGCTTCCAAACTTTCCTCCCAAACACTAATGGTACTCCCTTTCGCTTGTTTCATTTGAAACAACTCAATAGCATTCCCCATGACTTCCTTGGAATGCAAAGGATGAACACTATAATGTTCATATATTTCTTCACTAGTACAGGGTTCTACTTTCTCAATTTGACCAGCACACAAATCGCTGTCCTCTTCCTCACTTACTTCCTCTTCTGCAACATATACATTTTTATAGTATTTATTATATTTTTTCAAATACAATGTTGCCCTTTTGACTTTCCTAACATCTACTAAATCTTGCCATATTTTCTTATTCTTTGTCGGAACCCCATTAACTAAGATAACAAGAGGTTCCTCTTCCACTTTTTCTACTCCAATTGTGTTAATGTTTTTCTTCAAATCTAGAGGCAAATAAACAACTCTTCCCTTTAATCCTCTCTGTAAATCTGATGGAGGCAATTTCCCTGTCTTTGGCTCCATTCTTACAATAGCCTGAAAGGGATGGATACTTTGAATCAAAATAGATTCATAAGTATTTAAATCCTTCAATTCAGAAGGAATCTCAACCAATTCCAGATTATTATGAACTGCTCTAGCAGGCATCTGGTTTTGATTTAATTTGCAACAACAATAAGTACACACACGTTGATCCAATCCCAAATCAAAACAATTTTCTACCATCAAGTATGTTGCGAAATCCTTCCATTCACTATTATTTTCCCTTTCACTTTTTGCATATAAATCCACTAACTTAGTCTGATTCTTATAATAAGTGCGTCGACAACACACACAAGTGAAATTAGGCCTCTCACTTGATTTCACCTGAAACGTCGCAATTTCCTTCTGAAAATTATCTGTACTGGAAACCTGTACACTATCTTCCACATTACCCTCTTCTTCTTGGTCAATTTCAACATTCTCCTCTTTACTTCCAAAGTAACAAAACTCAATTTCTTCACATATATTCTTCACATCTATTTCAGAACCATGCAAAAGAGCAGCGCATAATTGTTTAAGCATAATTGCTGGACTCTTAGCATAATACAACATTCTAACTAATTTCCTCACTTTATTATGATGCACTGCTAGCATCCTGAAATGATGAAAAACACTCTGGCATACTCTCCTGGAAAGACAAGCCAGTGAATGACCATGCAAACCTGTCACTTCTCTCACTCTGCAAGGATCTAATTCTTGCAACAACCTTATTTTCTGCTTCAAACTTTTCTTATTAAATGACCGTACAAAATCACAAAGCAAATTGATGGAATCCTGTCGCACACTACAAATACTACTACACTTCCAGGTGTAGACAGGACCCTTAGCACGTCTTCCTAAAACCTCATTACCTAACACCTCTTCTGTCTCTGTTGTCACAAGTTTTTCTTTTTCAACTGGACAACCATCTTTCACTTCATAAGCACGACCACTGGTGTCAACTGCATGCACCAAATCATTATCCTGGAAATAACTCTCCTCATTAAAAAATGCCTCACAGCTTGAACTATGCATCCATTCTCCAGAAAAAACTTCACAAAAATTACTACGATTAACTATTCTCTTCCATCTACTATTTCTTTTGAAATCATAAATTGCCTTGTTTAGCTTCCTAATTCTATTGATTATCAAAATAAATAACTTACGTTTAATTTCAAATGCCTGATCAATAACTTTCTCAACTTTTTTTTTCTCTTATAAAAAACCACTTTCTGTTGACCTTTCTTAATATTTTTTAACAAATTGCCAATTATCCTGTTGCGGAACATTCGTTTACGAATGTCCCTAAACTGTTGTTTCCTTCTACTATCATGCACAGAGTTATCTCTTGCTCTAGCAGTAACATTTTTGATTGGCCTTTCCTTTCCATTTGAATTGGTTCTCTTTTTCTGGACTGAAACATTTTCTGTAGTAATATTTTTTTTACTACACATATTTCTTATGAAATATTTTGTGCTCTTACCCGGTGCTTTCTTCGTGACTTGACAAATCTTTTTGTTAGAGGACTGCTGCTTATTTTGTTTCACCTGCTGTCTTTGACGTTTTGCAGCCTTTCTCTGTCTTTCTATTGTTGGCATGGTGAAATCTTGAAATGATCTGCAGTTGAATCTGTGGTAAAATATAATAAAAAATGTTATTAACCACTATTACCAAACAGTAAATCAATAACAGTGATCAAAAACTTAACACACTACTTGACATTTTAAATAGAAGATTTTTTAGTCCTTGGCAAATTTACAATACAGAAATAGCAGAAAAGAAATGACATTTATATTTATGTTACCTGTGCTATTTTATATGTGAATCTGATCTAATTTTATGAGCATATTTTAATATTTTATTGAAGACACTACACATAACCTGTTTTTGAAGGTGTCTTTATTTTTAAATTAAACGGTTTACATTTTTACTTTTTATTAATTATAAATTTTAAAAATAAATGTTTATAGTTCCATAGGCTCAAGCAGGTCAGCTTCCCACCCTATGTCATATAATTCGGACAAATCTGCATCCTCATCACGCTCTTCTTCATCCTCAGGATTTAAATCATCCAAGGGATCAACATCCACTGATGTTTCAATTACGAGTTCAATGATGAGGTCAAAATCAACTGATTGCAGATTGTCGCTCATGTTGATGTTGTCTTTATCTTTAAAGAAAGATAACAACAATGAGATGTTGCAGAGTAAGAGACAAATCTCAGAGATTATAATAGTAAAATTGTTTAACAAGAGTAATATTTTGCAGCTATTATTTAGCCATGTCCAGCAATGCTGAGCAGGTGAAGACTATGTCTAATTTTTCAGTGAACAGGACTCATCTCTTCTTAACCTTGGATAAGCCTCACCGACTCTGTGTCCCCTGCACATACTTAAATGTAAAGGGGCAGATTTATGTTAAATGGCACATCCCCAGGCATGCACCAGTTAACGTGCACCGCTGCTCTGCCACCCATGGTGTGCCGTATTTACAATCAGATAGGAGAAAGCTGCGTCAAAACCCTGCGCCTGCTTTAAGCAGGCATAGGTCTTGACGCAACATTGTGGAGATGGGGCACCCCTGAGCCTTGCTTGAGCTGCATCGCACTTGCGATACAACTCCAGCAATCACTACCTTTACAGCACAGATACGTCACGCATCTGTGCCATTTTTGCCCCATGATGCCCGGCATTGTTAATGCAGCACACCATGGGTGGCGGAACAGCGGCGCAGGATGACTGACACATCCCTGGTGATGCACCAGTCATCATAAATCTATCCCTAAGCTTCTTATCTTGTTACAGATGAACCGCCATATGTACCATCAAACTATTTTGCATTTCCTAAATAGCGAATTTTAAGGGATAAATAGCAATTCTTTACCATTCCTAATTTGCAATGAGCAAATTGCTAATTGCAAGTTACCCATTCATTTCCATGGGCTAGGAGGCTCATAGGAATGAAGGTTTAATTTGCGATTAGCAATTTGCTCATCACAAATTAGGAATTTTTCCAAGGGTGCAGGGGTGTCTCAAAAACACCCTGCTGCACCCCTGAAAAAGAAATTTGGGGGCATATGGCACACATACATGCCCTAAGGGCATGTGTTGGCGTCATATGGGACCTTTTGTTTTTGGGAAAAAAAGCTTTTTGAAAAGAATTCACAAATTACCACCAACTAGAAGTTGGTGGTAGTTTCCAAATCCTTAATGTCATTTTTTACATATTTTTTGTTTGATACATTGCATTTAAGTAATCGCAAAATTTGCAAATCCTTCAGTGCAATCGCAAAATAAGGAATAGCAAATTTTGCTACTCCTTATTTTGCATCAAACTTGTTTGATACATACCATTTCTCTAATTAACATTCGCAAAGGCCGAAATTCGCAGAATTTTGATCTTTGCGAATGCTAATTAGCTTGATACATATGGCCCCAAGTGAGGCCTGTCTTGCAACATGGTGCATCTTTTGCATCACTGCTGCATCGGTTTCATGTGGTACGTTTTTTTTACACCATGACATATCTGCCTAAATGCATCAATTTGTAGTTTTGTCGCCTCATAGCAAATCTTTTGCACCGCCGCTGCATCATAAAAGTGACGCACAGTGGCGCAAAAGAGGCATACACCTATCATAAATCTGTCCCTAGCATTTTAAATGATTAATCCAGGATGACGATAAGGTGTGGCCTATCCAAAGGTTTGTTTAAGGTGAGGCCTACTCAGGATTGCAGATTAAAGTTACGCTTGATGAAGAATACAGAGGAGATAATACATGTAAAGGCCTACCAATGAAGTAAGTAATGTGCACTTTATTTCGCCAGTCATCATAAATGTATCCCTAAGCTTCTTATCTTGTTACAGATGAACCACCATATGTACCATCAAACTATTTTGCATTTCCTAAATAGCGAATTTTAAGGAATAAATAGCAATTCTTTACCATTCCTAATTTGCAATGAGCAAATTGCTAATTGCAAATTACCCATTCATTTCCATGGGCTAGGAGGCTCATAGGAATGAAGGTGCAATATGCGATTAGCAATTAGCTCATCACAAATTAGGAATTTTTTCAAGGGTGCAGGGGTATCTCAAGAACACCCTGCTGCACCCCTGAAAAAGAAATTTGGGGGCATATTGCGCACATACATGCCCTAAGGACATGTATTGGCGTCATATGGCACCTTTTGTTTTTTGGAAAAAAATGCTTTTTGAAAAGAATTTGCAAATTACCACAAACTAGAAGTTGGTGGTAGTTTCCAAATCCTTAATGTTATTTTTTACATATTTTTTGTTCGATACATTGCATTTAAGTAATCGCAAAATTTGCAAATCCTTCAGTGCAATCACAAAATAAAGAATAGCAAATTTTGAATTAAGGACATTTTAATTAATTTCCACATGTGCAGTGTTTTCAAATTATGATTTGAAAATCGTTTTTGGGGAAAAGGAATGGTTTGCAAATTTATGACAAGGACATAATGGTGTATGCTTCTCTATAAGGCATTTCAGTGTCTCTGATGTCATTTTTCCCATATTACATTATAAGACCTTTCCCCATGGAGCACATTCCTTGTAAATATGCTCCCACCTGTGCATGGTGAATTTAGATTTTGACTGTTTGAGTCACATAGCCATGTTAATAGTGACCCAAAAAAATTGGAAACGCTTTAAAAAAACACATTCATGTGTCTTAAGGACATTTTAAGTCATTTCCCCGTGGACAGTGTTTTGTAAGTGGCGCAAAAGAGTCATACACCTATCATAAATCTGTCCCTAGCATTTTAAATGATTAATTCATGATGACGATAAGGTGTGGCCTATCCAGAGGTTTGTTTAAGGTGAGGCCTACTCAGGATTGCAGATTAAAGTTACGCTTGATGAAGAATACAGAAGAGATAATACATGTAAAGGCCTACCAATGAAGTAAGTGATTTGCACTTTATTTCGCCAGTCATCATAAATGTATCCCTAAGCTTCTTATCTTGTTACAGATGAACCACCATATGTACCATCAAACTATTTTGCATTTCCTAAATAGCGAATTTTAAGGAATAAATAGCAATTCTTTACCATTCCTAATTTGCAATGAGCAAATTGCTAATTGCAAATTACCCATTCATTTCCATGGGCTAGGAGGCTCATAGGAATAAAGGTGCAATTTGCGATTAGCAATTAGCTCATCACAAAATAGGAATTTTTTCAAGGGTGCAGGGGTATCTCAAGAACACCCTGCTGCACCCCTGAAAAAGAAATTTGGGGGCATATGGCGCACATACATGCCCTAAGGACATGTATTGGCGTCATATGGCACCTTTTGTTTTTTGGAAAAAAATGCTTTTTGAAAAGAATTCGCAAATTACCACAAACTAGAAGTTGGTGGTAGTTTCCAAATCCTTAATGTCATTTTTTACATATTTTTTGTTTGATACATTACATTTAAGGAATCGCAAAATTTGCAAATCCTTCAGTGCAATCGCAAAATAAGGAATAGCAAATTTTGAATTAAGGACATTTTAAGTCATTTCCACATGTGCAGTGTTTTCAAATTATGATTTGAAAATCGTTTTTGGGGAAAAGTAATGGTTTGCAAATTTATGACAAGGACATAATGGTGTATGCTTCTCTATAAGGCATTTCAGTGTCTCTGATGTCATTTTTCCCATATTACATTATAAGACCTTTCCCCATGGAGCACATTCCTTGTAAATATGCTCCCACCTGTGCATGGTGAATTTAGATTTTGACTGTTTGAGTCACATAGCCATGTTAAAATTGACCCCAAAAAATTGCAAACGCTTTAAAAAAACACATTCATGTGTCTTAAGGACATTTTAAGTCATTTCCCCGTGGACAGTGTTTTGTAAGTGGCGCAAAAGAGGCATACACCTATCATAAATCTGTCCCTAGCATTTTAAATGATTAATTCATGATGACGATAAGGTGTGGCCTATCCAGAGGTTTGTTTAAGGTGAGGCCTACTCAGGATTGCAGATTAAAGTTACGCTTGATGAAGAATACAGAGGACATAATACATGTAAAGCTCTACCAATGAAGTAAGTGATGTCCACTTCATTGCGCCAGTCATCATAAATGTATCTCTAAGCTTCTTATCTTGTTAGACATCAACCGCCATATGTATCATATAACTATTTTGCATTTCCAAAATAGCGAATTTTAAGGAATAAATAGCGATTCTTTACCATTCCAAATTTGCGATGAGCAAATTGCTAATTGCAAATTACCCATTCATTTCCATGGGCCAGGATGCCCATATGAATGAAGGTGCATTTTGCGATTAGCAATTAGCTCATCGCAAATTAGGAATTTTTCCAAAGGTGCAGGGGTGTCTCAAGAACACCCTGCTGCACCCCTGAAAAATAAATTTGGGGGCATATGGCGCACATAAATTTTAACAACATTCCATTACCTCAAAAACGATTTTCAATTCATAATTTGAAAACACTGCCCACAGGGAAATTACTTAAAATGTCCTTAAGACACATGAAAGTTTTTTTTAAAAGCCTTTGCAAGTTTTTGGGTCACTTTTAACATGGCTATGTAACTCAAACAGTCAAAATCTAAATTTACCATGCACAGGTGGGAGCATATTTACAAGGAATGTGCTCCACAGGGAAAGGTCTTTTAATGTAATATGTGAAAAATGACATCAGAGACACTGAAATGCCTTATAAAGAATCATACACCATTATGTCCTTGTCATAAATTTACAAACCATTCCTTTTCCCCAAAAACGATTTTCAAATCATAATTTGAAAACACTGCACATGAGGAAATGACTTAAAATGTCCTTAAGACACATGAAAGTGTTTTTTGATTGCCTTTCCAGCATGGTTGGGTCACTTTTAACATGGCTATGTAACACAAACATTTAAAATCTAAATTTGCCATGCACAGGTGGGACCATATTTACAAGCAATTTGCGCCACAGAGAAAGGTCTTACATTAAAATGGGAAAAATAACACCAGGGACAGTCAACAATTCCTTTTCCCCAAAAACGATTTTCAAATCATAATTTCAAAACACTGCACATGGGAAAATTACTTAAAATGTCCTTAAGACACATAAAAGCGTTTTTTAATTGCCTTTGCAGCATGTTTGTATCACTTTTAACATGGCTATGTAACACAAACATTCAAAATCTAAATTTTCCATGCACAGATGGGAGCATATTTACAAGCAATTTGCGCCACATAATTCATAATTTTTTCCTTAAAGCACACTATTCTCTATCTAAATTAAAGAAATATTTTCTCACCTTAGCAAATACTTTGAGTTTGAAAACAGTCTCAGAAACACACCAATTTGTCTTCAGCAGAGCAAAAGGTATGCACTCCAGAGTCTGCAGCTATCAAAAGCACAGAAATGCTGTAATTCTTCACACATATCTCTCATGTCACCCAATCAAAACTCTTCCCTCACTTTTTTTCAAATGAAAACCCTTCCCCCCTCTGCCATTTCATGCCTTTTCTGCATAGCAACCACCTCTTGGAAGACCTCTGGTGTTTGCAAGTTCACACAACAATGTTGCAATTGAACTCTGAACTCTCAGTGCACCTGCGTATCCACTGCAATCTTTCATTTAATGATTTTTTATTGACCACTCAAAATACATCTTTCAAAGAACACATCCATGCACCCTAACTTTCTGTTTTCAGCAATCAAAATCCACCAATCACTGTTACTGCTTCATGAACACAGAAACTCCACAGTTTTTTTCATTTTAAACTCTCATTTTTTCAACTGCCATTTCATTGCCACACTTCATCTGACTGCAGGAGAACCTCCTCTCACCATGTTTTTCTGTCTGGATAGTTGGACATAGTTATATTCACTGGGCTCACAGGTATGCTGAGAACAGAAAATTACCTAACCTCAATTTACAAGATGTGGAAATTAAGTGGTTTGGCCACAGAGGATTAAAATGTCACCAATTGATACCATTGGTGAAAACCTTTATGCATTTGCCCAAACCTGACCTGTTAATTGTGCACTGTGGAGGTAATGATTTGGGCACTTTGACTGGGGTAGGTCTGGAAATGCTTTTAAAGGACACCTTTGAGCAATTGATGGCACTTTTTCCTCAGACTGCCTTGGTATATTCAAATATATGCCAAAGACAGAAATGGAGGTGGTAAAACCAATTTTGTCCACAAATTGAGAAGTCGAGGAAGCATGTAAACAAATCTGTTTCAGCTTACATGAGAGACCATGGAATGGGCTCCCTGTACAACAATAACTTGCGTTACTACATGCAAGATATCTACAGAGGAGATGGAGTTCACTTCTCAGATGAGGGCAACAGAATTTTCACTCTGAATTTAAGAATGTGCATTGGTACCTACTTATAAGTACCTAAATGTACCATAAACCCAAAAGCTCTTCTCAGAGCTACCCTACATCTGATCACTCACAATTGTTATTTTTCCTCTAACTTTTTTCACTAATTTTCAACAAAGTACGCTCCCTGGGACGCTACCCGGTACGCGAACCGGGAGCTAACCTCGCGAAATTTAAAAAAAAATGTTTTTTTTCGCACATATAAGCCTCCTCAGCCACCCTCACAAAACCTAGGGGGTCAAGATAAGTCTACCGTGCCCCCTTCTACCCATTCTGAACATTATTTGCCCTCCATTTTGTATCTTAATTCGACCGAAACACAAAATGGTGGACTCCCGTAACGCTTAAGGTTCGCGAACCGGGGCGCTCAACGGTTCGCGTACCGGGTCGCTCCCTGGGAAGCGCACCATCAAAAAAGGTGGGAAAGTAGTTCACAGAAAAGCCACTGGAGACAATTTCACCAAATATAGATTAGCTCATACTACATACCAATCCCTACCATTTTCACAAATTTGATTGGAATTCCATTTAGCCATTTAGCCTGTAGACCTCTCTAAATACCCTGAGGTAAATTACTTCACAAAACACATCTGAAGTGTTGGAATTGACAACCAATTAATATGTTACTTTCATTTTCTACTTTTTTTACCTGACATTTCATTGGTTATATACCTGAATATATATAAAGGAAGAGAAGAAAACACAGCCATTTTGACTACTACTTCTTGGTGTACATTTCAATAGTATTTTCACTAATTCCTTCAACTTCTTTCTAAAGGTAAGTTTTTATTTTTAAAACTGAAGTATATTGTGCACTATAAGTTAATATGGTAAACTTTTTCTGATAGTTATATACTATCCCTCTGTAGTAGTTATAGATTTAGATAGACTTCTCTGTTATAGTTATGGATGGAGTTAGGCTTCTCTTGTATAATTATGAATTTACTTACGTTAAATCACATACACTTTTTTATATTCCTACTTCCACTCTGATACTATACACTGCCCAAAGATAAATTCACTGATAAAAACTGCCTATCTAAAATTAATCCCAACAGTGCCCTATCTCTACTAATATATATTTTTTTAATCTAAATTTCAGGCAAAATGGAAGGCGAACAGAAAGTTGAATTTCAAATTGTCCTGCAAGAGAGCAGCCAAGAAATCATTGATGAAAATGATATTGAATTTTTCAATGAAACTTGGGACAAAGAACTACTGCAATGTGTACAAGCAGTAGATAACCTCCTTGAAAATGAGGACATTTTACACCCTCAGAGACTACAATGTATATTCAATGATAATTATGAAATTTCTGACAATTAAATGTTAGAAAGTTTAATAAATTATGAAACACAATCACAATAAATAAAATGCTTGAAAAATTAAAGAAAATAAAAAATAATCAACAAAACCAACAATCAATTAACATACAGCATTTAAAAAGTCTATCATTCATTTTTCATTGCAGTACGCTGCCCAGAACGCTTCCCGGTTCGCGGACCGGGCACTACCCACGCAAAAAAACAAAAAAACAAATTTTTTTTTTTGCCCCGCGGGGCCTTTTTAAAGCCTCCACATTAAAACTAGGGGGTCAGGGAGGATCTACTATGCCCCCTTATGGTTATTTCCCCCTTTGTTTTGGCCTCCTCTTGTCTCTCAATCCTACCGAGAGACAAGATGGCGGCCGCTCCGGACTGTTTAGAATGTTGACAGACACCGGAGAACCAATCAGCTTCGCTACGCGAAGTTCCGGTACGCGCCCCGGTCCGCGAACCGGGGCGCTGCCCGGTCCGCTGTTACAGATATATATCTTTTTTTAAACGTTAATTTCTCAAAATCCACTGGAGCACATATATTGAGACCTACAAAAGGCATATCGGGCTACCAGTCCCTACAATTTTGCCAAGTTTCGTGCAAATCCATTCAGCCGTTCGGGCTAAAAGTGAGGCCAACCGCCCTATGGAAAACTCAATGTTAAAAACACGTTTTGGGACCCCCCTTTTTTCTCGGCCCCCCCTTGACGAACCCCCCCCAAATCTTCAGGGGCTGCTCAGAAACAAAATGTTCCATTTTCCAGAAAATTTCAGCCAATTCCGTCCACAAACGCCAAAGTTATTAGACATAGAATTTTCAAAAATCCCATAGAGAAAAAATCCTAACTATATATACCTACTGGCGACCGCCAGTAGGTAATATATATATATATATATATATATATATGAAGAAAAAACAGGTTGCCCAAGCGGAGTTGTCTCACGTGGAAGGGAAACAGCACACAGCCCCCAGCAGTATCACCACAGCGTTCCCAAATCCATTTCATCTGCAAACTGCCATACGCGTTTCGAGCCCAGTTGGCTCTTGATCACTGGCTTGCATAATGATAGACGAAGCAGCAGAGGTGCTATGTGGCCATTTTTATTTTGTCATTGTTACCGCCCGTTTGGGCGTTACCCATAGCATGCTGGTTAATGTAGTCCTACTGATAACTGGACTGTAATACAAAACCTTGATTTAAGTGCTGCTGTCCTCGTTAAAATCAGCCCAAGTGGGAAAATGTTCAAAGATCAAAGTTCCTGGAAATAGCAAATGGTTTCGCCGTATTGACACCAATATCAATCCAGGGGTCAGGCCCCCTCCACTCCAGAAAGCGCCCGTAGTTACAAGCACTGGATCCGCATGATATGCGGCAGGACTCCTCCTGCGGCCGGACCAGCCGCTGTATATGAAGAAAAAACAGGTTGCCCAAGCGGAGTTGTCTCACGTGGAAGGGAAACAGCACACAGCCCCCAGCAGTATCACCACAGCTTTCCCAAATCCATTTCATCTGCAAACTGCCATACGCGTTTCGAGCCCAGTTGGCTCTTGATCACTGGCTTGCATAATGATAGACGAAGCAGCAGAGGTGCTATGTGGCCATTTTTATTTTGTCATTGTTACCGCTCATTTGGGCGTTACCCATAGCATGCTGGTTAATGTAGTCCTACTGATAACTGGACTGTAATACAAAACCTTGATTTAAGTGCTGCTGTCCTCGTTAAAATCAGCTCAAGTGGGAAAATGGTCAAAGATCAAAGTTCCTGGAAATAGCAAATGGTTTCGCCGTATTGACACCAATATCAATCCAGGGGTCAGGCCCCCTCCACTCCAGAAAGCGCCCGTAGTTACAAGCACTGGATCCGCATGATATGCGGCGGGACTCCTCCTGCGGCCGGACCAGCCGCTGTATATGAAGAAAAAACAGGTTGCCCAAGCGGAGTTGTCTCACGTGGAAGGGAAACAGCACACAGCCCCCAGCAGTATCACCACAGCGTTCCCAAATCCATTTCATCTGCAAACTGCCATACGCGTTTCGAGCCCAGTTGGCTCTTGATCACTGGCTTGCATAATGATAGACGAAGCAGCAGAGGTGCTATGTGGCCATTTTTATTTTGTCTTTGTTACCGCCCATTTGGGCGTTACCCATAGCATGCTGGTTAATAAGATAAGATTGTGTGTCTTGTAAAGCGCACTGCTACCCGCACCGCAGGCCTCGTAGCGCTATAGACCGCTGGGGAACCCGTCCTGGCTTTCCCTGTGAGATAGTCCCTCCTGGGAGTCTCCAAGGTGAAACCAGGCATCCCCGGCGTTTGTGAGGGGCCGTTGTGGAGATGAGGCAAGCTTAATGCCCAGAGTTGCCGAGTGTGATCCCTGGTTAGAGTAGGCACCGAGGTGAGAATTATCGAGTCCGCTGACCCTGGTCCAAGACCCTGCCGCGTCGGGAATCGAACCCTGGTCCCAGGCCGTTCTCTGCTCTCGGGTCTGCCGCCTCTAACCAGTGAGCCACACCACTCCACTAATGTAGTCCTACTGATAACTGGACTGTAATACAAAACCTTGATTTAAGTGCTGCTGTCCTCGTTAAAATCAGCCCAAGTGGGAAAATGTTCAAAGATCAAAGTTCCTGGAAATAGCAAATGGTTTCGCCGTATTGACACCAATATCAATCCAGGGGTCAGGCCCCCTCCACTCCAGAAAGCGCCCGTAGTTACAAGCACTGGATCCGCATGATATGCGGCGGGACTCCTCCTGCGGCCGGACCAGCCGCTGTATATGAAGAAAAAACAGGTTGCCCAAGCGGAGTTGTCTCACGTGGAAGGGAAACAGCACACAGCCCCCAGCAGTATCACCACAGCATTCCCAAATCCATTTCATCTGCAAACTGCCATACGCGTTTCGAGCCCAGTTGGCTCTTGATCACTGGCTTGCATAATGATAGACGAAGCAGCAGAGGTGCTATGTGGCCATTTTTATTTTGTCATTGTTACCGCCCATTTGGGCGTTACCCATAGCATGCTGGTTAATGTAGTCCTACTGATAACTGGACTGTAATACAAAACCTTGATTTAAGTGCTGCTGTCCTCGTTAAAATCAGCCCAAGTGGGAAAATGTTCAAAGATCAAAGTTCCTGGAAATAGCAAATGGTTTCGCCGTATT
Source organism: Lissotriton helveticus (assembly GCF_964261635.1). Taxonomy (NCBI): domain Eukaryota; kingdom Metazoa; phylum Chordata; class Amphibia; order Caudata; family Salamandridae; genus Lissotriton; species Lissotriton helveticus. The sequence continues at coordinate 907,175,694 of NC_136072.1, read as the reverse complement.
GACACCAATATCAATCCAGGGGTCAGGCCCCCTCCACTCCAGAAAGCGCCCGTAGTTACAAGCACTGGATCCGCATGATATGCGGCGGGACTCCTCCTGCGGCCGGACCAGCCGCTGTATATGAAGAAAAAACAAGAAAAAACAGGTTGCCCAAGCGGAGTTGTCTCACGTGGAAGGGAAACAGCACACAGCCCCCAGCAGTATCACCACAGCGTTCCCAAATCCATTTAATCTGCAAACTGCCATACGCGTTTCGAGCCCAGTTGGCTCTTGATCACTGGCTTGCATAATGATAGACGAAGCAGCAGAGGTGCTATGTGGCCATTTTTATTTTGTCATTGTTACCGCCCATTTGGGCGTTACCCATAGCATGCTGGTTAATGTAGTCCTACTTATAACTGGACTGCAATACAAAACCTTGATTTAAGTGCTGCTGTCCTCGTTAAAATCAGCCCAAGTGGGAAAATGTTCAAAGATCAAAGTTCCTGGAAATAGCAAATGGTTTCGCCGTATTGACACCAATATCAATCCAGGGGTCAGGCCCCCTCCACTCCAGAAAGCGCCCGTAGTTACAAGCACTGGATCCGCATGATATGCGGCGGGACTCCTCCTGCGGCTGGACCAGCCGCTGTATATGAAGAAAAAACAGGTTGCCCAAGCGGAGTTGTCTCACGTGGAAGGGAAACAGCACACAGCCCCCAGCAGTATCACCACAGCGTTCCCAAATCCATTTCATCTGCAAACTGCCATACGCGTTTCGAGCTCAGTTGGCTCTTGATCACTGGCTTGCATAATGATAGACGAAGCAGCAGAGGTGCTATGTGGCCATTTTTATTTTGTCATTGTTACCGCCCATTTGGGCGTTACCCATAGCATGCTGGTTAATGTAGTCCTACTGATAACTGGACTGTAATACAAAACCTTGATTTAAGTGCTGCTGTCCTCGTTAAAATCAGCCCAAGTGGGAAAATGTTCAAAGATCAAAGTTCCTGGAAATAGCAAATGGTTTCGCCGTATTGACACCAATATCAATCCAGGGGTCAGGCCCCCTCCACTCCAGAAAGCGCCCGTAGTTACAAGCACTGGATCCGCATGATATGCGGCGGGACTCCTCCTGCGGCCGGACCAGCCGCTGTATATGAAGAAAAAACAGGTTGCCCAAGCGGAGTTGTCTCACGTGGAAGGGAAACAGCACACAGCCCCCAGCAGTATCACCACAGCGTTCCCAAATCCATTTCATCTGCAAACTGCCATACGCGTTTCGAGCCCAGTTGGCTCTTTATCACTGGCTTGCATAATGATAGACGAAGCAGCAGAGGTGCTATGTGGCCATTTTTATTTTGTCATTGTTACCGCCCATTTGGGCGTTACCCATAGCATGCTGGTTAATGTAGTCCTACTGATAACTGGACTGTAATACAAAACCTTGATTTAAGTGCTGCTGTCCTCGTTAAAATCAGCCCAAGTGGGAAAATGTTCAAAGATCAAAGTTCCTGGAAATAGCAAATGGTTTCGCCGTATTGACACCAATATCAATCCAGGGGTCAGGCCCCCTCCACTCCAGAAAGCGCACGTAGTTACAAGCACTGGATCCGCATGATATGCGGCGGGACTCCTCCTGCGGCCGGACCAGCAGCTGTATATGAAGAAAAAACAGGTTGCCCAAGCGGAGTTGTCTCACGTGGAAGGGAAACAGCACACAGCCCCCAGCAGTATCACCACAGCGTTCCCAAATCCATTTCATCTGCAAACTGCCATACGCGTTTCGAGCCCAGTTGGCTCTTGATCACTGGCTTGCATAATGATAGACGAAGCAGCAGAGGTGCTATGTGGCCATTTTTATTTTGTCATTGTTACCGCCCATTTGGGCGTTACCCATAGCATGCTGGTTAATGTAGTCCTACTGATAACTGGACTGTAATACAAAACCTTGATTTAAGTGCTACTGTCCTCGTTAAAATCAGCCCAAGTGGGAAAATGTTCAAAGATCAAAGTTCCTGGAAATAGCAAATGGTTTCGCCGTATTGACACCAATATCAATCCAGGGGTCAGGCCCCCTCCACTCCAGAAAGCGCCCGTAGTTACAAGCACTGGATCCGCATGATATGCGGCGGGACTCCTCCTGCGGCCGGACCAGCCGCTGTATATGAAGAAAAAACAGGTTGCCCAAGCGGAGTTGTCTCACGTGGAAGGGAAACAGCACACAGCGATAGCCAGTAGGTATATATAGTTAGGATTATTTTCCATAGGGAAATCGCAACATTCTATTGGGAATAACTTTGGCGCCGGTTGAGGAATCTTCCTGAAATTTTCCTTAACTTTGCCTCGCGGCGCTCCGCTCCTTCCCTGAAAGTTTTGGGGGGGATTCGTCAAGCGGGGGCCGAGATAAAATGGGGGTCCAAAAACGTGTTTTCCCCATGTTAATTTCCATAGGGCGGTTGGACTCACTTTTAGCCCAAACGGCTGAATGGTTTTCCACCAAACTTGGCAAACTTGTAGGGACTGGTAGCCCGATGTGCCTTTGCTATGTCTCATGATATGTGCTCCAGTGGTTTTTACGAAAATTAACTTTGAAAAAATATATATTGTGCTACATTGGGCAATATATATGTTAGAGCCCAAATGTAGCCCAATGTAGCCCAATGTAGCCCAAAGATGGCCACCAGAGACAAAAAAAAACAAATGTAGCCCAAATATCAGCCAGATGTAGCCCAACTATAGCCCAATGACAGAATGTCCCAGAGTGTTCTAAAGAACAACTAGAGCGCTAACAGTCTTACTTATGACAAAAGTATGGCACACCTGAAGTCATCTTGATTGGAATAAAGTGTTAACACTTAAAACATTTAATTTGCAAAGGAACAAAATGAGGGGGGTCATTTTGCGATAGAAATTTTATATATATATATATATTCACTGAAAAAAACATAGGTTACACACCAGTTATAGTTAGGAATTAGCATTTAAAAAACCTTTGAAATTCACTGAAAAAACCATAGGTTTCAGGCCTTATATAGTTAGGAATCAGCATTTAAAAAACCTTTGAAATTCACTGAAAAAAACATAGGTTTCAGACCTTATATAGTTAGGAATTAGCATTTAAAAAAACCTTTGAAATTCACTGAAAAAAACCATAGGTTTCAGGAGTTATATAGTTAGGAATTAGTTTTTAAAAAACATTTGAAATTCACTCAAAAAACTATAAGTTTTAGTGGTGTTATAGTTAGCTGGACATTTTACTCATACAAAACCAATGAAATTGCTCCTATATAGTTAGTTGTACTAACTATATTTCGCGCACCCGCAATCCACTGCTGATGATGTCACATATTAGATCATTCATGACATGGTCAGTGACATCACTGATGACATCTCAAATGACATCACTGATGACATCACTGATGACATCACTGATGACATCATCCACGTGAAAATCACATACACCTTTTCATACACTATTACAATTTTTCATCACTGTTTGTAAAATACAGAGTATCATATTTAAATCCATTGTCACAGCAATACAAGTATCTAAAAATCCACTTTGGCAGTTCACCTGTTTTTAATCGTAATCAAGTCACACGCCCCCTATGGGCGTGGTAAGTGTGCTAAGGATTCTGGTAAAGGTAGTCCTGCAGTTTCAACCCATGTGGGCGTGCCGTTAAATGTGCTCGCAGTGTTCCAAAATAAAAAATATACCCAGTGGCATGATTCAAATGTCTGCTCCAGACGTGCTCAGCAGTAGAAATCCCACCACAGTTCCATCTGCTCCTCGGGTGGCCCGTATTCCAAGCCCTCCTGGATCCGCTTTCATGCGGCGGGCAAGCTTCGCGACCACATGGGTTGAAACTGCAGGACTACCTTTACCAGAATCCTTAGCACACTTACCACGCCTGTGTGACTTGATTACGATTAAAAACAGGTGAACTGCCAAAGTGTCGTGTGTGCTTTCCTGGCTTGTGAACAAGGGCGACTGAGCCCGAAACACGTAAGGCCATCAAGAAGGGATTTGATGTCTGTTGCAAGTCGTGCACAGATTTCACCATTTGATCACGTTAACTATCTGTGAGGCAGCTTCACAAGGGCAACCTTTTTTCGTGTGAGATGATAATAGCGGCCGGTCCGGTTGCGAAGCTTGCCCGCCGCATGAAAGCGGATCCAGGAGGGCTTGGAATACGGGCCACCCGAGGAGCAGATGGAACTGTGGTGGGATTTCTACTGCTGAGCACGTCTGGAGCAGACATTTGAATCATGCCACTGGGTATATTTTTTATTTTGGAACACTGCGAGCACATTTAACGGCACGCCCACATGGGTTGAAACTGCAGGACTACCTTTACCAGAATCCTTAGCACACTTACCACGCCCATAGGGGGCGTGTGACTTGATTACGATTAAAAACAGGTGAACTGCCAAAGTGTCGTGTGTGCTTTCCTGGCTTGTGAACAAGGGCGACTGAGCCCTTAACGCGTAAGGCCATCAAGAAGGGATTTGATGTCTGTTGCAAGTCGTGCACAGATTTCACCATTTGATCACGTTAACTATCTGTGAGGCAGCTTCACAAGGGCAACCTTTTTTCGTGTGAGATGATAATAGCGGCCGGTCCGGTCGCGAAGCTTGCCCGCCGCATGAAAGCGGATCCAGGAGGGCTTGGAATACGGGCCACCCGAGGAGCAGATGGAACTGTGGTGGGATTTCTACTGCTGAGCACGTCTGGAGCAGACATTTGAATCATGCCACTGGGTATATTTTTTATTTTGGAACACTGCGAGCACATTTAACGGCACGCCCACATGGGTTGAAACTGCAGGACTACCTTTACCAGAATCCTTAGCACACTTACCACGCCCATAGGGGGCGTGTGACTTGATTACGATTAAAAACAGGTGAACTGCCAAAGTGTCGTGTGTGCTTTCCTGGCTTGTGAACAAGGGCGACTGAGCCCGAAACGCGTAAGGCCATCAAGAAGGGATTTGATGTCTGTTGCAAGTCGTGCAGAGATTTCACCATTTGATCACGTTAACTATCTGTGAGGCAGCTTCACAAGGGCAACCTTTTTTCGTGTGAGATGATATATATATATATATATATATATATATATATATATAAAAATATATATATAATTTTTTTAATTAAACCCTCGGATAAAGGGGGAAATATTGTGATCTGCAACAAGGAACAGTATGAACAGGAGGCACTTAGACAATTAAAGATAAAGAGTGCTATACCATTATACAAAGAACTGAATATGTCAAGAGCACAATTGAATATCAATCAATGTTGACCAAATGGAAAGATGATGGTATGCTCAACATGGATGATTTCCTTTTCTTGCAATGTGAATCACCAATACTACCCACTTTTTACCACCTTCCAAAGATCCATAAGAATGCCAAAAGACCACCAGGGCGCCCGATCGTGTCTTCGATTGGGAGTCTTTTGGAGAACACGTCACGCTTCATTGATTCGTACCTTGCTCCCATTGTAAAAGACTTACCGTCATACGTGAGGAATACACAAGATTTCCTCCGTATTATGGACAATATTTCTTGGAATTCGGACATGCTTTTAATAACATTGGATGTGGAGAATTTATATACCTGTATAGCCCGTGAAAACGGTTTGATGGCGACCAAGTGGTTTCTAGATAGAAAACCAGAGAGATACAGGTCACACAATAATATGTTGTTAAACATGATGCGATTTTGTTTATATCACAACATTTTCCTTTTTTCCGGCCAGTTAGTCAAACAATCCAGGGGTACCTCTATGGCCTCCCCAGCCCCGCGGACTGCCACCCCCCCGGGGCTATAAAATAAATTGTTGGGAGGGGCTAAAAGACCCCATCCAGTGTAATGTGTGGGGGGGGCTGAACGGCCGCCAATCCCCAGGGTACACCACCCCCTGGGGCTTTCTGTATTGTGGGAGGGGGAATGCGTGTCCCCCCTCCTGGAGCAATCGAGGGCTCTGGGGACCGGTACCCCCCAGGGCCGGCTCCTGCAGTGTCCCGGGGTACCTACCCCTGTGACACTGCTGTTTGCTATGAGAGGGCGGGAGTCTTGCGGCTCCTGCCCTCCCATAGCAAACTTGGTTTGAATTTTGAAAGAGAGAGCATGGAATTCTGTTCTCTCTTTCAAAATCCAAACCAGATTGGTTTTCCACATGGGAGCTGCTTGTTAGCAGCTCCCCATGTAGAAAAGCAATGCCGGCTCCCAAACTCATAGAAGTCATGCACCAAATGCGCTGCAGTTGCGCACCCTACAGAATATGAGTTGTGCATCCAATGCGTGCATACCAGGGGGCAGCACTGAGCGCCGTGCTGGGTGCGCGACTTCTAATTTTACCGTAAAAAAATACCCCCTATCAATAATTTCTAATATCCTCGGGGCCCCCATCCGCTGGGGCTTATAAAAAACATTGGGCACGGTGGGGGGAGCCCCAATGCCCCTCCTTCGGGAGCCGGTATTACTTTTCCACATGGGGAGCGGCTAACATGCATGTGAAAAAGCAATCTGGTTTGGAATTTATTTATTAAGGGAAAATTCAGTAGTCAAAAAAGATTACCCCCAGTGCGATCTGTCCATACCACACATCGTAATGCTATTACAACGAAACTTTTACATTGTATATTCCATTACAACGCATGTTATTACAACGCATGCCATTACAAAGCTTATTGAATTACAACACATGCCATTACAACACAAATTATTTTTTTTAAGGAAAATAAGTACTTGCTTTAAAAAATAATACATATTTATTATTTTATAATATACAATATAGTTTATTAATGCATTAGTGGAATATGTTAAAACAATATTCGGGTATAAATTAAAATATTCGATAATTAAATGAGAGTATCTCTTGCACGGGATGCAGGGAAAATAGGGGTTTTGGTGGGGTAGTGTATTAAAATCAAGATAAGAACTATAAAGAAAGATTATAAATATAAGATAAATAAATGTGAGAAAACAAGGATTTATTGAATTATACAAATTAATACTAGGGTATGAATTAAAATAGTTGAAGTATAAAAGAGAATATCTCTGGCATGGGATGCAGGGAAAATAGGGTTTTTGGGTGGGGTAGTGTATTAAAATGTAGGCAGGAACTATAAATAAAGATTATAAATATTAGTTATAGAAATGTATGAAAACACTGATTAATGGAATTAAATAAATTAATACTTGGGTATGAATTAGAATACTCGAAGATTAATAGAGAGTATCTCTGGCGCGGTATGCAGTGAAAATAGGGGTTTAGGGTGATGAAGAGTATTAAAAAAAAGCTAGAAAAAAAAGGCAGTTAATAGAATAATAAGTAGGGAAAAAAAGGGGAATGAAAGTAAATACTCATATTAAAAAAAGAGTAGCGTATAGAAATGCTTTTATAAGAAAAACGAGTTTAAATAAAGCTTTTTGGAAATTATTCGAAAGTTAAAAAGTATGGAAAGAGGCATGTTTACATAAACATGTGACGTACTAAAACAGTGGAAATGAGAGCACCTGTCAACTGAAAGGTGAGTTAAAAGAGGGAGGAGTAATAAATTGATCCCATAGAGTGTTAACTAACGAAAAAGTATATAAACCACACCCGAAAGATGATTAGTTTTGTTTCAGAGAATCAATACGGGTGAAGGAACTACGAGGAAGGTAATGATATGGGGCTGCGGTAGCATCTTGAGAATATCTTTCATTTCTTCAGAGGGAACATATTGTTAATGTATATTTAAAAATACTTAAAACATTATGTCCCCTCCAGAGGAGTTGGATGAATTACGACGGAGTAAGGAAAGAATATCGAAGAGAGGTAAATTATGTGAAATGGTATATGTTTGATATTTTTAAAAAGAAAGCAAACATATTTAAATGATTATAGAATGTAGTATGTTTAAGTTTAAATGGAATATAATAACGAGTTGACGAAAGAACCATTACAAGAAATATATGTGAATTAAGGAATTACTTTGTGCAAGGTAATGATTCGGAGCGATGGCATCATCTTGAGTTTACCTTTCATTTCCACACAGGGAACATATTGTTAATGTATAATTTAATTTACATTCAACTTCATGATCCCTCAAGTGGAGTTGGATGACTTTCAACAGAGGATTTGAAAGAATAATGAATAATATTTTTTTAAGAATGCAAGTATATTATAATGATTGAAAAATGTACTATAAATACACTATTGACGCAAAAAGGAAATACTTAGGAATAAAGGAGAATACTCTTTATCTTTTAGAGTGAAAATGGGTTAAAAGTATTTATATTGAGTAGTGCTTTTACCAATTTTCACTCGTAAAGAACATGAGGATTATCTTCGCAAGCACTTTTTATGAAAAAAATTATATAATTGTGCTTTAAAATGTTAATTAATAATGATTTTATTTTTTAAATATGATTGTTAAATGTAATAATGAAATGAAATGTACATAAAAAAGAAAAGATGAAGTAGTTAGGGAGTGTTTGTCGTAGCACTTCTATTCTACTTTATCTGAAAGTAAAAAAAGCCCAGTCATTTAAATAAAGATGACGGGGCAACACTTATATAATGTAACCATAAGGAATCAGTGCTTATGATAAAAAATTTAAAATGTGGTCCAACGCGTAGTAGCAATGACTGAAAAAAAGAATTTTTGCAACTCACCCATTTGATAATTTAAAAAGACTCAATAAAAATATTTGGAAAACTTGTGCATTTTTCTTTCAAGGATGGTTTGAAGAATTATACATTTAATGAAAGGACACAGTACTCCACGCTAAAGGAGAAAAGTCGGCACAATTATGATAGAATAGAAACAAACTCGTAAGCAGAGTAGACAGTATAAGTTAAAAACACCCTACCACAACTTATTTTTTGAAACACATTGTAAAATAAAGTGCATTACAAAGTGCCTTTGTACATGGTGAGGGTATCATAAGGTCACATATAAAAAACAAGCCAATCAACATTAGGCTCAGGAAGCTACAGTTAAGCACACAACAGTCAATGAAATGTTTTTGAAAACCTGTGCAAGGGACGGGATTGGTTGGTGGTTTGGGCCTTCAGGAGGCGTCCGAACCACTAGGACGGGCCATCACAGCGCTTGCGATGGGAGCAGCTGTAAAATGGCGTAGAGCACGTGCGGCCGGTCTTTTTTATTGGTAGGGTCACGTGTGTAGTGACGCATGTGCTGGATAGGTGTGGTGTGGGTGCATACCAGGCATGAGGGAGTGTGTGTACCGTTCTGACAACTAGACCTGGAACTAAGAAATCAGTACAATGGAAATCTGGGCAATGTTGCGTTTTTGTTTTTTCCTTGAAGCGTAAGCGGAGTGGGCTGACCTGACGTATGCCAGTGCTGTGCAAGGCTCTGAACCATGATTCTGGAGCTATGGGCGTGGTTCCGTCGTAAGCTATATGATAAATCAAGTGATTCGGGTGTCCGTCTTGTAGTGCTGACGTCACCCGGGTCTTAAACGCAAATATGTCATTATATCTATAAAGTTCCACAACATGGCCAACATGGAAGGTACAGGTTATCACTGACTCTATATTCATTCATAGTTGCATACATAAAAGATGGTGGACATTTCTGCGATTATGAATGTTTGTTGTACATTCAGTGGAGTGTTGTAGCTGTAGTAATACAGGGCTGTGAAAGGTTTAATTTTCAGTTTTTGGCACATGAAAGGCAGATAATATATATACGTATGTGGTCATTCAGATATACTGTTGAACTTGAAGTGGAGAAGCGTGGCTCAGTGGTTAGAGGCGGCAGACCTGGAAGCTGAGATCAGCCGGGGACCAGGGTTCGTTTCCCCGCCTCGGCGGGTCTCGGGCTCAAAAATTCCACGGACTCGACAATTCTCGCTCCGGTGCCTACTCGACTCACGGGGTCACACTCTGCGACTCTGGGCAATAGCTTGCTTAATCTCCACTACGGCCCCTCGTGGCGGGATGCCTGACTTTCACCTTGTGAATACCCTGCCGGGGTATCTCACAGGGGAATACCAGGACGGGTTCCCTAAGCAAGCGCCTTGAGACCCCTGGGTGATTAGTGCGCTATATAAATCGAAATACATTTACATTTACATTTACAACTTGGTGCTGGAAATCAGTGTTCGAGGCTCGGAGTTGCGTCCACAACCAGTTATTGTAGAGTAATGGCATAATCGACGTGTGCCTGAAAATGTACTGTAAATACGGTGCTCATATAAATTGCTAATATAGTTTTGGGTTGATTTTGCGCTATATAAATATGCAAAAAAAATTCAAAAGGAGCAATAGCCCACACTTACTGTCAGAGCTAAGATGGTTGTATATGCTATTTATATCACAATATAATGTGGTAGGGCGTAGGAGCAGCATTTTACAAACATAATAAATACACCGACACAAATAGATAGTTGAAGTTTGTACGGGCAAGTGTGCTCGACTCCATTTTATTACTTTGCTGTTGGTAGCAAGTAGAATAGTAATCATGATATCATACATAGATATTCAATCGTAAATGGTTTATGACTTCTGCTGTACAAAGGTAGGAGCACTACATGTGAAATAATACCCAGAAGATTCTATCGTAAAGGGTTCATGAGTTGTGGTGCACTAAGGTAGGGTCGGTTTGTGTGGAACCTGCGATGATGTGTAGTTCAGGCAGACCACACTGCTAAGAATGTCTTTTGGCTACTGAATTCTGCCTTACTAAGACCAAATGGTGATGATTTATGGTGCACTGAGTTAGTGGTACGTCTGGTAGTCAGCGTGTTGCCTATTGGACTGCATAATCTGTAATCACGATTGAAATAAAAGATTAAATATGTATGGAATACATTGTCGAAATGTGTACGTTTCAGGGACATTATAGTTCAAGTTGTGACCTGTGCTGTCCACAGTGTAGACTGCCATTGAGTGTACCTTTGCACTTGCAGCGTGAATTTTGTTTTTTGACTAAACCTAGAAATGATATAAAAGAAGTTTATGAAGGAAGGCTACTAAAAGGATATTGTATAGGGTTTGATAGGTGTTTTATTTAGTTTGGTACTGCACTCTGCAAATAATGAATGAAGAGTCCGTTGAATTCTGCCTGAATACGGCCATGCGGCGATGAATTATGGTGCACTGAGTTAGTAGTACATTTGGGACTGAACGTGTACGTAACCTGTGATGATGCGTGGTCCGGACAGGCAGCACTGGGGGTAATGTTTTTTGACTACTGAATTTTCCCTTAATAAAGCCTCAGGCGAATATTTATGGTGTACTGAGTTAGTGGTACGTCTGGTGTTTAACGTGTGCTCACCCTGTGATGATGCGTGGTCTGAACAGGTTGCACTCAAAGCATTGAATGTTGCACACTGGATTGCATGTACTTTGAGGGGGAAAAAACACCTACCATCAATCGTTATCAATTGTTCTGCAAACTTGGTCTACTGATTGCTCCCCATAACAAATTAAACGATTGCACTTCACGCAGTACAATCTAACTTTCTCAAAATGGGGACGTATGTTTGGTGGCGATGTTGCAGATTGGGAGCATTTGGTTTCCTTAACCGATTATAGTCTATTACACAATTTGTATCGGTACTAATCTTGAGTTGTGAGCCCTACTGTTTGCATTATAGACCGGAGGCAGTTGGGAGGAAGGGCCCACAGCCATGTGGCATTGACTTGAGCTGTATAGAGTTAGTGGTAGGTGTCGCTCTCAGCATCTACGTAGCCAGCGATGATGAGTGGTGTGGACCAGCTGAACTGGGAGCAATGTTTTTTGCCTACTGAATTCTGTCTTAATAAGGCCACAGGGAGATGACTTGTGATGCAGTGAGTTAGTGGTACCTGAAAAACTCAGCGTGTGCTCACGGTGTGATGATTCATGGTTCGGGCTGGTCACGCTGGTACAATGTTTCTAGCCTACTGGAATGCATCAAGTAAAATCGCCAGTCCACCTGAATCATGAGCCCTCACAATGTAGATCAAAAGCAGTAGTTATCACAAACATCAAGAAATTATTTTTGTCATATCCTTTAACAAAATCTGATGACATAAAGTACAATTATCTCTACCTTAAATAAATCAAGGCTAAATTTCATGTTGTCCGTAGTATAGATTCAAAGCTGAATTGAAGTTGTGAACCCTGCTGTCCGCACTGTAGAGCGAAGGCAGTAGTCAGCAGAGATATCAATATGAAAGTTTATAATTAGTACCTCTATCACATATTTCTCTTTAAATATAGGTATAAGTTGGATGTCATTTACGCAGTCCATAGTGGACGTCCTTACACTACTTAATTGTTAATGTTAATTTGTTAATGGTAAGTGGAACTATTGCCTGTTTTTTTAGGTAGCATTACAGATTTGGCTTCTTGTTGAAAGTATGGGAAAGTGGTGAGCATTATAATTAGGAATTGTCATTTAAAAAACCTTTGAAATTCAATGAAAAAACCATAGGTTTCAGGCAGGTTATAGTTAGGAATTATCATTTTAAAAACCTTAGAAATTCACTGTAGAAACCATAGGTTTCAGGGGTGTTATAGTTAGCTGGACATTTCACTTATACAAAACCATTGAAATTCCTCCGTTATAGTTAGTTCTGCTAACTATAACACTCGTGCCCGCAATGCACTGATGATGATGTCACATATTACATCATTCATGACATGGTCAGTGACATCTCAAATTACATCACTATATTATATACAATATATTGAGAAAAGGGACAATTGCCGATACACGGCTAGATGGTGGTATGACTGTGGTTTATAACGCAATGGAACAGTTTATGAAATCAAATGAATATTTAACATGTTTGCGCATCTAGGCACTTGATTTTGTTTGTTTTTGTTCGCGTTTGTACCACAGTATTTTTTAGTCTATAATATGTTTTATTAAGCAAAACATTGACTTTTGTCCTCTTCAAAATGGCGCTTGATTTTGCGCGAGGATTTTGTGTCCCTTTTCAGTCTCGTAGCCCCTCCTTTTGTCAACAATGCTTTATATACACTGTCTCATGATGCAATGGGTAACACGGAAGAAGGCTCTACGCCGAAACGTTTGTTGTTTCTCGCTCTGCCGAATAAAGTCTAAAGCGAGCCCCCTTACCTTGAGTGCGGTATCTTTTTTCCTTGGAAATTGGAAGAGAAAGAGAAACGAGCTTTGATTGAAAATCGGTCAGTCACGACCGCAACCGGCACCCGCCATAAGGATGTGCACTGTTTGGGTGAAAGTGACACAGTGAGCGTTAATATATATATATTTATACATTTATAAGTGTATTTTAAAATGTGGGATGACAAACTATAGTATTTTGTCTCCCTCCATAGTCATGTGATGTATATGTCACTGGTGAGGGCGAGCACCTTAATGCATATAAAAAAAGCAACTAAACTTTACTGACCCGCAGTGTGAACAAGGGCTCGTGTAGCCTGAAACGCGTAGCTGTTTCTGCTTGCGTGATTAAATCATCATTCCACCTGATCCTGTGGTCCGTCTCCTTTCTTGCTGGCGTTGCAAGCTTGCTTGCTTGCTGGAGGTTTTGTGGAGTACTTTTCGATATATATATATATATATATATATATATATATATACATATATATATATATATATATATATATATCAAACAGCTGCAGTTTCTCAACACGCCGATTGCCACGACAGAGACACCACGCAAGTCCAACGTTTCTTTAGGCACAAAGTTTATTTAGGTAGGGTTTCCAAAATCTGACGCGTTTCGGGCATTCGCCCTTGCTCACAGACAGTCAGTAAATGAAATGGCTCTCACTTAAATAGTATTTGTTTCACAGTTTTTTTTAAATAAAGGCATTTTTTTCTCTCTACTTGCATTTCCACCACGTGTAAATGGAAAGTGAGGACACACTACTCAGGATAAAACATATTGAGTACCTCTTCCAAACAATTTAAAGTGCATGGTGCAGATACAGAATGACAATCAACATTAATAAAATTCTGATGTGCACGGAGTAAGGCAAAAGTATATACATTGAAAAATGTTAAAACAATGTATATTAAAAAAAAGGGGTTAAGACCTTTTCATATAGCAGCGTAAAATGCATTTAACCATAAAAACTATTATTCAAAAACTAAATTATACTCCATATTAGTTAATACCTGTGCAAAGTAAGCAAATCGACCAGATGTACAAAAATTGCACCAATTTCTGGTGTGCAAAATATCGCGCAAAAGGTGCCATTAAGAGACAGCTTTGTGCAAAACTATGTTTTAACAAAGTGCAAACATCGCAATATGTAAACAGTTAAATAATGTTGAGCATCTATATTAACATATCCTTAGATCTCAATGTGCAAAAATACATAGGGTATATGAACCATAGAGTAAATATATAAATATATAAATAAATATATTCCAATTGAAAAATGGCTAAAATCGCAGTAAGGTTTTGAATATCTGCATAAATGCAATACTGTAATGCTGTTTGCTCACAAACACTTCTGTTGGCCTGATACACAACAAAATTATAAGCGGAAGAAGCCCAAATGTGCATACTGTTTGTGTCTATGTCCTCATAAAAACAATTTAAAAAAAATTCTCGCTGGCGTTGTAAGCTTGCTTGCTTGCTGGAGGTTTTGTGGAGTACTTTTCGATATATATATATATATATATATATATATATATATATATATATATATATATATATATATATATATATATATATATACATATATATATATATATATATATACACGTCAGCTCCTCTCGGCTCTCACAGCGTCTTGCAGCAGGCAATCGAAAGCACACGCCGGCAAACGAGGGAGGCGGACCACCAGGTACAGCAGAATGTTATTTTATTGCGTTTACACAGAGAACAGCTACGCGTTTCGGGCCAAGTTGCCCTTGTTCACATATATATCTGTACTGTATGAACATCAGATGAGTTGGTTTGTCCCAGTATTTACACAAATAATTAACATACCACTATTTTGTTTTATTTCTTTTATAGCGCTATAGCGCTTCTCATCCGAATGCAGGGTGTCGGAGCACTTTACATCATACGTATACATTATACATTGACGATAAATGATGTGTGTAAATCAATGCATTGTATTTGTTACATAAGACAGTGAGGGTTATAATGTGTAGGAGCCACTTGTCCTTCATAGCTCCATGCGCTATATTAGAAGTATTACAATTTATGAACTAAAAATAACAAAAGGATCTCTGTCTTAAAAGCAATGACCCACTTACCCATTTACATAAAATAAAACTCTGTCATCTGTGTGCTACATAATTTGCTTTGCAAGAGAAATATTAACCCTCTGTGCTACTTTGATGCAAAACTGGGAGCAGGTAAAACACAGATTTCTCCAGCAAATACGTTAACCTCCGGAGTGAATTTACCATTATTATTATTCCCTGAAATTTAGTTGACACAGAAAGATCTGTGCAGCAGATGCCTTAACCCCTTAAGATTTTAAAATTCAGGCTTTGCAACCAGTTAAGAGGAACAGATTTTATGCCAAGTTTTGTCTTGTTGCCATTTTTTTGGTGGCTGAGTAATAAATTAATGTATAGAGAGGTCCAGATGTTGCATCTGGCTGCGTCACTTTTTTGGCAAACCCTAACACAAAATTGAATTTGTTACATATTATAATGTGCTCAAATGTACTCATGATATATGCTAAACATATATGTGAGGTCTTAAGCTCTGATGCCACTTCTTGACTTGTTGGGTGTGATGCTACTTCCTGTGATTCGATGTGTGATGCCATGCTCCATGATGTCACTTGCATACTGCATAACTTGGTTAGTCCCCCCACTTCTTTTTTTATGTATTATTTTGTTGTTAGACTCTTGTTACCTCTATGCACATTTTGGCTAATAAAGAAAAATGTGAACTCTAGCCTTCCTCAGAAATAAAGCAAACTTTTGTCCCTTTTGAAAGTATGAACTGAAATTAGTTGAAATGTTTGCTAGCCAAAGAAAGGCAACATGAAAGTTCACAAAACGCTCTGCATTTTTGTATTATTTAAGAGTGAGTGATCTTGAACTCACCCTCGAGTGTCAAGTGTCTAAATGAAAACAATAATGCAATAAATATTCTGTTCACTCTCCATTTTAATCCGTTTGTTTTAAAACCCACTTCCACGGTGTAGCTTTCTTCTTTCTTTACCCTCCCTCCACTCCCCCACATCCTCTTCTTCCCTTTCTCTGTCACTCCACCTCCTAGCCGAGAAGCACCGCATTGCTTCATATTCAAAGTGCACCCGCCAGTTGTTGGCCTCGCATCACTCCTTCCCATCACCTGCTTCCAAGGCCTGCCCGCGCCCAGGCCTCGGCCCACGTGAAAAGGCCAATTAGATGTTTGTACCCGGTACAAGGTGTTTATGAAGCAGTGACTCCCGCGCCCCGTTCCTTGGATGTGTTTCACAGCTCCACGGCTTCTGTTGCAGCCGGGGTCAAGCCTCCCTCTCATTATCTTCTCATCCTGGCCACTGACTCTGCAATTACTGACGGTGGCCGGCTCTGCGTGCTCCTCGGCGCGCGCCTGCCGCCGACGACAATCATGCGGACGCTTCTCCAGTAGGACACAGCAGCCCTGGCAGAAAAACATCTCTTTTTAAATCAAATCCAGGACAATGGTCTGAATTAGGTGCTTGTTGGATGAATACATGGATGGGTGAGATTTTTGGCTCATCCGTTTCAGTATTGGAAAACATGGATGTCTGACGGGGGTAGGTCTGCGTGTCTCCTTGCGGCTGGCAGAGGATGGGTGAATATTCACACACTGGTCAAAGCCTGCGCTTTAATGGAAATAGACAAGTACTTGTACTCACTATCCAGAGTATCTCTTTTCTACTGTAAAGTTCCAATATTCTCCCATTAAATGTATTGTAGCAGTGCTGAGAAGTGCGGGTTCTCTCCGTTTCATATTAGAGAAGTTGAGGTCCCTGAGATTTTCCTTTTAATTTAATCTCATTGTCGTATTTGGGTGAGACTCGGAGGGTGTTTCAGATCTTCAAAAAGAAAGTGTGGCAGAGCTGTGAGCTGGTGAGGGTTGAAACAGGAATAGATTTGGAAGTAGGAATTGTTAATGAATAGTCAGTCATCCCGGAAGTCACTCTGTGAAGAACTGTGCTGTCCCTGACTTTCTGTCCTGAATTTCCAGTGCGCATAGCAGAGAAGTGAACTGAAGATGTCTTGAAAGCCTGAAGTGGTAAGGAACAAAAGTTTGCTTATCGGCCAACCATGAGCTGCAGAAATGAAGCTGTGCAGTAAATTTGCAGAATGAGTATTTGTAGAATATTGTTTGCAGAGCTATGTGGTTGTTGACAGTGGTACCGAATAATATATGTGTATTTGTATGTCCGCTCAGCTTAGTGATTGTACAGAAGGGTAGTTGAATCTCCCCTTTAAGTAACTAGGGTATTAATTGATGGGGGTGAGCACCCACCTCAAGTAATAACAACAACCCCTGTCAGGGTGAACCACTAAAGTCACTACATCAACCCGAGCTCAACACCCTGGTAGCTATGGCACAGAGCAGCCAAACTTTTTTTTTTTTATTGCACGAAATCAAATCACGCAGCATCAGGCCTACAACCTCTCGGGCCGGCCGCGTCACAGATAAACCAGACGATTCTTAGTCAATGTTTTACACAACCCGTCTGCCGACAACCCGGGGGTCCGGCGGCGTTTCCCTGGTGGCAGTCAATCTGCATTCAGGTGTCTTCCCCGGTAGTACAGGATGTATTCTCCACATGCATTTTCCAACTTTTCTCCATCTGTGCCCCCCTTCCTTCTCCCTATACCATGTCTAAGCAGTCGGTCAGCTAGGCCTGAGTGCGCGTGTCGTAACCAAACTTACAACAACCATCAGTGTAATCAATATCCCCTCCCTCCCCCCGCCCAATCCCCCTAGGTGGTCCTCCTGTGCTACACCTTTAACTCCATCAACGTGTTACCCTTTCCCGTCTCGCTGTCGCTCCCACTATCCATGTGCCCCTTATTAGTGCCTGTGCCTCTCCTAAGTGAGCCCTACCTACATGACTATCCCAGCGGTAGTGCCCTGGCTCAGCTGGGCATGGGTCATGTTCTCCACGGTGTCATCCCGCTCCTCTGCACTCCTCCCACCCCGCTCCACACTGCAGCACTCCCCATATAGAAACACTCTCGCTCAGTCTCTCACACATTCATCTCATCCGTTCTCCATGACTCAGGTTCGAGCCTCCATTCATCTCCTATCTCGGGGTCTCATTGTCTGGGCTGCTAGGGCTCTCTCTCTGCTGTCCATGTAGGTAAGTTTGGTATAGTGGCCAGAAATTTTTCGGGCGGCTTTTTGGAGGTAACAGTTCGCTGTAATTTTCCGCCTGTGTGCTGCAGTACAGCATGTCTCGTGCCCATCTAGTCTTGGTTGGAAGCGGGCCTCTCATCCGACATTGGGCCACGACTCTCCTGGCCATTAACATCCCCATGTCCGTGAGTCTGCGAGCGTGACTGGGAGCCCTCTGGAATTGCCTATGAGTGCCACGCCCGGGTCTGGGGCAACATCCACCTCCAGGATTTTACTCATTTCCGAGAAGATATCGCACCAGAATGATTGTGTACCCGGGCAATTCCAAGCTAAGTGCAGGAAGTCAGCATCAGCCGCATGACAGCGCTCGCATTGCGCCGTGGGCCGCAGGCCATATCTATGAAGCCTCGCCGGGTAGTAGTATACCCTTTGTAGGAACTTGTAGTGAATCAGCCTGTGCTTACCATTGAGTGAGATCCGCTTCGTGTTCTCACAGCAATATCTCCATGTCGCATCGTCTAACGTCAAAATCACAATAGGAGCTCAGAGGGAAAAAAGGGCAGGGTCGCCCTCCACTCAAACCTAGAACAACAACAGAAGACCCTGTCCAATGGACGTCTACTGGTGTCAGTAACTACGGAAATAGAACAGTCTGTATGTACTGCTAACTACTCCAAGCCCCTACAGTTATGTGAGGACAATTCACTGCACTGCGCCCAAATTCACGTAAAAAAAGGCCCATCTTCCTTGACAGCAACAAAAAACAATAAATTGTCTAAACCATCTAGGTCAGTGACAGGGATCCACACCCACAGTGTTGGACCAAGTCCTAATTAGGAAAAATGTGCGAGAAACAAGTGACCCCTCACGGAGACTCCCCTTTCTGTCATGGCTGGAAGCCAAAGCATCCATTCCAGTGGCATCTCCGGCGAGTATATTAACGCACCTCCCTGCCGTTGCGGGAGTGAGTGCCAAGCGTGGTTGGTAGCGGTAATAGAGTCCAGTATTCCTGTTCGACGGTCCTGTGGTTTGCAAATCGTTGCCGGGAGTGGCAGCGGATGCGCAAATAGTCGCTCCATGCGGACATGTGGGAGCAACTTGTCCCCATGTATCCAGGTGTGAAGATGTGACGCCTGGGCCGCTCTGTAGTATAGTTCAAGGTCTGGAGCCGCTAAGTCTCCCATATTGTAAGGTAGGGTAAGCGTCGTCCATTTAACTCTCGGCTGCTTCCCCGCCCACGCCAGGTTTATCATGAGGCTCGTCAGTCTCTGGAAGAAGGCCTTAGAGAGCACCATTGGGAGAGCGTTAAAAAGGAACAAAAACCTCGGCAGTACCACCATCTTCATAATGGCTATGCGACCCATTAGTGTAAGAGGCAGTTTACTCCCGAGCTCTATGTCATCTTCCAGTTTGCTGACCACTCTGCCGTAGTTTTGGCTGATAAGCAGGTCCTGGTTCACGTGAATTTTTATCCCCAAGTATCTAATCGGGTCATCGGTCCACTGTAGAGGGAACTCCGCCTCTATCTGTCTGGTCACTGGCGTTAGTGGCAGCACCACAGATTTCGCCCAGTTGACTTTGAGTCCAGATAGCGCGCCAAAGCGCACAACCTCTCTCAGAAGTGGGGGAAGTGTTGTTGCAGGGTCGTGCGCATACAGCAGCGGGTCATCTGCGTACATAGACACCACTATTTTGTAGGTCGGGAAGCGTATGCCCTCGTGGCTGTGATATTCTCTCATCGCGCAGGCCAGGGGCTCCGCAGCTAGAGCATATAACAAGGGGGATAAGGGGCATCCCTGCCGGGTTCCCCTGCCTATGTAGAGGGGTTTCGAGATCGCGTTTCCCACTCGCACCCTAGCCGAAGGGCCCTCATAAAGGGCACCTACCATTTGTAGGAAGGGCTCTCCAAGTCCCATCCGTCGTAGCACCTGGATGAGGAACGGCCATTTCACCGAGTCGAACGCCTTCTCCATATCGAGAAAAAGCGCCACAGCCGGAACGTCCTGCTTAACATGTTGGATGGTTCCCAACACCGTCCTAATATTGTATGTCAGGTTTCTGCTTGGTATGAATCCAGCTTGTTCTGGGGCCACCAATTCAGGGGCAAGCAAAGCTAGCCTGGTCGCTAGGACTTTAGCATAGAGCTTAGTGTCAACATTTAGCAGCAACAGAGGACGGTATGAGCCGCAGTCATCATGCGGTTTACCCGGCTTTAGGATGGTGACAATCATAGTTTCTCTCATAGAGCTAGGCATGCTGCCCTGGGCGCAGATGTCTTTCAAAAGCGTGTGTATGTGCGGTAGCAGAAAAGTTTTGTAGAAGTCGACCGTCAGTCCGTCGATACCCGGCGCGCTACTCAATCGCATTGAGGCTAGGGCCTCTCTGATTTTGTCTAGTTGTATAGGGCACATGAGGAATTCCCTTTGTGAGTTGGGAAGGAATGGCAGCTTAATATGCTCTAGGTAGTATAGTATTTCGGCCGACATGTCACCACACTTTGAAGAGTAAAGTTCCGAGTAGTAATCTCTGAAGACAGAGGCTATGTCTGCCTCATCTGTGACTATGTCCCCGTCTATATTCTTCATCTCCAATACCAGTGGTTTCCCCCTTCGGCCCCTCAGGATATTGGCCAATGCCGAACCAGGCCTCTCTCCCTCACCGTACGTGCGGGCCGTGGCATATTTGCCCAAATGCTGCACCTCTTTATCTGCTGCTTCATGAAACTCCGTTAGAAGGAGTTTGATCTCCTCCTCAGTGGCGTCATCTGGTCTAGTTCGTCTCTGCTCCTCAAGGGCTCGTAGCTGATTTTCTAGTTCAGCCAGCTGGCTCCTTATCGTCTTCAAGAAACTGGAGTGTTTGGACATCGCAATGCCCCATATATAGACTTTAAATGCCTCCCAAACTGTCTGAAAGTCCTCCACTGAGCCTACAATTTTTTCAAAGAATACATCGATCGCTTCCGCTAGTTCCCCGCGGAAAATCGGGTCTAGAAGCGAATATGATGGGAAACGCCATGTGAAAGGAGGGATTCTCCTCACCGGGGCCTCCACAACTAGTAGTATGGGGGAATGATCCGACAGTGTGCGCGGGAGCACTTTACATTGTTTAATGTTTCGGTTAACCCCTGCAGTGGCGAACCAGTAGTCTATTCTAGTATGTATCTCATGGTAAGCAGAGTAGTGTGTAAAGCCTCCCCGTTCCATATTTCGGCTTCTCCATACATCATCCATATCCAGCACTAAGAGCTTTGCTATAAGCGTTTGTGCAGCTGCTGAAGGCCTTCGGGGTGGGCCCGAGGATCTATCCATGTCCGGGTTAAGCATCAAATTAAAGTCCCCTCCCCATATTACGTGCAGGTTACCATATACGCCAATCTCATTAGCCAGTGTTTCGTAGAATTCTAGGGAGTCATAGTTGGGGCCGTATGTATTTACCACCAGCAGATCCAGTCCCAGGCCCCTACAGGACGCTATCACGTATCTGCCTTCTGTGTCCGCACTAAGCGCCTGTATTTGTATGTTCAATTTCGGGTTAACCCATGTGATAACTCCCCTGGCATGAGTGGTGAACCCAGCTGCTGCCACGCGCCCTTCTAGGCCTCTACTGTGAAACATTCTACTTGTGAGTGGCAAATGTGTTTCCTGCAACAGAGCTATATCTATATTATGTCGTTTGAGGTAGCTTAGCACCTTCCTTAGCTTCCTGAAGTCATTCAACCCTCTGACATTCCATGTAAGGGCGCTGATTGAGGCCGGCTGTGTAATTGCCTGTTCTCTCATGCCGTCAGTCATGGGGGCGTGTCGTGCAGTGTGGCGGTATGGCCAGGTTTACAAAAGGTAGCTGTGACAGTGTGACACTTGCCCAAGTAGGATGCGGCTAGAATTTGCGGAATCCTAAGGCGGACACTTTGGGACCACGGTGGGAGAGTACACCGTGTAGCGATATCAAAACCATAACATTTCCCATCACCCGTGAGTCCCCATCCCCCCACCCACAGCAGACCAACCCCAACACGGCCTAGCATGAAGAAACTGTCCCCCCCCCCTCCCCTCCAACTGACCCAAGTAGTCCCTCGCGGGACCCATGTGTGCGAATAGCGTGAGGGCAGAGGTCGCCAAAATCAGTACGGGTAGCAATTGCATACCACATCTTGGCACTGGGAAACTCCCGGCGCCGTCACCCCTTTAGTGACTTTCCACTCAAGCCCCTGACAGCAGGCCATCGCCCAACAACCAGGAGACCCTCAATATTAACAGTGCAGTCGCCCCCCCCACCGCCCCAGGCTCAGCACATATTAGCCGCCCACAACCAGAAACCGCGAGTCATAGCAACATTCACCCACGTCAGTACCTGATTTGCATTGAAAGGGAAAGTAAGTTGGAAAGATCTCACCAGGCATCGGGGGCATTGTAGCTCTCGCATTCCCCCAAGAAGCAGTCTCCACCAGTGACCCAGTGTGCAGTGGGCCCAGTCAGACACTGTTCAGTTCTCCAGCAGGAGCCCACTTCCGGCTGATCTCGAAAATAAGCTGGGCTGTATCAGCGTTTCAAAGACTCTATTCCTGTTCTTCCAAGCCACTGGTTGGGTCATGATCTTCATCCTGGCCTCTGGAGTTGTTCCTCCGTTCCTTAGTCCACGTTTTCAGTGCTTTCTGCAGTTCCTTTGGATCTGTGAAAAAGTGAGAGTGCCCCTGCCGGTTGATGCGCAGCTTCGCAGGGTATAACATAGCATAGTCCAATCCCAAGTCTCGGATTTGCTGTTTGTAAGGGGCAAAGTGTCGCCGATCCTCCTGCACCTTCGCCGTGAAGTCCGGGTATAATGAAATTGGTGATTCTTCAAATTGTAGTTTGCCCTTTTCTCTGGCCAGTTGTAGCACAGTGTCTCTGTCTCTGTAATTCAGAAGCTTTGCTATAATTGGTCTCGGGGGGGCACCCGGGCGCGGTCGCGGGCCCAGCGTGCGATGTGCCCTCTCTATAATGAACATAGGCGAGAAGACATTATCTCCCAGGAGCGTGACTAGCAATTTTTTTACGAACAGCTCCATTTTCCCAACCTGGGTCGTTTCAGAAACTCCCGTGATGCGAATATTAGAGCACCGAGAGCGGGCTTCCAAATCCTCTGATTTATCTTGTATGACCTGGAGGAGCTTTCCAATCTGCTTACGGTCTTTATCTAGGTCCATGTGCGCCTCTTCCACCTCTGTCAGGCGCCTCTCTGACATGTCCAATCGCTCCGCATGCTTGTCCACTCTCTCAGACATCCGGTCCATGCGATCAGTGAGGGCATCAATTTTCGTACCTATCGCCGCCATGCTGTCCTGAAGGCCCTTTTCCATAGTAACCAGTAGCCCCTTGATGTCTGCGTAAAGCGAATTCTCCGGGACTTTTCCCTGCTGCATAGGCGAGGAATCCTGCGTGTCTGGGGGCTTCGCTCGGTGCTGTTCAAAAGCAAGCTTGGACTGCGTCTTATCTCCCTTGCCCATGGTGGCTTATTCCGCGGCCGCAAGGCGAATCCCCCCCACGAGCCTTCTAGGTGCTCTTTCTGGCTCGGGCTATGCGCGGCCAGTCTCTCGCCCGTGCAATACTCCGTCTACAACTGAGATCCGTCTCTTCCCACCAGCCGGATCTCCCACACCTCCAATGGGTCCTGAGCTATAGACCACCGCAGTCTGCAGATCAGGGCTTTCGCTCCAAAAACCAGGCACAGCACCTCTGGATCGTGGGTCCAGTCGGTGAAGCGTAGGCTAGTGCTCCCTCGAACTGACAAAGTGCGTGCAGCTCCTGCGGATGGGTCCAAAGCTGGTATCCGGGGCAAAGAAGGGGCACTGTCACCTCTACGCGTTCCGCACGACTCGTCTGCGCGCCCACCTTCAGAAGTTCAGCGTTAAGTCACCCCTCGGCGCCCCTCCGTCATATAGGGGCCAGCATACCGCTCCCGCTGCGATGCTCCTCAGCAATCCCGGGGCCAATCAGACCTTCCCCGGCAGGACCCACCGTTGGAGGATTCGCCCGCCTGCAGCCGCGTCACAGCTTCACCCGTCTTCAAGTCCAGGCTACGTGCGGCCCCGTCAGCGTGCTCTGTGGGAAGGTGATGCCCCCAGGGTCGGCCAGATACGTCTCCTCAGACAGGGCACCGTCTGCCCGCACTCTCGTGGCTATGGCTGCATTCCAGACTCGCTGTTCTGCTGAGGCGTAGGAGATAATAAGGGGGATGCCGCTTTCCGCGGCCGGGTGCATGTCAGAGCTCCTCGCTGCATGTGTGCGTGGCCCTGGACTCCCCCAGCCACACTAGGCCACGTTTAGGCACTCCAGCTCCACAAGGGGCTGTTTCGCGCTATGGGGGTAGCTCTTCACTTCGGCTGGGCTCAGGCGTCTCCCGTTATCACACCTGCGGGGGCCGCCGTTGTGGCCTCACTCACCACTGTGATCTGCAGTGCTGTCCAACCCGAGGGAGGTCCGGAGAGGCGCCGCACCGTGATCGGCCTCTTCCCCTCGCCAGTCGGGCCAGTGCGGCTGGTGTAGTCCGGCGTCCGCAGTCCCCATTACTCTCTTTGGGGGGGAGGGTCTGTGGCACCTTCCAAGTTTCGCGGCTGTCTCCGGGTCAAGTTGAAGGACCGGACCCTCCGGAGTGGAGGCCAACCGGCATGCCGCACGTCGGACGACGTATTCCGGGGTGGGCGCTAGGCAAGGCCGCGGCTCAGCGGCCTGGTGCACTGCCTCCGCGAACCGCGGTCGCTTCTCCCCCCGGCAGCCCAGTTTCTCCCAGCGGCTCCGTCTCAGCTGTCGGGCGTTCCCGGGGATCAGGCGACGGCTCCGCCGCCCTCAGAGCTTGGCAGAATCAGCATAATGATGAATATTTCGGAGTGACGGCGCGGAGCTCTCCCTTCAGGCTTCCACCATCGGCGCCGGCAAGCTCCGCCCCCACAGAGCAGACAAACTTAACTTAGAGGTAATGTGTAAAGTATGTATGCAGACTCAAAACAGTAATAAAGTCAAAACACAACACAAGAAAAATTCCAAAGTGTTTTAGAAAAACAGAAAACATTTTAATAAATAAAATTACACCAAATCAGAAAAAATCCAATAAGGGAAACCTGATTTATGATTTTTTTAAAGTTTAGACAGAAAACAAATGCCTTAAAGCATTAAGAATCAACCAAGGTCCTCTGGTTGTGCTTGATAGGCAACTAGGCAAAAGAAAACGCCATCTGCGTTGGATTGCTGGTCGTATACAGAAACCAGATCTGACCCGGTCCGAAGTTTTATCTTCAGCTTAGTATCTGAAATAGAAGTCAGAAATCCTTAGCAGTGCAAGGCAGCAGGCTGTGGCGGAAGAGGGCTCCATAATGTCAGCGAGCTGCCGGAAGAGGCCCCGGTTAAGCCGTTTACTTTTGACAGGAAAGCTCAGAGCAGGAAAAATTTGAATTAGGTGCCCCTGGAACCTCCAGTAAGCTAGATTCTTTCAGCGCCTTTGCCAAGTGAAGATTTCTCCCTTTGGACTTAGTCGATTTTCTGGAGCTTGAATTCCACCAGTTTGACAGAGCAGCAGGCTGTAGCCAAATAGGGCTTTGCAGGAAACCTTCTCCACATGGTTGGCTGATTCAGATTTGCTGCTAAGGAAAAGCTCTGAGCAGGAGTAATCTGAATCTTTGTCCCAGTGTCAACGCACCATAATGGGATCGTCTTGGCAGGTTGGTCCTGGTCCTCCAGATGTACTTGGAGCCAAAACTTAGCAAGTCCCAGGTTTCAGGAGATGATAGGAGGAGTACACTTTGATGCCAGCCAAGGGACCACTTCCATGGAGACAGCACTTGGGGGTCAAGACTCACTCCAGCAGAGGCCATCAGTAGGGTCCAAGGCAGGTCGAGTTAGAAATGGCCAGCTGGACAGTTGCAGAAAAAGGTATCTTATAGCTTGTTGTGTCCCTGTAGCTTGAACAGGAAGTCAGCATTATGATCCTTGGAGTTCATATCTTTGTCCTGGGTACAAAAGGGAATGCAGGTCCAGTGTTCAAGACACTTCTCAGGTTACAGCAGGTCTTCTGTGCTTCAACAGATCCAGAAAGTGTTCTGTTGAGGGTTATGGAGATGCCACATTTATGCCTAGCACCAGCCTGAAGGAAGGTAAGTAACAGGGGCAACTGGACCCACATTTTAAGCATTTCTGTGCGCCCTACTGCAAAGAACCCCACAGGCCCCTCTCTTAACTAAACCAAGATGGCAGAACCTTCCTTCTCCAAATCATAGCTTCTGTGCCGATCCCAGCGGTGTGGCCATGGAAATGAGCAACTATTCCTCTGTAGTCACTCTAAACCAGATTGGGGGAAGTGTATCTTCCACTGGGAGTGGCACCTGCCCGACTGGGGGAACAAAGGTGGGCCCTGCCCAGGTGTCAGCTAACAGTTGCCATTCAAGGTAGGTCTCATTGAAATTATTAAAGATCCTGCTCACTGCATTCCCAAAGGCTTTGCCCTGCTCTGTGATCAGTCTTCACACCTCATCAAAGGGGCTATTCGGCTGTTAAGTGACAGTTAGAGCTCCATTGGAGGTCAGGTAAATTGCCTCCAGAGGTTTTAGGCATAAAAATGGTAACTTTCTAAATGTACCCTTTCCAAAAATATTTATTACAAATCTAATCAGTACATTGGGATTTTCATAAATATTTAAACAAGTTCTTGAATGAAATGTATATCTGTTTCTTAGCCAGATATAACATTATTAAATTTAACATTGCATTCTACCTTAATGCTGTCCTATGGAACAGCCATCCTTGCTACAGTGAAAATAGCTTTTGGGGCATTTTAATTGTAAGGACGTGTATTATTAAACTTTTACATGTCCTACTTTTAAATACCAGACACCCTGCCAGTGGACAATAATGCCTATTTAAGGGGTAGGGTTTGATCTGTTAAAAGGGGGAAACAACCATTACAACGCAACTTTTACAACGCACTACCATTACAACGAAACTTTTACAACGCAAAAACTATTACACCGCATGTATTTACAACGCATGTTTTTACAACGCAGGTACCTTTACAACGCATACCATTACAACGTAAGTATTGGTAAGTATATAATTATATTTTAAATTTTATATGTTTGGTTTTTTTTAAGGGGTATTTTTAGGGTTCAGGGTCAGTTTTCAGTTTTTGGGTAAAGGGGCATTTTTAGGGTTCAGGGTCAGTTTTCAGTTTTTGGGTAAAGGGGTATTTTTAGGGTTCAGGGTCAGTTTTCAGTTTTTGCGTAAAGGGGTATTTTTAGGGTTCAGGGTCAGTTTTCAGTTTTTGGGTAAAGGGGTATTTTTAGGGTTCAGGGTCAGTTTTCAGTTTTTGGGTAAAGGGGCATTTTTAGGGTTCAGGGTCAGTTTTTAGTTTTTGGGTAAAGGGGTATTTTTAGGGTTCAGGGTCAGTTTTCAGTTTTTGGGTAAAGGGGTATTTTTAGGGTTCAGGGTCAGTTTTCAGTTTTTGGGTAAAGGGGTATTTTTAGGGTTCAGGGTCAGTTTTCAGTTTTTGGGTAAAGGAGTATTTTTAGGGTTCAGGGTCAGTTTTGGGTTTTTGGGGTACAGGGGTATTTTTAGGGTTCAGGGTCAGTTTTGGGTTTTTGGGTAAAGGGGTATTTTTAGGGTTCAGGGTCAGTTTTGGGTTTTTGGGGTACAGGGGTATTTTTAGGGTTCAGGGTCAGTTTTGGGTTTTTGGGGTACAGGGGTATTTTTAGGGTTCAGGGTCAGTTTGGGGTTTTTGGGGTACAGGGGTATAAGGTAAAAATAAAATAAAATAAAATAAAATTTAAATTAAATCAATTAAATTAAATTAAATTAAATTAAATTATATTATTTTCAATTATTTTAAATTAAAAAAAAATAATATATACTTACCAATACTTACGTTGTAATGGTATGCGTTGTAAAAGTACCTGCGTTGTAAAAACATGCGTTGTAAATACATGCGTTGTAAAAGTTTTTGCGTTGTAAAAAATTCGTTGTAATGGCATGCGTTGTAAAAGTATGAGTTGTAACGTCATACATCCGTTAAAAGGGGCTATTTGATAGGATGAATTTTCTGCTTAACACTGAAAGCCAAGTCACATATGGTAGGCTTCCAATCATGTTTGCACTGTCACTACAGTGGGTGGCATAAAAACGCTGTGGTCCACTAGTGACATTTAACTTACAGGCCCTTTGCTCACTTTCCACCATATACTAGGGACATATGTGTAAGTTACTATATCAATCAGGGGAATGCCAATGTCTCCATGCTGCTATGAGGAGCACAGGCACTTTACCGCTGGTTAGTAGGTCAAAAGTGCACAGAGTCCTACAGCCAGAAAAAACAGTCAAGGAAAAAATCCGTGCGTACGCCACTGAAAAGATGGTCATTTCCAACGTTTCCCATCCATGGTCAATGCCAGGACTTCTTTAGAGGGACCCAGAGGATTTGTCCCATATCAAATTCTGTTACAGTTCCCCACAGTGAACCCCACATGAAAGAGATATTCCACCAACAGTTTGGAGCCATAGTTCAACCATTTCAATATTAGAAGGCAATATGGGTTAACTTTGACTGGCTCCCCTGTAACTGCCTAACTATTCTACCAGGTGAAGCTCCAAAGATCATTTGCAACATTTTGTGTCAGGCTACCTAAAGCCTAGAAGCTACTGAAATCATTAGGCCCTTATGACGTTACGACTGAGAAGCAGAATTACTTTCTCTCTTATGGAGGGAAGTCTCTCTGATAGTCCAGTGAAGGGAAGAATGCATTTGAAAGCATTATACTCAGAATTGGCCAATGAACGTATCCTCTTGGATGTTGTCAGATAAAAGTTTGAGTGACTCACTGAGAACCTTAGATCTTACATATCCTGCACAGAAACTCTAGTTGATTGGAATCAAAGCCTGTGGAGAAGTATGGCTCAATGGTTAGAGCGGCAAACCTTGATGCAGAACTCTGGCCTGGGACCAGGGTTCAATCCCCGCCTCGACGGGTCTCGGGCTCAAAATTTCCTCTGACCTGATATTCTCGCCTCAGTGCCTATTCTAATCATGGGTCGCACGCTGCAACTCTGGGCAATAGCTTGCTTAATCTCCACAACGGCCCCAACAGCGCTGGGATGCCTGGTTTCACCATGGGGGTACCCAGGAGTGGACACTTCACAGGGAAAAACCAGGAAGGGTTCCTACAGCGGTATGAGTACAGTGCTGAGAAACCTCTGGGTAGTTGTGCGCTATATAAGTACAAAGTTTATGTTTTTTGGATGACTCTTTTACTAGGTAGTTATCCAGATACAAGTGGAGTGGGCCTTATGTACCTGAGAACAGTGACAATCAGAGGATATATTTTTGTAAACACATGCAGGGCTTCATTAAGGACTACGGGTATGTGATTTTACTGATCCTTACACAGTCAACCTGATGAATGACTGTGGGCCTGCTAGATAAATCATATAGGCCGGCAAAGGTTTAAACGAAACCAGTAAAGTCAGGAGAATTTTAACCTGCTTGGCCTGCTAGCAGTGGTGATTTCCCACGGACTGAGTGTCATGCAGCAGTAAATCGTGGCTACAGCCGTACCTGTGCTCTCTTAGATATGATAAGTGGGCAGTGGAGGGGCAGAGAGTTGCATGATGCAAGGGGGTGCTACATGGGTCAGCGCAGTGGTGGCCAGGAAAAGTGTGGGAAATGAGGGAAGAATCAAAGTGCTTGCAGATGGATGGTACATTGCAATAGACAATCAGAGGACTGATGCCACTCAGTACCTACTAAGTGGCATCAGTCCTCCCACTGCCCTGAGAATTCAATCAGTTACACAGGGATGCTAAACCCACACCCTTCATGTTTTCTCAATTTCTCAACAGAGACATTTTAAAAAAAATACTTGAAGTTGAGAGTCTGAATTGCACTTGTGTCAAAATTAGCATTTTTAACGTTTGGAGGGGGAGAACTGGTGTAGTCAAGTGAATGAAGTTTTGGAAGAATTGTATCTCCCTTCTTTTCTATATGAAATAGTGTGAGTAGTTGCTCCTCTTCATGTTGGCCAGTGAGAAGACCGCTCTGGTCCCTAAAAAGAGGAGCTTCTACATTCCCCCCAGAAGCTCTTTAGTGACTGATTGAGGCAAAGATAACTTTGATCATAGAGGATGAGGAAGTCACACAGCAGGGCGGGCATCAAATTGCAGAGCGAAGCTTTCAACTTAGTGGCGATTTGTACCCAATGGTATGTCAGCAGTTTAAGTACATTAAAAAGTATAAGAACTGTGATCTTGAGTAGGAATACGTTAAGCCAATAACATAGTTCATATTCAGCATGAGAATTTTATGAATGAATGCAGGGGGACATAACCAGCATTGTTTTATTTTTATATATTTTTTCCTCTCTCTATGATTTATCATGGTGGTATACAATAGGAGAACTATTAGATCATGGCAGTTTGTGGTATAAATAATGTAGGTTCCCAGTATTGTTTTGTGGCACTATAACCTCTCCAAAGAAACTTATAACTGTTCATGTACTACAATGAGAATTAAGCAATGTTCCCCCGGCTTTCAATGTCAACACCCAAGCATAGGTGAAACCTAAAATAGACATTTTACTGTGTTGTGTTATATTATTCAGGATGTTATTACGCAGCCTTAACTTTGTCAATTATTGTGACATCATCAGGCCTAAAGCCATGGGACATCAATTTCTGAGAAGATTCAGGATTGAAGGTCATATAACATAATTTCCTGTGATGTTATTCAGGTCAAAGTATGTGTGATGTCACTTCCACCCCCCCCCCCCCCTGGAAATTTGGTGAATCGACATCCATGGCCATTAACCTTTCCTAAATTCATTAAATTTAAGGACATCTCACGAACTGGACTATTATAAAGCTTCACAAATTCCCCCCATCTCCTATAGGATTTCTAACTCAGATAACACCATGAACACCAACAAAATCCTTTTCATTCATGCCTTACAACTAAGTACAGAATGTGTGCCATTCAAGTATTTCATATATTTTTGACCCAAACTGTTCTTCTGCACAATCAGACAAGGCAAAAAAGTCACCAGCATTATCTTCACTCTCAACTATGATCAACTAAAACTATTAAAGAGCCCACTTCACAACTTTTAGCAATACTGATCCAGCACACAAAACTATTGTTTTAAGAAATCTGTACACTTCACAACTGTGTAAATAAGACAGCTGTGTGCTATGAATGTTTCCCTGCCATTGGATTCCAGGTGGATTTGAGACAATCGCTGCAACTGACAGAATTGCACAGTACCTAAGAGAATGCACGAAAATGGTCCTGCAGTCTCTCCACTGAATTCCTGTAGCTAGAATGGCAATGTTCAAGGCACTCTGCATTGTCAACAAATCCTCACAAGGAAAAGGACCACTGTGCCTAGAAGTTAAATTCAAGCAATAGAAACCAAACAGAATCAATCAATCAATCAATCAATCAGTGACACTTATAAAGCGCGCTACATACCCGTAGGGTCTCAAGGCGCTGGGGGGGGGGGGTGCCGCTACTGCTCGAACAGCCAGGTCTTCAGCTTCTTCCTGAAGGAGAGGTGGTCTTGGATCAGGCACAGGTCGGTCGGGAGGGAGTTCCAGGTCTTGGCGGCCAGGTAGGAGAAGGACCTTCCTCCTGTAGTCGCTCTTCGGATGCGGGGGACGGCGGCGAGGGCGTGGTTGGCTGATCGGAGGTGGCGTTTGGGAGCGTAGAAGTTGACTCGGCTGTTGAGGTAGCTCGGGCCTCGGTCGTGTAGGGCTTTGTGTGCGTGGGTGAGGAGGCGGAAGGTGATTCTTTTGTTGACGGGGAGCCAGTGAAGGTCTCTCAGATGTCCGGAGATGTGGCTGGTTCGTGGGATGTCGAGGATGAGTCTGGCCGAGGCGTTCTGGATCCGCTGGAGTCTCTTCTGGAGCTTGGCGGTGGTACCGGCGTATAGGGCGTTGCCGTAGTCCAGGCGGCTGGTGACGAGGGCCTGGGTGACGGTCTTCCTGGTCTCGGTGGGGATCCACCCGAAGATCTTTCGTAGCATGCGCAGGATGTTGAAGCACGACGAGGAGACAGCGTTGACTTGTCTGGTCATGGAGAGGGAGGAGTCCAGGATGAAGCCCAGGTTGCGTGCGTGGTCTGTCGGTTTGGGTGCGGTGCCCAGGGCGGGTGGCCACCAGGAGTCGTCCCAGGCGGAGGGTGAAGAGCCCAGGATGAGGACCTCCGTCTTGTCTGAGTTCAGTTTCAGGCGGCTGGTCGTCATCCACTCGGCTACCTCTTTCATCCCTTCGTGCAGGTTGGCTCTGGCGGCGGCGGGGTCGTTGGTCAGGGAGAGGATCAGCTGGGTGTCGTCGGCGTAGGAGATTATGCTGAGGTTGTGTTTGCGTACGATGGCCGCGAGGGGGCTCATGTAGACGTTGAAGAGGGTGGGGCTCAGAGATGATCCTTGGGGGACGCCGCAGATGACTTCGGAGGCCTCTGACTTGTACGGTGGCAGGCGGACTCTCTGTGTTCTTCCGTCGAGGAAGGAGATGATCCATTCCAGTGCTTTCTCCTGAATTCCGACGTCGCTGAGGCGCTGCACTAGGGTGCGGTGGCAGACGGTGTCGAATGCCGCGGAGAGGTCTAGGAGGATGAGGGCCACTGTTTCTCCATTGTCCATCAGGGCTCGGATGTCATCGGTGGCGGCGATGAGGGCGGTCTCGGTGCTGTGGTTGGCTCGGAAGCCGGACTGTGAGGGGTCGAGGGATCCGTTCGTCTCGAGGAAGGCGGCCATCTGCTTGTTGACGGTCTTCTCGATGACTTTGGCTGGGAACGGGAGCAGCGAGATGGGGCGGTAATTCTTGAGGTCGGTGGGGTCCGCTGTTGGTTTCTTGAGTAGGGCGCTGAGTTCGGCGTGTTTCCAGCTCTCAGGGAAGATGGTGGTGTCGAAGGATGTGTTGATGATGTCTCGCAGGTGGGGTGCGATGACAGCGTCGGCCTTGTTGAAGATGTGGTGTGGGCAGGGGTCTGTCGGAGATCCGGAGTGGATGGAGTTCATCGTGCGGATGGTGTCTTCGGTGCTGATCGGGGTCCAGGCGTGGAGGGTGGTGGTGGGGGGTGGTTGTTCGGTCATGGTGTGCGTTGGTTGGTTGTTGAAGCTGCTGTGTATGTCCGTGATCTTGTTGTGGAAGTATGAAGCGAGGGAGTTGCAGAGGTCTTGCGATGGGGTGATGTCGTTGTTTCCTGCGCTGGGGTTGGAAAGCTCTTTCACGATGTTGAAGAGTTCCTTGCAGTTGTGTGCGTTGTTGTCCAGCCGGTCCTTGAATGCTGTTTTCTTGGCGGCGCGGATCAGCTGGTGGTGTTTCACTGTGCTTCAGGCTTGCACTGCCCCTTGACCCTACTAGGTAGGTTGCTCCCCCTCCGCACAGCACCACCTGTGTCTCCCTGCCCCAGCTGCCGCTGCCACTGCTGAGAACGTTTGAGGCCCTCCACCACCCGCAGGCTACCACCTGCCCCTCATCCCCGGTGGTCAGTGGTAGGCCGTAGGTAGGTTTGTTCATCCTCCGCTTTATTGCTTTTATTGTATTGCCTGTATTTTCATTGTTGTGTCTGTGACTGCTTCTGCCAGTACGTGGTCCGTGCCCCTTTTTCTTCCCTCTTTTCCCCTTGCTGTCCCCGTGCTCTCTCTGTCCAGTCTTTCCTTCTGTACCCCTCGCTGCCCCCATGTCCCTGCCCGGTTTTCCCTTCTGTTCCCCTTGCTGCCCCCGTGCCTCTCTTTCCGTTCTGCCTTCTGTTCTTAGCTGCCCCTGTATTCTGTATTCTGTATTTTGCCACTGTGCCACTCGTTTTCCGGTATTTCTGTGCCCATTTTGCCTTCTGTGCCACTCGTTTTTCCCTCGTTTTTGTGCCCCTTTTGCCTTCTGTTCCACTCGTTTTTTGTGCCCGTCTGCCTTCAGTGCCATTCGTTTTTCCCTCGTTTTTGTGCCTCTTTTGCCTTCTGTTCCACTAGTTTTTTGTGCACTTCTCCCCTCGGTTACACTCGTTTTTTTGTGCCCTTCTGCCCTCTGTGCCACTTGTATTTCCCTCGTTTTTTATGCCCTTCTACCTTCTTGTCCACTCGTTTTTTGTACCCTTCTTCCCTCTGTTCCACTCGTTTTTTTGTGCCCTTCTGCCCTCTGTGCCACTCGTTTTTCCCTCATTTTTGTGCCCCTTTTGCCTTCTGTTCCACTCGTTTTTTGTGCCCGTCTGCCTTCAGTGCCACTCGTTTTCCCTCGTTTTTGTGCCTCTTTTTCCTTCTGTTCCACTCGTTTTTGTGCACTTCTCCCCTCTGTTACACTCGTTTTTTGTGCCCTTCTGCCCTCTGTGCCACTTGTATTTCCCTCGTTTTTTATGCCCTTCTGCCTTCTTGTCCACTCGTTTTTTGTACCCTTCTGCCCTCTGTTCCACTCATTTTTTTGTGCCCTTCTGCCCTCTGTGCCACTCGTTTTTCCCTCGTTTTTGGGCCCCTTTTGCCTTCTGTTCCATTAATTTTTTGTGCCCATCTGCCTTCTGTGCCACTCGTTTTTCCCTCATTTTTGTACCTCTTTTGCCTTCTGTTCCACTCGTTTTTTGTGCCCTTCTGCCATATGTGCCCCTCGTTTTTTGCTTGTTTTTGTGCCTCTTTTGCCTTCTGTTCCACTCGTTTTTGTGCCCTTCTGCCCTCTGTTCCATTCGTTTTTTTGTACCCTTCTGCCTGCTGTGCCACTCATTTTCCCCTCGTTTTTTGTGCCCTTCTGCCTTCTGTATCACTCGTTTTTTGTACCCTTCTGCCCTCTGTTCCACTCGTTTTCTGTGCCCTTCTGCCCTCTGTGCCACTCGTTTTTCCCTCGTTTTTGTGCCCCTTTTGACTTCTGTTTCACTCATTTTTTGTGCCCGTCTTCCTTCTGTGCCACTCATTTTTCCATCGTTTTTGTGTCTCTTTTGCCTTCTGTTCCACTCGTTTTTTGTGCCCTCCTGCCCTCTGTTCCACTCGTTTTTTTGTGCCCTTCTGCCCGCTGTGTCACTCATTTTTCCCTCGTTTTTTGTGCCCTTCTGCCTTCTGCCTTCTGTTCCACTTCTTTTTTGTACCCTTCTGCCCTCTGTTCCACTCATTTTTCTGTGCCCCTCTGCCCTCTGTGCCCTTCGTTGTCCCTCACCGCCCTCGCCGCTGTATCCCCTGCGGCCCCGCCACCCTGACTGCCATGCCCATTCTCTGCCCCCTCCTCCCGCCTCCCAGATGTTCCTCCCTCCCACCCCCCATATATGCCGGCCGGTGCGCGGTGAGGCGAGCGACCCTTGACCCTACCAGGTACGTCGCTCCCCCTCCGCACAGCACCGCCTGTGTCTCCCTACGCCAGGTGCCGCTGCCGCTGCCGCTGCTAAGGGACTTTCGAGGCCCTCCACCACCCACAGGCTACCACCTGCGCCTCATCCCTGGTGGCCAGTGGTAGGCCGTAGGTAGGTTTGTTGATCCTCCACTTTATTGCTTTTATTGTATTGCCTGTATTTTCATTGTTGTGTCTGTGACTGCTGTTGTCTGTTTTCCCCGCTGCCTGTACGTGGTCCATGCCCCTTTTTCTTCCCTCTGTTCCCCTCGCTGTCCCCGTGCTCTCTCTGCCCGTTCCGCCTTCTGTTCTTAGCTGCCCCTGTATTTCTGTATTCTGTATTTTGCCTCTGTACCACTAATTTTCCCGGTATTACTGTGCCCTTTTTGCCTTCTGGGCCATTCGTTTTTCCCTCGTTTTTGTGCCCCTTTTGTCTTCTGTTCCACTCGTTTTTTGTTCCTGTCTGCCTTCTGTGCCACTCGTTTTCCCCTCGTTTTTGTGCCTCTTTTGCATTTTGTTCCACTCTTTTTTGTGCCCTTCTGCCCTCTGTTCCACTCATTTTTTGTGCTCTTCTGCCCTCTGTGCCACTCGTTTTTCCCTCATTCTTTGTGCCCTTCTCCCTTCTGTTCCACTCGTTTTTTGTGCCTGTCAGCCTTCTGTGCCACTCGTTTTTCCCTTGTTTTTGTGCCTCTTTTGCCTTTTGCTCCACTCTTTTTTGTGCCCTTCTGCCCTCTGTTCCACACTTTTTTTGTGCCCCTATGCCCTCTGTGCCACTCGTTTTTCCCTCGTTTCTGTGCCCTTTTTTCCTTCTGTTACCATTGTTGTCCCTCACCGCCCTTGCCACTTGATCCCTGCTCACTGCCCATTCACTGCCCCCGCCTACCTCCTCCCAGCTGCTCCTCCCTCCCACCTCCCCATATATGCTGGATGCTGCACGGCCGCAGGCGTGCCTAAGGCAAGCCCGTCTGTGCCTGGACCGTGCCCAGCGCCAGAACCCCTGGCTCCCACACCCGCCACGACGACTGCCACCACTACGACGCCAGCACTCTGCACGCTCTCAACTCCAGACGGAGCCACACCTGCTTCAAGGCTGTCCCGAAACGCAGACACGGCCCCTTCACCTGCCGGAACTGCAGCTACACCAGCCTCAGAGCATACGAACCACCCGCCAAGAAAGACCCCAACCACCTCCAATGCATAACACCCACTCTTCACGCAAGCATGCCGTCGAGCTCTGGGACCTGCTCGACACAACATCCCCAGACGTCGCCTTCCTGACAGAGACCTGGTTTAACGACTCCTCCGCACCCGACATCGTCATAGTCATCCCATAGGCTACAAGATCACCCGCAGAGACCGCACCAACGGAGTCGGAGGAGGAATCACCATCGTCCAGAAGAACAGCATCAGGGTCTCGACTAGCACCGACGATGCACTCAGCACCGCTGAACACATGCATTTCTAGATCCGCACAGACCCTAACACCACCCTCAGAGGCACCCTCGTCTAACGACCCCCCCGTACCCCTCCCCCAGTTCAGCGACTCCATCGCCGACTTGATCAGCATGCAAGCCCTGACCTCCACCGACTACATCCTCCTCAGAGACCTGAACTTTCACCTTGAGAACAACAATGACAATGACTCCACAACCCTGATCGACAACCTCGCCAACCTCAGACTGAAGCAACTTGTCACAACGCCCACCCACTCCGCCGGCCACACGCTGGACCCCGTCTTCTCCTCAAGCCTGCACATCTCCATCAGCCACACCACCGAAATCCTCTGGACCGACCACCGCTGCATCCACTTCGCCTTCCAGAAACCCACCACACACCACCGCACCCAACAGATTCCCCGCCGCTGCTGGAGCAAAATCACCGAAGATAAACTACATGCAAACCTCGCTATCAGCCCACCCACCGAACCCTCCAAAACTGACGACGCTGCCCACAGCCTCTGACGCTGGATCGAGGACTGTGCCAACACCCTCGCCCCGCTGAAGAAACCCCCCCACAGAGACACCAGCAACAGGGCCAGCTGGTTCACCCAAGAACTCCTAGCCTCCAAGCAAGTCTGCCGGAAACTAGAGAAGAAATGGCACAGTGAACAAACTCCGGACAGCCACGCTGCACACAAGGATGCCATCCGCAACCACCACCACCTCATCAGGGCAACCAAGAGGACCTCCTTCAAAGACCGCCTCGACAACAACGCACACAATAGCAAGGAGCTATTCAACATCATGAAGGAACTCTCCAACACCAGCGACATCCCGCCGTCGCAAGCCCTGTGCGACTCCCTCGCCACCTTCTTCCACCGCAAGATAGCAGACATCCACGACAGCTTCAACACCCAGACAGCCCCAACAGACAGCAACACAACAGACCCTCCCCACACTATCAACCACGACCCTCTGCTAGCCTGAGCCAGCTTGAGCATCGATGACTCCATCAAGACCATGCGCACAATCCACTCCGGCTCTCCATCAGACCCATTCCCGCACCACGTCTTTAACAGAGCAAGCAGCTCCATCGCACCCCACCTGCGCAATGTCATCAATCTCTCCCTCAAGACCGCTACCTTCCCAGAGTTCTGAAAACATGCCGAGATCAATGCCCTACTCAAAAAACCTAAGTCAGACCCAAGAGACCTCAAGAACTTCTGGCCCATCTCTCTGCTCCCCTTCCCGGCCAAGGTCATCGAGAAAACCGTCAACAGACAGCTAATCCAATACCTCAAAGAAAATAGAATCCTGGACCCTTCCCAGTCAGGGTTCCGCAGCAACCACAGCACTGAGATTGCCCTCATCGCCGCCACCGATGACATCAGGACCCTGTGGACAGCGGCGAGACCGCAGCACTCATTCTCTGCCACCTTCGACACCATCTGCCATTGCACACTAGTGCATGCCTCCACACCGCAGGGATCCGAGACAAAGCACTGGATTGGACCACCTCCTTCCTCTCGGGCAGAACCCAGAGCGTCCACCTCCCCCAATTCCGTTCTAAAACCTCCGAGATCATCTGCGGCGTACCCCAGGGATCCTCCCTCAGCCCGATGCTGTTCAACATTTACATAGCTCCGCTCGCACACGTAGCCCGACTGTGTGACCTCAACATAATCTCCTACGCCGACGACACTCAGCTGATCCTCTCCCTCACCTAGGACCCCATCACCGCCAAAGCCAACCTCCACAAAGGAATGAAGACCGTCACTGACTGGATGAAGACCAGCCATCTGAAGCTGAACTCGGACAAGACAGAGGTCCTCATCCTTGGCTCTAACCCTTCAGCCTGGTACGACTCCTGGTGGCCGGCGGCACTGGGGGCAGCCCCTACACCCACCAACCATGCACACAACCTGGGAATCATCCTTGACTCAACGCTCTCAATGACCAAGCAAGTCAATGCAGTCTCCTCCTCCTGCTTCAACACCCTCGGCAAGCTCCGCAAGACCTATAGATGGATCCCGACAGATACAAGAAAGACAGTCACCCAGGCCCTTGTCAGCAACAGACTCGACTACGGAAACGCCCTCTATGTGGGAGCCCCGACCAAGCTCATCCAACGACTACAATGCATCCAAAACACCTTGGCACGACTGATCCTCGACAAACCATGCCACGGCCACATCCCTCCCACCTGAGAAACCTGCACTGGCTCCCCGTCAACAAGAGGATATCCTTCAAGCTCCTTACCCTCGCACACAAGGCACTCCACAAGACCGGCCCAGCCTCCTCAACAGACGGCTCTCTTTCTACATCCCCAACTGCCAGCTACACTCTGCCGACCTCTCACTCGCCACCGTCCCGCGCATCCGAAGAACAACCACCTGTGGGAGATCCTTCTCCCACCTCGCCGCCTAGACATGGAACACCCTCCCACTGAGCCTACGACAGACCCAAGACCTGCTGACCTTCAGGAGGATACTCAAGACCGGGCAGTTCGATCAGTAGCGCCCCCCCTCCCCAGCACCTTGAGACCTTCATGGATATGTAGTGCGCTTTACAAATGATTGATTGATTGATATCATCATACCTCCTTTTAGTAAGAAAGTCATAGGTGGCACTGCTTTCTCAGTACATGATTCCAAGTTTTGGAACTCACTTCCAGCCTACATTAGTAGCACCCAGGAGCATATACACTTCTGAAGACAGATGAAAAATTGTCTTTTTCCTAGCTAATTGCAGCACCTGCATCCGGGCAACAGAGCCCAGATAACAGTCACACACCCAAGCACAATCATCCGCTTACGAACCACAAACTGAAAACAACCCAACCGGCAAACTGCTTGTATTATACTGGCAAGGAAAAAGAGCTGACCTACCATTTGCTATTGGATTATAAATATACGTACTTCCATATATAACTGTTATACTAAAACCATTATACTCAGAGGTCAGCAACAAATTGTAACTTATAACTTAAATTCACATAATACATATGAGGGTTGTCCATCACCAGCAACGTACTTCCGAAATGCCAAATACCACCAAATGAACAGGCAGGGAATAACTGAAGAGTTCTGTCACACAGTATTAGACGATTTTCAAGGACTTTAAAATAGTCAATTCAGTGCAGGTACCACATATCTATACAATCTGACCACTTCTTTACATCTGACCTATGTGTATACATTTAGATATGGGATGGTAATGAAAATTCCTATTCCTACAGATTTCTCCACTGCTCTCTCATTCCAGCCATGCCAGCTCAGGACCATAACCATACACAAAACCTTAGATTGGACAGCTCAGTGCAGTTACCAGCTAAGCATACCCAACGCCACCTTGCGTGGCTCTGTGTGGCTTAGTAAATCGGAGTAAGGCAAGGCAGTAAGGCAAGGCAGCATAAGTCTGCGTTGAGGAGGCATTCCATGGGTGGAACGTGGATGTTCCCATACACACACATTTGGGTTTTGGTGCATTCACAGATTTACTAAGACTAGGAAACCTGATAATGCATCAGTATGGTATGCCTTCACAACAGAGACGCAATGAGGAGAAATATCTTTATTTCACCTTGTTATTTCCTCTTTCTACTTGTGCTGATTTCAACAGCAAGCATAGAAAGATGAAAATGCCTCTGCAGTTTGTTTTGTGCAGGAAGGTGTCCCTGTACAAAAACAATCCTGCCTGTAATGCAGAGACCCTTGCACCGTGGCAAAAGGGTGCCTGCATTGGTGCTCAACAGCACATAGGGCCAGATGTAGGTAACACATTTTTACCGACTCCTAAATACCGATTTTTACCGAATCGGTATTTCAGAAAAGTGAAACGAGATGTAGGTCAAAATCCAGTAAAAAATACCGATTCGGTAAAAATCGGTAACCCCTTCACGGTATTCACCGAATCGGTATTTTCCGATACGGCAAATACCGATTCGGTAAATACCGACTCGGTAAATACCGACTCGGTAAATACCGAGTCGGGGATACAAAATATCAGGCAGTTGAAGTATCAACCAATCACGTGTCTCCATCCCGCCCCTCAGCCAACCAACAGAGCAATAGACCAATCTTGTGCATCGACCCCACCCCACAACCAGGAAGTGGCCACACCCATGCAGGTGCAGTGTAACTGATCACACAGGAGAGCAGACACACAGAGACAGGCAGTTGTGAAGCAGATCCCTGCAGGAAAAACAAATGGAGCCCCAAGACTCTCAGAAGGAAGGAGCAGAGAGGAAGAGGAAGATGAAGTTTAGCACTGGAGAACTGCAGGTGCTGGTGGAGGAGGTAGTCAAGCACTACCCAAGAATCTTTGGAAAGCAGTCCCTGCAGGTACCAGAGGCTGTCAAGAGGAGCACCTGGCTGGGGATCCAGACTAAAATCAACGCCATAGGAGTGACCAACAGGGAAGTGGACGACCTAAAAAAGCGATGGTACGATCTAAGGATCATCACTAAGAAGAAACTGGCTGCAAGAAGCAAGGAGTCCAATTTAACAGGTGGAGGGAAGAACACGGCACCTCCACTCACAGACCTGGAAGAGCTAGTGGAGCCCACACTGGAGCCAGACTGCGTCCTGGGGATTGGTGATGCAAACAGCTCAGCCCGAGCTGCAGCTAAGAAAGGTAAGGGACATGTCCATCATCCCACATCCCCTGCCTGTGTACCTCCCCCAATGTGGCTATGTATTTAGGAAATCCAGTTCTGACTTTAGTACTCACCTGCAATGCATTATGGGAGTGGTAGTCATAAGAATACCCATATGAGCAGTCAACATGAAATGTAGTCAGGCATGCCACACAATACAATCAGACACATGGGAGGAGCAGAACATAGTGATGTGAAAATGTAATTTAATATTGATGTACACGGTGAACGCACCACTAAGATACTGTCCATGTCTGTCCACAGGAGAGACATCACGCAAGTCACAGCAGGTGAGGGAGAAGACACATCCCCAAAGGGATAGCAGTGAGCAAGAAGGCAGGGATGCTGGGCCCAGCAGTGCAAGACCTACAGCACCATGCACACAAGCAGCAGACATACCAGAGGCAGACGACACTATGCAACTGGAAGCATCTCCTGTGCTCATTGGCTCACCACTACCTGCGTCAGAACAATCACACACACCAGCAGACTCCGAGGTGTCTGAAATCCTCAGGCCTGTGAGGCATGAGGGTCCCCCGCATAGGATCCGACAAACATCCTCGGATGAGGAAGGGGAATGTGAGGAGTCAATGCAGTCTATGGCAGGGAATGCACCAGGTCACACATCCACTCCTGTCAGGCCATCTGAAGGAACAAGACGTTGCAGGGTCCGGGAGTCAGGCGGCAGTGGCCGTGATGAGAGTGTGTTCCAAGGCCTCGAGACCACAATGGTGAAGGTTCAGCGCCTGCAGGCAAAAGGGATAAGTGCAGTACACAGGCAGCTGCGAATTCTGAACAGCAACTTCACAGACATGAACAAGGG
Organism: Lissotriton helveticus; assembly: GCF_964261635.1. NCBI lineage: Eukaryota > Metazoa > Chordata > Amphibia > Caudata > Salamandridae > Lissotriton > Lissotriton helveticus. The sequence continues at coordinate 907,133,223 of NC_136072.1, read as the reverse complement.
AATATCATCTATGGCAGACAGCATGAAGGACATGGCAGAGGGAGTCAGGGAGATGTCTCAGAGTGTGATGACACTCTGTGTGGAACTTCGTGAGGACCGTGCCCAATGGCGCAGGGAGACCCGTCGTACGCAGCAGCAGGAGGGGCTGGTGCACTGCTGTACTGACCTCACACGGGGGATGGGGAGAGTCACTACAGCGATGGAAGTGTTGCTGACAAACCAGTCAGCCACCACAGGAGCAGAAGGCCTTGGGGACACAGATACCACTAGTAGCATGGGCAGCACCCCTGTCCCTGAAGTAAGGAGGAGTAGCAGATGCCAGAGTCCCGGCGCTGGCACAGCAGACTTAGAACCCAGCCAAGCTCATGCATCACGCGGGGCTGTTCATGGGCACAAGCAGTGAGTCTAGCATGTTCAGTTGGACATGTGAGGGTGAGGTAACCCCTGTACACACAGTAGTGCCAGGCACACTAGTATGTGAAATTTGTGGCTCATGTCTTTTCTACGTAGTGCTAAATAAACTACGTGCATTGACGTACAACACGTGCTTTGTCTCGATACTTACTCAGAAGTAGTTGTGTGTGATTTCTGTCCGTCTCTGTCTTCCATCTGTGGGTGTTGGTACTCCGACTGTGTTGGCTGCTGGTAGTGCCTGCTCATCGTCATGGTCTACATACTCCTCCAATTCCACCTCTGTGCCCCTCTTAGTTGCAAGGTTGTGCAACATTGCACAGGTTGCAATTATCTTATAGCACGTTTCAGGTGTGTACTGCCGTGCCCCCCCACTTTTGTTGGGGCAGCGGAACCGGCTCTTCAGGAGGCCAAAGGTGCGCTCAATTATGTTCCGGGTGGATTTATGTGCCACATTGTAACGTCTCTGGCTGGGGGTTGTGGGGTTGAGGTAGGGTGTCAGGACGAAGGAACGGAGTGCATATGCACTATCCCCTAAAGTGAAAGACAAAATATACATTACTCAGATGCACACATTGACATACATCTGCTTCATCTATCAAGGGAGTGTCACCCATTTCTTTACCTAGCAGGTATCCTTCCCCGATTTCACCCGCTGTCAGGCGGGTATAGATCCCACTGTTTTGGAAGATATATGAATCGTGGGTACTTCCTGGGTATCTGGCCACTATATTGGTGATGATGAACTTGGCATCACAGATAGCTTGTACATTAATTGTGTGTGTTGACTTCCTGTTCCTGTATATGTGCTCTATGGCAGCTGGGGGGCAAATGGGGATGTGGGTCCCATCAATGCAGCCAATCACGTGTGGGAAGTTTGCCATGAGGTAAAAGTCAGTCTTGGTCCTGAGCAAGTCCGCATCAGTGTCTGGGAAGTGGATGTAGTGATCCATTCTTTGCATCAGGGCATCCAGGAAATTTCGGAAAAAACGCGGCAGGCAGCTCTGGGACACCCCACCTACCGCTGCCACTATACTCTGGTAGCTCCCAGATGCTAGGAGGTGTATGCTACAGAGCACCTGGACATGGGGTGGGATGGCATGGGCCCTTGGTCTTGGGTGGTCCAGGAGTGGATGCAGGTCCCTGATCAGGTCCATGATGGTTTCAGGGTGCAGTCTGTATCTCTGCAGTATCTCTGGCTCTGTCAATTGGAGGAGTGTAATCCTTTGCCTATGTACCTGTTCCTCCTTTCTCCATTCCCTCTCACCTGCTGCCTGTAGCCTTAGCCGTCTTGCTATGACGTAAAAAGCCGCCATTCTGCTTCCAGTGTTGCATTTTGGGGCCCTTTTTTATAGGCTGCACCTGATTACCACCTGCTTGCAATCCATGTTAAATACCGACTTGTAATTACCGAATTTCGGAGCAAATCGGTAATTTAAGGCTCACCTACATCTCGATGGCGTGGTATTTTCCATTTCGTAATTTCCGATTCGGTAATTTTACCGAATCGGAACTTTTACCGACTCGGTATTTGTTCCGAATCGGTAATTTTACTGAATCGGAAATATTGACGTTTCGGTACCTTTACCGAGCCGGTAATCTACCGATTCGGTATTTTTTCCGGTTTTAGGCGACCTACATCTCATTTTCCAAATACCGGTCGGTAACGGCCGAAAACATCGATTTTCGGCCATTACCGACCGGTATTAGGCTACCTACATCTGGCCCATAGTGCGCTAGCACAGAGAGAGAGAGCTGGAATGCGCCATATGATATCATGATCTCTCCATTTGACACAGTGCAGCAAGTAGTCCTGCTGCGTTGCGCCAGACAATAATAAATTTGCGCCTCAATTTGCAATGAATTAAAGTGACATTGTGAGTCACAAATAGGTTAGCGAGCCACAATCTCAGCAGTGAAATTCTCACCGAAAGGGGCCATTCAAAGGACATTCTCCTTTATAGCTACTTGTCCCAAAAATTATAAATGGTAAAAATTTAGAAATGGATTATAGAAATGGATTGTTTATACAACAGACTTTTAAAATTATCAATCATTTTACATGTGAAACAGAAAATGTAAGAAAGAAATCCAGTCTATGGGTGCATTTTTTTAAAACAAAACTTAACCTCGTTCCTTCTTTCATATTTCAGAAAATTAGCAAATGCATTTTCTCTATTTCTTAAAATGTAAACACAACTACATTTGTATGAAATGTGCTGGACTGTTACACATTTGTTTGCCCATTGCCTTTTACCAAAGCAGAATAAAAACAAGTAGAGCTCCCACAGCTTATTTGCACCTATGTAGTGATTCTCGACTACGTATGGACTTAGTTTGCTTCTGAGAACCCAATAGCTAAAAATGTACCGTACTGGGGTAGGTCTGAAAAATAATCTCCAGGACTACTTCAGGTTTCCAGTCTGGCTCGCTAATGCCACAGAACTCCCAAAGCCTGACCTGTAAGAGCGTTCTAATCTTTCCAAATCCTAGAATTATGTTCTTTCTCCAAAGCACGGGCCATCTTGTAATCAGCAGTATGTTCCTTTCATTTTATGATACATGTAGAAGAAAGACCAAGTTATGCGAAAAGATTTTTTTTTTCTACTCTCCGTGTATTCAGGCCTTCCATTGGCACCCACCACAACCCCAGACCCAATACTTTTGTGCCCTCTGCCACCTCCTCCCTTCCTCTAGTCTAATATGTCCAAGTCTGAAAGTCATGGAAATGTACACAGTCAATAGAGATATAGGCACGGCCATTGGAATTATGTGGCAAGGGAGGGTCAAATTATGTGGCAAATTTGCGTAGATTATGCGGCAAGAACAGACAAATTATATATACAGCACAATTTGTGATAGTATTACTTCATTATTTTGTCATTTTTAAACATTTTAACAGTGTCTGGGTATCAGTTGCAACTCATTATTACAAGTTTAACACCCAAAGATAGCAATAAGCTGCGAAAAGGTGCCCAGTCAACCTTTGCAAAGGACCTTCTACTATGCGGCAAAACATGCCGTTGCAATTTTACTAACTTTTGAACTGCTTGAGCTAGAAACAATTTTTTTTTTCTTAAAATCTAAAGATTATGGGCAGATGATGGTTCATGTGACAACTATGGCAAATCTACAATTGCACGAAAATTACAACACAATTGCATCATTTCAGTGGCCCTTGCTATAGACTTACTAGATGGGCATGGCGTTCCAAAGCCGACATCAAATTCTAACATGCCTTAATGTTGGGCGGCTCTCACCATGGTCTGCGCTGCATATCATCACATTAATCTCTCCAGGCGCAGTGGGAAGTATACTTGCCCCCATGCAACGGAACAATCAGAAGTAGGTAGGGGGACTAATTGCCTCTTATGAGAATATAATAGTTGGACTATTTGCGAAAGATTAAAATGCCATTTATTATGAAGTATATAATAGCTGTGGAGATGCCAGGCTTCCTCTATGGATCTGTTTTCTGTGGATTTGAGGCTGGGAGGGGGTTGGCAGCGCTGGCAGGAAATGACGTGCACAGTATCAGAGTTCTATGGTGGTGCTTCTCCGGCGCATCTTGCACAGATCCTCTTCATGCGCAGCTCTAAAGTGGGAGCTTCAGAAAATTGGTGGGCACTACTGGTTTTTCAATGGAAGGATTAGGGCGCAATTGCAGGATTTCATGAAATCTGGATATTTGCACATTTAGGAAAAAAAAGACGCGAAAGACAAGACAAGCAAAAATAGGTTTTGTTGAGGGAAATGGCAGTAAAATCCGATAATATAGTGGTCATATCTGTTTCACAAAAAATAACTGAACCCTGGGCAGGTGTCTTTTTTTAATTCACTAAAAATGAAACTTGCTGTTTCATGGAAGAGAAATGTCATCAAAGAAGGGTATTTTGCAGAAGCCAGATATATAACTGAGAAAGAAATTCTAACCTCCTCAAATTTCCGAAGTGCAAAAATAATGAACTCTGCCTAACTCCACCGATGGAATAAAAACGTTGCCTCCCCGAGTCACTGTGGTGCAAAAGTAGCAGTCGGGGTCTGCCTGAAGCACAAAGGAGGTCTGGACCTGTTGGAAGGCTGGAAATCAAAAACTGTATGGCCACAACGTGTTAAACATAGGGCGTTTATTTTCTTTATTGTCCTTTTTATTTGTCCAAGATTGTGGAGCGAGCAAGTAACAAGTAACAGTGATTAAAACAGACAAGAGAGGATTTTAGGAATGTGTGTTAACTAATGTTAAAGTCCTGAACCGAGGGCAGTGTGTTTTACCTGCTCTGTTACAACTCTTGTTCATTTGCTCATGGTAAATGGGAACATATCTTAAAGGCTAGTGAAATGCCATGTTAATGCCATTAATGATTTTTTTTTTCTGTTTGTATTGCTCTTAAATCCGAGAATATTGGGTTTTTTTTTGTGCTGTGTCAGGTCGGCGTAATTAAGGCAGTTTAATATCTATTTCAGAACATTACATCACATTACAACTATGTTTGTGTGTCGGTCTCTATTTTGCCTTCTTTGATCTTCAACATCGCTTCCTAGCTCCACAAAGATTGACTAAATTCCTGATGGTTAAGTGCAAGGGTTAAGTAGTCACCCATCGCCATTGCCTGATTGTCCTCAGTTTCAAGAACATACTCAACAGGTGCTTGATCCTAAGCAAATTCATGAGCTGGCAAGATCTCGCCTGTTTAATATGTGATTGTAGCATGCATACATACTACAAATTAAATGCACTCTGAGGTCCTTTTATGGTGAGACCTCTTGTTATTGCCACAAGGGTGAGAAAATTGAAATTTTCCATGCTTTTTTAGCCGTGATGAGGGTAGAGTTGGGACAGCCAACACATAACAGGGCGAACCGCGTCAAGGGTCTATCTTGGCCTTTAGATCCCGTGCATGATCCGAGCTCAGAACATGTTTCACATCTACATAATACAACAAACCACGTAAAACTGCAAAATCTCTTCAAAATTCAAAAAAGGGGATTTCTTCAACATGTGGAAGCTTTGTTTTCTGGTTTTACTTTGTACAAATCAGTTCCTACTTGGCTATCTATTTGTCTTTCCTTGCGACTTCAATTGTTGATGCTTTGTTACGCCTCTGTGCCTGAGGGTAGAGGAAGGGCGAAAGGCAGAATCCACACGAGAGCTCGTCTTGTTATGGGTTCGCTGTTCCAATAGGACCTCGAGCTGAGACAGAGTCAGGCTTCAGACTAGAGCCTGGCTTGATCTTTTAGTGCTTCACCCACCTCTAGATGAGGGTCGAGGGGATATTATAGATGCAGGGATCTTGCACCCGTTCGGAACTCATGTGGAGAATGCAAGGCGCCACCCCCCTTAAGGGCGTGGCGCCGTTAGTGGCAGCCAAAGGGCCGCCAATTAAGGAATCACTTCCGGGTCGCTCGACCCGGAAGTGAAAAGTAAGGGGACTATCGGAAATACGTCGTAGTGCCCCGGATACAGTCAGAGGGCGCGAGGCTTAAAAGCCAGCGACCATCTTAGTGACCCCCTCTTTGTCTGCTGACCGCCCAGGAGTCGGACGTCGCAGAAGGAAGTCAAGGGCCGTCGCGTGGATAGCTGGTTCCCGAGGGTCAATCCGACTCGTTTCTGGGGCAGGTGAGTGGGCCTCGCAGTGTGTCTGTTGGGTATTGCGGGGGCGAGTCATGTGGCGTGAATGCTTTCATGGCGCGCGAGTGATGATGTGAGCGCGGGGGGCAGGGTTTGCCTTTTGGGTGAGCGAGCCGCCGCGTGTATGGTCCGGTAGGCTGTATGTGTAATTGGGGCGAAGGTGACATGCCGGTGGAGAGCTCGGGAGGCTGGGCTGCTGAGGCGAATGAAGAGTGTTTTCGGGGGTATACAGGCAGTCCTATCGCGATCGGACGAGACGCGCCCCCACCCTGATTGGAGCAGAAGTAGCGCTTACGGTGGGGGCAAGGGGCCAGAGCGGCGGGAAAAATGATGGCGGTACGATTTTTCGGGGGTATGCAGGCAGACCTAGCGCGATCGGACGGGACGCGCCCACCCCCTGATTGTAGCGGAAGTAGCGCTTACGGTGGGGGCAAGGGGCCAGAGCGGGAAAAATGATGGCGGTACGATTATTTAATATCAAGCTGGCACGATCCGAGGAGACGCGCCCCCTCCCCCTTTTGATGTTAAAGATAGCGGAACGCTCATAGAAGGGCGAGCAGCTGCACGATCGGTTGCTGCGCATCCAAACGCCTTCCCTCCCTTTTGGAAAATAAGGTAGTGCTCACCAGGAGTTAGAGGGTCCGGGCAGGCAGGGGGTGTAGAATGGCATGCGCTATTGGGCGAGACGCTCCTCCCTCTACCCCGGGTTTAAAGGGATAACTGTTGTCTCTAGTACAAGAGTCTGACAAACTCGGCAGTATATAGGTGTAACAACGGAAAGAGTCGGGCTCTTTATTGATAAGTTCAGCGCTCTCATGAGCTTTATACTAATAGCAGTAGGAGTATAGTGAATGCATCTCATACATTGAAATTGGAGTAAGATGCAGTAGTATTCGGGCTAATGCATATAATACAGTTATTGGTTTTATATGCATTCGAAGGTACTGATTTACGATTCACCCTCCTGGCAGAGAAGGTATTTGTATTTATATTATGAAACTGATGGCATGCTCCGGACAGTACGGCAGACAAGTCTGAAGGGGGATCGGCGCTACAGTCTGACAAGTTGATAACAAGTCATACATATTATAAGCAATGCATAAGAAATTTAAGGACATAATTGAATGTCATGGGCGAACTACCAGTGATAGCATATGTATGGGGTGTATCAGTTTGGTGGTTAATCCAGATGCACGTATGTCAATTAAGTGGTACTAACACAATTTTCTTTTTAAGTGCAGAATGCCGCCAAAACGGCCAACGAAGGGGAAAGAGGCCCCAGCCAGAAGAGATGACTACCTTACGCTTACAGAGATCATGGAGTTTACAAAGGAGAAAGGCGTGGACTGGGCTCTTAAGACTATGAGAGAGGGGGCTAGAGCGGACGAGAAAGCTCAAGAGGAAAGAGGGAGAGGCAAGAGAACGCGGCGTACGCCGGAAAGGTTTAAAGAGGCGGTGAAAGACAAGCGGCCCAGGGCGGCCGAGCCCCAACCAGCATCACCAGGTGAGAAGGAGGTGTTAGAGACAATAGATTTGAGCCCGAACACGAATAAGGACAATGACGCTCCCGAGGGAAACCATGTTATTTCTAATGCAGCGCAAACAGGAGGGGTGCCCGTCGCTAATGCGGAGGCGCCCTGCTCTCAGGTTACTTTACCGCCAGTGGTGGCGCAACAGGGTAGCGGAGTGTCACAAGTGTGGGTGCAATCTGGAGGAGTGGCGCAATTACCGGGGATGCAGAATCGCCATCATCCACAGAGACACCATCCGCATCACGACCAACACCGACGACACCCTCACCACCGCTGAACACCTGCACTTCCAGATCCACACCAACCCGAAGACCACCCTCAGAGGCACCCTGATCTACCGACCCCCGGGACCGCGCACACGATTCAGCGAGGACATCGCCGACTTCGTCAGCCCGCACGCTCTCCCCTCCGCCGACTACATCCTCCTGGGGGACCTCAACTTCCACCTGGAGAACAACAACGACCGCAACACCATCACCCTGCTCGACAACCTCGACAACCTCGGACTCAAGCAACTGGTGACCACCCCCACCCACCTCGCCGGACACACACTCGACGCCGTCTTCTCATCCAGCAAAGACGTCACCTTCAGCCACGCAACAGGACTCCACTGGACGGACCACAGCTGCGTCCACTTCACCTTCAGAAGAACGACGATCCACCACCTCCAGCAACAGGTTGCTCGAAGAAGCTGGAACAAGATCACAGCCGACCAGCTCACCGCCTCCCTGAGCCAGCACCCTCCCGCCAACTCAGCGAACCCCAGCCAGGCCGCCGACAACCTCACGAAGTGGATCAGCAACTGCGCGGACGAACTCGCCCCTCTAAGGACCCCGCCCAGCAGATCCTGCAGCAGAAAAACACCATGGTTCACCGACGAACTCAAGTGCTCCAAGAAGAACTGTCGAGCCCTCGAGAAAGCCTGGAGAAGGGAACCAACGACGGACAACATGACCACCCTCAAGCTCGCCACCCGGAAACACCACCAACTGATCCGCGCCACCAAGAAAAATGCATACAAGGACCGGCTGGACAACAACGCACACAACTGCAAGGAACTCTTCAACATCGTGAAAGAGCTCTCCAACCCCAACGCCGGAAACAACGACATCACACCGTCGCAAGACCTCTGCAACTCCCTCGCGTCCTACTTCCACAACAAGATCACGGACATACACAACAGCTTCAACAACCAACCAACGCAAGCCACAACCGCAACGACGCCACCATCCACCACCCTCCGCACCTGGACCCCGATCAGCACCGAAGACACCATCCGCACCATGAACTCCATCCATTCCGGATCTCCGACTGACCCCTGCCCTCACCACGTCTTCAACAAGGCCGACGCTGTCCTCGCACCCCACCTGCGGGACATCATCAACACCTCCTTCGACTCCGCCACCTTCCCTGAGAGCTGGAAGCACGCCGAACTCAGCGCTCTCCTCAAGAAACCCACAGCAGACCCCACCGACCTCAAGAACTACCGTCCCATCTCGCTCCTCCCGTTCCCGGCCAAAGTCATCGAGAAGACCGTCAACAAACAGCTGGCCGCCTTCCTCGAGATGAATGGATCCCTCGACCCCTCACAGTCCGGCTTCCGAGCAAACCACAGCACCGAGACCGCCCTCATCGCCGCCACCGACGACCTTCGAACTCTGATGGACAACGGAGAAACAGCGGCCCTCATCCTCCTGGACCTCTCCGCGGCTTTCGACACTGTCTGCCACCGCACCCTAGTACAGCGCCTCAGCAACATCGGAATCCAGGAGAAGGCACTGGAATGGATCACCTCCTTCCTCGACGGAAGAACACAAAGAGTCCGCCTACCACCGTACAAGTCAGAGGCCACCAAAGTCATCTGCGGCGTACCCCAAGGATCCTCGCTGAGCCCAACCCTCTTCAACGTCTACATGAGCCCCCTCGCGGCCATCGCACGCCAACACAACCTGAACATCATCTCCTACGCCGACGACACCCAGCTGATCCTCTCCCTGACCAACGACCCCGCCACCGCCAGAGCCAACCTGCACGAAGGGATGAGAGACGTAGCCGAATGGATGACGACCAGCCGCCTGAAACTGAACTCAGACAAGACGGAGGTCCTCATCCTGGGCTCCACGCCCTCCGCCTGGGATGACTCCTGGTGGCCCCCCGCCCTGGGCACCGCACCCAAACCGACGGACCACGCACGCAACCTGGGCTTCATCCTGGACTCCTCCCTCGCCATGACCAGACAAGTCAACGCCGTCTCCTCGTCATGCTTCAACATCCTGCGCATGCTACGTAAGATCTTCCGGTGGATCCCCACCGAGACGAGGAAGACGGTCACCCAAGCCCTCGTCACCAGCCGACTGGACTACGGCAACGCCCTCTACGCCGGAACCACCGCCAAACTCCAGAAGAGACTCCAGCGGATCCAGAACGCCTCGGCGAGACTCATCCTCGACATCCCCCGACGCAGCCACATCTCCGGACACCTGAGAGATCTGCACTGGCTCCCGGTCAACAAGAGAATCACCTTCCGGCTCCTCACCCACGCGCACAAAGCCCTACACGACCAAGGCCCGAGCTACCTCAACAACCGGATCAACTTCTACACTCCCAAGCGCCTCCTCAGATCAACCAACCACGCCCTCGCCGCCGTCCCCCGCATCCGAAGAGCGACAACAGGAGGAAGATCCTTCTCCTACCTGGCCGCCAAGACCTGGAACTCACTTCCGACCGAGCTGCGCCTGACCCAAGACCACCTCTCCTTCAGGAAGAAGCTCAAGACCTGGCTGTTCGAGCAGTAGCGGCACCCCCCCCCTCCCAGCGCCTTGAGACCCTACGGGTGAGTAGTGCGCTCTACAAATGACCTGATTGATTGATTGATTGATATAATACACATGGTCAGGCAATCAGTAATGGCCCAGTAGACACGATGATCCCCGCCACAACATACCCGGGAAGTGGGGGGGCCTATAATGATGAGCGCCTACCCGAATGTGGGGTGCCTTCCACAGGCTCCAACAGCTAACACCGCCGTTAATTTGGCTGGGCCATCTAGTACTCAGATGCAAGGGGGGGCTGGGGTTCAGACGGCATGTCATCCAATGTTAGCATACAGCCCGTTATTGTTCGGTTCCGCATCGCTGACCTTATCGTCCTCTACGGGGATCACCTGGCACGTACCCGCAGACATTAAGGAAAAGGTACTTAAGGGCGAATTCGTGGATGTGTTCGATCTCATTAATGCAGGGGTGGCCTCAGGTAAAGCCAGAGGAGGTAAGGAAGGCGAATACAACCAAAACAAGGTATGGGTAGACTGGTCCATGAAGAATTGGATCACGGGATTTGCCATTTATGCCGCAATTATGCTGGAAAAATACCCCGGTTGGGCCCTCAAATGAGGAGTTACATATCCTTGATCCATGGGGCGGCAGCTGAGTTCCCAGGCCTGGGATGGTTAAAATGTGATAACAAGTTCAGACAAATGAAAGCAGTACACCCAGGGATAGCATGGGATCAGCGTGAGATCAATCTATGGCACACAGTTTTTTATTCTTCCCCTTCAACGTCCAAGACCAGTTCCCCTGCTCAGAGCCAGTCCTTTCGGAGTGACAAGGGGGCTGGAGATAAAAAACAGGCCTGCTGGCAGTTTAACAAAAATGAGTGTACCAGGGGGACCTCGTGTAGGTTTAAACATTGCTGTTCTTACTGTGGGGGAACATCTCACCCAGAAATCAGATGTTTCAAGAAATCAGGAAACCCAAAAGAGCAGTTGGCCCATACCACTCCAAAAGGGAAGCCATCTGAAACATCCGACAAGCCTCCCAACTCCCATTAAAAGACATGTTTTGACACACCTCCTTAGCAAATATGACAAACTAGAGGAGGCTCAGTTCCTGCTTAATGGTTTTACGTTAGGTTTCCGTATCCCGTCTTCAGCTACCCCCACCAGCGTCCCGCCTCGCAACCAGAGTTCGGTGCTTCAGAATATGGAAGCAGCGCAAAGCAAGATCATGAAGGAAGTTGCTTTGGGGCGGGTCGCGGGTCCATTAAAAAATCTCCCAAATCCTGATCTGGTCTGCTCACCCCTGGGGTTAGTTCCTAAAAAAGAAGAGGGTAAATTCCGCCTTATACATAATCTTTCAAGCCCCCCAGGGTTATCTGTCAATGACAAACTGGATCCAGATCTCTGCACAGTGCGCTATACAACGTTCGACACAGCAATTGGTAAACTGCAGGCTTTGGGTGAAGGAGCTTTAATGGCCAAGTCCGATATCGAGTCAGCGTTTAGGCTACTCCCGGTTCACCCGGAGGACACCAAGTTCTTGAGCTTCACTTTCAAAGAGAATTATTTCATAGACCGGTGCATGCCCATGGGATGCTCTATTGCTTGTACAGTTTTTGAGACTTTTGCCAGGTTCTTAGAATGGGCGGTGGAGCAATTCCTGACCTCAGACAAATCTCATGCAGTTGTACACTATTTGGATGATTTTCTATTTCTGGGTCCTAAGGGTTCGCAGTCATGCAGGAAGGCCCTGCTGGGCTTCCAGCTCTTGGCTGAAGCCCTCGGGGTACCATTAGCAGCCGAGAAAACAGAAGGTCCTACTACATGTTTGACATTTCTGGGCATCGAAATCGATACCAGAGAAGGCGTGTGCAGGTTACCCATGTCAAAAGTGGCTGCCTTCAAGGCTGCTTAAAAGCAAAGAAAGTTACATTACACCAGCTACAAGTCTTGGTAGGGCAACTGAACTTCGCCTTGAGGGTCATACCAATGGGCAGGGCATTCTCCAGGAGTATAGCAAGGGCAATGTCTGGACTTCGTGCAAAGCACCATAGAGTTAGACTCTCAGCTGACGTGAGGAAGGACTTGATGATTTGGAAGTCTTTCTTGCAGGATTTCAATGGTTCGGTGTTATGGCGGACAGCGAGCACCTCAAATGCTGACCTTGAATTGTTCACTGATGCAGCAGGGAGTGTTGGTTTTGGAGCAATTTTGGGCCCTAAGTGGTGCATGCAGTATTGGCCAGAGGAATGGGCACAACAGGGTCTGACGCGCAACGTCACTTTCCTAGAACTGTTTCCCATAGTGGTAGCTTTACATTTGTGGGGTGATATGCTCGCAAACAGACACATTGTATTCTGGTCAGACAGCATGTCAGTAGTGATGGTGATCAATAACCAGAGAGCAAATTGCACATGGGTGCTGCGTCTACTAAAGGAACTAATATTGCAATGTCTGAGTCACAATGTGCATTTCACTGCAAGGCATGTACCTGGGGTTGAGAACCGAGCTGCTGACGCCTTATCTCGTTTTAAGTTGCGCATTGGCCACAAGCAGAGAAGACAATGACAACATTCCCAGCGGAGCTATGGAAGTTTGGTGCCCCACAGCCTCCGAGTAGATAACTGCATCCTTGGCCCCCAAGACTAAGAGTATGTATCAGAAGTCGTGGGAATGTTATCAGTTATACTTAAGGGGAGCGGGCCTAGTGGGTGCCTTTGTACCCCTGAGCGTATTAGGCTTTATAGTATATCAGAAGGGGAGTGGGAAATCAGTGGCATTTATGAAGAGACAACTGTCAGCATTGGCATTCTATGCGGGCTTAAAAGGGGTTACAGATCCAACGAAGGACCAGAGGGTGAGGAGAGCCGTGAAGGGGTGGGAGTGCTTAACTACGGGTGTGAAGGACTCGAGAAGGCCTATAGATGTGGGGAAGTTGGTGAAGATTTTAGAGACCCTGCCGCTTGTTTGCTTCTCCCCTTATGAGACTCAACTATTTAGGGTGCCGTACGTGTTAGCCTTTTGTGGAGCTCTTTGGATTTCGGAGTTGCTCCCGGCCTCTAAGGCGGATAGGGATGGAGGTATAAGGTGTACAGACATAATCGGGTCGGAAAATGTCCTGAGAGTCAGGGTTCGAAGGTCTAAAACAGATCCGTTAGGCAAGGGGACTTGGTTACAATTAGGCAGAGTAGCGGGGGAGTCTTACTACCCAGTTAAATTGATGAGGGAGTTCATGCAAACCAGGCCTCAAGGGGGCGATGACAGAGTGTTGCTCCACAGGAATGGCTTACCCCTCACCAGATTTCAGTTCACAAGGGTAGTAAAAATGACCTTGTCAAAGATGGGTGTTGACCCGGCCGACTTCACATCCCATTCCTTTCGTATAGGTGCAGCAACCACAGCCGCTGGCCTGGGGTTGCCGGAACAGACTATCATGAGATTAGGAAGTTGGAAGTCAACATGCTATGAATGTTATGTGCGCCCGCATTTAGTATAAAAGTCACCCTCATGACCTCCCCCTTCCTACTTTCAAAGGCTGTTCTCACCATTTCTTTCGATATTTACTCTAGGTACTACTTCCCAAAGAACCCAAATATGTTGGTGCGGCCACTCCTTTATTCGCAGGGCGGGGTTGATCTTCAAGGAAATGCTCGAAAGAATGGCGCAAGGATGGGACCATCATTGGGTAGGAATAGGTGGGCAGCACTTAGCTGATGTCCCGAATGATTTGAGGGCGGCTTTGGGCAGAGGCATGCCCTATCCCGATGTATTCGTGTTGCACTGTGGAGGCAACGACATGATCCCGGCTGGAAGGAGAGGGGTAAAAGAGTTTTTGTTTACTACGCTCGCAGCAGTCAAAAATATTTTGCCAAAGGCCATCTTATTATGGTCTGAAGTCATTCCGAGGCAGATATGGTCGCGGGGCGCACCCTCGAAGGCAGTGAATAAATCAGTCAAAAGGTTGAACCAGTCAGTGGCCGAAATACTTCAGAAGTCAAGCATTCGAACCATTCGTCACAAGCTAATACAAACGTCCAGGCCGGAGCTATATGCGGCGGACGGAGTGCACCTATCAGAGGCGGGCACTGAAATTTTTATACAAACAGTCTTAGGAGCCATTTCCGAAGCTCTGGAGTGCAGGGGGGGAGGACGAGTCCGCCAGTAAGCGCCTCGCCCTGTGGCGGGGTCCTGGACAAGATTATCACGGGAACTTCTTTGGGCAGTGCCAGTTTTACCTCAGAACAGGTTTTTAAATCATCATGGGCTCCGGGCTGGCGGGAGAGTTGGGGCTGACCTGCTGGTGGCCCTGGCTTCTCTAGCCCTACCCTGGAAGCCGCTGGTTGCCACAAGTGGTGGCAGATTATTCACATGCGGCTCTGTTGACCGGAAGGTGGTTAACTTAAGGAGAGCAGGCTAACTTGGTTGTGGCCTGCTGGCGCAACCCGAGGGTCAACCAAAAGCCCATTGGAGAATGGGTTGTAAAAGAGTGAATATGTATATAAGTGTGAGTATCTTAATACTGTGATGTGGAAATAATTTTGACTTTTAAATAAAGAAATGGAGGTCAATGAAGTAATTGACCTGTTAACTTGTCTTAATAAATATGCACACTGCAGAAAATCAAACAAGGCTCTGGTGTTTAATTTGAGAAGGGGCCTTAATGTGTTGGGGGGGAGTGTGCACTTTGTATGCCATCTATGCAAGGCGCCACCCCCTTTAAGGGCGTGGCGCCGTTAGTGGCAGCCAAAGGGCCGCCAATTAAGGAATCACTTCCGGGTCGCTCGACCCGGAAGTGAAAAGTAAGGGGACTATCGGAAATACGTCGTAGTGCCCCGGATACAGTCAGAGGGCGCGAGGCTTAAAAGCCAGCGACCATCTTAGTGACCCCCTCTTTGTCTGCTGACCACCCAGGAGTCGGACGTCGCAGAAGGAAGTCAACCACCCACCCACCCCAAAAGTAAGGGTTCAGGCAGGGTCGGTAGCGGGGTCCTGGACAAGAATATCACGGGAACTTCTTTGGGCATTGTCAGTTTTACCTCAGAACAGGTTTTTAAATCATCATGGGCTCCGGGCTGGCGGGAGAGTTGGGGCTGACCTGCTGGTGGCCCTGGCTTCTCTAGCCCTACCCTGGAAGCCGCTGGTTGCCACAAGTGGTGGCAGATTATTCACCTGCGGCTCTGTTGACCGGAAGGTGGTTAACTTAAGGAGAGCAGGCTAACTTGGTTGTGGCCTGCTGGCGCAACCCGAGGGTCAACCAAAAGCCCATTGGAGAATGGGTTGTAAAAGAGTGAATATGTATATAAGTGTGAGTATCTTAATACTGTGATGTGGAAATAATTTTGATTTTTAAATAAAGAAATGGAGGTCAATGAAGTAATTGACCTGTTAACTTGTCTTAATAAATATGCACACTGCAGAAAATCAAACAAGGCTCTGGTGTTTAATTTGAGAAGGGGCCTTAATGTGTTGGGGGGAGTGTGCACTTTGTATGCCATCTAACATCTGTCACCTCTATCCTATGTATTTGGATGAATGAGCACTGAATTATGAGATGTGGCCAAGGAGGTATTTTTAGGTAAGCAAAAGCGTTTGAGGCATATGTTTGCACTACCAGGAAACCAATGAAATGCACCTGGGGAAATAAGGTTTTTATTTTAGCATCATTGTGAGTTTAGCAACCATATTTGTACCTTTCTCACCCTCTCATTTTTTGTTTAAATTTGTTTATTGACGTTGCATTATTGCAATTCACCTCAGGTTACACAGTTATATCATATTTATATTTTGATTCAATAATTCCACCTGAGCAGGTTTATTACGAAGCCTCTCTAAATTAAATATCAAAAATCTTACTTAAAAGTGTAATATTGGGTTCGCTGAGCTAGTGAATATAAGACTAAGGCCCACATGCATCATTGTTACATTTTGCACTTCCTAATTTGCGAAAAATAAGGAATCGCAAATTAAGAAGTGCAAAATGCTATGCATCATTATTTTCGGTATTCATTTGGGATTCGGTAAAAATCTCAATTTTTACCGAATCCCAAATGAATACCGAATTCTTAAGTAAATTTTCACAATTCCCATTGATTCCTATGGGCCAAAAGGCCCATAGGAGTCAATGGGAAGGCATCAGCAAATTGCGAGTGGCACTTAGAAAATTTCATGGGTGCAGGGGGGGTCCAAAGGACCCCCCCATGCACCCCTGAAATGTATTTTTCGCATCATTGTGAGACATGAATGTTGAAAAAAAACCATTTTCACCATTTTAAACACTTTTTCCAAATTTACCGAGTGGTTCAACCACTCGGTAAATTTGGCACCCTAATTGCGAATTTCCACTTGTAAAAGTAATGATGCATTGCTTTTAAGAAATCGCACATCTGCGACTTCTTAAAAGCACCCGCAATTTTAGAACTCGCAACAATGTTACGAATTCTAAAATTGCTTCATGCATCCCAAAAAGCACTTTTGCATTCGCAAACGGCCGATTTTAAGGGATCGCACCGTTTGCGACTACAAAAATGCTTGATGCATGTGGGCCAAGGTTATTTGCAACATTACATTGATATAACAAGGGAAATAGCACATTGGCTCCTATGCACAAAGTTGTAGCATTAGAACAAAGTGACACAATGCACATCACATATCGCCCTACTACGGGGTGTATTTGTTTGACTACACGCAGCTTCGAATTGTATGCTACCTTCTAGGTACCTATTCCACAACTAGTGCCTACTATTTGCTGTGTTATTTGGCTTGGATAGGCGTCAGTGGGAAACATTACACTGCGGCGCGTTGCTGATAAAGGCACTGGTCTAACTTTTGTGGCACAATTATTCCGCTAGGGTTAAACTCACATTAATCCAGGTATTTTATTGGGTTCCTCAGTCTGACTCCACCAGATTGTGCGGAATTCCACTAGGATCGCATCCCAGCTTCACGGGGACAGCTGCTTTCAGATTCCTATTGCGTCTTTACGACGTAGAGCTATACTCTCCACCTGCGCCCAGCAAAGTAGCAATTGGAACCAGGCCCTCTCTGTAGGGGGCTCAGGTGATTTCCAGCACCACGTGATAAGTCGTTTAGCCACTGTGAGTCCTAAGTCTATGTACCGGGACGTCACCTTGTGTTTGCCAGATCTATGAAATAATCCCAGTATGTGTACGTTCTGTGCATTGCATTAACATCGTGATGACTATTCTCCAGTATGGCTGTATGACTGAGCAGGGCCATGTGAAGCAGGTCATACCCCACTTCCCCGAATCATGGGCAGCTAGCGTCAGCACGATTGAAATATTTATTTATTTTGGCTGGTGTCAGGTAGGCCCTGTGTACTATATAAGACTGGATGAGCCGGAATCTTGCGTTATGGGGGATATGGGTGGGACCTTCGAGACTGGCCATCCATTCACGCTCAGTACTGGAATGCTGCACATCTGCATCCAAATGAGCTCGCAAGGAGCTCAACTGTGGCACCGTGTGTACTTTCAGCGGCTCCGCAAAGCATTTGACGAGGTGGCGACCTATCCCTAATTCATGCAAGTATTGTACGGCTAAATGTGTGGGTGGTTCCTGTGCTATACTGCCCCATGACGTCTGTAACATGCAGACCACCACAGCATGCAACAAGAACTGGCCTTATGGTAGGCCTGAGTCCTCAGCAAGCGCATCAAAAGGGAAGAGCTTCCCTTCACTGTACAGGTCCCCTAGTGTTAGGATGCCAGCCTCCTCCCATTGTGATAGCTCTGCTCCAGCAATAGCGCAGTGCCTCCTAGGTGTGCCCGCTATGGGGAGGGACGGTGTATATGGGGTCACATTGCGCGTTACTCATAGGCTTCGACGGTAGCTGTAATGGGCTACCTCCAGCAACAACTGGACTGGCAGCCTACCCTTCCTGCTGGGATGAAATAATTCAACTACTTGTGAATGTGTGAGTCCCGGTGCCTGAGTCGCTAAGTCTTCCAGGTGGCATGCACTTAGCCATCTTGCCACCCACTGGAGCTTAGCTGTGAGGTACTATTGCTCCATATTTGGCAGCAAAAGGCCTCCATTAGTTATTGAGGGGTAAATTTTGGACAAGGCCACTCTGCTGTGCGAGCAGCACCAAATGAATTTCCTCATGTCTAGTTCAAGCCTTTGAACAAAGCCGGTTTATTACAGGACAGTAAATTCCCGAAGTGGTACAAGAGGCATGGGAGTACCACCATCTTTATCAGTGCGATTCGTCCTATGACCGTCAGTGGCAATGTGCCCCAAAAAGACATCTGCGCTCGTACCAAAGTAATAGCATTCACCAGATTGCCCTGAAGTAAGTCTGCTGGATTTTTGTATTGGAGTATTCAGAGATACCAGAACCTGGACAACTGCCAGTGTACAGATTTGCCAGGGATAGACAGGTGCGGATCCGGAGTGGTCTCCGAGAAGGGGTACAGGCATGATTTGTCCCAGTTCACGTGGAGTCCTGAAACAGTGGCAAACTCTAATAATGTTCGCTCTACGAACGAACAAGGTAGTGTAACATCTTGAAGGTATATTAGCAGCTCATCTTGCATACAATGATACCCTGTGGAGGTCATCGCCCAGGGGATTCCCCACTCGCCTTGTGATTTGCGCAGTGTTTCGTCCAGAGGCTCGATGGCGAGCGCTAACAGGAGTGGGGATAGTGGGCAGCCCTGTCAGGTGTCACGTTCAATAGGGATTTGGTCAGACAAATATGGACCTGTTTTGACTTTGGCTACTGGTTGAGTGTAAAGCAATCGAAAAGGCTCAGAAACTTGTCACCTAGGTCATATTTGCGCAGCGCAGCGTATAAAAACGGTTTCGCGCCAGGATACTATTTTCTTAGTAATTGAGCGCGCTACAAAAGCCTTTATAATATAATAATAAAAAGCCCCACTCCAGGGTGTCAAACGCTTTTTCTAGATCTAAAACTAGACACCCTGAGGGTTCCCAGGCAGCCCTGGAGTAGTGTGCAATCCTGAAGAAGCGGCATATATTTAGCGACATGCTGCGAGTGGGCAAAAACCCATTTTGGTCTGAATGGATGAGTGACAGAACCAATGGGGCCAGTCTACATGGCAACATTTTGGCTAGCACTTTATAATCCATATTTAGGGCACCAGCTGGTGGTATGAGCAAACCAGCTCCACATTTCTATTTGGCTTCAGTAATGATATCAGCAGTGACTCCCATAATGTGTCAGGTAGAGTCCCTGACTCTTGCGCACCATGGTACATATTAAGGAGTCGTGGCGCCAGGGCTTGTTGGTAGGCTTTATAGTATTCAGTCGGGAAACCACCAGGCCCTGATGCTTTGCCCATGGCTAGCGATCGTATTGCTTTGTGAGTTTCTAACAGAGAAATTGGCTCATTTAACTCCTCTCATTGTTCAGCAGTAACTTGTGGTAAAGTCAGTGGGGAGAGTAAGACTTTCAGATCTGGGAATCTTTCACGGTGTGCGGAGCTGTACACTTTGGTGTAGTGCACTGTGAGTTCAATATGTATGTCATGCTGTTTGGTGAGGATTTTCCCATTAGCGGATTGTAGGTGTAATGTGGTTGATTACGCCTGTTCTTGACTGATCATACGTGTAAACAGCCTGCCTGCCCTATCTGCTGCTGCGTGAGTGCACGCTGCATGTGGTGCATTTTTTAAGCAACACATCCTCTCCAAGACCTCTGCATGCTTTTGCTTCTGTGCATCTATTGTGTGTTGTGTGTTGCTGCCACACTCCAGGTAAGCTTCTAATCCTGTCAAGCTATTCTCAATATGTGTTATTTCGCTGTCAAGTTGCTTTCGGACACACCAGCTCAGGCCCAGACATTGTCCCCTGACCACTGCCTTTCCCGCATTCCCATAGCAGCCCCGCGTCAGTCACTGAATCTGTGATTTCTTTAAAGAACATGTTGATCGCCATGCCTACTGCCTCTATGAATGGGGGGGCAAATGCAAAAAGAACAATTGATGGACAGAATGCAGAACCATTTCATACATTCACCCCAGTACAGAGATCTGGGACTAAATCCATTGTTTTTTTGCTCACCATGCCATTCCAGTTTGGACCCAGCCATATGCAAATCAGTCTTGAACCTGCATCCAATGGGAACGGTCCAGCCCGAACTGCCAGGCCAGGTCCTCCCTGGACTGGAAACAAGCATCCTAAGACCTGTTTTGGGCTTTCAGCCTCATCAGCCAGGATAGCTTGACTCTAGTGGATTGGAGAGCACGGGACCCATGTTTGGGCATACCCGTCCCACTCGGGGGGACAAATGCAAAAAGAACAATCGATGGACAGAATGCAGAACAATTTCATGCCCAGACGTGGGTCCCTTGCTCACTGTGCCACTGGATTCAAGCTAGCCTGGCTGATGAAGGGTAATACCCAGAAACCAGTCCCAGGATGCTTGTTTCCGGTCTAGGGAGTACCTAGCTTGGCAGTTGGGTATGTCTCATTATCATGCGGACGTCGCTTCTTGATTCAGATCTGTGGTGACTTTATTTGCTCCATGGATACATATTGACTGTTTCTCAGTGTTAGTGGACCCACTTCTGGCAGTACTTGTTGTGCTACCCACTTGTTCTTTCGTTTTTTTGCTGCCAGAGACAACTACATTGTTGCAAATACACCCTATTTCTATCTAGTTGTACAACATCATTTATTTCTACCAGTGGATGTTACGCCTTTGCAGCCAATGTTGGACACCAATTGATATCTTTTACCATTCAATGCATTACTGAAAACCTTTCTCCAATCACAGCTGCATGTGTCCAGCGCCCGATTGAGGTTTTTTGGATTGAGACTTTTTTTACCTTACTATCATCATTACACCTGTTATACATCTGAACATATTCATTTAGCCTTGAGAAAGTCGTGGTACTATCTTGTACTGACGAAACACGTGTCTGCTGTTTCCATTGATGATATTTTCTTGAATAAACGGAATAACGGATTCAAAAAGAATATTGACTTGACTCTCCTGTTTCATGAAAGAAAAATATATGTGTTCAACATTATTTTTTGATATGGAAATATTGTGATTAATATGTCACTACTTTGTTATTAGAAATAGGATAGTGCACATTTGACCCCATTCTGTTGTATATTGGCAGTTGGGTATGGACTGTTCCCATGAGGCACAGGGTCAAGACTGATTTGAATATGGCTGGGTCTAAACTGGGGTGGCATGGTGAGCAAAAGAACGATAACAATAGATATGGGAAGAGACTGGTTGTAAAATGTTGTCGCAAATTGTGCACAACTTCTTGAGACCAGACTATAATTTTTGAGGCGACCATGTACCAAAAGATGCAAAACAAAACCACCAGTCACAGGATGTCACAGAACGACCTGCTTAATTTGTAACAATTAAGAAGGTAACCATTTGTGACTCCCTGTGATTGGCTACAAACACAGGGATGGTGGCCTGCAAGGAATAGAAGACCACCGTCCCACTATTAGCTTTGCAAACGGGAAACGTATGCAGTCTAGATTTCTTAAAGAAGTTAATTCAACTTTAAACAAAAAATCCCATTTGGAAAGAATGGACCACTGCCTGCTTCCCCTGCAAGGCAGTCTGACGCAGTTCCTAAAACCGAAACTGAACAAACAAGGTCTGTTTCCCTTTGCAAATCTGTTACTACATCATTAGGGAGATGGAATCTATTATCAACTCTTTTGAGCAGGTGCAAACCTTTGCTACATCTTATTGCAAATCGCAAATAGGAGAAGATGCCCCTTTCACACTCCCTCATATTTGTGATCCGTACTGAGTCATACCAATTTTGTGATTCAGAAAGGCTTTACAGAACAATGTATAGTAAAACATGCTTTTGCCTTCACATACCCTCTGGGTTTCTTAATTGCATGGTTTGTAACTGCTAAATTGTTTCTTATATCTGGCCCTAAAGGCCTCTTACATTTTTAAGATATAGGAGGTATAAGAAGAGGGTGCAGCAACAGCAGAGGAGATAATGGAAGGAGGGAGTCAGACAATCAGCTTCTTTTTCTTTTCTTTTCTCTATAATACTAACCCTTGTTTATTTACCTATAACTTGAATTAAGTTCTTGATAAATTAATTTTCATATAACAATGTATTCTAGAAGAAAATGTGTTTTGCTGCTTACTTGTTTTTGCACGTGTTTTGAAGTCAATGTTCATATATTTTATTACGTATGATATGTATAGCAATATAAGCTAATGTATGGTTTATTCTGATCTTAAAATCTTTATGTTTAACTTACAAGTATTAGTGCTACTCTTGTTCCTATTTCAAACTATTCAATAACATTTTTACCTCGAAATAAAACAAGAGGCAGCTCGTTTGAAGTACGTGGCAAGGCTTCTGAATGGGGTCTGATTGAAAGCAGCACTGAAGAAAAGACTCTTTCATTTCGTCCAAGGACAACGAAGATAGCTCCATAGGAGAGGAGCTTAGACCGTAAAGCGGTTTCCTCCTGGTCTTTGGCTACAGAATGTCAGCACCAGCAATCGATGCAGCCAAGGCTGTATTGAGAATTGTTCATCCTCGTTTATAAAATACCCCTGAAGGGCTGGTAATGTCCAGCAGCAGTGCTACGGCCGTGAGGCGTTCCACAGGCTCACCACCGACAACCATTCTGCGATGGGGCCCCACCTACCATTAACAAATGGCCGTTGCTCATTTACGCGCCCTAATAACCCCCAGCACTTGGACAGGTACCAGCCGCGGCCAGCAGTGGGAGTAAATGCAAGGCGGTGACGTGGGGAGGGGGAGGGGCAGGGTGAGGGGGGTAGTAATGTATGGATTACGGAGTTTTATAGGTAAATAAACATTTAAATAAATGAAACGAATTTCGTTGCGCGCACTGCATCGCATTTTGGGATGCAGTGTACTCAACGAAATTCGTTTTATTTATTTAAATGTTTACTTACCTGTAAAACTCCGTAATCCATACATTACTACCTCCCAACCTTCCCGTCCCCCCCCCCCCACGTCACCGCCCTGCATTTACTCCCACTGTCGGCCGCGGCTGACAGGTACATGTCTTCCAATAACCCACCCAAGGCACCTCCGAACATACCCTACGACAACGATGACTGACAGTTAAAGGGACTATCAGGAGAATGATGTCACAAAAGATATCAAACCCCTACTAGACATCGCAAAACAAAGTGAACATTCCAGAATGCCTGTTAATGGTGATTTGTTAGTGATGCAGGACTGGATAAGGAGAATCATTGTTTTCCTCTCTACTTGATAACTTCTTTTAGGCTTCTCCACTGCCACCCAGATGTCTGTCTTGAGAAGACCTTAATTTGTAAAAAATTAAATTCCAAGGCCCTGGTCAGGGAGCCTCTGCAGTGAACACTACCTATTGTCCCTGTGATGCTACCAATGACAGTGCCAACACAATTTCTAACTCTCACACTCGTACAAGTGTGACAATTCAGACTTTGAATACACATTAAAAATGATTAATACCTGCTGCCCAAGCCTTTCTTATAGCTTTAGGTGGCGAGTATTAATCATTTTTTGAATAATTAAACAAGTATGGTTGTGCTCATCCTAAAATTAGATAAACAGTGCCACCATCTGGTAGGCTGTTATGTTAATTTGTTATGTTATGTTAATTTATTTCTTCTATAGCGCTCGGCTACTCCGAGGAGCATCCCGGCGCTTTGGCGAAGAAAATCAGCAAGCAAGACAGCAACATAACAACTAAAAAGCAGACAGAAGAGAAAGTAACAAGTTTATTTAGTCATAAGTGCCCATGTTGACAATAAAGTGCCCGTACCCAGCACCAAAAAAACACTGGCTCAAATTAAGCACTGGGGTTATGTCGTCCAAGCTAGGCTCACTGAACACGATTCACTTACTGTTGTCTTGGTTGTACCCTATAGGAGATTGATAATGTGTGGACCCCATACCACATTCAAAAGGAAACTCTCTGCTTTCCAGGCTAGGCGCAGTGATTGTCATTCACTTTCTCACTTTGAACTGAACCCAGAACCCATGCCATGCCTTTTGTTTAATGCACAGTGCCCTCAGATATGGTTGCAAAACAACTGATCCTGCCTCACCTTAAATAAAACAATTGCATGCATTCAGCCTATCAGGCTACGTGTGTAGGGCTCATTCCTATCCCATACCTAAACTAGGAATGTATTCCAGTGCTTCCTTTGAATAAAGGAGGTGTAGGAGGGAAGGTTTTTCTTAGCCAGTTTTGCCAAACACTCATCTTCATTCCACTTCAAGCCTTCTTCTTCCAACAGCTTCCACTGCCTGTCTTTGACTGTTGCGGGTTCTTTTTCTTCCACAATTTCACCCTTTGTTATTATTTTCTATCTTTCTCTCCCACCTCCTTTTCTGATTTTCTCTCTCTTAATCTGGGTCAAAGTCTGATGATGAAGAATACGTCCTGGTCCCCAAAAATGATTATGGGTGCCCGCCATAATCACTGGGTTCATCTCTTTCGGTCAGCTAAAGTCATGGCACATAGAATCTAGCTATGAGCCATGCGAGGCAGTGGGAAACATATGATGCCTTCTGAAATGAGCATATAAAAATATCTCTGCCCTCCTCCATACCCTGTTTTCAACGTCCAAGAATAGCGTTATTAATGCTCCCACCCTGAGTAACCTCCAACTACACATGCATGCTTCTGCCTAAGGCCAATCACATCTGTGGTACCACTCTGGTGGCGGATTTGCTTACGCAATGCCAAGTACAAATCACAATAAATTCCTTCACATGTATATTCAGCAATATGCTGTTTACCACCTGACTGTGACACCTCCACAGCAGACACCCAAGAAACACCTTCCAACATACACATAGCCCACAACAAACAACATGAATATTCACCTGCATGCCTTGGAGGCTGTGGTCAGAGTCGGACTGGCCGAAGCGGGCACCCGGTGTTTCCCCAGTGGGCCGCAAAGGGTGGGGGATGGTTTTGTACCGGTAAGGGCCGTTATTGTTGCTGGGGGCTGATTTTGCAATAGTGCTAGCAAATTGGCCCCTTGTAACAAAAGCGCAGCAGCATTGCAGGAGCAGTGTTCCAGCCCTGGCAATTACAAACAACCGAACCCCACCCCTCGCCCTTGTGGGCGGTCAGACTTAATTGCCAAGGCTGTTTGCGATCCCAGTCGGGCCCTGGGTGCAGTCGTAGCCCTTTGTGGCAAAACTAGAGGCAGCAAGGCCCAGCACATGTGTAAATATGACAATACAAATAACAGATCTGTGGTAGGTTCTGTGCCTAGGAACTGTACAAAGGGCTCCTGTGACCTCTGTAGCTGTGCCTTAGAAGAACAGTTTCCATTCTGACCTCTGTAGCAGGGAGCTGGAAGCCCATGGGATTGGTGATCTCTGTAAATGAGCCTTAAAGCACAACACCCCCTTTGGCCATGGTGCTATAGTCTTAGAAGCACAGGGCACTTGTGTCCTCATTATATGTGCTTAGAAGAACAGCTCTTGTGTGACCTCTGTTCGGGGACCTTGGAAGCTATAGTGCTTAATTTGTAATAGAATGAGTGCCGGTGCCCGAGCATCTGCTCGGAAACCCATGTCTAGCATGAGCGGCATATGCAGGTAAGAGCGGTGCAGCTGGGAGGGTGGAGGGGGGGGATTCCACAGATTATGATGAGGAAAAATCAATTAGTTATTTAATTTTCCTTCTTAATCATCTGTCGAATCCGCCCCACCCTGCCCCACCGCTCTTACCTGCAAGGGCCGCTGCCGACAGCCAGTGCTTTTAAATGTTGGTGCACCAGGGCTGCATACCCTTTCAATACCCTCCCTGTCCCTTTCTCTCACTTTAGAAATTCCTTGTCTCTCCCTTTGCGACAATTTTTCTGTCTTCCTCTTCCTACTTCTTTCTCCAGTTGGGTGTATTTCCCTCTCTTGTTCATGGTCAATAGCTGATCAGGACAAATGAGCGCCGACCCCCAAAAATGAGTTCTGGTGGGCCCACCCGCAACCACCAGCTCAAA
The DNA here is from genome assembly GCF_964261635.1 of Lissotriton helveticus. NCBI lineage: Eukaryota > Metazoa > Chordata > Amphibia > Caudata > Salamandridae > Lissotriton > Lissotriton helveticus. Next base: position 907,106,902 of record NC_136072.1, on the reverse strand, counting down.
GTAAGCCCTCCAAGCACATGTCCATTGTGGCCTCTATACATGCGTTTTACAAGGACCGTTCAACTTGTGACCTCTGCAGTTTGTAGTACCGGACCCAGTGATGTCTGTGCATGTGCCTTAGAAACCCAGTGCTCCTTGTGACTGTAGTAATCACCAACACAGGAAGTGAAGTAGAAGTAGGATTTATTGCATGAACAGGCAGGTGCGACCACATTTCTACACATCCAGCAGCAACTGACTCTAAGCAAAGCATTCTAGAACTGGTGGCATTCAGTTATCTGGAGACAGGTAACCTAGATACCACATCCCCTCTCTTTAATATAAATATAATAACAAATACAATACAATATCGTAAAATAAGTTGAAACAGGATTATAAAGTAATAGTGTATCTAGCCTAATTAACAATAAAGAAACTAGGAAATACATTATAAAGGAAGCAGTTTAAAGGAAACTAATACATTAACATAAGAATGGAAATAAGAATATATGTGACCGACCTCCTTCTTTACATAACACAGTAACTAAATAAATTACATTACAAAATCTTTACATTTCTTAGGAAGCATTATTTGTCTACCTTTTGATGAAGAAGCAATAGGATTAGCATTTATATCATCACAATGAGTATTTGAGGATGAATTACCCAGGGTATATCCAGCAGTGTTTAAATCAGTAAAATCATCCCATAACCAGTTGGTTACAGAACCGGTATTATCTTCACTAAGGCTGCCCCAATTCAAAATTTTATTGCATTTAGACATCCTGCTGAAGTGCCAGATGTTACTGTCACTCAGTTTAGCAGATTAGTTATACACTTCCAAAACTTTTAGTTGTTTAGAGAATTTACTACAACCTTTTTTAAGCTTATGTGCAAATTTTACTTTAACTACATCGCCTTTTTTAAGAAAAATGTATTTGACTTTTCTCCTGAAGCTTTTTAAGATTGGCTCTTACAACAGCTGGAGACCATTCACTGCAAATTGTCTTATGATTCCAAGTGACATTGTCTCTAATAAAAGGTTCCCTAACTCTTAATATTCTGAATGGGCTGTAGCCAGTTCCAGTGGGTGTAATTCTGAATGCCCAATTGTTTTTAAATCGTTCTTTCTTCCAATCTTTGCTAGCACGTATGGAACTTTGAATACTGCCCATTATAACCCTATTAAACCGTTCAACTATACCGTTCCCGGCTGGATGATATATGGGTGTCTTTTTACCTTTGATGCCGTTCCTGGTCAAAAAACAATTATACTTCTCTGCACAAAATTGAGTACCATTGTCACTTAAAATGACTTTAGGAATTCCTTCCCTCAAAAATAAATTCTCCAAACAGTCAACAATAGTGCCACACTCAATGTTGTCAAATAAAGCTATTTCAGGTCATTTTGAAAAATTGTCAACAATGACAAAAACAAACCAAGGTTTGTCATCTATGTCAGATATAGGGCCTAGCAAATCTACGCTTAATTCTTTCCAGAATGGGAATGTTCCTTTCTCCTAGAGAAGGTCTGAGTAAAGTTTGAGATTTGTCAGCATTAGAGCAAACAACAAATGATTTTACCACTCCTTCAATATCTTTATCCATGTTGGGACACCAATACCACAACTTGACTCTCTTCTTTAGTTTCACAATACCAAGATGCCCACAGTGAGATATATCTAGGATTTTCTTCCTTAACAATTCAGGTACAACAGATCTTTCTCCTCTTAATATCACATCATTATCATCCACAGAAAACTCATCTCTAATAGGTGAAGTATCCATCTTACAGGGCCAACCATTAAGTATGAATGTCTTGATGATTTGTAGTAAAGTGTCCTTATTATATGCTTCCATCCACTCTTCTTTTGAAATTGCTTTGGGATCTAAATATTGAATAATGGCTACATCTGTATCCTCTAAATTCACAATTTTTGAATCAGAAATGCATGCCACACTAAACTTATCCCACTCATTCTCAACCTTGTCTACAATGGGTAAAGGGGCTCTACTCAAAAAATCTGCTTCATGATTTTCCTTACCAGGTAAGTAAATTACATCATAGACATAATCTAACATGCGTAAAGTAATCCTGGCAATTCTAGGTGTAGCTTTCATCAACCCTTCAGTGGTAAGAATTTTCACTAGTGGTTTATGGTCCATGCGGATGGTAAATTTTGTGCCCCAAATATATTGTTAGAACTTTCCTGTAGCCCAGACAGTAGCCAGCATTTCTTTTTCGATTACAGAAAATTTGCTTTCAGAGGGAGTAAGCGATCTGGATGCAAAAGCCACTGTATTTTCTACACCAAGGTCATTAACTTGAGTAAGTACTGCCCCTAACCCTTTCCCACTCGTATCAGTAGTTACAATGCTGTGGGCTAAGGAATCAAAACCTTTTAACGGAACTGCATGACACAATTAATTTTTGATCGAGTCAAATTCTTTTTGTAAATCCGAGTTCCATACAAACTCTTATCTAACTTCCAGTAGATTTCTAAGATTATGAATTTTGGATGAAAATGTTTTACAAATTTAGAATAAAATTCAATTAATCCTAAAAAGGATCCGAGTTCCTCTTTTGAAGTTGGAGAAGGTGCTTCTTTGATGGTTTTGATTAAATTACTCTTTGGTGAAATGCCAATACCTCCAACTTCATGGACAAGATAAGTAACAGAATTCATTGCAAACTTACAATTTTTCAATTCTGCAGTCAGACCACAATCTGAAAGTTTCCCTAGAACAAAATCTAACTTCTTATCGTGTTCTGCTTTGTCTCGACCAATAACCAGGATATCATCCTGAAAGTACGTTACCGCCTTGATGCCCTTGAATATTCTATACATCAGCCTCTGAAATTCAGCGGCAGCTGACACTAACCCAAAGGGCATACGTATGAATCTATAGCATCCAAAAGGGGTAATGAATGCTGTCAAATTCTTACTTTCAGGATGCAACAAAACCTGATGATAGGCCGAGGTTAAATCAATTGTCGAGAACCACTTTACTCCTTGCGATTGGGCCAGTAATTCATCTATCCTAGGTAGTGGGAACTTATCCATCAATATATTTTTATTCATGTCTCTCAGGTCAATGCAAAGATAGAGACGGCCGTCAGATTTTCTAGCGACGACCAATGGAGCCAACCACTCACTACATTCCACAGGTTCAATTATACCTTTCTCTTCTAAAGAGTCTAGCTCGACAAGAACTCCATCTCTCACTGCTAAAGGAATATTCCTGGCTTTATGACAAGCAGGAATTGCCCATTCTTTCAAGATGATTTTGTGTACAAAGCTGTTGAGTTTACCCACTTTGCCAGAAAATACGCTTGGGAACTTGTTTCTAAGGGAATCAACCAAGGACTGTTTTTGATGTTCTAGTAGTAAAACTTGATCAATTCTGTTTTGGTCAAGTATAATGCCTAAGGCACCCTGATCCCTCAACCCCAAAACTGAGGGACCTTTCTTGGCTACATAAAGTTTACCAGTTGCTGATCTGTCCTTGAATTTGAAGTCAACCACAGTAAATCCAACCATAGGGATTTCTTCCCCAGAGAATGTGACAGGGTGAATATCAGTAGGGCGTAACACTTTGTTTATGACATTTAAGAATTTTCCTTCCCATATACTCTTCTGAACGATTGTGTACGGGGAACCCGAGTCGGCAATAATTTCCATTTGTACACCATCAATGATCATGTCACAACGAGGTTTCTTTGAAAACTGTGACTCAACTCCTAAAACTATGCTATCACAAAACTCTTCACCATCAACACACAAAACACCATCATCAATTAATGAAGCATCCTCTTCATTGTCTTCATTCCCATTGTTCCAGACACACATGACCTGTTTCCGACCTGATCTATTAAGTCTCCTCCTGCACATTTTTGTGAAATGACCTGCAAAACCGCAAAATGTACATTTGGATTTCCAGGCAGGACAATTTTATCTTTAGCATAATGCCCTTTGTTACCGCACCTGTAACAGGTAGGTACTCTGTCACCTAGACTTTTGTCATTCTGTGTTGTTTTATTTTTAAAAGGCTACTTCAAATTTGGTTTATCAAGTTTCTTGTTCTCCCATTTCTGGGTACTTGACACTTTCCCTACTGCTTTGCCTTCTTTTTTTAAAGCTGCCTTGCACATCTTTTAAACATTTCAGCTTTTTTAATCAATGCAGTAACTTCAGCTAATGGTGCTTCCAACTACCCAAAGTTTTCCTTAATGCCTTCATTGGCAGAGTGCATGACAAGTTGATCTCTGATGAAATCATCATGTAAGTTCCCAATTTTACATGTAATTGCCAATTTTTTTAGCGCTGCAACATAGTCCTCGACACTCTCATTGGCTTCTTGTTTCCTTTGAAAAAATGTAAATCTGTCAATGCCAACACAAACAGTGGGATGATAATGTAAATCCGGGTCTTCTAACGCCTCTAAAAATACATCAGTGCTGCTAGCCCTGACTTTCTTCTCCATGTGGTAATATACACGTAGACCTTCAGGACCTAAGTTGTGTAAAAGTAATTTTTTTTTTCTGTGCAGCAGAATAAGTATCCTCACTCTCCTCTTCGAGGACAGAAATATAATTAAGGAAATAGTCTTTCCATTCTGGCCATTTTAAAACAGGATCACCAGGATGTGCCAGAAATGGAATGGGAGCTGCAATTCCTGAGTTGGCTGTGCTCACTTTAAAACTGAATGACTGTGTAATTAAAAAAATAAAATACAACTTACACAAAACAAAATAAGGAAGTCTGTTACCGTGTATCCGATGTGTGAAATCGACAGAAGAGAGAAATACACAAGCGCATCTTGAAGTGCTTAATTTACAAGCAGTTACGTACGTGTTTTGAATTGTACAGGTACGTGCTTCGTAGCTCACTGGCATTGGTAATCGTTTCCAGTGAGTTTTAATTGTATTCGGGGTACTGCGGTAAATATGCGCAGGAGTTTGGTGTGTGTATCACTGTGAAACTTGTGAATGTAATTGAAATTGTGGCTGTTTCAAAATGGCGGCACGTTACGTACGGTGCTGCGTAATGCACGCTGACGTAAGAGCATCAGCGCAAAGGAGTAGAAGGACACAGCCACGCGTTGGATTCCACAAGCGTGTAGAGCAGTCTCGAGCAACCGCCTCGTGCTCACACACGCGAGTTTGGTTCCACGAGCGTATGAAGCAGTCTCGAGCAACTGCCTCGCTCTCACCAACGGTTAGTCCAGGCCCCAAAAAAACTCCGTACCTCAAATGCCTCTAAATCTTCCAGAACAACAGGAACCAGCTACCGGAGTACGATCCAGTTGTCGTGGATCAGGTTACCTTACTTTTCCAGCATTTCTTCTCAATTTAAAGTTGAAAAAAATAAACTCCTCTGTTCTCTGCCTGTTCCAAGTTTGAGGAGGGTGGTAGTTCAAGGTGGTTGGTACGGTCCCCAATCGTCGCCAAATTGTAGTAATCACCAACACAGGAAGTGAAGTAGAAGTAGGACTTATTGCATGAACAGGCAGGTACGACCACACTTCTACACAGCCAGCAGCAACTGACTCTAAGCAAAGCATTCTTGAACTGGTGGTATCCAGTTACCTGGAGACAGGTAACCTAGATACCACAGTGACCTCTCTGCTGTGGCCCCCGGAAGTTCAAGCGCAACCTGATCTCTGCCTCGGAAGCACAGTGCCTCTTGTTTCCTCCGTGCCCACATCTTGGAAGCATAGTGAGCATATGATCAATCTGTATAGGTAATTAGAAGCACAGTGCCTCCTGCGGCCAGAATGCTGGATCCTTGAAAGCACAGTGCCTCCCGCTACCAGTGTGCTGGATCCTTGGACGCTCAGTGCCTACTGTGACCAGTGTGCTGGATCCTTGAAAGCACAGTGCCTCACGCTACCAGTGTGCTGGATCCTTGAAAGCACAGTGCCTCCTGCGACCAGTGTGCTGGATCCTTGGAAGCACAGTGTCTCCTTCAACCAGTGTGGTGGATCCTTGAAAGCACAGTGCCTCCCGCTACCAGTGTGCTGGATCCTTGCAAGCACAGTGCCTACTGTGACCAGTGTGCTGGATCCTTGGAAGCACAGTGCCTCCCGCTACCAGTGTGCTGGATCCTTGGACGCACAGTGCCTACTGTGACCAGTGTGCTGGATCCTTGAAAGCACAGTGCCTCCTGCGACCAGTGTGCTGGATCCTTGGAAGCACAGTGCCTCCCGCTACCAGTGTGCTGGATCCTTGGACGCACAGTGCCTACTGTGACCAGTGTGCTGGATCCTTGAAAGCAAAGTGCCTCCTGCGACCAGTGTGCTGGATCCTTGGAAGCACTGTACCTCCAAAGACCAGTGTGCTGGATCCTTGGAAACACATCCCTCTTGTGTGCTCTGCACATGCAGCTTAAAAGCACAGTGCCTGCTGTATCCTCTGTGTCGGAACTTTGGAAGCACAGGATGTTTTTGAATTGTGTACCAGTTCCTTAAAAGCATAATGTCCTTTCTGGTGTCTGTACCAGGGTATTGGAAGCACAGGGCGTTTCTGACCTCTGTACAGGTGTCACAAATCATCCTAGGTGCTGTGACCTCTCTGCCGGGGTTTTGAAAGCACATACCCCACTTAACCTCTATGCACTGGTATTGGAAGGGCAGATCCCATAACCTCTGTGTGATGGTCTTGGAAGCGCAGACAACTTGTGACGTCTGTGGTGGGGCCTTGGAAGCACATATCACCTATGACCTCTGTGCTGGGGCCTTGGAAGCACAGACAACTTGAGACCTCTGTGGTGGGGCCTTGGAAGCACAGATCACTTGTGACCTCTGTGCCGGGGTATCAGAAGCACAGGTGACTTGTGACCCATGTGCAGTGGTCTTAGAAGCACAGAACCCATGTGACCTATGTGGCAGGTTCTCAGTAGCACAGGTGCCTTGTGACCCGTTTGCAGTGGTCTTAGATGCACAGATGCCTTGTGACCTCTGTGGCGGGGTCTCAGAAGCACAGGTGCCTTGTGACTCGTTTGCAGTGGTCTTAGATGCACAGATCCCTTGTGACCTCTGTGCCGGGGTCTCAGAGGCACAGGTGACTTGTGACCTGTGTGCAGTGGTCTTAGATGCACAGATCCCTTGTGACCTCTGTGGCGGGGTCTCAGAAGCACAGGTGCCTTGTGACTCGTTTGCAGTGGTCTTAGATGCACATATCCCTTGTGACCTCTGTGCCGGGGTCTCAGAGGCACAGGTGACTTGTGACCTGTGTGCAGTGGTCTTAGAAGCACAGAACCCATGTGACTTCTGTGCCGGGGTCTCAGAAACACAGGTGACTTGTGACCCGTGTGCAGTGGTCATAGAAGCACAGGTCCCCTGTGACCTCTGTGCCAGGGTCTTGGAAGCACAGGTCCCTTGTGACCTCTGTGCCAGGGTCTTGGAAGCCATTACCCCAAGGTGGTCTTGGAAGCACAGATAACTTGTGACCTATTTACTGGGTCTGTAAAGCACTCCAGTCCTCTAGCCCCTCCCTTTTTTCTAACTGTCTCTCCAGGTTCACCCCCCCACGCCTTCATGTGCGATTTCTATACCCGTAGCAGCTGTGAAAGCCCAAAAGAAAAAGACCTCAGCAATCTATTAACTCATCAATACCTAATTCTGTCAGTCTGTCAATCAAGGCGCCCGCCAGTCAATAACTCAATCACTTCAGTGGCAAGTGCCAGAAAAGTGAGATGAAATATTAATGGTTTGTGCAGGAAGATTTTCTCTCAATGCCTACATTGCGCATTCCTAATACCCCGAGGAAACTAGCGAAGGGATCGATCGGGTGTCCCTCAACTGCTGCGCGCCTGCCTGCCTCCCCGGCCAGCGTTACCAGTGCACCCCAACCCTACAGAGCATCCACGGCTTATCCACGGTTAGGGTCTCTTAGAAAACTCTTCCAGTGCACTTCACTCACTTACACACAGCCCTATCAATGCACCTCAATCATAACTCCTACCCACTGCTCACCCGCGTCTGGAAGCTTACACACAGCCCTACCAATGCACCTCAATCATAACTCCTACCCACTGCTCACCCGCGTCTGGAAGCTTACACACAGCCCTACCAATGCACCTCAAACATAACTCCTACCCACTGCTCACCCGCGTCTGGAAGCTTACACACAGCCCTACCAATGCACCTCAATCATAACTCCTACCCACTGCTCACCCGCGTCTGGAAGCTTACACACAGCCCTACCAATGCACCTCAATCATAACTCCTACCCACTGCTCACCCGCGTCCAGAAGCTTACACACATCCCTACCAATGCACCTCAATCATAACTCCTCCCCACTGCTCACACGCGTCCAGAAACTTACACACAGCCCTACCAATGCACCTTAATCATAACTCCTCCCCACTGCTCACACACGTCCAGAAACTTATACACAGCCCTACCAATGCACCTCAATCATAACTCCTTCCCACTGCTCACCCGCGTCCAGAAGCTTACACACAGCCCTACCAATGCACCTCAATCATAATTCCTACCCACTGCTGAGCCACGCCTAGAAGTTTACACACAGACCTACCACTGCACCTCATTCATAACTCCTACCCACTGCTCACCCGCGTCTAGAAGCTTACACACAGCCCTACCAATGCACCTCAATCATAACTCCTACCCACTGCTCACCCGCGTCTGGAAGCTTACACACAGCCCTACCAATGCACCTCAATCATAACTCCTACCCACTGCTCACCCGCGTCTGGAAGCTTACACACAGCCCTACCAATGCACCTCAATCATAACTCCTACCCACTGCTCACCCGCGTCTAGAAGCTTACACACAGCCCTACCAATGCACCTCAATCATAACTCCTACCCACTGCTCACCCGCGTCTGGAAGCTTACACACAGCCCTACCAATGCACCTCAATCATAACTCCTACCCACTGCTCACCCGCGTCCAGAAGCTTACACACATCCCTACCAATGCACCTCAATCATAACTCCTCCCCACTGCTCACACGCGTCCAGAAACTTACACACAGCCCTACCAATGCACCTTAATAATAACTCCTCCCCACTGCTCACACACGTCCAGAAACTTATACACAGCCCTACCAATGCACCTCAATCATAACTTCTACCCACTGCTCACACACGTCCAGAAACTTACACACAGCCCTAACAATGCACCTCAATCATAACTCCTACCCACTGCTCACCCGCGTCTAGAAGCTTACACACAGCCCTACCACTGCACTTCAATCATAGCTCCTACCCACTGCTCACCCGCGTCTAGAAGCTTACACACAGGCCTACCACTGCACTTCAATCATAGCTCCTACCCACTGCTCACCCGCGTCTAGAAGCTTACACACAGCCCTACCACTGCACTTCAATCATAGCTCCTACTCACTGCTCACCCGCGTCTAGAAGCTTACACACAGTCCTACCACTGCACTTCAATCATAGCTCCTACCCACTGTTCACCCGCGTCTAGAAGCTTACACACAGCCCTACCACTGCACTTCAATCATAGCTCCTACCCACTGCTCACCCGCGTCTAGAAGCTTACACACAGCCCTACCAATGCACCTCAATCATAACTCCTACCCACTGCTCACCCGCGTCTAGAAGCTTACACACAGCCCTACCACTGCACTTCAATCATAGCTCCTACCCACTGCTCACCCGCGTCTAGAAGCTTACGCACAGCCCTACCACTGCACTTCAATCATAGCTCCTACCCCCTGCTCACCCGCGTCTAGAAGCTTACACACAGCCCTACCACTGCACTTCAATCATAGCTCCTACCCACTGTTCACCCGCGTCTAGAAGCTTACACACAGCCCTACCACTGCACTTCAATCATAGCTCCTACCCACTGCTCACCCGCGTCTAGAAGCTTACACACAGCCCTACCACTGCACCTCATTCATAACTCCCACCCACCGCTCAGCCACGGCTAGGCGATCCAGCACAGCCCTACCAGCACGCCTCCATCATACCTGGCTTGGTGCCCACCGCCTATCCATAGTTAGGAGTCTCTACACAGCTTTACCAATAAACCTCAATTATATCTTGCACCTAATGTCGACTGATGCGCTGCCAATTTTGGCACAGCCCCGCACTCCAACATTTCTTTGTACCCCATTGTTCTAGCAGCACACCACAGTTTTACTTTATCTTATACTATGGTGTAATTTCATTTATGTAGTGCTTACTACCCTCGACCATGCATTGAAGCGCTTATGATGAGTAGCACGCTAGTCTGAAACCCAAGGTGAGTGCTTTATTTCGTGTTTTTGTTTTTCTGATTTAGCCTTATGTTCTCAAAAGAAATTCTTTAATTCAATACCACAGTTTTGTTTAGTGCAATACGAGGGAATTAGATGTGATTCCTAGACGAAGGGAGAGCAAAAGGGGTTGGGCGACTGGTTGGTGGGGTGAATAGTTAGCGAAGAGTTGGCTTGTAGTATTGATAGATTGGAAGCAGGTGAAGGTCAGCTTCTGAGACCGCAGGGTGTATGGGGCTTGTGAGCAGTTCTTATGAGGACATATTAATTAGAGAGTAAGCCAGGAGACATGCAGTGCTGAATAGAAGTCGAATAAAGACATGCGATTTTCAATGGGAGTCGAATAGAGGAAGGACTGCATGCTGAGGGGGGCAGGCATTTGTTTGTAAATCAAACTCATTTTTAATTGTGTGCAGTGTTGATGCAATGCAGTGAATGGAAGCTTGCTGAACTGCATGTTATCTTAAGCAGGTAGGCAGTAGAACGACACAAGAGTGTTTAGGTGTGAGATAGTACTTTTATTTTGTACATGGTTATACAGGGACTGGGAGAAAGGAACATCTATCCATAGGTAATATTGATTGAGTTCTTGCATAATATTGTGACAAGTTGGTCAGGACGTCTGTCAATGTACAGTGCAGGCATTATTTGAGTTATGTGCTCCGTTTTTAGAAGATAGTTCACCAGGGTGCCTATGATGGTCAAGCTGGGAATAGTTATCTCTTAGGCATTCTTCTACATTCCAGGAGGTTGCCCGTGGCTATTAATTTTGCTGAGAGGAAATTCCCTAATTTGGCAGTCTGCATGGAGTCAATAGTGCTGCTGACTGTTTTCTTTTTGCAAGAGGAGATAGTTAATCGAGATACTCATATGGAATGTAATTTCCTAGGTTGGGAGTATATATTGATTTTCACCTAGGGGAAGGCCAGACCTCTACCATCTATTTCCTTTTGAGTGACAATTGATAGTTTGAAGGCAGATCATTAACCAGCAGAGAGTCTTCATTTTGTAGAACTACAAGATTGGGAAAAATGTGGTAAAGACTCTTCATAACGTAGAAGGAAGACATGGGAAATTTGTCCACTTGGACATTCACACAGTTCAAGACATTTCCAAGATTCTCTTCTACTTTTGATATTTTTGGCTGTGGTGCTAGGTCGTCCATCTAGACTGTTAATGGATCATAACTTTTCCATTTGCCCCAATGAATATTTCAGTTTTTGATACACTTAGTTTAAGATAATTCAATGCCATCGTTTAGTTTATCGGTACAAAAGGGGGGTGGTGATGGACGGAGCATCTGAATCAATCAAACACTCACACCAAGTCAAAAGATCTGGGTTTAATCCATCACCGTTCTTTAGCCCACTCTGCCACCCCAGTTCAGACATGGCTATATGCAAAATCAGTCTGACCCTGTGCCTCATGGGAACAGTCCAGCCCGAACTGCCAAGCCATGCCTTCCCTGGACCGGAAACAAGCTTCAGAGGACCGGTTTCTGGCATTCCAGCCGTCTTCAGCCCGGCTTGCTTGAATCCAGTGGCAAAGTGAGCAAGGGACTCACGTCTGAGCATACCCTGCCACACTTATGGCGGCCAAAAGCGGTACAAAAGGGGGTGGTGATGGACGGAGCATCTGAATCAATCAAACACTCACACCCAGTCAAAAGATCTGGGTTTAATCCATCACCGTTCTTTAACCCACTCTGCCACCCCAGTTCAGACATGGCTATATGCAAAATCAGTCTGACCCTGTGCCTCATGGGAACAGTCCAGCCCGAACTGCCAAGCCATGCCTTCCCTGGACTGGAAACAAGCTTCCGAGGACCGGTTTCTGGCATTCCAGCCGTCTTCAGACCGGCTTGCTTGAATCCAGTGGCAAAGTGAGCAAGGGACTCACGTCTGAGCATACCCTGCCACACTTATGGCGGCCAAAAGCGGTACAAAAGGGGGTGGTGATGGACGGAGCATCTGAATCAATCAAACACTCACACCCAGTCAAAAGATCTGGGTTTAATCCATCACCGTTCTTTAGCCCACTCTGCCACCCCAGTTCAGACATGGCTATATGCAAAATCAGTCTGACCCTGTGCCTCATGGGAACAGTCCAGCCCGAACTGCCAAGCCATGCCTTCCCTGGAAAGGAAACAAGCTTCCGAGGACCGGTTTCTGGCATTCCAGCCGTCTTCAGCCCGGCTTGCTTGAATCCAGTGGCAAAGTGAGCAAGGGACTCACGTCTGAGCATACCCTGCCACACTTATGGCGGCCAAAAGCGGTACAAAAGGGGGTGGTGATGGACGGAGCATCTGAATCAATCAAACACTCACACCCAGTCAAAAGATCTGGGTTTAATCCATCACCGTTCTTTAGCCCACTCTGCCACCCCAGTTCAGACATGGCTATATGCAAAATCAGTCTGACCCTGTGCCTCATGGGAACAGTCCAGCCCGAACTGCCAAGCCATGCCTTCCCTGGACCGGAAACAAGCTTCTGAGGACCGGTTTCTGGCATTCCAGCCGTCTTTTAGTTTATGGCTTTGAAACACCTTTTGAGTTCAAGGTTTCCTACGTCTTTAGGGTTTTTTAGTGTAAGCATTAACTGTGTGTCTTCAGCATATATGTAGCTGATAAAATCAAAATAGTGGATCAGCTCTGATAATCATTTCATGTATATGTTGAAGAGGAGGAATGATAGATCCAATGAGATCTGCTTTATTTAGTAAGGTCTTTAGGAAATTGGGGGCGTGTGTACCATGTTAGTCTTCTCATCTAGTAAGTAGGAGATTCAGGAAAGTGTTGCTTCTTCAATACCACGTTTCAATTCTTTATTGAGTTTTTCCATGATTGTAACACGAGTGAAACATCGAAAACACACAGCAAAGTTGCCTCCCAGGACAAGGAAACCAAGAAGGTATAATGTAAACCCATAATCTATCTGCAGAACAGGCCTCCCATGGAGTACCCACGAAGATGAAGAGAAATACCAAGAACAGAAGAGTATAAATCATGGAGAACAGACACAGGGGATGGGCAAATAGGTTGCAATTACTAGTTAAACAACTTAAACAGGGGAGGAGAACATAACCATCAAGGGGGGCAGAGGAAAGGGAAACAAGCCCCCACAATCGGGAGGAAGAGGGGAGGAAAACACCCAAGAGGAGAAATTAAAAAAGATGGCAACCGGTCCCTGGCGCAATCCATGCCAAGTCACAGTGACCCATCCCAGCAGGGTAAAGCAGAGGCACTCCCATTAACAAAGGCAAACAAGAATAGGGACCAAAGTCTGGGGATCCTCTGGAGGGAGGGGCTGGGAATGAAACATAGGGTCCTACATGGAACATGAAGCAATACCAATTTCTTTGAGTCTAATAATTAAGGTTTGATTCTGAACCATGTTAAAAGCTACTGAAAGATGTGGAAGAAGTTGGGTTTTGTCAACAGCGTTTTTAAGACATCCCATGTGGTGATTAGAGCAGAATCTATGTCTCTTCCAAGACATAAGTCTGCTTGGTAGCCCGAGAGTAAATAGATGTCTTTTAGGAATTAAGTTTGTAGAAATGAAGCTTTTTTTCTGTTGGCTTGCCAAAGAAGAGTTTATTGGAAATTGGTCTAAATTTATTAGGGCCTTTGGATCCAGGTTGTCCATCATGATTAATGTGTGTGTATGCTTTCTTTAAGAAATATATCTGTAGATAAATATAAGTACATTATTGGGATAGCTGTTGACGTTGATAGTAGAGGTTTCTTGAATATTCAGGGGAATGCATCATAATTGCAGCCAGCAGGGCCGCCGACTTTCAGAAGATGCTGAAATTCTGTCATTTTTATCTTTTGAATGGCAATAGAGATGGAATATTTTTTCTGTTATGCTTGTCATAGGTGTCATCTCTGGGTGACAGTCTTATTTTCTACATAGCAGCCTAATGTGTCCACCTTAGTGATCTAGTGGTTCACCATTTAGTTCCAATAATAAATGTGTAACAAGAGTGAGGAATAGTTATTTGACTGCTCTCAGGATTATGTAATCCTATTAATATTTTGTAGAGTTCTGTGGTTTGACATTTGTCATTGTAGATCCTGTTGAATAGTGAATTTTCTTTTCCTTTTTGGTGTATGATTTATGCATTCTGTTGTGCTTGTATAGACTCAAGAGGGCACTTTGCTTTTGTTTACGTGTTGAAATTCGTCCTCTTCTCCATTTATCAAAGAAGCGTTAATTTTTGTTTTGGCCTGTTTTGATGTTCTAAAGGATTTATGTTGTCGACAGGTGTGGTCCTCCACTCATATAGTTTCTTTATTAAATGTATTGTCTCCAGTAGGATGTTTGCAGTTAGATGGATTTCCCAAGTCCTCTGTAGACACCTTGCTCCAGGATCTGTAAACTGGCGCCAAATGAGTTAAGGTAATTGAAAGAGAACCAATGTGAGAAGGTGATGAAGTGGTGATCTGTCCAGGAGACTGTGGAGTACATATGAACATTCATTATGCCTGGGTTACAGAAAATGGGGTTTGAAGTACAACCTGTCCTTTGAGTCAGTTCAGTGACTATCTGGATTACGGTGTGAGGGGCCGGGCATGATAAGATGGCATTTGGTTGAGGCATTTTGGTTTTTTAAGCCGGATGTTTTTATTGCCAAGGTTCCATAGGTTAAAGTGTCTGTTAGATTAGTCCAATATTGCATCTAAGAACTTGTCTGCATATTATCCCTCACGGGTTGGAGGTCTGTAAAACAGGAGGAAATTGCAGGTGAATGTAGTACTGGGCTTGCATCTAATATCAAGAGCTCTGCAGCCTTGTCATTGAGTTTTGTCTAACCCTGGGCGAAGTACTACGGAACGCTTGCGTAGTTTGTGAAGTTTGCGCTACTTCGCACTACACAAATTGCATGTAGCACAGTGCAAACACGCGTATCGTGGTGGTAATTTTTTGCTTGCTTGCGGTCCTCAACGTCAAGTTGGCGACCACGAGCGAGCAAAATGACATCCCAGCTGGACTTTTTCCTCGTTCGCGATGAGCAACATCAAGTTGCCGATCGCAAGGTTGGAAAATAAACCTCCCGGCGAGATTCTCAACGCGGGGAGGTCAGGTTTCTCATTGCGAGTGGTTGCGTATGCTCACAACTGCTCGCGATGAGAAACTACAAGTCCGCGTTGAGAAAGCTGCTGCTCGAGTAGAAATCTACTCGAGCGGCAGAAAACGACCGCTTGCACTGAGCAAGATGCAGTTTGCACTGATTGCACAGTGCGGACAAGCATCCGGCACTGTGCAATCAGTGCATTTTGCACAGTGCACTACGCATTTTGTGTAGCTAGGCATAGCTCACATAGTGCGAAGTGCACTTTGCGTAGCTATGCGTAGTGCTAATACGCGAACTACGCCCAAGGTTAGTTTTGTCCTTCCTTTCCTTGGTGATTAAGACTAACGCATCAGTATTCTGATGGGGTTATCTTGATAACATACAATGTCTCTACAGCGTTTCCTATACCAACACTCCATACACAGGTCAGCCAGTGCACAGAATTGTGGTGCTGTACACAATGTTTATGCAGTGTTAAGACCCCTCCCATTACCCGTTGCTCAAGAAGTGTACATGAATTCTCTTCTGTAAAAAGGGTTGTCCACTTCTAGGACCCGTATACAGCAGTACCAGTGCTGCTCCATTCTGTGCTTCAGGTTGTGCTTATTCAGTGCTAGGAGATGATACAGCACTACCAGTGCATCTCAAGCTGCCCGTGCACTCATACCTATACACTGCTAGCCTCTCCTACAGTTTTAACAGTGCACTTCAATTGTGCTCTCTGGGGAATGGTGAGAAAGCTATTGAAAGCTATTGGGTGCCAGGAGAAGCAGACCCCAAATCTATAACCAGTGAGATCAAAATTCGACTGCCATTATAATTGCAGAGTTGATGGAGACCATAAACCTCTGGAATTTTCCATTGAGCTGCAGAATTTGAAGGAAGGGATACAGAAACTTCCCCGATGGATGCATTAGGAGAGCATCTCCTTGACACTTTTTGACATTTAAAAGCAAAACACAAGCTCAGTATGCCAACTGTTTTTCTCTTTGGCAAAAGCATCTATCTGAGGAGACCCCAATGTTTTAACAGACTGAATGTTCTTGTGAAGTACTTTCCACCCACATGGGGTCGGAGAAATCTGCGTATAGTATCTACTTTTGAATTCCTATCTCCCAAATGGAATATACCAAGGCAGTTAGAAATTCTGACCAAGTCGAGACCCAAAACTAGAAATATTTTTGCAAATGCTCCATGCCCACATGCTTGTTACATTAGAATGTTGCACTTGTGTGGGACACTAGGCCCTCAAAAATGTCATCCAGTGCAGAAGAAATAACGTGAGCCTCAAAACAAATATGTTAAGTTTCAAGTTATTGAAGTGGAGAATATGTTGCTGAGTGGTTCACAGCCCAGAGTCGGATGCTCAAGTCCACGATTTTGCAGTTATTATGGGGGGTTTTAGGGCAAATCTATTGTAATCATTAATGGGAGTTCAGGAGCTTGTATAGGACATGCTTTCAAAAGGCTGAACAAAAGGGTGCACTCCTGAGTCCGTCAATGGAGAGAGATGCGAACAGCTGCGCCATTTCGGATGCTTTACTATAATTCAACAAACTGAAGCCACTGCTGAGCTGCATGCCTTTGGAGAACAGCCTCTCTACAGCTGGCCAAAGGAGCTACGCGTGTTCAAGAGGCCATGACACTTATCAATCTTTGAAAACAATGAAGTGTTGCGGAAGTGCGAGAGGGAAGAGAGAGATGATGTATGGACTACTTAAAGCCAATGCCTTTTGTGGCAATTCCAAGCTTGTTGATGCTTTAAATGTTTGGGTCTTTTAGCAAGGGATCTGTTGACATTTTGTTCAGCTTGACACTGTGAAGTGGAAGATGCTTAGTCATGGTGGCAGATCTTTTGAATACAATATTGTGCAGATTTTTGCTTCAATTGAAGACACTTGTAGGGCTAGTGTTAGCATTTGATGATAATCTTCAATTACATCCAATGGTCTTCCTTCAAAGGTACATGGGAAATACTCATCCTGGATGTACCAAGACATCATTCAGTTTTAAAACCATGTCACTCCATGTGTACTTGAATCACTATCTGAAATGACGCGAGTAAGGTAAAGCGGCTGAGGTGATAAAGATGTAGAATTGATTTGAGGATGCATATTTTTCCTATACAACTATACAACTGGATTAACATATTTGACTTTTTCTCATCCCTTAATAACAGTGGTATGTCGTTCAAAAGGAGGTTCTCATGGAGCAACTCGGTGTGAGGGTTTTAAAGTCTTGGTGGTGATATTATCAAGTTATTATTACAAACCAAGGGTGCAGTTTGATGAGCGTCCAAGAATAGTACAATTTGACACTCTCCCTCAAACTGAGGATGAACTCTCTTTGATCAAAATAGGAAAGCTTTGCACCCTTGGAAAGGAGTCAAGATCACTTTTTTGTGAGGTCTTGGCTAACTGAACAGCAGACAGTTGGTTATGCACAAAATCTCTGCTCTCTTTCCAAAGTGTTTTGTTTTCCTCCAGAAAGCATTCCTTGTTAATGACTTTGAGCGTTTTACAGAGCTGATATATAGATGGTCTAAATGATACTGAACTGATGGCATGCAAACATTTTCAGTAACTATCCCAGATGTTGAAAACCCTATTCTGTTGATGGTTAAAAAGCATTTTCTTATTGAATGGTAAATACAGCTCTTAGTCTGGAGTATAAAAATGGAGGCAAGATGTGTGCAGTCAAGCACGTCATTGGAATCAGTGGCATTCATTACTTTGACTGCTCTATTTTCAAGTTCCTAATTTATTTGTAGCTGCTGCTAAACAGCGTCTTTGCCTCCAGAGATCCAAAACGTAAACTTCTCAGCTACATCAGAAGAAAGCAGATCAACAACTGCCCCAAAGCTGAGAATTGTAGCATGCCAAATGTAAGGCAGAATGTAAGTATCTAAGTACAAGATTTGATATTGATTTGGGCTTCCCATAGGATGCGCAGGCTTTTGAGAACCATGCCTCGGAGCAACCTTCGCAGACTCATGAGTGGGGAGTAGACCATCTTGTCCTTGAAGTTTGCAAACTTTGCAACTCAAGAGATTTCCACCAAAAAATGCATTCTCAAAAACATGGACCTGGAGGATGAACTTTAGTCCTTAGGGGCGACACCGCCGGTGTGTGAGTAGTGTGCGACCCCACCCCCATTTATTGAACAAGCAGTGTGAGCTTCAGAAAAGAGGTTTTAAACCTGTTCACTGCTCCCAGTAGACATTGCTAACTCGGAAGCCATCCCCAGGACACATTTTCTTTTACATTGGTCACTATGTAATTTTGTGTATTCACAGTAACATGTCTATCGCACTTACTGATTTTTAACCTCTTAATTACGTATGCACTGTGCTGGTTTTATTTTGTACTTTTATGGATATTCCTTGTATCCGAATAAAGAATTCATTGAATTGAATTGAGTCCTGTGACATAGTCAAGGATAACATTATTGCACATTTCCCTCATTTACTTGAGTCTGTTTTATAATACAATGGTCAAAGAGCAGAGAAAAAAATGCACCAGAACTCATTGGATGGGGTTACTTTCTTATAAAACATGGTTTTGGTGGTAAACCGACTAACATAGTCATTCCTTCCCAATTTATTACTTAAAACATATTGTAAACAGCATGCAGCAGAGTAAGGCACATACTCTTTCTTCTTAGTCAATACAATTGATTCCCCTTCCAGTTAAATAGACAAAAGAAAAAATAAGAATGGCACATTAAAAGAGTAGCACCACAGTTGTATTGACCGTTACTGATAAGCATAAAACAGGAGCATGGTAGGTGTTATGTAGGTGTTGAGCGCACTCCCTTGGTGTGCGGTAGATGCTCACACTCACGTCCCACTTCTGAAGAAGATCTGTCTGACCCTGCATTCGGCTGCAGACACACCCAAAAACTGGGAATGTAGGACAGCAGAACAGAAGGAGGCTAGTGATACAAATGAGGTACAAAAGATCCACCGACAAAAACTGGGACCAGCCAGCAGTGCTGATTATGCCACGCTGATTTGGCGGCTTACTGGCTACTGAAAGGCTCCAACATAATTAATTGAATGGAAAGCGGCCATAGGGCCTTACTGATCAGCTTGGATGGGATTAGGTTAAGTAACATAGAAAGTGGTTTAAACCCGCCTTTTGATATATTCATAGGCATCAAATTAAGATGGACTGGTCCATTAAGATAATCTTTTGTGAGTCGGTGCAAGCAGCTAAATTAGATGTATTTCAAGCTACCTGTCAGAGGACAAATAAAAATGCAGAAACTTTAAGCAATATGAAGCCAAGTATTGATTTACTAAATCTAGAGGACAAGGAAACATCAATAATATTACTTCCCCATAATGACTTCAGAGACTGGTTTGATGCCAGCTTTTAAGCAGGAACCATCAGCTTAAAGGGCAAATAGAAAAATGCAAACTTTGTCAGACTCAATTTTTCATAATTCTGAAATAAATATCAAACAGCATATAAAGTTGCGGATAATTATTGGGAGTAGGCAATATTTGAAACGTTTCACTCGTGTGATACACACAGGGACTGATTTAAGATTATAGCAGTTCCCCTCACCTGTCAGAGTGGTGGAGGAAATTACCTCTGCCATCCTGGCCAGACTGCTGCCCACCATATTTAGAGATGTCCGACTGCCCTGCAGAGAGCTCTGTGCCTCTTAAAGCACTGCAGGTTTGCAGATTAGCCACTATGTTTCAGCCAGCTGCTCAGGTTGCATTTTTTAATTTCAGAAGCAAATTTCCAAAGCAGGGTTTTTTTCAAAATAAAAAAATAATGAAACTGACGTTGTAGGTGGCATCTGTCATTTTTTACTGTTCATGCCTGCCCCTAAACAAACGTACATCAGACCAGCCACTCTAACTAGGGTGGACAATCTAGTGCACCAACAATGATGGCCCCAACTCCATTAGGCCGTCGGAGTAGGGCTTCTGCCAGCAGATCAAGAGGGATCACAGCAGTCAGAAAAAGAATCCACTGACTCTAACTACATCAGGGAGACAGTCAGTTTGGCAGAGTTCCCTATCCGCCAACTCTAAATCCGGACCATATTTTTATGTAAATTATGCAAAACGATGTGTTCCAAGGGAAGTACATTTGGTCGGTCTCTCAAATGAAAACTGAATCGGAGGCATACCATGAGTACAGAGCCATCCGAACACTAGTTCAAGCATACATGTCCGGAGGCCAGGGGGCGTGGCTTGGAAGCCAAGAATGGCAGACGTATGAGCCTGCAGCTCCGCTCCCGCCCAACCATTATCCTGTGTTATCTGGCAGTGGCGAAGATACTGAAACCCAGACAACTTACGCGTGGGCGAGACCAAAATTACAACTATGCCAAGCTCGACAAGATATGCCAGAGACTAGCCGGGAACCACACTTGCTAAAATGACGGCCCGAACAGAAAACTCTCACTAGTCTAGATCGCGGAGAGGTTCACTGACACAAGAGGCAGGGAGAGCGAGTGGAGGCAGCGACCTGGCAGTCGCAGGGGTTACTTGGATACAACAATCCCCGGTTTTGGAGCTAGGACCCATGACCGCCCTGAAGGAAGCAACCGTCGGAGCCGCTGAGGAGATTGAGGGGTAGGACGCTGGATTCCCCACCTGTGCGGCTACAGCTTTACTTGGGCTGGCACAGCTGGGAGAGAAACCAGAGACTTCCTACGGCTCGCTGCTCCGACCTGGCGACCTCCCAGTGGCCAGTGGTGGCAACCTCCCAGAGGCCCATGGCGGCATCCATTCTCCGGGATGACTGTGTTGCCGACTCCCATGGTGAGCGCTGGGTTGGCAGCTGGGACCCGGGATGGGTGCTATGAGATGACTAGGCCTCTCTCCCCTCGCTAGAGGCAGGGAGTTCTCGCACAGAGGGGTGCAGAGATAAGAGCCTCCCCTCCATGCCCGATGCTATTAACTATTTACCTGCTCTGTTGCTTGCATTCACCCAGCTCCGCCCTTGCTACCTGCAGGAGCCAGCTTGATCCTCACAGGGCCTCCATTAGCTGCTTCCACACCGCTATGCCCTAGTGGCCTATAAGTATCGGGCTGACCCCCGTGAGACCCCTCCGTACAAAGGAGTTGGTCCATAATCGGATAGCACCGGCCACTGAAGGAGCCAAAAGATTGGGGATTATTCACTCCCTACAATAGTGGCCTGCAGTGTGGCCTGAAGATTGTATTGGGACAAGTGAAATAGTAGGTCCTTGTCCAGGGCCTGGAGGCAATTGAGGAGTCAACCTGTGGTTGAAGGGGGCAGGAACTGTCCCCCTCATTGGGCTCTTTCACTTCCTCTGAGACAGGGACTGGGATTCCGGCTGAGCCCACGGCTGGCTGGGGCAGGTAGGAATTAGTAGCGGTGAATTTCTTCTGCCAGATATTAAACCATCCTTCCCGGATACAACACGTCTTCACCCTCCCCCTGGGGGCCTTTTGTGGGCCTGTGTGATTCTCAGGCTTGGAATTTCCTTAAGAGGCACAGTGAGGGTTCTGAACTGTGATGACAATAGAACCTTTGGAACTGCTGTAACACTCTTCCCTGCCTGCACTATTCCACAACTTAAACATCACCACTGATCAACAGGGTCATACTGTTATTCTGCTGTCTGATCATGTAAGGGGGATCCAACAACAGCTGCCTCCAATGACCCATAGCACCTACAGATACATTTCATGCTTCCTAGTTAGATTGTGGAGGTGACTATGGGTAAACCCCGATTGCGGACAGACCATGAAGAAGATGTTTCTGCCCATAAATGTAGGGACTCTGGTGGATCTAGACTTAGCCCAACAACAACTAGTAAAAGTATTAGAGGCAATAGCAGACACAAAGTCTACCCTCCACCAAGACATTAGTACGGTATCTGTTGGCCTTGGACTGCTGCATATGGAACACCGGAAACTGGTGGAGAGAGTGGGGACAATAAAAACCTCCATTGCAGAACTTCATCCAGTGCAACAATCTTTGAGTAGAACAGTGGAAGAACTCATAGCAAGGGTGCACAGGGTGTATCACAGGGCAGAAGAAGCAGAAGGGCGGAACCATTGAGACAACATTCAGGTGGTTGGGCTACCAGAGGGAGTGGAAGGCGCTGACATGCTAACATTCCTGGAACATTGACTTCACACAAAGTAGTGGCCCCGGAGGGCCTTTCTACCCTCTACACACTTGAGACAGCCCACAGAGTCCCGCCCACCTGCTCCGGGGGCATCCACCATTACTTGTAGTGGCATGGCTCCTACACTTTAAGGACAAAGATACCCTCCTGCAGAAGGCGCAGGCAGCCGGCCACTTCGTGATCTATAATAGCAAGGTTTCACCCCAGATGTGCAGCGGTGGCCCTCATTTACAGAGGTAAAGAAGGCAATTCACGATGAAGGCCTGCAATACTCCTTGAAATTCTCTGCTAAACTTTGACTACTTTTGCAAGGGCCCTGGGAGGGAGTGGGAGTGAGAGTTGCATGAAGCCTATAAGTCAGGAGGACCACCCCCAAATTAAAGCCATGCGACCAGGAGATAAGACTTCTTTTCTAGGAAGAGGGCCCCAAAGAGACTTAAAAAGAAAACGACTAAACGCCCAAACCCATCTCAAACTGAAAAAGAGAGGAAAGCTGCCCTCCAGGCACTATCTGAAATTATGAAACCCAGGAGGTCTGCATCAGAAGATGGCTCATCTTCAGTAAATGAAAAGGTAAAAGATGCCTACAAGGGAATTTATTCTAACAATCTATTTCGATTATTTTGAATCGCTTACTAGGACAAATTAATGGTCCCAAGATTAGAACATTCAAAAGGAATTGTTTTTCAATCAAAAAATGAATCAAATTCAAACAAATACAAAAAGACTAAAAGACAAAACAGGACTTAGGCGGGTGTATATGAAAAACTGAGTTTATCAGCAATTAAAAGGCTTAGATTTTGATGTACAAATATCAAAACAGGCCTACAGGAAAATCAGTGGTAATTCAATATATAACACATTGGGTCCTGTTAAAAACTTTCCGAATATTCGAATAAACAAATTAATTATTGGTAGGAAAAGGCGTAGTCGACGTTTCGGTCTCCTATGTGTCCATCTGTGAGACCATCTTCTGGACTGTGTAGTTTATATTTGTAATGCCCTAGATTGGGAAACGAAATCATATAAGTGCCAAAGTGTTAACAGCACCTCTGTCTGTAGCCACATTAAGTTCTGGTGCCAGAATCTTGATAATATCTAGGTCAACAAACTCTGTGTCTAAGCCAGCATGTCAGTTCCAGACCGTGAGAAAAACAAGAAGCTTGTTTGCTAAAGCAACAATGCAAAGACTCGTACCACCAAGGTTATTAATTTCCAAGTGGACAACAATCAGGTTGCCGTCTTAATTTCTGTAGAAAATAGTGGCAACAAGAAACGACTTGAATGCAGATAAGTTGCAGTCTTAGTTGTAAAAATCAGAGAATCGTGGCAGCGAGGCGGAGGCAGCTATCAGTATTGGACGCAATTGCGTCCAATACTGATAGCTGCCTCCGCAACTGCAACTTATCTGCATTCAAGTCGTTTCTTGTTGCCACTATTTTCTAGTATGAAGCCCTGACACGCACATGTAGAATACTGTGGGGCAGAGGACAGGAAGAGCCTGAGACACACGTAACGTTACAATCTATACTCACTTTAGGTGGGACACAACATTAGGTGAAATGGCTTTATGCTGCACTACTACAGCTATCTCACACCCGCCTCCAAAAACTACGCAATAAATGGGCATCTGCCCTGACAGGGAAATCACAGAAGGGGATTAGAAAAGAATGCTTGCATATCCAAAAAAGGTCTTCCGAAACACTGGGATGAAATATATGCAGTTTAAGTATACACATAGGATGTACATGACACCTCACAGGATCTGGGTCACATTTGGCGGGGAGATACGCAACTGCCAAAGGTGCAACCATAGCGATGCTTACTTTATCCACATGATATGAAGCTGTACAATTGTTAGTAGATTTTGGCGTGAAGTTGTGGAGCTGACGAGGACAGCAGTGGGGCGCACGCTTGAGCCCACGGTTAAGCCTATACTGGGACTTTTCCCAAGGCCGCCCAAGCGGAAAGTAGGTACTCGATTTATATATCTGGCCTTAGTTTTGGCTAAAAGGCAAATAAAGTTAACATGTAAATCGACAAGCGGTCCTGCAATAACTGACTGGAAAAGAGATGTGATACACTGGACAGGTGCAGAGGAAAGGGTCTTGGCCAGGGAAGATGCCCAAGGGCTACATCCAAAGGCGGGCCCCTGGAGGGAGGTCCTAGAAAATTGGGAACACCCTGAAAGATACCAACCCATGGTAGAGGAGGCTGAGTCCATCTCCCACTCGGATAGCTCTAGCCACACAGATTCATAGAACAGGAGCAAAAACCTCACTTAACCTACCCCCCAAGCTGTAGCCCTGCCCTCTGCTTTGTATAAACCTGGAAACAACCCCTCCAATTGCACGGATGGTCGGCTACCTCTGTCCGAGAATTTGGGTCCCCCCTGACCTGGTTTCCCCCATTCCCTATGATACGCCTGATAAGTGCCTGTACTGACATATCACCCTGCATAGTTAATTAGTTTAGTGATATCTTTCCTTTTTCCTATTTTATTATCCATTTGAGGTACATCATGAGGCCACTACTCCGAAATGCTGCTGCTCCCTCCCTCTTACCAGACTGTATCCAGTAATAATGGATAAGCAGCGAATGAGCCTAGGGCCCTCCACAGCTCAGTGTGCCCAGAAAATTCCACAAGAATGCCCACACTTTTAGGGCATTATTATTGTTGAGCAGAACAAGACTTTGATCTGGAGATTACTGGATATTGCACTTTGGGTTTGATACGTGGATGAGTGACCGATAGTCACTCACAGGTGTATTACGTCAAAATATGAGCTATTAAATGTGCTGATTGTATGCTCAAATGCTAATAAAACTATGGGGCATATTAACAAGGAACAGGGAAAATTAACGCTAAGGGCGCTTAGCGTTAATTTTTTTAACGCCCGCTATCACTGGATAATATCACCTGGTTATCGCATTATTAACAACGCTAACCGCCTAGGCGATAAAAAATCCAGCGATAGAGGCATTTTGGGAGGTTATCGCTGGTAATGCAGTGATAAAACTACAAGGATAGGGATATCCTTGTTGATAGCCCATGGTGGATTTAGCCATGTAATCCACCTCCCATTGGATCACATGGCTAAATCTGAAAATTAGCAGATGTAAAAAAGCAGCGTTAACCGTGATTAGCGCTGCTTTTTTTGTCTGTAACAGGGTTAGCGTGAAGCTTGATATTAGAAGAAATGTCGCTTAGCGACATTTCTCCTATTATTTTGCTCTGGAACGCCCACGTTGCATCTCATTAGAGATGCAAAGGGAAGCGTAGTGAAAAAGGGTGCTAACATGCGATTTTGCATGTTAGCACCCTGTTGTTGATAGGCCGATATTTTTATCTCCGCTTCTTTGGCTTTTAAAGACAAAAAAGCAGAGATAAAGCCCTTGTTAATATGGCCCTATTTTTTTTTAAAAGTCTTGTGGGCACAGCAGACACATTTGTTTGTTTTTATTTATAAAGTTTTATATAGCGCGAACATGATCCCGAAGGATATCAGAGCGCTTTACTCTTTGGGGGAGAGGAAGGTACTAGTAGCAGTACAATCGTAAAGTTTAACAGATCCTGCACAACATTTTCTACTGAAATCAGTCTTCTATTGGAGGAAATCACTAAAATAAGCATAACTGACAAAAAAGAAAATTATGCCATAAGTGCCATATTCGGAAAATATGAGATTAAGTTTACTTAATAAAAACTTCACCTGGGTTAGAATTACTATAACAATAGAGTTTGAGGAGTTTATTTCGCAGGAGATCTGGACCACAATATTTCTTGATCACTTTGAAAGAGTTCAAACAATTATTGTTTACAATGGCATAAAAACGAACCCACGCATGCGTGAACTACAAGTACAAGTTTAGATGGGCTCAAAGCATCGACAGCTCCAGGCCCAAGTGAAGTTTCCTTCTAAAAAAGACTGACTCAGTTTATGATCACTCTTGGCTTTTATTTCATTAATATTTCCTAAACAAAATGTAGACGCATTGCAGCCACTCCAATCTATAAAAAATGTGACAACGCTGATAATCTTGGCGTTTGTCCGGTAGGAAGGTTCTCTTTTGGGACACACAGAGAAACGTATAGGTTGAGGGAGATATAAGTGGAGAGGGTACTGGCTGAGAGAGGCAATGACACTAAATCGCATGAAATAATGATGCGCTCTTATATAGCGCTTCATACCACAATTATGCTATTTCAATAGATGTAAGTAACATATGACACTATTAGCGAATTGAAGGTGCTCAATTTAATAACCCCAGGACAAAGGATGGATGAGTTGGCCTTATTGGGATTCAGACTTCTGGTCTGCGGACTACCACATGTTCCAAATAACTTACGGAGCTACCTTGTCGACATAGCACTTACTTAGCTGTTTTCTGCATATTTATAAGTGACCTGATTTGACACGTAGGATAATTGAGGCAGAAGAACATAAAATGCCCTGGGCACTGGGGCTATGCCCTTGGCACATGGGGGCAGTGCTCTTGTTCTGAATAGCATGTCGGAAATCCACTCAGACAGGGCAGGGCCCCCTAGTATGTCTGTGCTACTGCTGAAATTGACCAATTCTGCATAATAGGGGACATAGAGGAGCACATGGCAGCGGTACTCTGGTTATTAGACCTACTATCCCTCCTTGCTTTCTTATGGCAACAGGGGCATCGGCCCAGCCACCCTATGCAGGAAGACCCTTTCAACATCATTCATCATTCCCGAACCTCGGCTCAACATCCTGTGAATCTGGCTAAATTAACAAATCTCCCCGTGCCTACAAAAAAACCTGACAAAAATAAAAGAATAAGACCTTGTGTAATGCAATCCAGCGCTCGTCTAAAGCGCTCCAATCCTATTGGACTATTGGGCTCAGTCTGAGTAAAACAGCAAAAAAATAAAAAAAACTCACCCTCTATATTCATAAATGAGTGGTTTTGAAGAATGGGAGTGGCGGAGGCTCCACTTTCATAAACACATCACTTCCTCTCCTCCAGTGGCGGCTCCTCCACTAAGGGGAAGGAGCGTCACCCCACTACTCTTCAGCAGTTAAGAAAGGAAAAAATTAAATGATAATAACATAATGTTATTATCATTTTATTTTGTCCTCCTGCTGCAGCAGGTTTGCATAAGGGGGCGGGTGGGGTCGCAGAGCAGGGGAGGAGTGGTTTGCCCACTCCTAGTTGCGCAGTGACTGTTTGATCGACCCTCTTGGGCCGCCCAAAACAGTCATGCACACTTCCCTGTTCTCCATGCAGGCTTCAATACAGCCGGCATGGAGCACATGCCCACTCCTCCAGTCCCTGTCTGAGCACTGTGTTACGGCACTCAGACCAATCACAGCAATTGGTTTAGGGGAAGGAGCCTGACTGCCTGCTTTCTGTTCTTGAAGTTGGATGCAGGAGGGCAGGAGCAGAGGCGCAGGACCCGGCGGCAAGGTAAGTGTTATTTTTTATTTAAAAAGTTTACATACCAGCCCGTCCCCCTCCCCGCGGGCCGGCCCCTCCACCAGCGTTGCATGCCGGCTGCACCTGCTCTCCTCTAAATAAGGAGGGAACCAAGTGCTGGGTACACATGACATCAGTCTTTTTTGGCAGATACCTGATTAGTTGGGTGCAAAGGCGTGGTGATTTTGTTAAAACATAACTTATTTTTCCCATGTCCTTTGTTTTACAACTATTAAATCGAGCCCCAATGCATTTCAATGATTCCTTCATCAGAGGGAATATACATATATATATACATTCCAACAGCACCACTGAAAAGACAATGTTTAAATATATGCCATATTTTCCATAGTTATGAAAAATATTGCACACAAATTCCTCAATTTGCCACTAACCACATGGGGTGCTTAAATTAGTGAACAAACCTAATAAGTGCCATTATCCAAATTCAGTAGTTCACAAAGGATGTTTGTAGGGCAAGTGAGGGAATGACTGGGTATATGGTATGAGGTCAGCGAGTGAAAGGGGGAAGAATGAAGTAAATTATATGGACTACCTTGGGAATTGATAGCGGGTGATTTGTGAAAGGTACGGGGAGAATGAAACTGTCAGGTTTTATGGTCAGATGCAGGAGATTGAGACATTGTTAATGTTGATAAAGTTCAATAGTATGTTAGCAAGCCTGTCAAATTAAATGGCCTTTCAAGCTAATACAACAACGTGGAGTGTGGCTATTGCTTTTTCATGCCTTATTTATACCTTTGTCCCTTTTCTTTCTTTTCCTCCAGCCTTTTCCCTTTTCTGCCTTTCCCTCTTGCTCTGTGTGAAAGGATGCAGATGAAAAATAAGTTGCAGTCGCCAAAACTTAAGGTTAGCACCCACCACCTGCAACACCGGCATAAATTCAGCACTGCTTGTTTGACTTCATTTTGCAAAGTTACAAGTGTGTGACTATCAGAGTCAAGTTGAAGATGCATGCTCATTTCTCCTCACTATGCCAACACACAGACAGTTGTGGCCTGCATAATTTAAAAGGTGTCCATTTAATATTATCATGTTTTAAGGGTTCTCGCCATGACACAGACAGGTTTTGTCTGTTTTAATTATGGTAACTTTGCATAACCATACGACAATTTGACAAGACCCCTATTATTAAATTCACTCACCCATTTAGAGAGTTTTTCTGAATTTAAAAATGGTGCTGAATAAAAACATTTTCTATTTCCTAGCTCTAATTGAAAAGTCAAAATAGTATGTTTTCTGCATGCACACTGATGGGTGTTGGCATGCGTTTGACAAACAGAGATTAAGAATTGAAAGAGGCAAGCTTGTTCTCTCCTTCTCCGTCGTTGATGTTTTCATGAGCCAAGAAAAGTAGAAAACAAATCTCCCCTTCCCTGCCCTCCCAAGCAGAACTAAACTCAGTTTTTGTTTTCATTTGGTTTAAAGAAGCTCATTCTCTGACATGTTTGCCACAGAAAATCCTCAGGTCCAATTCAGTATTCCTTATGGGTCCAATTTGACAGCGGTTAATTAAATGTTCTAAGGGAAAGTACATCGGATACACACTCCTGATTCCACTCAGCCAAAACTTAGCATGAACCTGTCAAGGCCCTTCCAGGGCTAGAGTCTGAGGTTCTCATTTAAAAGGCAGGGGATAGAATGGCTTCCATCAGAAATTGATCAGTGCCCCAATCGGTACTCCCATTAAAATACCCTCCATTTGGAGGTCAGGATATGACAGTTTCTGTCGGTGGCACTGCCATGTTTCAGGAGGTATTCCTTTTTTTTTTTTTTTTTTTTATTAACCAGGAAAAGCAAGAGTCATTATACAAAAAATAAAGGCAGTAACACAACGTAAATAAATTATATAACATGGAATACAGACAAGGGATTGATTTAGACAGAAGTAAGCATAAACAAAAACAGTAAACACTTAGGGCGTAAGGAATAAATACACAAATATTTAAATCAACCAATACCACTAGAAGTAATGCCAGCTTTCCAGTTAATAATTGGACGCCAGAGTGCTTCCCCGCGCGCCCTAGATTTAACTCCTCTTGTTTCAAAAATAGCAACTTCATATCTATGGACCGCTAGGAAGCGCGCTAGCCACATCTGAAAACTTGGCGGGTCAGCTTCTTTCCAACGAGCAGACAAAATTAGCCTTAGTACCGCTGTGCCTATAAACAATAATCTTTCTTCTGATTTTGTTAAATTTAAGGAGTAATCATGTCCTAGTAAAAACAAAGTTTCTGACTCTGGTATTTTATGACTATATACCTCTTCCCAAAAGGATAATATCATACTTTTGATCAACATCAAATCGGGACAATTATAAAACATATGAATAAGGGTTCCAGTTAGGCAGAGGGTGATGTTTAAGATCTGCTGCGTCATCCACAAATGCCTAACTGGAACTGGTCCCGGTTACCTCACTGAGAAATTTATCCCCTATGTGCCGTCCAGATTCCTGAGATCGGGAGATCAGGAACTATTATGTGTTCCTAGGGCCATGAAGGCAAGAAAGGGGGAAAGAGCCCTATCGGTAGCAGGTCCAAAGCTGTGGAACCTACTCCCTAAGGAAATCAGAGTATGTAGGGAACATTTCCCTTTTAGGAAAAAGCTGAAAACATTCCTCTTCAAATCCCTAACTGACTGATCTCCTGCCTAGTTTATTAAAATGTTGACGAGTCTTTTCTGTTCTTTGGTTGTGCCAAAGGCGCGGAGATATTCCTTCGGGAATCGATTCATAGCGCCATACAAACCTGAAAATAAAATAAATAAATAAATAAATAAATAATAAATAAATAAATAAATAAATTGCCGGCCCTTGGGTACATCTAGGACATAAATCATTCTCACGATTACCCCATGAAAACAGTTTAGCAGGAGTAAAATAAAGGTCAAATAAAGTTTTATAAAGTTGCGCTTTAAGGTTGCTAGCCATAAATAACTTCTGGCTCATCTCTAACACTCTATCGATGTCCACATTGGGATTGTTTAATTTTGTTACCCATTTATTTTCAACTTTATCAAGATCATCATGTTTCTTGCTCAAAAGAATGTTATACAAAGTCCCTATCCTAGTGTTTATTCTAGGTATAGCATCCATAATTTCAATTTTAGAAAGGCAGATTAGGGACTCTTTGGCTTTTAATTTAGCAAATATCTGAGCAAATTTAAAAAAATCTCCATTTGGTAAATTATATTTTTCTTTCAAATCGAAAAAGGTGGTATCAAAGTCATTTATTAAGAATTCACCAATTGTTTTAATTCCCAAGTTATCCCATTTCCTTACGACAGGACTGAGATCCTGACCTTGAATGGCGGTGTATATCGATTAATCTCCCCAATATGCATATATTTGGTCACTTTATTCCAAATTCCCCATGCACTAGCTATAATTTCTCCCTTAAAGTCCTTATAATTCCTTGCCTCAGTCTTCCGTAAGAGTAAACCCTTAGCCTCCTGACCTAAGAGGAGCTCATATATTGAAGGTATTACCCCAAAGCCTTCCGGGCTCTCTAGACTTGGATTACTAATCATAGGAGTAAGCTGTTTTAAAAAAGCCGCCCAGTGATAGAGAGTTATATTAGGTATAGTAAGACCGCCTCTATCAAAAGGGAGTGATAATAATGTAAGTGACCTCCGAATCTTCCCATGTTGCCACATAAATTTTAATATGAGTGAGTTAATCAGCATTAACGTTTTCTGATCAATGGCTAGCGGAATTGCCCGAAATAAGTAGAGGCATCTGGGTAGCGTATTCATTTTTAAGAAATTGGCTCTTCCTATAATGGAAAGATGAAGGCTATTAACCCTTTCGAGATCGTCCTTAATCTTGAACACTAATGGATCAAAATTAGCTTTTGCTAGAATCTTGGTGTTAGCACAAAGAACAACTCCCAGATACGTGGCCTTTTCAGCCCTACGTTGATCCTGACAAATGGTATTATCCGTACAGAGAATAATCGTTTTTCCTCTGTTAAGAGAGTAACCCGAGCAGCGCCCAAACTCCGTAGTCACTCTCTCTATTTCACAGATAGCCTCGATCGGGTCAGATGTAGTGACCGCGATGTCATCGGCATAGGCCAGTACTTTAGTTTCAAAGTGGCAACTAATAACAGGTTTAATAATATTGCTTTCTAATAATTTCAAAATAGGGGGGTTAATATATAGAGCAAAAAGCAGAGGCGAGCACGGACACCCCTGCCTAGTGCCCCTGGCAATGTTGATATGTCCAGATATTGACCCTGCTGCTAGAATTTTTGCTTTGGGGCGGAGGTACATTGACTTAATAGACTTAACGAATTTGGGGCCGAAATTATTGCGTTTCATAACTTCCCACAGAAAGTCCCATGAGACGCGGTCAAAGGCTTTCTCAGCATCAAGTAGGATCATTGACATTTGTCCCCCCGTGGCAGCCATGGCATCAAATAATACGATTACCCGACGAGTGTGTTCTGTAGTCCCTTTACCAGGAATAAAACCATGTTGCCACGGGGAGAAAAGACGTTCAATGACCCCACTGAGTCTGAGAGCTAATACCTTTGCATATAATTTAGAGTCCGAATTAATCAGGGATATAGGGCAATAAGAGGTTAGCTGCTCGGGGGATTTTCCCTTTTTTGGAAAAACGATTATATTAGCTTCATCCCAGGAGGCTGGTGGAACACCATTACATTGAATCCCAAGATATAAATCATGTAGAATAGGGCATAGTTGGTGGCTAAGAATTTTAAACAAATCAATCAGTAATTTGTCTGGACCTGCTGCTTTACCAGATGACAATAAAGATAAAGCAGCATCCACCTCTGCTAGAGTGATTTCTTTTTCAAGTTCTTCCTTGGTGGCATCATCTAGTAACTTCATAGCCTCAGAGTTAGTAAGAAAATTATCAAGATAATCTGTTATATCCAATTCGGTAGGTGGCGCTTCCTCCGAATAGAGGTTCTGATAGTACCTTTGGAATTGGTAATTGATATCTGTCGCGTGAGTAAAAGTCCGCCCATTATCTACTATTGAGGAGATATTATTCCTAACAATTTTCTGACGTGTACGAAGTGCCAACTGTCTGCCCACTTTCTCCCCACTTTCGTAAGCTTGTTTCCTATGTGCTTGGTATGTTTGGGCAGCTCTCTGAATAAGTTTAGTGTTTAGTTCGGATTTCAGCACTGCTACCTGTATCATCAGATGCCTGGCTTCTTGTTTTTGTATAATTTTAGCAGTATGTTCTTCCTCAGCTTTAGCTAAGGCTGTAACTTTCAATTCATATTCTTTTTTTAACCACTTCCATGCTAATGACAAGGTCAGCTCGTCATGCAGTACACTGGAGCTGTGCTTATGACGAGCTGACCTTGTCATGAACAATGGGGTTCTCAATAAATCAGCACCCAGCGGGAATTGCCTTAGCATCCAAGGTCTTAAGATTTTTCCGGCTTTATTTTGGAAGCTAATGGTTTCCCCCCTTAATGCAGATTTTTAGGTATCCCATACAATATTTCTTGACGCGCTAAAACGATTCATATTAAAAAATCCCTCAGTCCAGGTTTTAATATATCTAATATATTCATTGTTAGATAGCAGCTTCCTATCAAAAGACCACGAGCAATGTTGAGTAAGATTAGTGTTGTAAGTAGTTGACATTATTAAAGGATTATGATCCGAAATTATTTTAGGTGGTTTGTTTATGCATGAATAAGGTGCTAGGTCCCTAGAGGTAAAGATGTAGTCGATCTGGACATGTTTTTGATGGGGGTGGGAAAAATACGTGTAACCCGGGTCATTGGGGTTATTTTGTAGCCATATATTAGTTAAGCCCAAGCTACATACCAGGCTTTTAACAGCGCGGTATACCCTTGGTTTCCGACCCATATATTTCTGTTTTGGTGCTTGCACCGTGAATGATGGCAAAAGTGAAATGTTAAAATCGCCACAGAAAATTAACGGGCCGTGCCACGTAGCTAATTCTATTTCCAGAGTTTCAAATACTGCGGGGTCATCATAATTTGATCCATAAACAGAGCAAAGAATGATTCCACAGGCCAGTTTAACAATTGCCCACCTTCCATGTACGTCAGACAGAAAACGTACTCCCTGGCCAAGGCATGGTTTTACAAAAATTGCTACACCCCTGATATTCGAAGACTGGGATGATGTTATCAGCAAATTATACCCCTTGAGGTTCAGCAAAGCTCTTTTGCTCCAGGGAACATGCGTCTCCTGAATGCACAAAATATCTACAGGATTTAATTTCATTAATTCGCCCAAACGAAGACGCTTGTCTCTAGATAGGAACCCCCCTACATTCTAAGATTGAACACTATGCCTACCCATTGTTTATGTAAAAAAGTTGTATAGTAGCCTTACTCAAATAATATTCCTTGTCTTGCTTTATCTCCTTTTTCTTTGTTTCAAAAATTAACATTGCCCTTGCTAATAAACCTGGTTCGCTTTTAGTTTTTTCTTCCCCTTCCCCACACCCCCCTCTTCCCACCACCCCAAAACTCCTTCCCCTGAACCCTCCCCCTTTGCCCCTCTCCCCCTTGCGTAGGCATTCAGACTCTACCAGAGTTTGTGTGATGTAGTTGCTGCACCTCTACTGAGCTACCGCTTCCCAACATAAAAAAAACTGGTGAAAATTAAACACAAGAATTTTTTTTTATAAACCATGACCAAGGTAACCTCTATATCTTACAAAGCATCTAGATGAATCTCAATTCATGCCTAACAGTTATTACGAAAATATCCACATATATGTTACATAATGCATATCAGATCAAGCATGGTTAAATGTTGTTCTTTTGCTAAGCATGTACAGGTTGCTAGCAACGCCTATACATTTTCTAAGATTATCTAAGATAGTTCGTCAAGATAGGCTTTTGCTTTCACTTCAGACTGAAAAAACTTTGTCTGACCACCATGTACAACTTTAAGTTTAGCAGGATTGTTCAAGAATGCCAAGGCTCCCTTATCTTGAAATGGTTTAATCAATAGGCGCAACCGCCATCGTCTTTCCACGGTTGCGTGGCAAAAATCGGGCCTTGAAAAGAATGAAAAATCACTAAAAGATAATTTGCGATCAGGTCTCGCTTTCTCAGACACCACCTGCCGTAGCAAAACATTTCCAAAATATACTAAAATAGCACGGGGGTACACCCCTGGTTTAGGTGGTAGATTGAATGGGGCTCGATGGACCCGTTGTACTTCCACATTCCAATTCCAGTTTTGTACTTCAGGCATAGATTCACTAAGAAGTTTAATAATGAAAGCTCGCATGTTCTCCCCCTCCATCTTCTCCGGAACTCCTAAAATACGCAGATTATTGCGCCGCTGCCTATTTTCGAAGTCCTCAAGCTTCCATTTGATATCCATGAGCTCAGCCTCCTGAAGCTTAATTTTCTCAGAGTTCTCAGAGGAATCTTTTTCAGCCGACATCACCCTTACTTCCATTTCCGTAACTCTTTCGCTTATATGATTACAAGTTTTTGAGAGTTTCTTGACAACCCCTTGCATTTTGCGCAAAGCTGCCCGAGATCTTTTGCTATCCATAGCGGTCTCCTCTCTATGCGCTGCTATAGCCTGTAAAATGGTCTCAACCGCTGTGGTAGGTATCTCCATGTTGGCGGAGCTGGCACCATGGCTGGCATCAGGGTGATCTTTGGCTAGACCACATTGCATGGCTCTAGGCCCTACTTTAGTCTTGGCTTTAACAGTATTAATATTCTGCCTTCTTTCCCCATAACTATCTTCTGAAGAGTTAGGAAGAGGTTCCGATTCCTCGTCCTCCTCCTCCGTCGACTCATAGCTCTCCGACCATTCCCCCACAGCATCTGCTCCAACCTCTCCGGTCTCGTCAGAAAAGGAGTAAAACTCACTAAGGTCTTTTTCACCCTCTGGGAGCTGAGTGGTTTGTAGCAAGCTTGCATTAGGTATTAACACATTGATACCATTGATACCTTCATTTGCTGCAGTCCCCCCCGGGGAGCCGCCAGGAAGCATAAGTGGGGGTATGGATAGTAGTTCTTCAGAAGCAGCTAAGTCTGAGTGTGAGGTAGATGGTATAAATATGGTTTGGTTTGTAGCTAAAGCTGCCTCCGTAGTCAAATTACCTAGCTCACTTTGTACCCCTAATATGTTTCCACCAGGGCCTGTGAACGACATAGCGCGCCCCTCCACACCTCGGGTCTCGCCTGCTTCTAGCCCCACTGCCAACTCATTAGATTGCAAAAGTTCAGAAGTCTCAATAATAGTAAAATTATTAGTCATGACCATACCTGTGGGCTGGAGGTTGGTGGCAGCACACGAGGGATCAGATGCTCCATTGTTTAAGCCCAGAATGTTATTTGTTTGAGACATGGAGAGAGCTGAGTAACACTCGTCCACTAAACTGTTCTGACCAATCATTTGAAGGTATAGTAAATAGTGACTCAGCCTCAACCTGAGGGCTAGCCTGGGCCGGTTGTTTCTTCAAAAATAGATCAAGTACTGTGACCCCCCCAGTAGTACTTAGCTTTCTTCGCGAGGCAAGGACCTCCTGTCTTGGAGTGTTGTTAAAGGGCATAGTCGCTTGTTGCTTCTTCGCTTTGGTTCTCACTGTTTTGGCCGAAACGCTGTCAGTTTCTTCCCTGTTCAATGAGCCCTCTCGTTGTTGCCTTTCCGCCTCTTTGCGTAGCACTCTGGCTGCCTTCGCGACCCGCGCTCTGGTCGCGGCAGCTGAAGGACTCTTCGGTCGCATTGCTGATATTTTCGGAGGACTCCGCACACACGGTTGCACTCGGAAAGCGAAGCTGCCACACACCAAAAAGCCTGAGCTCTGTAGCGGTGGTTGCACCGCCTGAAATATCCACCGAAGCAGGGCTGTTGCAACAGGCTGGAGTCTGTTTGAAGCGTTGCCGTGAGGGGGAGCCACGGGCCTCCGCGTATATCCAGGTAAGTTCGGATGTCTTCTGCGGCTTTCCCTTCTTTTTCTATACTGCAGAAGCCCCTGTACCATAACGCCACGTAGATAGGAACAAAAAGGGGAAGTACAGATTAGGGCGTAGAAACAGGTTTGAAATGGTCAATTTTCCTCGACTGCTACGATTCTCAGCAAATCAGCCAGCATCCATCATCGTTCAGCAATAGTTGAAGTAGGCAGTCAGCAGTCATTTACACGCTCCATTCAATCAGCGGTGTAGGCTTCGGTCATCTCTGGTCTGGTCACAGTGAAGCGGAGCTCAGTGAAGTGCTGCAGTCCGGTCTAACGCTAGACCGCCATCTTGCCTCCGTTTCAGGAGGTATTCCAATGTTGTGATTGCCATATTTTTTAAGTCGTGCCTACCAGAGAGTGCAAGCTGTCTGTTAGTAAAAGACTTGTTGTTGATTACTGAGAAATTCCAGGGGCTTACAGCCCGCCCACTGCATATCATTGGTTATCTTTATTGTCACTCTCATTTACTAGTTTCTTAAACAATTACTTTGTTTGTTTCAGCTTATCCACCTTGTGTTTGTAACTCATTTGGAGCACAACCTGAAGCCTCCAGACTACTTTATATACAGCAGAGGAAATTATATCTCTCCAACATCAAAGCTGCTAAAAAAGAATATTTCACTAAAGCCATAGAGGATGCCCAACAAAAACAGCAAACCATCTTTTCCATTGTTAAGTCCTTTACCCATCCTAAAGCCCTAGTACCCGAAATTCCCCCATCCCAAACTTTATGCAATCAAATTGCTGATTTTTTCACAGATAAAATCATCAAGATCCAGAAGGATTTTCCCCAACCCACTTTTACTACCCATGAAGCTGGCACAAATTTTTCCACTCTGGCCAATTTTCCACAAATTTCGCTTCAACAAACCCGGAAGGCAATTCTTGCCTGTAAATCCGGAGCTCCTACAGACTCATGCCCCCCTAGTATCCTTCATTATTTTATTGAAGCTGCAAACCCTATAATCAATGCCATCATTAACGAATCTCTCACTTCAGGCATTGTACCTGACGACTGGAAAAAGGCCATTGTAAAACCCTTAATGAAGAAGCAGAACAAGTCCCCCACTGATCTCACTAATATGCGCCCGATCTCACTATTACCTGCCTTAGGTAAAATTGCTGAACAATTAGTGTACGGGGTGTTAAAAACTCATGTAGAAAACAACCAGGTTCTGCACCCACAACAGTCAGGTTTCCGTCCTGGCCATTCCACAGAGACTGCCTTGATAGAATTATCAGACTCTATTAAGTTCTTGCAGGATGAGGGGAGACAGGTGGTACTCATCCTGCTCGACCTAACAGCCGCATTCGACACCATCTCACACGCCATTCTTATCAACAGAATGCGGGAGATTGGCGTGGCAGACACTGCGCTGGCATGGTTAGTTTCGTTCTTATCTAACAGATCGCAAACGATTGCACTAGGCCCCTTTAAATCCAGCGAGAGATCCATCACATCAGGGGTTCCCCAGGGATCCATACTCAGTCCCCTTTTTTTAAATATTTACATGGCTCCCCTCCTTGCAGTGATCGAATCCCATGGAATCCTCGCCACATCATACGCTGACGACACCCAATTGGTCGTCACTATTGATAGGAAATGTCCTGATGCTGAACATAGATTCCAGAATTGCCTCTCAGAGGTCTTTTTATGGCTAAATAAAAATCATCTCAGATGCAACAGCGCAAAGACCGAAATAATACCCCTAGGAAAAGACGTATCCTTCTGCCCAAAAGATTGGTGGCCTAAAAATTCAGAAGCCCCTCCGAGCGCCGTATCCTCGGCACGCAACCTTGGCATTCAATTTGATACATCCCTTTCATTCGATGATCATGTTCGCATCACTGCTGGATGCTGTTTTAGTCTCATCAGATCATTGAAGAAATTCTTCGACTTCCTCCCCATTACAGCTAGAAAATCAGTCGTGGTTGCTTTAATTCTCTCCCGTCTTGATTACTGTAATGGATTGATGGCAGGATTGAAGAAGTCTACTCTTAGAAAACTTCAAAGCATCCAACACGCCGCTGCCAGACTTGTGCTTAAACTTCCCAGAAGATCCTCTGCTTCAGCAGCCCTCAATGTCCTCCATTGGCTACCACTCCACAAAAGAATCTTGTTCAAACTTTTACTGACTGTATATAAAGCAACCAGGAAAACAGGTCCCCTCTACTTCTCCAAGCGTTTTACCTATTACAATCCACTACGCTGTTTAAGATCCTCAGGGACCAATCTTGTTATAATTCCAAGATTTAAGTTAAAAACCAAGGGGGGAAAAACCTTTTCCTTCCTGGCTGCCAGAGCCTGGAACAACCTCCCTGTTAATCTTAGGCAAGCTGAAACTGAACCCCACTTCAGGAAACTTCTGAAAACCTGGGTGTTCCAGCAATCTGACACTTCAGTCCTAGCAGCTATATGATCTACTCTACTTCCTCGTCTCCAACTATCTTCTGCTTGCTTAGCGCCAAGATGCTCCTCCCGGAGCGATAGCCGCGCTTTATAAAATTCCACAAATATCAAAATATCAACCTCTTTATCATCTCTCTGAGTTGTTGCCTTCTATTCTTCCACTGCTTATTTTTGGGGAACTACCTTTTGTTTTTGCTAATACACTTCTCTTGCATGTGTTTTCTTGCTCTCTTCTTCATGTGTTTTCCTCGTCTCACCAAATACGCGCCCCCCTGTAGTTTATGTTGTTTTCTTCCTTTTGATGCAAGTTCTTGCTCACATGCTTCTCCTCTGCCAAACTCTTTGCCTTCCAGCACTCCATGTTGCTTTCTTGCTTGGGTGCTTCTTCACCCCACCCCTGTATCTCTTTTGTTTGCTACTTTCCCCACACCTGTTGCTCCCCCCCCGCTCCTCTGTTGCCCCTGTATGGCCATTTATTATTTAATATTCCATTTTTTATTTTGTCTGGAGGAATAGACAACGAATTGCTTTCACACCACTTCTTTCATATTGATGTTATGTATCGATACATTTCAAATCAGCAAATGTTGGAGATGGAAAAGCATAATGCATAATTTTTTGCTTTTTTTTGCCATGGTCACACACCATCTTGCCGATGCTGTACTGCATTGCCGAAGACATTGACAAAGTGAGTTGGTACCAAAGGTGAGACCTATTTGCTTTGCCAGTGCTTGTTCTTCTTTGGCATCCACCCGGTATAACATGGAGGTCCCTTACAATAAAAGTTCTCAAATGTCTCAGTGCAAGCCTCCAGTGTGTGATGAATCTTATTTATTTGTATAGACTCAATCCCTAATATTGGTGGTCTATTTTAACAGAACTAAAAAGAGCTCTCAAAGGCTCGTCTGGCCACTATGGCATGGCAGACCTGACAACACGGACTTTTTTCAGCGATGAGGCTCCTACCATTGAGCAGGGAGCTGTTTCAGCAACAAAAATCCATTGACTCTGAGGCATAGGACGAGCTAGGTGTGGCTGGGTCAGAAGATGACCCAGGCACTCGGCAGAAGGTTCAACAATGGCTTAATGAGGCTCTTAGTAAAGTTCATTTTAAGATACACAATAAATAACAAATGCACTGTATATACAGTTCACACATGGTATCATTGAGCTGCAACAAATCAACATTCCAAGATGTCTGAATTAGAAGCCTCTCCTTAGGGACGGCTTTCCGAGCCCTTCTTCTCTTTCTTTTCTCTCATCAACCTATGGCCATTCTAGTCTGATTTGCATCATCACGTTTTCAGCAAATCCATGGCTCAACAACCCATATTTTCTTCTTTTAATGCTCAGTGTAGTAATTCCATTCATTAATGCTTAAAGGATACTCTTTTCTCATTATTTGCTTCAATGTTAGGTTATGTTAATTCCTATATAGTGCAAGTTTGTTGTAAAAACTGCTATGTTACATACTGCATCACATATTCGAGTACAGCAGTGCCAGATGAAAGTTCCCACATTTAAAGAGGAATTAACAAATGACTACGATGACATGCTCTATTTCTTAGGATACCCAAAAGAGTTCACATCCATTAAACCCTGCATATTTTGGTGATGAATGTATCACACCATAGAGCTCGTGGAGGGACCCTACTGATCTTAAATATGCCTCATCAAATGACAGCATCTTACTTTTGCAGATCCATTCTCACAATGTGACAAAATAGACCTGAGGCATTATTAGCTAAATGAGGAGATAATTAACGTGGTCATTCCTATGCTTCATTTAC
Source organism: Lissotriton helveticus (assembly GCF_964261635.1). NCBI lineage: Eukaryota > Metazoa > Chordata > Amphibia > Caudata > Salamandridae > Lissotriton > Lissotriton helveticus. Next base: position 907,065,840 of record NC_136072.1, on the reverse strand, counting down.
ATTAATATAAATCAGCAGTATCATTAAGTACAGTAAAGAGCCATGTACGACTAATGAGATTTAAATTTCATTGAATAAAATTATGAATTAATTCACCCATCATGTTGGCCAAATCATAAGTATCCTTTGTCTGTACCAGTAGCTCTTCGAGAGTTAATCTATTTAGTTGTGCAGTATCATTGATACATGTACACTCCACTACATTTTCATCTCTCTCCTCAAATCATTCTGCCACCATCATTTTTGGCTCTTGATTCTTCCAAGCAAGGAATCTCCTTTCTGACTCACAATTTCAATGATCAGCTTATGAATTTGCAGTAGGGGAGCAATTTGGGACCAAAGCCCAAAACATCTCACACTCATTTTGCAAAATTGACCATGATATCTGCATAAGGTTTTCTGCTTTTCTCATTGCCACTTTTTATTCCCCCATCACTTTTCTTTTTTTTCTCTTTTGCAATCACAATGTAAATGCCCACACTACCCAACACTTTCTACGAACATGCTTGATACCCTCTAACTAAATCCCTGCATGCACGACTAGTCCGACTTATTGTAAGAGATTAATACATGAACTATTGTTTGCTAACATCAATTGAGTTTGCCTCCTCACCTTTGGATAGTTCTGAAAATCACTTCTACTCTAGGGTCCAGATGTATCAAGCAATTTTACGGTCACAAAGGAGAAACTTGAGCCTATGCAACTGCTAAATAACTTTTTTAAATGTACAAAAGCCATATTTTGATTGGGTAACCTATTACCCATATAATCACAATTTCCGTTTTAGAATAAATACAGAATCGGTATTTGGAAGGGGCGTGTAAAGGGCGTCCCTTCCTAATAACGAATATTTAAGTTATCTGTTAATGTTTTGCAACTGAAATCTGGTTGCGAAATATTCATATTTTACCACCAAATCAAAATTGGTGGTAACCATTTGCAAAGAGGAAGGGGTCCCGAGGAGCCCTTCCCCTTTGTGAATGTCAACAAAAATATTTTTTAGGAGCAGGCAGTTATCTTTAGATCACTGCCTGCACCTAATTTTTTTTAAATAAAAGTATTAATTTTCTTTTTTAAATACATCCCATTTTCCTATTTAAAATAGGCTGTATTTAAGAGAAAATAGATTGTTTTATTTAAAAGCAATCACAGATTTGGTGGTCTTCTGACTCCAGTAGTTCACCACACTTGTGACTAATCGTAGAGGATCTCAAATTGCGACATACAAATGAATATTATTGAAGAGGTCGAATTGCAACCCATTAAAAATCAATATTGTGTGAACCAACCTATTAATGGATAGGTTGGTTCTCAAATTACCAATGCATTTGGAAGAGGTCAGTGTACGAATTGCACCGACTTCTACCAAATCCATTTTAATAGATTTCAAATAGGAAAACGCAAATTGCAAATCATTCATATTAGATGCAATTTACTACTCCTTAATTAGAATCATTGTGAAGCAGCCCCCTATACCTAGTACCCTTCTGTTAACATTATTTGGGCAAAGGTGTCACCTTATTGGTATCAGTGTAATACCTAAATTCAGCAATCAGAATAAAAAGGTGTTCAGATTAAATATGCAAAGGGGCTTCCACTTTGTGGCAGAACAAGTTGCTTAGTTTTAAGTAACTTTTGATCCATTTAAGCTAGTGTAATTTCTTTGTTAAAAGCGTCCGATTACACAGCAGATGATGGATTAAGTGCAACAGACCCATAATTATGCAGAAAATGCCCGGCTGTAAAATTACATAATTACAGTGGCCCTGTGTATTACCATTGAAACAGAGAAAAGATGGCGAAATTACCTCCTCTCCAGAATTATCTAGCAGACTAAATGATACTACTGTGCCACACACCATCAGGATTCTGTTCTACCACAGGATTGATATGATTTTATAAAAATTAGACTGAATTCAGTGCAGCTAAATGACAGATGGATTAGGAGGAACTAGGAGAGCACCATTTAAAATGTACCTTCTTGAGTCTGCTCATCAATATAAGAAGCCACACTGGAAAGTGTTTTTGGAAATACACTTTTGAAGATTCATTAGATAATATCAGGTTTTTAGACATTTGATGAAGTAATAAGTCAATGTTAACATATTACCCAGTTGGGAACGTTTGCATAGTAAATTGATGCTTGATGCAAGTTGCCAACCATGATTATAATGATATTTTGTTAAGGGCTTATGAGAACCCCACAAAAATCAAACTTTGACCCACATTTACTGCCCTTCACACTGGGATAACTGTATTAAAATGTGTAGTGCTACATAGTGCAAAGGGCCGTAAATAGTGCAGATTTAGTTGCTAGCCAATGATGTCGGCGGAAGTGCTCGTGATAAATTTGGCTTCTCTGCATGGCACAGAGCCATGAAGAATAGCTGTGGCGCTAAGGTGTGTTTATGCTATTTACTACAGGCTATGACCTGAAAGCATGAACCCCAGGACTAATTTCAACAGGTAGCCACAGAACAGGTTCAGGCATATAAAATGAGTGACTTAGGTTAAATCTCACATGTAGGTACATTAGGTGCTATTCACCTTGACCCTTACTTTTGACCTGATACCAAATCTGTCTTTGCACCAAAACATATGGTGCCAGTTTGCTTCTGACATGTAAAGGGGGCTGGCTGCAGTGCTAGAGTCATCTTTCAGTGCAAATTAACTTTTAGGATCAAATCTTTTTTATTATTAACAAATAATTAAGCAAATCACGTACACAGCAAGCAGCCTACAACCCTATTTTGGGCCGGCTGCGTTAATCAAGTACATGTTAAAAGGTAGTACATGATTCATCGCAAGCTAAGGGTAGAATACACCACTAGTCACCTACAACCCTGAGTGGACCGACCGTGTATTGGGCGCAGAGGGTGAAGGTCAACCATGTGCCATATTAGTGCTGGATTTGTCAAGTTTGGCTGAAAAAGCCATGCCTTTGGTAAAGCATTGCCGAGTGCCTTGTGGAATTTGCATTTCCACTGAGAAATCAAAGAAAAACATGTGTAACATAACAAGTGAATGAACAAGAAACCCCCTCCCTCCCTCCCCCCACCCTCATCCCTTCCAACTAGGCCATTGAAAGTATCTAACATCGCTAGACACATCGCCATTGGTCAGCGGCATTGTGATTAAAGTGCCTTAACTTCTCCCTGTTCAGGCGGTAGTAGTTTAAAAATATGCAGGTATGTGGGGCAGGTCAGTTCCCTAAACTCTTTGGACAGGATGGTGATGAACGGAGACCAGATTTTCGCATAGAGCGCGGAATCAACATTGGCAGTCATCGAGAGACTTTCCATACCCGGCAGCGTCCATAGTTGGTGAGGCCATTGCCTTTGGTCTGGGAGTCTGTCTGAACCACAATTCGCCAGGAGTAGCCTGTGCGCAGCATTAAGTGCCATAGCTATCGGCCACCCCCTTATGGACCAGAGCGGGTAAGTGAGAGCATTGGGGAGTCCCAGGTGAATGTAGGTGTGGAATTGCGTCAACTCAGTTCTGAACGCGCTGTCTCTGTCATTCACGATTAACTCCCAGAATCTTGTGAACTTGGGACAGTTCCATAGAAGATGTATTAGTGGCCCAGGGTTGCCACAGCCCCTCCAGCACAGACCATCACAAAGCGTATTCAATTTCTGGGCATGTGCCGGGGTATGATATCAATATGAGCTAATTTTATAGGCTGTTTCAGTGTGTCTTTGTTATATTGCGTGTGATGGGCCCTATAGAATATGTCCACTCAGAATTTGTCAGAGAGACTGCGCCCAAGCTCTGCCTTCCACTGAAGTTGACCCGGGGTCTAGTGTATAGGAGGTGCTTTCATGAGAAAGAGATACATTTCTGAAGTAAGTTTCTTGTCGTCAGTCGTGAGGAACAGGCATTTTTCAAAGGGGGTCATGGGTCGACTTGCCTTAGGGTGCATGTCCGGGCTGAGCAGCCAGTGAGAGAGTTGGGTATGAGTGAACCTGCCAGTCTTCTCTAGGGAATATTGTAGTTTTAGTTGGTCAAAAGGGATAAGACTAGTGTGATCGGAGAGGCAGCCGATCCTCTTACAGCCACCCTCCAGCAAGCGTTTAGCAACACCCGGTGATGACCCAGGTGGAAATTCCAGATTTGCAAATAATGGGAACATCGGGGAAGGGAACAATGAGAGCCCAGCTGTGCTCACCACCTTGTCCCAAATTTGCAGTGTAGGGCTAGTAACTGGGGATGAGTAGAGTCCCCAAGATTTATGGGCCGGTGGAGCCAGGCCTCACTCCAAATGTGTGAGCCCGCCACTGTTTGGTCCATAAAGACCCAGTGCTTCTCTATCATTGGGCAGTTCCATTCTATCATATATCTCAGTTGGGTTGCTTGGAAGTATCACAAGATATTTGGAACTCCCAGACCGCCCTCCAGTTTAGTACGTTGCAGCAGTTGTTTCTGCACTCTAGGTTTCATCCCTCCCCAGATGAAACAATCTATGTCATGTTGAAGTTGGCTCAATTCCCCTGGGGGGTGGAGGAGGGAGGAAGCGTCTGGAAAATGAAAAGGGCCCGGGGTAGCACATTGATCTTCACTGCCACTATCCTGCCTAGCCATGACAAAGCAGGCACCGTCACTGGTCCAGGTCCTAGCGAACTGAGGCCCTGAGTCTAGAGTAGTTGGCGCGCGCTGTTTAGGGGAGGCTCCGGGCCAGTACTATTCCTAGATATGGGAGATCAGTTTCTACCCATTGGAAGTTATATGAGGTTTACTCCGTATCTGGTTGGATAGTAAGATTTAAGATTTGCGACTTGAGCAGGTTAACTTGAAGCCTGATTCAGACCGAACATTTTCAGCTCTGAGATAATGGCAGGGAGGGAGGAGAGGGCCCGTGCGACAGAAAATATAATGTTGTCTGTGTAGAGAATAATCAGGTGACGGTCAGCTCCAAACTTAGTTCCCACCGTGTTGGGGTCGTCTCTCAACCTTTGAGCGAGAGGTTCCATGAATAAAGTGAAAAAGAGCGGGAAAAGCAGGTACCCCAGTCTTGTGCCCCGCTCCACACGGAACCCGTCCGAACTCACGCCGTTAACATGTACGGTGGTGCTGGGCGTGTTGTAGATACTGTGTACTCAGTTCATAAATCGCTCACCCATTCCAAAGAACTTAAGAGTCGCAAATAGGTAAGGCCAATGTACTCTATTGAACACCTTCTCCGCAGCTATAGCCAGTAGGAGGGCCTCCTCACGGGAGCGTGGACCTTAGCAATGAGGTGGTACACACGCTTAGTGTTGTCGCTGCACTGTCACGAGGGGACAAATCTGGCTTGGTCAGGGTCGACCAAGCCTGGCATCAATGGGCCAAGACGGTGCACCAGGATGCCAGCAAATAGTTTGGCATCCACGTTAAGCAAAGAAATTGGCCAATAAATGCTGCATTGCTGTGGATCTTTCCCAGGCTTTGGGATTACCGATATAGTGGTTTGTAGCATATATTCAGTCCGCATTCTGGTCTCTGAGAAGGAGTTAACGAGGCAGGTCAGTAGAGGCGTTAAATTTAACTGAACCCATCCGGGCCCAGTGACTTCATAGGCTTAAGCCTTTCGATCGCAGAGATCACCTCTGCTATTTTAATGGGCTGATCCAGTGTCTCAGATTCCATGGGAGGAAGCAGGGTGATCGCGGCCGTCTAGGTACAGAGCTGAGGGGCCGAAGTTGCCCCAAGGACTCCCATGTACAGATCAGCATAAAACACCCGGAATTCTGCTGCAATATCCAGGACGTTAGATATTGTCTGCTCTGATTGTGTGAAAATGGCTTTGACTGCGTTTGCTTGCTGCGTAAGCAGTGAGCTAACATCCGACCTCCTTTATTAGTTCCAACCTGGAATTTTTGTTTGAGGTGAAGTACTGTGTATTCCTCTCTGTCCAGATCAAGAAGCTTGAGTTGAAGTCTGCCTGTTCCAGTTTGTGCTAAATTCGAAGGGCTCCCGAGCGCTTGTGGATGGACTCAAGTTCTAAAACCGAGTTTCCCAGCTCTTACCCCTTAAGGCCTTGTTGTGGTTGGCAGCCCTCACTATAACAGCAACTCTGACAACCATTTTGAGGGCCTCCCAGACCCCCCTCCAGGGGGGAGGAGAGGGGGACTCCACCTGAATCGTTAAGTTCTGAGTAGTCAGTGATTGTTTGTCTGATGAAGGATACGACATCAGGGAATTGCAAAAGTGTCTCGCGAAAGTGCCAGGGTGGTCGCTGTGAAGGGGGCGTGTGAGTTGTAAAGGTGAGTGAGATAGGTGCATGGTCTGAAAGTGAGCGGGGATCAATAGTAGAGTCTGTAATTTGCGCTCAAGCTAAGGGAGAGGCCAGGAAGTGGCCTAGGTGCACATAAGATTGAGGTGCTATGGAGTAAAGCATGTAGTCCTGGTCTTCAGCATGTACAAGACACCATACGTCGTCTAGCTCGCATTCAACTAGCCATTTCAGTCCCTAAGGGGTGAAGGCCCCTGTCTGATCCGCCCGCTGTCCTGAGTGGTCTCGCCCCTGTTCATAACTAGTTTAAAGTCACCACCCACAAAGATAGCCTGATCTGGGCTCTGAGGGGTTCCTGCAAGTGCCTCCATAATACATTTCTCCTGACCTTCATTGGGGGTGTATAAGGAGGCTGTCGTGAAGTGAAGTGTGCCTAGTTGCACCCAGATGCCAAAAATGCCCCTTAATCTCAAAGCATTTGCCTATGATTGTCCCCTGAAAGCGATTGGAGAATAGAACTGCTCCCCCCTCTTTCCCCTCCCCACCGACCAGAACTGATGTGGGAATTTCCTATTCTGCAATCTTTGGGTGTCTTTTGGTAGCATGTGCGTTTCCTGAAGCAAACAAATATACCCTTGTGAATGTTCTAGGAAGGAGAGTATCGCAGATCTTTTAACCCCTTGGGCGCGGCCGCGATTCTGCGCCTGTGCGGCCGTTTTAATGAGTGGGCAGGTTCATGACGGCCCTCAGCCGTCATCAGCACACGCCCACCGTGCTGCATGACGGACGGGGGCCGTCATCAGCATGGAAGGGGTTAATGGCATTAATAAGGCCTTTATGTTAAGACATACTAATTTGACCTCCATGGTATGGATAGTGGCAAAGGTTATGCAAGCGAGGCTTCAGTAGGCCACTGAGGTCTGTTTTGTATTTCCCCAAGGGGCCTACCAAGCCAACGGAAGGCCTGATGAGTATGGTATGCTAATCAGTGCTTTGATGTGGGCCTATGCCGGCAAATCATGGTACTGGCCAGGTGATATTCAAGGTAAATCCCACATAGACCACGGTCCAAGTGGGAGGAGGTCCCTACCCCTCAGGAGTCGAGGTGTGCCCTGGAGGCGTAGTCCAGAGGAGGCCATAAAGAGCCTGGCCCAAAGAGCTCTTCGGTCCAATGTGACGCAGCAGGGGAAGGCTCATACCAAAGAAGTCATGTGGGATACAGCAGGCCCACCTCACAGCCCCCGCCGCCCCTGGGGGTCCAGGGAAGCTGGTAAGTGTAGTGCTGCAGGGAGGGCTAGTGTCAGAACTGTGAGTGCCTCCGGGGGACGAGGGCGGGGTAAGCACACTCACCGCCAATGATCTGCTGCGCTGGCCGGCACCCGGCACGGGATTGCCTCTGACCGGAGCACCGGCCGGCGTCAGCAACATGTAGGGCCACCCACACGAGAGTTCCCCAGGCCAGGGTAGCAGCCCGTCCTCCACTCGCTGCTATTCCAGGGATGCTGGAGGCCAGGCGATGACCTGAAAGGTGGGTTTGATCTCCAGCGGACCTGGGACGGCATCCTTCTGAGGCCTGTCCGGTCACGCGAGACTCATCCTTCATATGCCGCGGCAAGCGCCCGATCCAGGTTCCACCAAACCAGGGCTTACTGAGCACCTCACGGCTCTGGGCTCTTGGTGCTCGCCCAACAATGTTTCGCTGACCCCACACAGTGCAAGTTTAATCGTGGGGGGTTGCTATCTAGAGTGCTTATCGTTGGGCGGGGACGGAGCGCTGAGAAAGCACATCCGTTCTCTCTGCCCTGCATATTAACTTTTGAGTGTGAAAGTTAATTCTTCGCTTCAGTGTACAAATGGTGAGATACGCCGTGCTCGCTATGCCACAGACATATACAGATGGAGAGGCAAGTGACAGGAAGATGACACTAGCGTCTGACTAATTTGAATGACATTTTGGACTGGAGAGTTAAGCTGACTACCACCTCTGTAGTGTAATTTTGCCATCACGACAAGATAATAACCTTGCTTTAACTACCACTTGCTTCATCAGAGATTTTAGACACATAGTACTAGGCACAGGAAAGGCAGACATATTTCAAGCTAGCACTCCAAAGAAAGGCTATTCCTTTCAAGGCTGGTGCAGTGCAGCAAGGTGATTTCTATTTGTTTTAAACATTTTATGGGTTCCAGTGAATAAAGATTCTTGGATTTCCTTGGAATGCTTCACATTATTGAAGGTAAAGTCCTTCACAATGGTCTTTACTTTATAACTAGGTTTTGAAAAAGAATAAAGTCAATGTCACAGACCATGCTAACGAAACAAGATGATTCAGAAATTCTGGTGCTATGAGGCACTAACTGATCTATTACAGACAATCTCTTAACTAAATGTATGAACCCATTGAGAAGTCTTATTAGTATTTGAACCTGTGGCGTCGTCACACCAGAGCCCATAAGCATTGCTAGTGAGACAGCCTTTTCTGGGGCCCCTTGCTCACCATTGGTCCTCCGACTGACCTTTCTACCCAACTAAGAGGTGATGGGAGTTAACATTAGCATCAATCAAATTCAATTTACGTTGCAACCAATTTGGCTACACAATGAGGACCAGGAATCGGTATCTAGGTTAAAGAAGGTTTATTACAAATTCAAAATCAAGTTTAGATACACTACTCGCAAAACCATGGTATAGAAATAAAGGATACCCACACCCAGACCTAGCCTGCGAAAGAAATTAAGGTAAACCAGTATGGTATAGAAATAAAGGATACACACACGCAGACCTAGCCTGCGAAAGAAATTAAGGTAAACCAGTATAAGGCAGACAAGTAATTCAATCACAGCAATACAAAAGATTAATAGTAACAATTGATGTTCGGAGAAGAGTCACAAGTTCTGCTGTCTGTGCATGAATGAATCTAAACTACATAGGACAGGATTCATGTTAAAGGATAGTGCAAAAGTCAAAAGAGTCTTGAGCAAGAATTTCCATAAAGGAAATTAAAGTCAAGCAAGGGAAAAATAAGTAGGGAATGTGTCAACATCTCAGAAGCTCGGTCAAGAGTCTTCTATAGGTCAGAGAACAAGTGCTAGCATAAGCCAGACTTAGGAAAGAATCAAAGTAGGCATAGAGGTCAACACCTTTTAAAACTCAAAGGAAATGCTCTAAGCATTCAGGTGAGAAATCTATGAAAAGTTGTCAGAAAGGGATCTGGAAGAGTTCTGAACTCCAAAATTGTGAACTCTATAGTACAATACTCAAAGTCTTCTAGGTAACACCCCCATTGTACTCATTGTCAGGGTTCCATTGTTCTTGTTGATTTCTCAACTTGCAGACCGCAAATTCAGGGGAAAGTCTCACATTGGACATGGGAATGACCTCTCCTTCTCATGTACATGTTGGTTTGTAACATTTGTCAATGGTCCTTTCAGTTAACGCTCTAGATCCCCATGTTCCTTCACCAAGGTAATTTTTTTAGGCTCTTTCTCTATGTTACAGTAATGTATATATTTTACAATTAACAATGCATGTCAATACCTGCAAGGAATGTTATGTTAGCAGATTTTTTTTTTTAAGTATTATTGCATCATGACGAACTACAGGCCTTATTGGTGTGGTAAATAAATAATTAATTACCGGTTCTATTTTTGACTATGATCAATAAACGGGTAGCTCAATAAATAAGAGTCAAGATACGAGGTAGCTAGAGTTGACAGGCTTTAATTAAGCATAAAGGACAAGAACAGGACAGCCTGCATGGGAATGGGATGGCAGGGCCCGGCAGCTGCCGGGGGCAGGATCTGGGAGCATAAGGATAACTTTTAATAACAGTGCACAATATTTATAGTTAAACAAATACATTGTATTCAGTACAGTAGGCGTAGCAGTAGGCGGAGTTTGTAGCAGTCGCGAAAGATAAGGCATAAAGTGGGTGTAACAAGAGGTGTGTACAGGGCGTATACATAGACATGTGATGCAAACGTAACAGAATATGTCATAAAAGGGGCGGAAACATGGAGGGGGCTACCTGAGCAGCTGGGACCTCTAACCTAGTGGTGCGCGCAAACTGACAATGACGTGTTACCAGGGAGAACTGGGGGGCTATGACTTCTGCGCTAGAAGAGGAGACGAAAGTCTGGAGGGTCAGAGCGACATGTACCTAGGCATATCTAGTATCTAGTGTTTAGAGAACATGTTGATAGAATCCAAGAGTTATCAGAGTAAAGGCTAACAGACACTAAGACTGGTGCATGCATTATTCTAAATGTATTGCATGTGCGAGGAATATTCTATGAATATGAATACAGTATTTCTCTTACATGGAGACATAAAGGCTAGACCATGACGGAAACTATTGATGCGATTCAGTAGCTTAGGAATGCAGAGAAGGAGGGCTGGACTGATAACTAGAATCATAACATACTCTTGGCAGACTGGGAGGCAGAGCCAGGCCGAGCCGGGCACTGCGAGGCATGAAAGTAAGCTAAGGGTCAGGGATACAGGTGGGGGCTGTATCGCTCCTCGGAGAGGGTTCAGGAAACAGGAGCTGAATCTGAGTCCGGGCCCTTTTGAGGCCTAGAAACGGGGACAATTCAATGAATTAACGTGCACACTGTAAAACGTGGCAACGTAGGATTACATAGGCCTAATATTCGTTGTATTCACGAAAACTGGAAACTGGCATACTAGAGATGGACACAACTGTAATTGCGTCTTTTAATCGATCAGAGTGGAATACATGCATATCGATCATGCACATATGGCATAACATGGGGAACACGTAGGCACATATAACATGTCAAAATTTACTTTTCCACATTCCCTCCTTGTGCCCTACGTTTCCATCAGGAAACATCTATATTCATGATACCATCTATCATTTCATACAGCATCATTTGCTCGTCTCGAATTGTCTTGGAACGGGACTTAGGACTAGGAATACAAGAGGTAGCACAAATGCCGCAAATCGCAGGGCCACATTGTATACAGAGGCAGCAACTGAATATGATCGTTACTGCAATACCTAGAAATGACAATACTTTCCATCCCCAAGCAGATATGATACTCCAGAGCCAACCGGACCATGTCCAGGTGCCTGGATTCTGGTGTAACTGATGGGCAATTTTATGAAGTCTGGTTATAGCTGAATAAACAGACGGCGCGTTATTAGGAATGAAAATGCAGCAACTAGATCCGATGACTCTACATGCTCCTCCTCTATCGGCCAGTATGACGTCAAGAACGAGACGATTTTGGAGCACGACAAATCTCATAGCAGATTGCTCTTCGGTTAAGTTACCTAGAGCAGAAGTAGTCTCATTCACTACTGCTTCAAGGGTTCTGGTTAGTCTACGTATTAACTTACTATTCTGGACAGGTCCTATAAAGAAGAAGAAACCTTTATTGAAATCTTGATATTGTTCGAGAGTAGTTTCAGTTTGATCGACAATTGGGGACTCGATCTCCCTTCTATGTCTAATGTGTACTAGATGTGTGTTTCTATGATAATCAGATGGGGCTAGAAAAACTGGTGGCAGTAGGAAGGCAATGTAACAGGTTCCATCCCAATCGAGGGGCAGACGAACATATGCGGTCTGACCACAAACAAAAAAAGAATGACGTGATGCTTTGAAAATAGATTTCCCACTGTCACTATACTCGACATTAGTAGTACAACCACTATGTCCTACATGTGCGGAACCATTCTTTCTGACACATAATTCGCCTTTGACTGGTAGTACTGAAATAGCAGGTAAGTCTGGAGTAGTATCAGACTGAACATTCAGGACCATAAAATTCGAGGAATAATTACCTAAATCATATACTTCATTTTCTAGATCTAACCCTGTTCTATGGGGGAGACCTTGCTTGTCTGGAAAACATGTTCTATTCAGAAGGGACATATCATTTGAAGATGACGTTAACATGGACCATGCTCCACACGAACCATTATGTGAAAATGGATAAGGAAAGAGTGGCAGAACTCCCTTCGGTGTCTGGAAAGGGGGGAGTCGACCACACACCCAACAATTAGTGGCATTGCTGGTCTGGTGTGAATAGTGTAACATTCGGATGAATGTGTTATTACGCATAGCAAGACGATAGGATAGCTCGTGAGGAGGCAGATCACTAAATGTGTGCTCTACTGTAGCATTAGCAAACTTATTTACATGAGGAATTGGGAAACATAAATGCAATGCATAACTTGTGCAGGTAACCATCAAACTCAAAAATAGAAGAAAACTTAGAACAATGATACATTTGATAGAGTTTTGACTAACTCTCTCACTATGGGGGTCTATCTCATACATGTCAGAAACCTGTCTAACCGTTTCACCCGAGAGGGACTTAGACAATTAAACTGGCTGACTTATTTTACTAGACCGGAGCTTTAATTTATACTCCTGCTGCGGAGTTTTCTCTAACAGAGGAACTTTCAGTTCGGGATTGAAATTAATGTCTGATTTAGAGTCTTGTTTCAGGCAGTCTTTAGTAATGGAACAGTCTTTGGAATTGTCATTAAAAGTCTTTTGTCTGATTCCATGAAATTTCTTGATATGCGACAGATGGACCCAACCCTTGCGGCCTTCCAACTTCACGGCCGTACGGGTGGTCAGAAGGACTAGTCTCGGCTCCTTCCAGCGAGGCTCCAGCGGACTTGAACGATCAAAGTTCCTGACCAGTACTAGGTCACCTGGGATGACCTCATGCGGTTTCACTTCGGTATTATCTGGAAATGCAGCGGCAACCTGTGAACGACAAGAGTGTAGGGCAGACATCAAGGAAGCTAGGTAATCTGTCAACATATTACTGGAAACATCTGTAATACTACGGGGTCTAGGTGTACCCCACATATTTGGGGGGCGGACGAATACGACCTCGTACGGGGACAGACCTGACCTGGAATGTGCGACCATGCGCATAAAGAATAAAGCAACTGGCAGGGCAACTAGCCAGTCTACCCCTTTCTCTTGACATGTCTTAGCAATACGGATTTTCAGGGTTTGATTATGTCTCTCTACGAGACCGGCTGCTTCAGGATGGCGTACACAATGGAACTTCCACTGGTACCCTAACAGAAGGGAAACATGTTTCATGAGTTCAGATGAGAATGGCTGGCCGTTATCAGAATACACGACCCTAGGGAGTCCATAATGGGGGAAGAATTCACGAACCAACTGCTTGGCAGTGGTCGCTGCTGTGTAATCTGGAACTGGATATGCTTCTGTCCACCTGTACAAAGCGCATACAACTACGAGGACATACTTGAAACCTCGACATCGCTCCATCTGAATATAATCCATCTGGAGGACTTCAAAAGGGTGGTCAGGGTGCTGGAATCCACCTTGTTCCACCGGGACACTTTTACCTGGATTGAACTGGCAACATATCATACAAGTACGGACTTTCTGCTTGACTGCAGCTCGTAAGTGCTTGTTGAACCAAAGGTTCTGTATACTGTCTAACATGGCTTTTTCTCCTAGGTGTGCTGGACTATGTGCGGTATTGATAATGACTTGAACCATAGAGTCGGGGAGAAACCATGTGGCTTTTCCCTTCGTCAACCATCCCTGATCTGTCTGGACCCCTCCTTGTTCGGACCATTTCTTGATTTCTTCAGGAGTAGCATGTAACTGTATGTCTATGACATCTTGTGTAGGGTCCTTAACTGTCATACATGTAGTCTGTTCTGGAATGAATGTCTGTGTCTTGTTAATTGGAATATCTGGTATCTGAGCTGTAAGCTTGGCTGTTCGATCTGCTAGATCATTACCTTGGGAAATGATGTCAGTAACTTTCGTATGTGCCTTGCACTTCATGATAGCGATAGCTGTCGGTAAATGTATTGCATCTAACAGAGCCTGAATGAGGAGACCATGCTGAATCTTGGTTCCATGAGAAGTCATGAAACCTCTCTCCTGCCAGAGCACTCCGAAGTCGTGTACAACTCCGAATGCGTAACGTGAATCTGTATATATGTTTACTTTCAGGTTCTTGGCACGTATGCAGGCTTGGGTCAGAGCAACTAGCTCTGCTGCTTGAGCAGACAGGGTGTCAATACGACGTGTTTCTATAACTTCGGTTTCAGTAGTCACTGCATACGCGGCTACTAGTTCTCCTGTACTAGTTCTCATACATGAACCATCCACATAAAGTGTCAGGTCGGGATTAGGTAATGCAATGTCTGTCAGGTCTTGTCTTGGCTTAGTCATAGTATTAATAACTTCCACACAGTCATGTGTGGCAGGATTTGAGGTAACTGACGGTAACAGTGTAGCAGGATTTAAAACGTTGCAGCGTCTGATTTCTATGTGTGGCTGGAACAGTGTCAGTTCATAACCTGTTAAACGTGCAATTGTCAAGTGCTGAGTCTGTGTTCGGTTTAAAAGAACTTCCACGGAATGTGGAACTTGTACTGTCAGGGAGTGTCCTAATACTATGGAATCACTTTGTCTGATTGCTAGAGCTGTGGCTGCAACTGACTTGAGGCACGCAGGCAGAGCCTGGGCTACTGGATCTAGTGTGCTCGAAAAATAAGCACAGGGCTTGTACTGTCCGGCTTGATCTTGTGTGAGAACAGATAATGCTGTACCTTCACGTTCTGTGACAAAAAGTGTAAAAGGCTTACTGTAGTTCGGTGTTGCTAGAACAGGTGCTTGGCATAAGGCTTTCTTTAATTCATTAAAACTAAGTGTATGTTCAGATGTCCAAGGGAGGACAGTCGATACGGCTGCCTCATGTGTCGTTAACTGTATCAGTGGCTTGGCTAGATATGCATACTGAGGAATCCATTGTCTGCAGTAAGAAGTAAGGCCGATAAAAGCACGTACCTCCTTCTGTGTCTTGGGCTGTGGAAGACTCGCTATTAACTGGATACGGTCTGGTGTCAACTGCCTACCCCACTTGGACAGTAAGTGGCCTAAGTAGATCACTTGCTGGACACAGAACTGGAGCTTCGAAGGGGACACCTTGTGCCCCATCTCGGCTAGGAAATACAGAACTGTAAGTGACGCACGCTCGCAGTCACGTTCAGAACGGGCTGTGATCAGTAGATCATCGACATACTGGAGCAGGGCAGTGTCTGTTGGCATGTGAATGTTGTCTAGCTGTCTCTTAAGTGCTTGACTGTAAATACTAGGACTTTCTGTGAAACCTTGAGGAGCTCGTGTGAATTTATAGCTCCTTCCATTTAAACAAAAACCGAAAAGGTACTGGCTGTCTGGATGAATGGGAACACTGAAAAATGCATTCTTGAGGTCTATTACAGTAAAAAATGTAGCTTCAGAATCAATGGCTGTTAATAGGGATGAAATATCTGGGACTACTGGATACTGAGGTATGATACATTTATTAAGTTCTCGAAGGTCAATCACTAATCGATATACTGGAGGTGCATTTGGATCAGTACGTTTCATGACTGGAATGATAGGAGAATTACATACATTGGAGTCAGTTTCTACAACCACTCCTTGAGCAATGAGCTCGTCAATAATTTTGGATAAGGCTGCTACAGCCTCAGGTGGCAATCTGTACTGTCTGATCCGTGGCAGGACTATACCTTGCTTGAGGGTCACACGATGGGGTGTGATTTGCATAAAACCTACATCAGTTGGACCTTGCGCCCATAGATGCTGGTGGACATTCAGTAATCTTGGATCAAAATCACGTAATACATAATGACCTTTATAGTCCCTTAAAAACAAACGAACTCCCTCTGGGGAACAGCAAATAACTGCACCTAATTCTTTCAATGTTTTAATACCTAACAAATTTTCTGGACATGATTTCGTAAGTAACAAATCAGTAGTTCGGGACAATGGACCAACTTCTAGAGTAACTGGCTTTGAAATCTCGTTTACAATAGGCTTTCCTGAAAATCCAAGGGAAACATTTCTAGAGCCTGAGAGCGGAGCCCCTGGAACCTCGTCATGACTGATAGTAGTCCTACTTGCCCCTGTATCAATCAAAAACTTTCTGTCTTTCCCTAATACTTGACTGTGTACATAGGGACCCTCTTGATCTACAGGTATCTCGATGAGAGGCAAGCCTACCTCCCTCTCTAGGCTGTTTCATGAATACTGTTGATACTCTGGATACTCTGTCTGGGCATACTGGTACATCTGCTGTGTAACATGCTGTGTTGCAGCAATAGGCTGCGGTGCTGGAACTGTCTGTTGTGCATTCTGCAGTGGCTGAGAAGTCTGTGAAACTTGTTCTGGTCTAGGCGGACGTGGTCTTTCTTTAGTCTTACCAGTTGCTATGTTGTGTTTCAGAACTGCACACTCGTTTATAAAATGACCTGGCTGTTTACAATAATTGCATGTCCCTTTAACGGGAGCTGCAGGATGACTGGCTTGATTCAGACCCCTCTTCTGACTGTCTTGTGGAACAGATTGTGCAACTAGTACTTTCATTTTCGTATCTTTCATACGTTTCCTTTCGTGTTCTTGCTCTTCCCTGATTCTATTCTGGTGATACTGGAGCATATGGAGCATTTGTGACGGGGTACTAGCTTGCCAGGTACTTTCGACTTTCAAAACTCGATTTTTAACTTGTGGGCTTGAATTCTCGACTAGTTTAGTAACAAAAAGATGAGGGTATGACTCGCTACTTGTCTTCAAACCACTGTTAATACTAAAACATTTCTCGAATCTAGAATAAAAATCACTAGTGTCTTCGTCTGGTTTCTGTTTACAGGCTGAGATGGCATCCCAGTCTTCCTTTTTCGTGGCTAGTAATCTTGGCAAAACCTGGATCAATAACTCAGGTAATTCTTTACATTTATCTCCAAGACCGGTACCTGGTACACGTGCATTATCTTCAGCTTCTAGAGCTGTCCAATCTATCTTTTTCTCTCCCACCTCCCATTCTTTTTCCTTGAGTTTTTCATATACCCCTGCGGGCAACAGGACCTTTAACATTTTAATGATATCTGGATACGTGTATTCTCCCATACGGATCATGTCTTTTAATTCTCGATGGAACCCTGCTGGATCTTTGTCGTGACAGGGAATTAACTTCTTCATCTCTAAGAGTTCCATCTTTGTGATAGGGGTGTAAACAAATACTCGTTCTAGATCGCCACCCGTTCCTCTAACTGGGTGGACTTCTCGTAACGGATGCTGTCTGTCTATACAGAATGGTTTACTGTCTGGAGGTGAGACATGAACAAAATGCGGGTTCAGAAACGTTCGGTATTTGTGGCGCTGTTCTAGAATGACACTAATTAAATCGGTACCTAAACCTTTCCATCTATACTGGAGTAACTCGTTCAGGACATCATGTAACGGACCTGGATCAGAATGCTGTCCCTCATACAGTGTAATGAGGTGCTGGATCATATACATACCCACCAGTCGCTGCTCGGCTGGGGGCAGTTTCAGAAACATTTGTGCCACTATTTCGTCTGGAAAAGTGGTAGAATCAGTAACCCATCGGACTGCTTGATCGGGCTAGTTCTTGTTCATGCATGGTACTAAGTTCACTATAACCGATTCGTGATTTCAGGATGTGATCGATAGCTTGAAATACTTGTTCAAGAGAACCTTGTTCTGGTGCTGGAAGATGAAAACCTTTCTTGTGTTCTAGACGTGAATGTCGGTCGGGAAGTCTAGTTCTACCTACATACGCTATTCTGGAAGGATTCTCGTCGTCTACCTCTTCGGTAGAAGAGTCGTTTTCTTTCTCGCTTACTTGTGCTGCTTTGCGTTTCTCGTGAAACCTTATTATTTCCTTACGAATTTTCTTGTACATACTTTCTATACTACTGAGTGTCTTGTGTCTACCCTCAGCTATATTATCACTCCACCTTGTCAGGACTTTCATTTCGGTCGGATCTTTAGTCGGACCATCTTGTTCCCTTATTAAACAATTGATTAGAAATTTCAATAGCATGAGCTGGGTCTCAGCTTTCCTTAGAGACATGGTTTCGCCAATACTTTCTGGATCGTCTCCTGTACGGATGAAACGATATATTCTGTCTAGATCTTCTTTCATATTCGGTAGGGTGTCCAAATACTCGGTCACCCGTCTTACACGCAATGAATATATAACCATATTATCATCGCCTGGGACTGGATCATAACGGCATTCGGTAAGAGCTCGTCTGATATCTGCAACGGACTGATGTTTGGGCGTACGCTGTAACGCACGTTCATGTAACTCGACTAACGTTACACGTTTGTGTGGCGGCGGGGTACCAGGAGGACCTCCCCCCGCGGCCCCTAAACTGGAATCGTCGACGGATACTCTTCGTGCTGGCAGAGTGACTGATGTAGCGGGTACTTGTACTGTAGGCTGGACCGGGGGTACCGTAACAGGTGCTGTAACAGGTGCCCCGGTGGCTGGAAGAACAGGAATTACACTATTTACGGGAGCTGGCGGAACTGGATTTGCATATTCTGGGACTGTGTCGTCCAAATAGGACGAGAGAAAAATATCAGCTGCGGTCGGTTTGTGACGTAGCTTAATCGGAACCAATGTCGGCGGAAAATTACTGGATACCTCCGGGGTTGCTTTTGGCAAGCCCTCGGCAAGAAGAGGATACATACCCTTAATGAGGGCATTTCTCTGTCTGTCTGACTGTTCGGCTTTAACTCGTTCACCTATTTCGATTAATTCCCTTTCTTGGGCTCTTTCTGAGGATTCTCTACTTAATTCTGACTTTCTGATTTCTTTCTCTGTTCTTTTATGAGATTCTTTGCGCCATAACTCGATGGCATCTTTCTGTGACTGTCTGGCTTTCTTTTTCCATAATACTTCTTCTACTCGCATGATGCACTCGGCATCCCATGTGCCTGATACAGGCCATCTATATTTCTCTTCGAGATGTCTGGTATAATCAGACCATAAATCTAGATATATTATGGCACTCAAGCCATGCTTATGATACATAAAATGTCCTGGACTGTCCCTAGGCGGGACAGGGACTGCTTCCTCGAGCAGCCCTTTTCTAGTTTTTAACTGACGTAACTTAGAGAACAGAGGCATAACTAAGACTGGAATCTGGACACAGTACAATACACGATAAACACAATAATAACTTTAAGAAAACAAATCACTCATACCACGACATTGAATACACATTGAAATAACATTTAAAATAACAGTTCGGACAGAATATTACCTGGAATACTGAGAACAGAAACACATGAATTTCTCGAGAACAGAACTTACTAGAATTACTTAGATGCACTGCTGAAACAGTACGAAACATACCGGTCTCATAAAGAGACACGTCAGGACCCGCATCCACCTAGGTGGACACTTCGTGTTGGATTTGCGTACCCAAACCCACGGACCAGAGACAAATTAATTGACCCTGTCTAGATACTACCCCAGCAACGGTACTCACCGGGCAGCAAGAACGGAAGGCCTCGGACTGGACTGGACTGCTACGACGACGGACGACGAACTTCGGACTTCAGTTACAGGTGGGCCTCCGGATACCTCGGACCTTGAACTCTCGGCTTGGGCTCTGGTCGGGACTCGCCGCGTTCCTCCACCGCCTCGTCTGGATGCTGGACCGCAACCTCCGTCTCCTCCGTGGACCTGAGGGATACTTGAAGCAGAAATATCTGCCGCTGCGCAGGATGGTTCCGTCACGGCTGCAGAGGATCAGGGGGCCTGCGTGGCTTCTCCGGCGAGTGGGGAAAGGGCAAGTACCTGTTCGGGCGCCATTATGTGGTAAATAAATAATTAATTACCGGTTCTATTTTTGACTATGATCAATAAACGGGTAGCTCAATAAATAAGAGTCAAGATACGAGGTAGCTAGAGTTGACAGGCTTTAATTAAGCATAAAGGACAAGAACAGGACAGCCTGCATGGGAATGGGATGGCAGGGCCCGGCAGCTGCCGGGGGCAGGATCTGGGAGCATAAGGATAACTTTTAATAACAGTGCACAATATTTATAGTTAAACAAATACATTGTATTCAGTACAGTAGGCGTAGCAGTAGGCGGAGTTTGTAGCAGTCGCGAAAGATAAGGCATAAAGTGGGTGTAACAAGAGGTGTGTACAGGGCGTATACATAGACATGTGATGCAAACGTAACAGAATATGTCATAAAAGGGGCGGAAACATGGAGGGGGCTACCTGAGCAGCTGGGACCTCTAACCTAGTGGTGCGCGCAAACTGACAATGACGTGTTACCAGGGAGAACTGGGGGGCTATGACTTCTGCGCTAGAAGAGGAGACGAAAGTCTGGAGGGTCAGAGCGACATGTACCTAGGCATATCTAGTATCTAGTGTTTAGAGAACATGTTGATAGAATCCAAGAGTTATCAGAGTAAAGGCTAACAGACACTAAGACTGGTGCATGCATTATTCTAAATGTATTGCATGTGCGAGGAATATTCTATGAATATGAATACAGTATTTCTCTTACATGGAGACATAAATGCTAGACCATGACGGAAACTATTGATGCGATTCAGTAGCTTAGGAATGCAGAGAAGGAGGGCTGGACTGATAACTAGAATCATAACATACTCTTGGCAGACTGGGAGGCAGAGCCAGGCCGAGCCGGGCACTGCGAGGCATGAAAGTAAGCTAAGGGCCAGGGATACAGGTGGGGGCTGTATCGCTCCTCGGAGAGGGTTCAGGAAACAGGAGCTGAATCTGAGTCCGGGCCCTTTTGAGGCCTAGAAACGGGGACAATTCAATGAATTAACGTGCACACTGTAAAACGTGGCAACGTAGGATTACATAGGCCTAATATTCGTTGTATTCACGAAAACTGGAAACTGGCATACTAGAGATGGACACAACTGTAATTGCGTCTTTTAATCGATCAGAGTGGAATACATGCATATCGATCATGCACATATGGCATAACATGGGGAACACGTAGGCACATATAACATGTCAAAATTTACTTTTCCACATTGGGACAAGTTAAAGCATTAACTCAATGGTGCACATATAGTATGCAGGTGTATATTTAAACACAAATTAATATAAGTTTCTTGGGCATTAGATTCACATTGGGTGTAACGTTCAGTAAGTCTATAAAATAATCACATGTCAGTATGGCTAAGAACTACATTTTAATCAAATATATGAATTATTAATGCACACATTACATACACTTCTAAATTGTCCTAAGTAAATTCACATTCTACATATGTGAAGAATGTATCTAGTTATCTAAACAGTAAGTGTTGTTTAATGTATTATAACACACATTATGAAAGTCAAATTTCACCTTTATTGTGAGTGCATTATCTATTAAATAACGATGGTTTCATTTATTTAGGCTTCAATTAAAATCACAATCAGTTAAGATAAAACACATGATATGAGTAAATTCTGTAATCCTACAGTGAATGCACTCTTTAATAATGATTTCAAGTTCAACACTTTACATTAATTTGTTAAACCACACAAGAAACATGTAATAAGTGCATGTTCATGCCATGTATCTGTTAAGTATCTGTGACGTATTTGTGGCATGGAAAGGTGGGGAATTGCGCACAGCACCACTAGCAAACTGAAAGTGGCATACAAAAATATGCACAAATATGTTTGTATTCTCACATATATGTCCATATGAACCACAGATGAGTGATCTACCTGGCTGTACAGCAAATCTGAATGTTTGGTGATCAAGCCTGTTGCAGACGGGCAGAAGAGTCCATATTCCCCATTTCCTGCATTTCTTCAAGACCCGAGCAGCGACATTTTGTTTATAGATTTTAAAGCAAAGCTGCTCTATTTATTAATGATGAGACAGCTGACATGGTTAATATAAGATGCTGTACCAGATGTTGAAATTGCTATATATATCCTCTTTCCCTAATGCCATTTTTTCTTTAATCTTTGAAACAAGAGCTTTCCCCATATAGAGACTGCTCAGTTTGTTGACTGGGACCCACAAAAACATGTCACATTCCTTTTAGAGGATCAGGGCAAGCTATCAGTGAGTCTTAAGTATTGTGAGGAACAGGAAAAGGGCTTTAGGGCTAAATGGGGGTTTTATAAAGACCTCTGAGGGCACAGAAGATAGATCAAGGGTTCTTAGAACTTAGGGGTAGATGTAGGTGGGCTAATATCGGTCGGTAACGGCCGAAAATCGGTAAATTTCCCATTACCGACCGGTATTTAGCGAATCCTTAAATCCTATGTAGGGAGCACTCAAGTGAGTGCATTTTTGGTTTAAGAATTCGTTATTTACCACCAACTACAAGTTGGTGATAAATAACAAAAACCTTTGAAAAATCTATTTTGTGCTTTTTTAAAGGTGTCATGTGGCAGAAATACATGCCCTTACGCCATGGCATGTATGTGCGCCACATGTGCACACATGCACGATTCAGGGGCGCAACAGGGTGTCAATGTGACACCCTGCCACCCTTGAATATGCTCCCCCTATTACCGATTTGGTAATAGTGAATGGCTTCCCATTCATTCCTATGGGCCTCCAGGCCCATAGGAATGAATGGGAAGGTATTCCTTATTACTGATTCGGTAAATACCGAATCGGTAATAACGAATATTACCAAATCAGTAAAATTTACCGATTTTTTACCTACATTCTATTTACTAGTTCTTAAATACCGAATCGGTAAAATTCAGTATTTAGGAATCGGTAAATAGAAATGACCTACATCTTGCCCTAAGTTTCTTAAGGGTAGCGGCATTGTGATTATATGTGGGTGAGCAGACAGCACTTGAGGGCTGGCTTAGGTGTTCTTGAGTACTGGGTGATTGGCTCCAAGATCCATGAAGGTAGAATCAGGGATTGAAGGTTTGTGAGGCCCGGCCAAGTGCCTGTCAGAGCTGGCTAAGGCTCTAAAAGAGCTAGCCGTGGGTCTATGAGAGCTGGTTGAATGAAAGTCTAGGAGTACCAGCTGAGAGTCAGTGAGGGGTGGATGGCTGTCTTTGAGGGCTGCCTCAGTGATCAGCCAAAGGCTTCTCATATTAGGTAATGGTCTCTCAGGGCCATTTAAACATCTCCCGAGTACCTTGAGGGCTAGCAGAGTGTGACAAATGATGGGGCAGGGTAGTGTGTCTTATAAAGCAGATGGCAAGTAAAGGGATTGATGGACTATGAGCCCCTGTAGAGTGGGCCTGAACTTCAGAACAGTAAGCATGAAAGTAATTTGACGTTCACTGAGGGTCAGTGAAAGCTGAATGCTGGCTGAGGATTTCTGGTGGTTGATTTGTGGTCCCCGAGGACTGTCCAAGAACTGAGTATGGGATCTAAGTACTGACAGATGTTGGCTTAGGTCTAGAGTATGGTTTGATAAGGTCCATCTTGTAATTTCCTATGGAAGGCTAAGGGACTATAGGGGGCGAATAAGGGTCTCTCAGGGCCCGCCGCAAAAGGGTTTGTGAGAGCTGTGATGTAGTACCAGGGCCAGGAAAGGGCCCCAGAGTGCCAGCCTATGCTTTGGTCATTTTAACACCTGGCTGGGTGAAATTTAAGTCACGCTTAGAGACACCCTTGGGCCAACATTAAAAATGTAGTGTCTCTAAAAGACCATCGAGGACCCAGCATTGGCACATTGCGCCACCATCTGAGTAGACTTTGCTGTTGTCTAAGCTGTATATGTGTGTGCTAAATAGCATGCACCAATGTACACTGTCTCTATTTGAATAAAAACGTGAATGCAACTTTCTGAACTCTACCTGTAACGTGTGTTAGCAAACCACGTGCTACTCATGCCTCTGCTCTTTCAGTGTGAGTGGGGGAAACAAGCAGTGCTGATGCTGTCTATATTGTAGTATTTGATGTCTAGAGGTTGTGGTGGGGTTATGTATCAGTGAATATCATATTTGTTCCGCAATCTTTCATTTGATCCTGATTTACCTCTTAAGTTATAACACACGTTGCCTGTAGTATTCAAAATGCACTATTAAACATTTCAGTAGGTTACACCACATGGGGGTCCGAGCCATTTTTTTCTCAACGTGGCCTCAGCATAAAAAAGTTGGGCGACCTTTAGCTTATATAGTGAACCACACTCACTGTCTTTCCAGGGTACAGGAGTACGACTGGACAGCAACCTGGGTGACCAACAGATCATCCCTAAAACATGAGAGACTACCAGTAGATTTGTTAAAGGGCAGCAAAACGCTACTTTGTCCGATATAAGGCTGTTTCTCAAGGAAAATGTGTGTACATCCCAAAAAGTGTCAGAACACTCTATATTCATCCGAATTGCTATGCTGCTCCAGGAGGTAAGAGCATGGCGTATATGATGTGCAGGCTAGGACTGGCCTATAGGGCAATCAGGCAGTGTCTGATGGGCTGATCTGACTGGTCAGTGTGAGGGCTGATTTGTTGTCTGTTTGTGAGTCTGTTTTATAGTCCGCTTGGTCGGGTTTCACTGTAAATTTCCTGGATTTTATAACTAACATTGCCTGCAGCAAGTTCGAATCAATGCAGTCATCCATTCCTTGCAAAAAACAAAAGGTGTGTTTTTGCAAGTTCAAAACTGCACCAATTTGCATACATGGGGTACTTTTTTACATCCAATCCAGTAATGGGAGCCCCTTTTATTTTGGTGTCCGTACCTATTTTATGTGTCCAGACCGACCCTCATGATGTGTTGCAATAGTGCTGAGCACATATAGATATTCTCTTGGTCCAAGCACTGAATTCATACTGTTTGCTCGGTGAACAGCGTATTGTTTTACCGAGCACGTAGACAGAGCAAGGTGTGTGGAAAACCATCCACCTGCTCCATTCAAAACATATTTGCTCCATTATCAGAAATGATAAAGCTTGAGGAGAGGTTGGCAAAGGTCAGGCACCTGGCAAGTGCTTTTTTATTTGGAAGCTTAACCACAATGTATGCATAGAACTGCCTTGCATCAAAGGCAACTACGTGATTGTTCAGAAGTGTGGTCTCTACGCCTGGCGATGGCTGAGCATTTAAAAAGTCTTCCTTATCCCATTCCTATCGTTAATGGGTGTTGCTATACACCGCTGTCTAATCTACCCGTATCCTTGTTGGGCCTTCTCTGCTCGGACTGTATTACTAAATATATCCACACCAACATTATGGTGGCATGCTACTATTGAAGATAGAATATTGAGTGACAAAACATTGAAAGGTAAATGCATATTGGGAAGTATACATTTAGTATTCCTAAATCCACATCTAGATACCTTGAAGAACCACGTACCCCGTAGGTACAGATATGTGGAGTTCGGAATAGAAAATCTAGGCTTGTCTGTCAATATTTTATTTTTGATATTCTATTCTCAATATTCTATCCAATCAATATTGTTGATTCAATATTCAGGGCACACCCTCTGTTTGTGTCCTTGGACAGGTGTTCAGATGCACCTAGTTTCTTCTGCTTCCGTCTGTGGTTGGCAATAGTTATTAAGTATGTCTATCTGCTCTCAACCTTTCTGATTATTGTTAGAACACATTAGATAACTTCCTATGGGTCTCACACTGCCAGAAAGAAGAGATTGCTAGGAGGAAAGTGTAAGGTTAAGAGCATTATCATGAGGAAGAGGGAAACGCTAGGAGTGGTAGGGGAAAACATTGGGTGGGCAGCGAAGAGAGAGAATAGAAAGAAAGAAAGAGAAGTGAGAGGGATTGAGCTAAAGAAGAGAGAGAGGGAGAGAGGCGAGGCGGCAATCACAAATCTACCTTCCCCAACCAGCCAGAGAAGGCAGTGCACTGAACCGAGAAGTTATTACCACAATCTCCATGTACGGATGCATCTAGAGGTAAATAAGAGCAACTATTTCAAAGTGCTGTGCAGAGAAAATGGGGGTTAAGATTTATAAAGAAAGACAGAACAAAATACAACTGCCATCTAATGACTCTGGGAATGTAGTTTTGAGGTCAGGGTGGAGACCTGACATATTAAATAGCAAAATTTCATTAGCAAATGATGTACTCAATATACTGTCATAGTAATGGATATGTAAAGTTAGTGAATGACTCACCGGTCCCTCAGATGGAATGGCGGTGACAAGCGCCGCACCACCTGGAGAAGACCGGGACCCTAAAGGAACTGGAAATGAGGACACCTGGGATTAATGACTTCAATCTAGAGAGATGACTAGGAGTACGGAAGGCAAGAGCGCAGGCTCGAGGAGCAGCCCTACAGTTAGATAATGAATAGAACATGAACGGGGAGTGGAACAGTATAAAAAAAAGGGAGGAATGCAATGCTGGTGGTGAACTGAGTGAGAGTGGGCGCCAACGCAACAAATGAAAAGTTGCTGGACTCTAGCTATTCGAGTCTGGTTCAGACTAGTCCAATTTAAAATACTTCATAGGTTATACTATTCACACCCTGTTTTACAGAGGATTGGGATGGCCAATACACCACTGTGCATCAGGAGCTGTGCCAAAGAAGGCACCTTCTTCATATCCTGTGGGAATGCCTGGTGATCCAAGACTTCTGACGGGGAGTGGAGAGGATAATGTCCCAGGCTGTGTCCCTACAGGTGCCTCTTGATGCCAAGTGGCTTTTATTAGTGGTGCAGGAAGAAAATAATTGACTTCGCTTTACAGGACTTGGCTGAAGCTGGCAGCTGGAGTGGCAAAACGTAACATTGCGAGAAGATGGGGTGGGGGATTCTATGCCTGAATGTTGAAGAATGGGAGGTAGACGTTTATTGGTGTCAGAGGGCAGAATAAGTGATCTATCAAAACAGGGGATACCCAGAAAGTGGGGAAAGGTGTGGGCAGCCTGGCGAGAGTTCCGGGACACTGATATGGTGATTGAGTGATGTAACGACTTTTACACAGTATCACTGATTAGAGTATGGCTGTTGTCTAACCTGATATACCATATGGTCGTAAAAGCATCTGAAGTGATTAGAGATTACGGCCTGATACCTTTATTGTGTACTTGATTCAATATCGCACTAGTTTCTCTAGACAAGTGTGTTCTCTCCATTCTACAATGTACGATGAGCAATAGTTCAATAAAAAGATCTTTAAAAAAAAAAGAAAAGTTGCTGGACTCCATCTAGCTGGGTCGACCCCTCTTATTGAAACCTGGGAACAATGGGCATGCTCAGGCTCTCTGTAGGCCCCAATCTCTGGTGGCTTCACAGGACACTGGTAAAAACAGGAGTCATCATTAAGGAAATTATGCCGGACAGTGAGCATTTCCTTGCTCAGCACCTGACAGAATGCTGGTAAAAGCATCCACCTATGTGAGAGACTAGTCTCACAATGACACCGATAATTAAACAAATCTCTATTCCAGTCTCATGGGCAAAGGAAGATGGAACAGACTGAGGGAATACGAAAGTCACCACTTGCCTGCGTGACTCCCTGTGCATTCTTCACCTAGAAATATGTGGGGGTCTTATGACTTCTAAAAAAGAATCATTTTTCCTGGCTTCTTCCTGGGTTCATTTGGAGCCAGCTATTTTGGTGAAAAGGCTTTTGCATTCTTGCCATCTTACCAGACATTTGAAAAACTTTTTTTCTGAGAGCAAAAGGAAGAATGGAACTGTTGGCACTCAAAGATTCAGAATATGATCAATATACATTGAATTATTTTATATTTTTAAACATGTGCAGAAAACATTAAAAATCACCCTTTTTAGCAATGTTTTGTATACGCATTAATATTAGTGCATATTTTCCTGTAATTTTCATCGCTACATTGATGGTATTAGCCATATTGGATAGTTCAGAACTCTGAATTCTTTGGTTGTTCAGTGGGGAGATTTCCATCTATAGCAAGTGCCACCGATTCAATTTCTTAATGGATTGTACTTGATTTAACACTCGTGATGAATTTTAAACAGAGGAGAGGAAATTGCAAGGCAAGAAGGACTGCATTCATCAAGACTGATGAAACAAACACTGGAGCCTTGGTTGAAAGCCTGAAGTGATAAGGCCTGCAAGGATCAGTGGTAAATGCCTGAAACTGCTATTGTCATGGGTGTCCAAATCGTGGAAGTCAGTGGGATCTGACTAGTGCTCTGTGCTTGGATTTGACATCATTCCTTGGAGTAACTGACGTTAACTCTCTAAGGGTTTCAAGGAACCATTTTGCGATTCTGTAATAGCGATTTTTAAGAAATCGCTATTTCAGAATCGCAAAATGGTATGTATCAAGAAAAATGCAATATTTCAGCGATTTCTTGATATTCCTTAATTGCAAATTCTCAAATTGCGAATTAGCAATTAAGGAATACTTTCCCATTCATTTCTATGGGCCAGGAGGCCCATAGGAATGAATGGGAATGTTCTCTCAATTTGCGATTCGCAATTTGCTAATCGCATATTGAGAATAATTTCAAGGGTGCAGGGGTGTCCAAAGGACACCACATGTGCACCCCTGAAATAAGCATAGGTGCACATGTGGTGCACATTCATGCCCTAAGGGCATGTATGTGCG
Source organism: Lissotriton helveticus (assembly GCF_964261635.1). NCBI lineage: Eukaryota > Metazoa > Chordata > Amphibia > Caudata > Salamandridae > Lissotriton > Lissotriton helveticus. Next base: position 907,037,286 of record NC_136072.1, on the reverse strand, counting down.
TCACATGGCACTTTGAAAAATGCAAAAATGTGCATTTTTCAAGGAATTCGCAACTTACCACCAACTAGAAGTTTGTGGTAATTTGCGATTCCTTAAGGCCATTTAGCAATTTTTTTGCCTTCTTACATTGCATTTAAGGAATCGCAAAATTTGCGATTCCTTACATGCAATCGCAAAATAAGGAATCGCAAATTTTGCAATTCCTTATTTTGCATCGGGATTTCCTTCATACATATCATTTAGCGGATTCGCATTCGCAACGGCCAAAATTCTGCGAATTTCGGCCTTTGCGAATTTGAATTTCAATGATACATATTGCCCTAAGCGAGTCCTAACAATATTGGTTCTGTAGCAGTGCCGGATGCTGTGTGCATTAAGTCAGTGTAGCGGAGTCAGTCAATTCAGGATGTAAACTTCAGTATTTTATTTAATGATGCATCAGCGTATACAGAATCGGCTTTAGCGCTGGTGGAGCCCAGTGCAACAATCTTTTTTTGCGACCCCCCTCTAATGACCTCGGTCTCCACAGATTCCCTCAATATCACCCTCCAACAATGCCCCTCATTCCTCCCTGGCCCCCCTCTTGCATGCCCCTCATGTGTTTTATAGCTCTACTCAGACCAGTGTAGGGTGTCAGAGAGCTTTAAAAAGCACACACATTACACAGAGACCATGAATCATATGTGTGTAAATCAGTCTATAGAAAATGTTACATAAAAGAATGAGGATTGCAAGGTGTAGGAATCATATATCGTCCGTACTAGTAGACAGAATATTTTAAGAGTGTTTGGTCTGGTAAATCACAAACTCAGGATTTAAAATGTATCACATTGGTTGGGGTTGGCTTTTCTAATAGGAAGGCATTTCTACCAAATGAACCCTTTTAGCAACATTAGGATAATGAAAGACTTGTGAAAAACATAACGTTCTAACCCATACCATGCAGTTTGCATGTTGTTCTTTGATCATAGTGCATAGTTCACTGTGCTATGTTAGAATTATAAATTATGTAACAAAACGATATCAGTGACAAAAGCAGTAACCAACTGAGTTATACACATAACATACAGTTATGTGACTTGCTTGGTACACATATTCTTTGCAGTAGGCACATTAACCCTCTGCACTACTTTATGATGAATCAAAGCTGCCACTAGACAAAACGTATTTCGCTCCAGCAGAAACATTAATCACCAAGGTAATCTTGAAATTGTTATTGCCTAAAAGCTTGTGGACACACAAAGAATTATGCAGCAGGTGCTTTTAAACTCATGGTATTTCTAAACACACCCCCCAACTCAGGGCCAGGTGCTGCTGCACTGGTCACACTGCCCTAAAGCCAGCCCTGAGTGTACCATAGGGATGAGAAAGGAGATGTTGTGTTTAAACCAAGCTTTCTACAATTAGCAGAAAGAGGTGTGACAGTTGTTCAGTGAACCTCTACAACTTTAATCTCTAGCACCGTTGTTAGTAAAGAATAATGCACAGATTGGCTGGGAACAGAATCGAAATCCCATAGAATTTTATGGGATTTACATTTCGGCAGACGGGATATCCATCACCGTTGTGATGGAGTAACCCGTCTGTCAAAATCTAAAGCAGGCCCTTTGTCTTCCTGTGCTAAGGATCACTAAATGGACATCAAATACAATTGTGTAAAATAAATATGTTGAAAGGCGAGTTTGGACTTACTTATTATTGTGTTACCTATCTTATACAGAAAAAAACATAAGTATGTTTTTATACTTTTTTATTAAAAAATGTCCATTTTGCTATCCACTATGGATGGTATGTATGCACCAGATTTCCTCTAGTAAACTCCATGTGAACCTGTGCTTGATAGGGATCATTGGAAAGAGGGGGGCTTAGTGTATTTATAGAGCTGCAGATGGTGCAATATTCACTGGAAACCTTAAACTAGCTATGCTTAATCATTATCTGGGAGCGGAGTGATCAGTGAGTACTAAACATCTTCCTCCTTTGTTGATGGAAGTTGAAGAAAAGAAGATGAATCCGACTTAGATACATTTAAAGAAGCTGTGGAGCAACTGCTTTATACTGTGGTAAAATAATAAATGAAGGTGCAACAAGACACACATTCCTAGGATGTGGGCAATATTCAGGTGAACCCATTGTCAGTTACAGGGATACGTTATTTTTTTTAGCAATTTTTTTTATTAAGTAAGCCTCAGCCAAAATCACATTACAGAGGTAGTGTTATAGCATAAATAACCCAGAGGGGGCCCAGGAAGTCCAAGTATACACATGATGAAGAAATTCACTGGAAATGGGGTTCATCAAGAACAGCAGTTCTGGGTGGTGCACAAATCTCTTCCCTATACTGGTTCCAGGGTCCCCATACCAACGACCATTTACGAGGGCCCCCCCTTGCAAGGTACACAGTTTTTTCCCTGAACATGCACCAGTCCAAGTTATTTTCCCATACTTCCAATGTGGGTGGCTGCTCAGCGTCCCATAACTGGGCAATGTTTCTTTTTGCTAGCATGAAACCCAGTGTAGCCCACTGCGTCTGTGCTGAGTTTAAGTCTGTGGGCTCCCATATGTTAAGGAGGCACCTCCTTGCCTCCGGCATCAAGGCAACCCCCAATACCCTGTGTAAGATGTCATGTATTTTGTGCCAGTATGTTGTAATATATTCACATTCCCAGATAATGTGTAAGAACATGCCAAGCAGACCACACTGCCTTCTGGATAGTCCCGAGGTCGACAGCCCCATGTGTATCAGCCGGGGACCCGTGATGTAAACCCTGTGTAATACCTTAAGTAGAACAAGCCTCAGCCTAGCTGGGATAGCAACCTCCTTTGGGGAAGACTCTCAGTCCTCATCATCTAGTTCTATCACCTCTTGGACCCACCTGGTCCTCAACTCCGCAAAGGGATCAGCCCTATGATTAATCAATTTCTTGTATATTAGGGAGATTGTTTTTTTGGTGAGGTGGCCATCCAGAATTCTGTCCTCAAGAAGTGAAGCCTCTGGGGAGTCCGAATCTCCAGGCAGTGTCGCCCAGAGTGAATGGCGGATTTGCGCATAGCGGAAGTATTCAGAACCCGTAAAGTAATATTCCGCCTGCAGTTCCTCAAATGTTTTTATTTTCCCCTTGCCCCACACATCTCCAACTGTGGAAATCCCTATAAGGTCCTATTTATCGAATCCTTTTGACTTCCAAAGCTGGCCTAGTTTCTCCGAGTCAAAGAGCGGGGTGGCCCTAGTAACTGTCCCCCTCCAACCCAGGGAGTTAGGGACATCATACCAGATCCGAACAGCATGCTTGGTAGGCCCCGTCAAACCCAGTCTCGCCGGCCTCAAGTACAGTGCCCTGCGGTACCTTCCTCCAGGAAGAAGCCTACATGGATACATTATTGCTGCTTACATCTTTATGGCACTGTAGACTATTTCACAATGAAATGATGAGGGGCGACTTGGAGCAGGAAACTACCAATCGCAAACCACAAGAAAGGTTTTTATTGACAAAGACTCTAAAACTGGAAACATCAATTACATTTGCTCGCTAAATTGAGACAAAAGATAGTGAAATAAAAGAATTAGCAACCTAGGGTGTAAATTAGAATATGTATGTGATTTCAACCAATAGAGAAGTGACAGAATTACATGTGCCAGCAGATATAAGGATGTACGTAAGCATAAGGGAAGTGGAGAAAACTAGAAGTACATTTGATTTTAGGTATTGGTGGAAGGCCAATTAGGAACTGACACAATGTGTTCAGCTGTAGAGCAGGTTTGTAAGAAAAGCAGACACAAAGCAGCATGTCTGAAAATAAAAATGGGTCAAAGAAAGAGTACATGTTACCGCGTGAGTTCATTGTTAAGTAATCAAGGTAGCTTGTGCTAAAAGAGATAATCTGTACTGAATTGTGAAAAATTGGATTAGTAGATATTTGCATACTGGCATATTCAACGCAATGTATATTTTAATACGTGATCAAATTCCGACATATGGAATGGTTTCTGCAGACAGGAGCGTTGTGATTGGCTAAGGGAGTCTGGGAGCCTGCGTGCTTCCTGGAGACTACAGAGGACAGAGGGGAGGCGGCGACTGGCAGGTAAGTGAGATTTGCTTTTCTTTATTTTGTTCTTTTTTTTGTAATTTTGCCCAACCCCATCACTACATTTCCCTAGAGGCTGCTCCTATCAAGTAGATAAAGAATAAGATGGCAAAGGCCCCAGCTCTGAAACCCTCTGACACACATTGCAAAATAGTCATTTTAATGGAAGCCAGCAATGTGGGGATTCAAGTACTTTTGCTTCTACTTCATATTGGTAGTTTGTAAATAGTTGCTTATGCATCTAGACCACTTCTGGAGCAGAAAGAAAATATTTCAGAATCAAAAAACGTTGCTAGCTTGGTATTGCAGGGTACTAGAGGATGTCTGCCAATATATCTGGGACATGCAATACCCTGTATGCTCAGATCATTGACTATTTTTTAACTCTTACCACAAAAGGTGGTTGTAGACAAAATCAAATATTGGTAAATGTCTACTCAAATTGAGGAGTATTGTTTTGATTTGGCAAATGACTAAGGTATAGGGACGTTTTAACTTGATTGACTTTCTCAATTGCCAGTCCAGTGTGATGAATTGGTGACTCTGATGCAGAAAAAACATATTGATTCCAGGTATAATGGAAGTGACCCAAGATGGAATTTCAAAGGAAGGCTGGTGAGTGGTTGTTGATATGCACGTAATACTTAAGGAAGCTGTAGATTTCCTAGTTGTAGGTTGCCCTGCAAACAAAAATATTGAAGATTAATTGGTTAAGTACTATAGGGTTGTGAATTAATTATCATATTACAGTGGTATTGTTTATTTGAGGAGAATTGATGGTTGTTCTGAGAAGTTTAAGAGTAAGGTTATTGGAGCTTGCTCCAAGTATGAGAGGGGTGAAATGCAGAATTCAATTTGGTGGCCAGGGTCTGATAGTTGAATAGAAAGCAAGTGTGAACTTGTATTGCCTGTCCTTGGAGTGACTACTCCCAAAGACTATGGTGTATCCCAATCAGGAGATGGTCAGACTTAAAAGTTTCAGGCACTGACCATATTTCACAGTGACTGGAGCTACGCTTGTCAGTCAGGCTACCACAGCTGAAGTCAAATAGTTTTTGACTGAGATATTTACTGGAGAAGGTTTACTTGAACAATGTGAATGCCAAAAAGGGCCATCTATTTGTAGTCTACGTTGATTTAAGTGCAGCGTTTGACTGTGTACAGCATTGTAAACTTTGGTCCCTGCTTGAGGAAATGGGTGTTGATTCTGCCCTTATTGTATTTTTGCGTGAACTGTACTCGAACGCAACGGCGAGAGTACGGTATGGGATAAACGGAGAACTTACCTCCCACATTCAAATCAGACAGGGGGTCAGACAGGGCTGTGTACTGGCTGCCTTCTTGTTAAACCTGTATACTAACGGGTTGGAGGCAGCGTTACTGGAGGGGAGCCAGGATCTCCCGCAAATCAACCACCGTCCCATACCAACACTTTTATATGCCGATGACTCTGTTATTTTTGCCAGGACTTTGACCCAGTTGCAAGTACAACTCAACAAATATTGCTCTTTTATGGATTCTTTGGGCCTTAAAGTTAACATCAAAAAGACTTTTGTAATGCATTTTGGTCCGAGACTAAAACACCCTAAAACCATCTTTGTTAACAAAACTAAGCTGGAACGAACTAGTGCTTATCCCTACCTTGGAATTCTGGTGGACGAATCTTTGAGTTGGCGGCAGTCGGTGGCAAGCAAAAAATTGCTCTTCCAGAGAACTACATCAGCCCTAGTCTCCTTTTCCAGGAAACTGGGAAAACCAGCTCCTCCGGAATTACTCAAAATATATTATGCCAAATGCCACAGTGTGGCCACGTATGGTGCAGGTGTTTGGGGTTATGGTCCAATCAACCCTCTACAAATAGTAGAAAACGGGTTCGCCAAATACCTGTTGTCCTTACCATCTAGTGCCCCAACCTATGCTTCACTAGCCGAACTAGGTATGGATTACATTACGGACACTATTCGCTGTCATCCTATGCTCCTATGGCACCGCATATGGACCAAAGAGGAGTGCCACCTAACACGATCTTTGATCCTGGATTGCGTTGCCCTTGACAACTTGGAAAAAATATCCTGGCTAGTATACATAAGGAACTTTAGCCGAGATATGGACCGCAGCAATTTCTTTTCAGACCCTCCTTCAATGGGTGACATTTCAAGAAAAGAGCTAAAAAAAACTGTGTCTGAGTCACCTTAGAGCTCTCCGAAGTGCAACAGAACTGGCAAAACCTACTAATTCTCAAATTATCGCTGTCCAGACCCATCTGGGTATACAACCATATTTGACTTTTTATTTAAACAATTATGAAAAGTATCTCCTTACTAGGTTTCGTTTTAATCTTTTTTTCAGGTTAGTTACTTTTCCTAATACTCAAGACTGGTCTCATACACTTATTCCCTGTCCCTGTGACGATCTCTCATCTCAATCAACAATGCACGTTTTATTCTTTTGCAAATTTTATTCTTTCCCCAGAAAGGTCTGGATTTTGCCTGTTCTTAAACTAGTAGGTCTTAGATCTTGTAAATCCGCATACCTGTCCTTGCAATTCTTGGAGTCAAGTTTTATAGCAAAGTATATTGCAAACTTTTTAAAAACCTGTATCCCATATGGACGCAATCATGAGTAATTATAATTTTTTTTTCCTTAAATCATGATAGTTTTATTTTGTAAACGCTTTTTAAAATGTATAAAAATGTTTTTAGCTGCTTTTTGTACTTTTTATGGTTGCAAAAACAAATGGCAATCGAATAAAAGTTTATGAAACGAAACTTGAACAATCACAATTTCAGAAGGTGTAGGAAGAATCCCTTGCTCTGACTGGATGGGAAAACACCAAGAAGCAATGGAATGTGTGAGTGAACTGGTATGTGAGTGCTGAATCTGATGTGTAGAGTAAGGTAAGTGATATGAGGAGAAGGACAAGTGAACAAAACGTACAAAACAATGGTGGTGGAGAATTCAGGGTTGGGGATTTAGTAAGAGCAAAGTTGGATAAAATGGGGTTTCACAAAAAAAACTAACAATGCAAGGATCAGGAAAGGTCCTGTGTGGATGGAGGATTGTGATATATGATCTTCTTAATCACCTTCTATGATTGATTTCTCACTGTGAAATACTTTTCCAATATACATATGTTAAAGTAGTTTTTTTCTTTTATATTTCTATTTGTTGCAGTAAAGAGATGTATCGTAATCTCTTTAGTTAGTGCTTGTATTTGTGCATAATTTTGCATTATTATATTGCCAATATAAGCCAAATTATGTATTGGAATGGTCTTTGTAGGGTTTGTAGGGTCAGTTGGTAGCGGTTTCTCTCCTCTGTGGGACCTATAATTATGCTGGAGAAAATACTTCCTAATTCCTTAATGGTGCACATTTGATTTTGCAGAACAGTAAAAAGGGATGGCATTTACCAAAACAACGAGGAAGTAGATTCATCAGCTGATGGATCTGTTGTGCAGACAGGTGCTAACATGGGCCGGTTGGTCATGCACATGGCCTTTGCACGAGTGATACCATAAGACATGTTGCGGGACTCTGTCAAACTTTCGAAGTTACACGAGGAGGAACATAGAGAATTGAGCAGTCTACCACAAAGGACATGAAGGTGCAAAGCTGATATATCTTCCTGTAGGTAGGCTTTTAATGTAGATCACACCGTTGGAAGGAAGTGATATTAAGTCTCCTTACGTCTTCATGCAGCAATGTCTCATCTCATGAGGGTTATCAATTTCGCAGGGACTATAAAACAGGTCAGTTGATGACAGTACAATTATATGTGAAGTTTGCCCTTAGGTGGAAGCTATATTGCAGGTGTAAAGTGTTCCTCCTTTCTCACAAAATGTGTCTGTACAAACATGCAAGTGCGCGTGCCTGGACATTACTGTACAGCTTGGACATCTAAATCACTCTAAAAAAGACTTCCTTCACATGTCCATCTCTCGGAAACCCACAGTGTCAGCTGGATGGAACACAAACACATCACCCGCCATGGAAAGCGCCAATGTTTAATCTGCACTTGCTATGTCTCTCGGCATCCTTCGGCCCACGGGCTCCTGCCAGCCGCCACTTGAATTAGCACCAAAGGATTATGGGGCCTCTGGTCATTAATCTAGGTGACAAACAGGACCGGGAACGCATATTTGCACCCCGAAATTGAAAAGATTAGGCCATATTTGTCAAGGATTGGTGGGCTTTATCGGCTCCGGAGCAGCTGCTGTTAAATATTCATTAGGCGCTCGAGTGGGAGAAGTCCTCGCCGGAGTCTGATGGCTTTGCACAGGGGAGTCGGGAACAGATTTATATAAGCAAAGTCCGCAAACCATGGCGTGTGCGGCTCCGCCCTACGTCACACACCGGGCATGGAAGGAACGTCTCTGCATCAGAGGACAATACACGGAAGGGCTCGAGTTGCATCTGTGTCCGAGAGCTATAGGGCTGCGCCTGAAATGCATCTGTAATGCAAGGAAATGCATGACCTGCAAGGGCATACACTAAAGCGAGGTTAATCTCGTGATATGTTCCACCAGTTGAGGGTCTGGGACAGCACCGTTGAGCATTATTTCCCAGGAGCAGCAACATAGATAGTGGCCCCTGAAAATAGTGTGTCCTGCTCCCTGAGGGTTGCTGGCGCGTTTTTGTTCGCCCACCCACTCCCGAAAACAGTACACTATTCTCCAGGGTCCATACTTAGTCCACTATTGTCAGTCTACCCATGGTCGTACCTGTGTTACAGAGCTGGTTCTGAAAACAAGCATTGGCAAAGCCAGCAGGGCTCGCCATGGAAAGCAGTTACATTGATTCCTGTATTGGGTTTTTTTCGCAAGCATATGCGACAAAAAAATAACATGCAGTAGCATTAACATGGTGGCCCTGTGATTGCAAATAAAATGTAAAAAAAATAAATAAATGATTATTTAATAGGATTAGTATCACTTTTTACAACAGGTATAAAAGCCCTTTTTAGTGTTAACGCACAACAATGGAAAATATGATTATTGGTGCACAGAAATGGACTATTGGCTTTGAATTACACATTATTTTAATGGACATTTCGTCACTCTCATATCACTTCCTAATAAGCTTATGTTCAGATGTGATTATGGACAATGCCAGACAATCATTGGCTGAAGTTAGCTGATCCTTTGCCTAATACAATCTGCTGTGCTAGGTGGAAGAAAAATGTGAGTGATTGTTGGCTACACCAATGGATGAAGAGGGCTCATCGAAAGTCCTTCTATGTTTCATTCTTTTATTTGCGATCTGTTTTTGATGACATAAAAACATAATTGACTAGACCAATGGAGGAAGATGGCTCATCTAAAGTCCTTCTATGTTTCCTTTTTTTATTTCTGAACTGTTTTTGAGGACATAAAGCAGCCACGGAGAATGCAGTCTTCCTTTTTAGGACGGGCCTGGATCCAGCTCCAAACCAGATTTAAAAGGGAAAACTGCACTCTGTGCATTAGCTGTGCTGTGAGAATCATTACACTTGCCTCAGGTTTGTCTCTATGAAGGTGGTCTGTAAGTGAAGAGCACGGACAGCCTTGACTCTATGCAAAGTTGCGTAACTTGCAACTTCTCAATATTTTCAACTTACCTGACTTCTGAGGAAAAAAACAACACGGCTGCGTTTGCAGTAAACTTTGACCCTGTCAACAGGGGTTGGGAATTGTCAAGTCAATGACTGCTGCTTGACTTCAGTCCTCTTTAGGAGCACCCACATCCGCGGCACATCGCCTGCCCAAACCCTACACAGTTCTTGACAAATGAGGATGCCCTCTCCTCCAGCCCCCCAAAAAGTTGTCTTGCCTGCCTCTAACTCCACCTTTCACTGTCCCACTAGTAGAAGTCTCCTTAGCCCACAACGCATCCCCTACACTGGACTCATACTTTCCAAGTACTTCTTCATTGTTTAACAGCCTGCATGAAATCCTCACCGTTACGGCAAATGGGCAAGGTATCCTTCAGACTGGAAAATAACATAGTTGCCCACCCTTGGTTGGGAAGTTATGCCTCAGCACAGGCAGAGAAACTAACTGGTCTTACGCTGGACTTCAGAGGCAAAGGAAAAATATTTGCGCATCCAGGCCTGGGGAGCCAAAAACAGCTCAGGAAAAAATACTCAAACTAGTCCTACATCCTTCATCTCATTATCTTTTTCCATCCACTCTCCATCTCTTCTCTCCGTCTTCTCTCTCTGATCGCTTGCTCTCCCTCAGCCCCTCCTTTCCACACATTTTTGCTGTGTTCTGAAGCCCCTTGTGCCCGCTGCAATTATCCGGAGGACTTGGAGGAAATGACAGAGGCACCAGGAGTAACCCTGGACTTTGTAAACCAGCCTCCAAAGGCTCCAACCTACTGGGAAATGCCTGATGGAATGAAAGGCCAATTTGCCCCTGTGTGCTCCCTTATTATATCCAACAAAACCTGACTTAGAGAGTTTTACTTAAAAATTCTGCCTGACTGCTCTGTGTGTATTCCTGATATCCTATCACACAGGTACTATATTCATACTACCTGAAACAGACATAAAGAGCTTTATAATCACTGACATAAACCTACTTGGTGCGGCCAGCAGGGAAGTGCAGCCACAGACCGGAGTCTGTGTAGGAGTTGTCCGGAGATTCCAACATAGAGAGTGTTGCCATAGGCCATCCTATTGGTGACGAGTGCTTACATTACAGTCTGTCTTCTGTTCTGAGGCAACCAATTGAATATATTCACAGCATGTGTAGGATGTGGAAGCAGGAGGTGTACAATGCGTTGATTTGAGCCGTCATGTTGTTGTTGTCTTCGATGATGATAACTAGATTTCTTGTCTGGTCTGTAGATGTTGGTCTTAGGTCTGCCAGTCACTAGGTGGAATCCCATGGGGAGGTCTTTTAGCCGAAGACCAGTACTTCTGTCTTGTCAAAGTTGAGCTTTAAGCAGTTGGTTTGCATCCAGTCCACTACCATGGTCATGCAGTTGGTGAAGTTGGTTCTGGTGGGAGAAGATGAGTTGGGTGTCATCAGCGCGGAGATGGCGGTGATGTCTTGTGATCAGATGATATCGGCAAGTGGTGCCATGTATATGTGGAAAAGGGTGGGGCTGAGGAAAATCCCTGTGGATCACTGCATAGCAGTTTCTCAGTCTCTGATGCGAAAGGTGTCAGTCTGACCCTTTTAGTATTTACATTGAGGAAGGAACAGATCCATTTGAGAGCGGATTCCTGTATGCCAATCTCGCGGAGCCTCCTGATGAGGGTATTCTGGGAGACAGTGTTGAAGGTTGCAGAGAGGTTGATCAGGATGAGGGCCACTGTTTCTCCTCGGCCCAGGATGTTTCAAACGTCCTCAAAGCTGCAATGAGTGCTGTTTCGGTGTTTTGGTTCTTTCTGAATCCTGATTGAGTGTTGTCTAGAAGATGGTGAAGTTTGAGGTTTGTTGTGAGTTGCTTGTTGATGGCCTTCCCAGTCACTTTGGCTGGCTAGGGGAGCAGGGAGATGGGTTGGAGGTTGTTCAGTTGATTCAGATCAGCTGTGAGCTTCTTGAGGAGGGTGTTAATTTCTGCAAGTTTCCACTCATCCTTGAAAGTGGCGGACCTGACGGAGGTGTGTCATGGTGGTGTTGATTGGTGATGTTCCCATGTTGCAAATGAGGGGGGCATGGGTCTGTTAGGAACCCTGAGTGGATGGTTCGCATGATTGTCACTGTGTCGTTTCTAGTGAATGTTGTCTAATCTGTCAGGTGGCCGTAATGGATGGTGGTGGGTAGGTTAGCGATGAGCTATCTGGTATTGGGTTGGTGTGTGAAGTTGCTGCAGATGTTTGCTATTTTGCTGTGGAAGAAGTTGGATACGTTGTTGCAGAGTTGTTGGGAGGCAGAAATATTGTTGACAGTGGCTGAGGGCAAGGTGAAGTCCTTGACAATTGAGAAAATCTCCTGGTAGATTTTTGAGCTTCCTTCAATGCAGTCCACTAGTGCTTTTTTCTTGGTGTCTCTAATTTGCTGATAATAGCGTCTGAATGCAGCCTTGTAGGTTGTTCTATAGGTGGTATAATGGCTGGTTCTCCATTTCCTTTCTAACTGTTTACAGTGTCTTCTGGTGTCTCAGAGGTCTTTGTGTACCAGCTGGCAGGGGGTTGTTTGATCTTTATGCTTGTTGGTTTTCATGGGTGTGCGCAGTTCATGATCCCGTTGGTGAAGTTGTCAATACATAAATGTTTATATTTGACTGTTTCAATTGATTTCTATGTTGCAATCCCGGCAAAGTTAGGTCCTAGTTTCACATATACTGCAGCAACATGTACAGGGGTATGCTAACCTGTACATTTCTCTGGAGGTCTCACCTGCAGACAACTTTAGCTGTCCATTGACAGCAGAACAATTGCATCCAATACAGACTTACATTTGGATTTAGGAATGCTCCCTAAATTTGTTTTACCGGATTAATTCCACATTCTTCTGTTTGTCCTGCCCAAGAAACACTCTGGTCTCTCTCCATTTTGATTGGCTGAGTTGTAACCTTTCACTGCTGATATCGGCATCTTATATACAAAACAGGAGGGACTATTTTAGCCCCTCTGTTCCTCTTTTTCCTACTATTTATTTTTCTCTTGCTAACCCCCTCTCCATTTCTCTGTCCTTGTTCTTTCTGCTCACCTCACATTTCCTGCCCCTTGCTCTCTTTATTTAAGCATTAGCTCCCCCCAGCCCCAGCGTATCCCCTGACACCCCATGCTTGCTGCTGCCCTATTGACAGTACGCCATCCTTGAATGATTTATAAATCAAACATGGCCATCCATGTTTTGCATACATGCATTCCATCTTGAATTGTTTTTTTGATTGCTTTATGAATAATCATTTGAAATGGCCACCATACGTTCCACGCAGGGCAGCCAACCTTGAATATTTTTTCTTAAAGCAATAGAAAAACCATTCCAAGATGGGTGCAGACTCAATAACATGCATTGAGGCCATCTTAGAATGTTTTATCATTTACTTTAGGAAAAAGCATTCTATGTGTGCACATGCCTGTGGCCATCTAAGATATATTAGTTTTGGCAAAGCCAATGGGTCTAACCCTCAATGTTGCAGGTGATACCTACTGTCTTTGCATTTTTCTTCTTACTGCCTGCAGAGAGTGGTCTCCTGCTGCTGTTCCATGTTGAATCAATTAGCCAGGACGCTGGACACATAACTTAAATTTGCTGCCATGACATATCAGGACTTTTTCCTATAAGGACTTTCAGAATTGCCTATGCCGACAGTTACTGGCTTCAAAGTCTTACGTTATTTTGTTACGGTTTACAGTTTTATGTCAGGGGCAAATATAAAGTGATAGAACCCATCATAGTCCAAGATGTCTTTACCTAATATACTAGGTTTAGGAATACTGCCACTGGGACATTCTTGTTTGTGAACACAGAAAACATTACCAACTTGAATGGCAACACCCCACCAGGTAAAAATCATGTGCTATGAACAAGAATGAGAGGTATCTTTCTTCTTCCAGGGTATTGCCTTGCATCTAATTGCCTTGTCTGTTAATGAGCCAGTTGACTAGCAGTAGCTTGTCTATTAAAGCCCAAGAGTAGACCTCAATCTTTCAGGTACTTCCTAGTCTACTCCACAAAAGTCCTCCAGGTTTTAATGGAAACTCAGAAACACCATAACAACTCCAGCATGGCTCTGGTGACAGAACCAGCATAGCAGAAGGTTATGTGCATTCCACATGGTATGGCAGATTTACTTGAAACTTAACCTTTTTATCCGCCCAGCCAAAGGATGCATCATCAGAGTCAGTGTATTTATGGTGCACGTATTCACTCCACTCTCCAGGGTTGTCTACAGGTCACGCATCATGTTTTGTCTTGTTGTAAAGCCTCACATTGAACAAAGAAAAACATGAATTTGGTAATCTGAATCACAAACCCACATTAAAAAGACAACTCGTGCTGTGGCAATGAGATACAGTTGGCTACATTGATTTATGGATTTACCTTAGACTTGACACCCATGTCGATATAAAATCTGATTTGCTAGGAATCACAATTCATTTCAAGCCCCATTGTTGTCCTCTAACTAATTAAGTTACCGTTAAACATTTTGTATCATTCTCTTTTATGGTCCAGACATCATCATAGTCAGTGTCTCTGCAGCGTATCCCGCTGGGCAGTCATCAATCTGTTCCCCATGCTCAACTGGCAACAAAACAAACAACCACCATTTTGCCTTTAAATCATATTTCTCTAAAAGGGTTCAATTTAGCCTTATCCTTTAAGACAATTTCATGACCCACTTTTGCCACTCTATACACCATGACCACACACCCACAGCCTTGTCTTCAAGCTACAACTTCGATTCCAGTACACTTGCAACCACAAGTAACAAAGTCATCTTAGTGCCCACCTCGTCTTTGCTCCTTGCAGCCCTTCACCCACAGCTCTAACACATGCCGCCCTCGGCTGTGGTGCCACTTCGTGTTTAGTTGATGGCCCAGACTTCATTATCGGAAACACTTATGATGACATATTTTGTAAAGTGAGTCTGTAAGGGTAGTAAACATTCTCTGTGGCCATAGACATACAGGAATCCTAGTGCATACCATTCTCTGAGCACAAACCCCACTGTCTTGGTCTTCTCAACCTCTTATAAGGGTGCTGTCGTATACCAACTTTGAGCAGCTTTCCCGCAAACTAATACACAAGCCTTCTAAAGCACGGACACAGGTGTTATTATGTTGCATTAGAATTTATGGAGGTAAGCTAAAACACTCAAAGTATTTTTTCAGTGCCATTCATGCCTTGATGTTGCCCTTCCTTCTTCCTGCTCTGATTGACTTTCCTGTTCACATGCTGACCTGCAGTAGTTTTTGTAATGCAGATGGTGCCAGAGGGTCTACCATTTTCCAGCCTGCAGCCTGTGGAATAAGCTGACATACATCAAATTGGGTCAGACAGGAGGAGGACACTTTGTCACAGAACTACTATTATGGCAGAATCGTGTGGGACACAAAAAAAGGCATTCTATGTCTCTATGTAGAAAGATGGCAGCACAGACAAGGATGCTACATTGTGAAAGTTCTACCTGTTCTACAGACTGAATTATTTACTGTGCTTAACTGGTAAAATAATGAGTGCCGATGCCCAGGATTCTGATCAGGAACCTGCAGCCCATGCAATTGAATGTTGGCATGCGGAACACCAAGGCTGCGTAGTCCTAAATCTATCTTGTGCCTCTTGAATTCATTGCCAGACAATCCTAGCTCATTTAACTCACTCTTGCAGGTTTCTGCTTTCTCCCTATATGACAGTTTTTCCATCTTTCTCTTCCTCCGTCTTTACGTTTTGTGTTTGTTTCCTTCACTTGATCTCTGATGCAGGAAAATAGGTGCTGGTTTCCAACAATATAAGTGCCAGTGGCTACCACCAACGCAAATTAAGCACTGCATCCCTCTCTCAATAAGTCCATTGGAAGACTTCACACCCCATTGAGGTTTCAGAGGGCTCATTCCACAGTGTATAGCAACTGTGGAAGAGAACATTTTTTGAAGAGACCTCCTTGCCCAGTGATAAAGAGTGGCACTTTACTCCAAGTCAAGATATCCTTCTTCACCAGCCTAAAGAGAGGGTTAACATTTAACTCCCAACACCTCCGCTGGTCCCATACACTGTGAATACCAAGCTATTTAAAATGCCCTGGTGCCCTTTTGAGTCAGACTGTGGCTTGGGAGAGAAGTGTATGACTATTGACGGGATCTAGAATTTGTTTTCCCAGTTTATGTGGAAGCTAGAGGCCTCAGATTTGATCTGAAGCATCTCCATTAGCCTGGGTGTGGACCACACAGGGAACTATATGTACAAGAGGGTATCGCCAACATAGAGGTCATTCTATCCTCGTGCCAATCCTCCCATCTAAATCCTTTCAGTTGTGCATTTTGATGAATGCACTCTGCGAGGAGCTCAATTACAAGTGCGAAGAGGAGGGGTGATAAGAGGCAAGCCTGCCTCATCCCACACTTAAGTCTCCCTGACTTGGGTTTGTGGAGAGCAGTACAGAATTTTGCTGTATGTCCGAAACAATGGTCCGACTTTCCTGTGGTTGGTGACCCGGAACATGAACGCCTGTGGACTTAATCAAAGGTAGCTTCATCAAAGTCCACGAGGTCCAAGACACTGGATCCCCTCAGGTTACTGGAGATGACTGGAATGACCAACGGCAATGTGTAAGATCTGTAGAGAGTGGCATGCCCCTTGCTAGGACCTGAAGCTACTTTGATCTCAATGGACAAGGAAGGAGATAACAATCAGCAGACAGATGGCCCGAATTCTGGCTAAAGGTTTCCTATCAATATTGATGCAAGAGATGTGCCACTTAGAGGCACAAGCTGTAGGCAGCCTATCAGGATTTGAAGTGAAAAAGTGCGTATCTCTGCCCAGACCCTCCAGTAGGGTGCCAGATTAAAGCACCTCCTCAAAGAGATGTAATGTAATGTAATGTCAAGGGTTCTTGTATAGCGCGGACTACACTCCAGGGAGCATCTTGGCGCTGTAGAGAGGAACAAACAGGAGGCCTTGTTCATGTAGTGAGATAGGTTGGTAGGTTTAGATTAAGTTTTTACATTGTGAGTCAGATAATGTGTAAATCCAGGTTTTGAGGGCCTTTCTGAAAGCTGTTTCTGTGGTGATTTGACGGAGGGGTAATGGGAGAATGTTCCAGGCTTTGGAGTCCAAGACTGCCAGAGCTTTTCCTCCTCTAGTTTTATGTCTGAATTTGGGGATGGTGAGGAGGTTGGCATTTTGGGATCTCAGACATCGCGAGGGAGTGTAGTGTTGGAACATACTCTGAATGTAGCTGGGTCCATTTCCATTGAAGGCCCTGAAGGTAATTAGGAGGATTTTAAAAAGCACCCGCTTGTGGATTGGCAGCCAGTGCAGAATGTCCATTGCTGCTGTGGCTGAGGTCCTCCTTTTCCATCCTAGCACCAGTCTAGCCACTGCACGTTGCACCATTTGCAGTTTGTGGCAGACTGCTCTGTTAGTGCCTGTATATAGGCTGTTGCAGTAGTCGAGGCGTGATGTTATAAGTGCTACTGCAACCATTTTTCTTGCTGAGAAGGGGATAAGGTCGAAAAACTTTCTGAGCCCTTTTATTATGCCAAAGCAGGTCCCTGCTATGGCCGCTGCTTGCTGTTTGAAACTCAGGGAGGGGTCGAATTTAATCCCTAAGTTTCGGACTGAGAGAGCAGTGTTTGGGGGGACGATGGCGTCCTCCGGCCACCATAGTGTGGGGTTGAACATGTTCTCTTTTCCACAGGGTAGGATCTCCGTTTTTCCAGAGTTGCATTTGAGATGGTTCATGTTCATCCATTGGAACATGTGTGGAGAAGTGTGGCTCACTGGTTAGAGGAGGCAGACCCTGAAGCAGAGGTCAGACCCGGGACCAGGGTTCAATTCCCGACACGGCAGGGTCTTGAGCCCAAATGTCCACGGACTTTAAAATTCTCACTTCGGTGCCTACTCAAATCACGGGTTCACACTCTGCAACTCTGGGCAATAGCTTGCTTAATCTCCACTATGGCCCCCCCGCGGCGGGATGCCTGGCTTTCACCTTGGGGATGCCCAGTAGGGGTTATCTCACAGGGATAAGCCAGGACGGGTTCCCAAAGCAAGCGCCTTGAGACCTTGCGGTGATAAGGCGCTATATAAGAACCTTTGACATTTGACATTTGACAACGTGGCTTTAAGGCAGTCTTTAAGCTAGACTTCAGCTTCACAGGTATCGTCCTCCATTACCAGGATGAACTGTGTATCATCCGCATATGAGCTGGTATTTATGCCAAAGGATGATATGAGGGCAATCAGGGGGGCCATATAAACATTGAAGAGCGTCGGGCTCAGACAGGAGCCCTGGGGCACTCCTGAGTTGGGTAGTTTTCCTTCTGACCTGAACTGGCCTAGGGTGACCACTTGTCGCCTATTTGCTAGGAAACTTTTCAGCCAGCCCAGTACACTTCCGGCTATTCCTGCCGCGGCTAGACTGTCTACCAAGATGGTATGGGACACCGTGTCGAAAGCCGCTGACAGGTCTAGGAGTACCAGAAGTGCTTTCTTTCCCTGGTCCATTGCGGCTCTGAGTGTTTCGGAGGTAAAGATTAGAGCTGACTCAGTCACAGATACCAGGTCAGAAGGCCAGTGCCGGACTGGCTTTCAGGCTTTCCTTAATAAACAATGCAAAACAAATGTTTTAAAAAGTATGCTTTAAAGCTATGTGTTTTGCATTGTTCATTTAGAAGTGCCTGTAGCTCCCCAGCAAAAAAATCAGCCCCTCAGCAGTGAGCCTGGACCCCACCCTGCCACCCCAGCAAAAAATGCCCGATAGCCAGTCCAGCCCTGCAGAAGGCACTGCTTTAATTCTTTCCAGGAGTTTGTCTCCCTTCACGTGTTCATAGAGACATCCAAGGAAGATGTAAATACCCAAGACCATGTATAAGTATGTTGCTGGGATTAAGAAATAATCACATTGAAAAAACGAGCAATGGGTAGGAGAGTGATATTATTATGCTTGCCCCTGGGGGAACTCCAACGTCCCAGGAGAATTTTGCCCCACTGAGCAGGTATACTCACACCACTCCTATGAGTTACGTAGTGCCCCATGGCACTTGAAATCCATTTGGGGGCCCAGGACCGCATTCAGGTCACCCCCTACAGGTAGATCAAAAGCAGCACTAGCAAAATTGTTTCGAGTCATACACACATAATAGAGCAGCGGGCCAGCTGGGACACCCCACCTCCTTTCTGCCCCAATCTGGGTTACTATGCAAATTTTACTGAGTGCACCAAACCAAAGCATCTGCCGCATCCATGGTGCGACCAGAGGGTCAGACAGAATCCTAAATGCAAGAAGTTTACAGTGCACAGTTTACAGTGCACAGTTACAGTCTATTTACATGTAAGCCCAATTTCAAGTTGTATATATTGCAGAAGTCTTTATTTTTCATTGATGATAAGAAACAGCCAACGCGTTTCACTCACACACGAAGCTTCATCATGGCAAATTAAGTTGCACATCAATCAAATATGGCATTCGGGGGCATATTACCA
The DNA here is from genome assembly GCF_964261635.1 of Lissotriton helveticus. Classification (NCBI taxonomy): domain Eukaryota; kingdom Metazoa; phylum Chordata; class Amphibia; order Caudata; family Salamandridae; genus Lissotriton; species Lissotriton helveticus. The sequence continues at coordinate 907,018,112 of NC_136072.1, read as the reverse complement.
AGGAGGGCGATAGGCGAATATCACCGCTTAGCGGGCGTTTTCAGACGCTAACGGCGATAATTCTATCGCCCTAATAACAAGCTGTCGCTAACAGCAGTTAGCGACAGCTTGTAGGCAATAGCGAACGGTTTGGGGCCCGCTTTGCATGTCAGCGATATTTATCGCTAATGACTTGCAAAGTGGGCATACTCAACCCGTTAGCGATTGACAGCAGTTGCTAACGTCGCTATCGCTTATTAGAAAGGCAGGCGTAGCGATGGAAATATTCACGCTAAGCGCGAATATCTCCAAATACTAACACCTGCCCAGACCAGTTCTTAGCCATGTTATCCAATGGGAGGTGGATAACATGGCTAAGAGCATTTCGTCGCTAATGCATGAATATCGCTGTTTTCTCAGCGATATTCACGCATTGAGCTGCTATCGCCTGAAATTTTATCGCTTTTGAGATAAACCTTGCTAATAGCAAGTTATCTCAGCGATAAAAAACGGTGATGCGCGGCCATTAAAATATTGCTGCTAACCCTACTTAGCGATATATGTCGCTATCTGTTGGTAATATGCCCCCAGGTTTCTTAGTTTTACCCATTGTGAACTAGGTCCCTCAGTTGCGTCAAACCATTATAGCTAATATTCCTCCATTGGTGACGCCTAAATTTGCGTCCTACAGTGCCCAACTCTAGTGGCACACCACCACGCGTCTCACAAGTGAAGTTTAAAGACCTTTCAAACTTCATTTGTGTAACGTTCGATGGTGCGCCGCGAGAGCTGGGCACTGTAGGAAACGGATTCAGGTGTCAAAAATGGAGGCATGCTAAAAGGATTTGATGCAACTGAGGGACCTGATTTGCAACCAGTGAAACGAAGAAACCGAAGGCCATATTTGATCGATGTACAACTTTATTTGCCTTAATGAAGTTCACATGTGTGAACGAAAAAGGTTGGCTATTTTTTGTTATCATCAATGAAAAATAAAGACTTTCTGGAATGTATACAACTTGGAATTGGACTTATATATAAGTGGACTGTAACTGTGCGGTGCACCACCACTTGTGTTTAGGATAATTGTTTGGAGCGTATATACAACAATCAGCTGAGGATATATACATGCTAGTTATGGAATATGTCTGTTCTACCAGGAGAAATATGATGTCTGCAAACTTGCCTAGGTTGGCAATACAGAATGTGTTTACTGTCAGGGAAAATATTTTGTATAGAGATACTGCCACTCTCCTAGAGCCTTTGGTGAAGCCTGAGTGGTAAGCACAAGTGAGCCTGTGCTAGCCTAGGAAGTGGCAGTTTTTGCGTAGCAAGTGTGAACCCTGTAGGAGTAACACTTTAGGAGCATGCTTTTTATGTACTGAAGTATGTCACTCCTTTTGATTTCATCATTGAGGCCATTGACATTCCCACGCTATCAGTTTACATGTGTCCCGTAATACTGACGTCAAGTGTGTGGAAAAAGAGAGGTGGTTTATAGTGAGTGTGTAGCTAAGTGTTTGCCCAAGTTTGCATCTGTGTGTAAAAATTCAATGAACAAACTTCCATCTTCAAACATCACCCCACCCCATATTTCTTGAACTGAAGTATTTGTCACCCAAACTGTATAGCATACTCATAAGAACAGGTTGCGAAAGACCAAATCAAATCTCCTTGGGCCCAATGTCTTGTAGGGTTAAAGTATGCCAGCCCTGAATTGAAGTTGCGGAGTGTCCAAGAAGAGGCACCTTGTTTCATATCAGTCACAAGGTCACCACAGGGCAGGGAAAATGCAATTGGCAATATAAAATCACTAGGCAAGAAACTGGTCAATAACTGATCAACTCAGACCTAAAGTGGAACAATCATTAAAGAACAACTTAATGTACCAAACAGTAATAGAAATATAGCTCTTTTAATTACATGTACTAAATATTTAAAAAGGTGGCAAAACGTCTTCAAACATTCTTAAATATTAGACGACAACAGATAAATATATTACTGGCTATTCCCACAGACTTGCCTAAAATTACAATGACGCTCTGAAGGTGGTCTTAAGAGCCTAGTCACAAGTTGATGCACATTACAAAAATCATTACAGTGTGATTACATAACACGGACACATAACAATATACAAACGTTTTGCCACACTAAGGAAAAAAGGAGAAATTAAGTAAATAAACATGCATTCAAATATAAAAAAAAGTAGAGCTAATTCTTGGAAGTATCAAATATTTAGTACACATAATAAAAAGAGATATTTTGTTACTACAGTTTGGTACATTAGGTTGTTATTTAATGGTTGTTCTACTTTAGGTCTGAGTTGATCAGTAATTGACCAGTTTGTTGCCTAGTGATTTTAGATTGCCAATAGCCAAAGCACTTTGTCCCAGTCGAGGAAATTAAGAATGCTGGCAATCATGGAATGTGGAGGTGCACCAGATGGAGACCAAAGCACCAAGGTGCGGTGAACTCTTTCAACTATAAAGCTGGTCGAGAGATTGCACAGGGGAATCCAAGAGATGAGCCGATCTGTCGGGAATCTCTCTGTCTGCTTGCCCTTCAGGCCCACTGGTACTCCTACGAGTCAGAGGCTGTTAAGTCTTGATCTGCCCTTCGCATCTTCTGCCCTCTTCTTCAGCTGTGAGGTCTGAGCACCAGGCGGGAACCTCAGTTTTAGAATCATGGAGTACATCCTCTAGTGGAGATTTGGTTTGCTGCTTCAGTTACGCACTCAGCCATCTTCTTAAAACTTGGTGTAGAAAGGAGATTTTCAACTTCATAATGCTAAATGTGTCCTTTAAGGCCCTGCAAGTACAACAGATCACCTGAAAGATCTTTTTGTCGGTAGTGAGGGATGTCTCTGGGTCTGTATTGTCACTCTCAGACACTGCTTGCAGCTGCTTCCGCTTCCCCACAGGCTTTGTTAATTTGTCAATTACACTTTGTTGTGTGGAGGTCTGTGCCTGTGATTTCTTATTCTCAGGTGGCAAACAAGATCAACCGGGACCTCCACAGCAGTGATTTCCAAGCAGTCCAGCAGCTCCGTCACCCTGGTGCACATTCATCGAGCAGAATCTTATCCCAACTCTGCAAAAGCCCTTTGGTGTCACCAGCATTGATGGCTATCAAAGGAGCAGGCTGTTTTCTGTTGCAGGGAGGTTCCCACTGTCCCCAAGCAAGAGAATGGGTCCCCCGCAGGTCAACAGCAATCCTGTCACTTCTTTCTGGTGAGCCCGATAGGCCTGGTCATGTCCTCTCCATCAATGCCAGAGGTGCCACCCCAACAGTCGATCTGGCACCAGATCAGAGAAGTCTGCTTCTCTGCTGCTGTGCCTCCTGTCACAATTCCGCTGGATCTCCCCACCCTCATTCCTAGGCAAAGGACACGGAAGATCTCAGGCTCCACAGGTCTGGCTGTTTTCAGGGGTAACACTAGCAGCCACCCGGCTGCATGCTTCTCTAGGGTTCTTCTGCCATGTCTCGCCACTTTGCAGGCTGTAAGCAGTAGGACAGGGTGGGGACCTGATGAGTTACCCTCTCTGATTTTAAAAGAACATCTCCACACACTCAAGCAGACCTCCAGTGCATCCGGACACTCAGGCATGCAGAAGGGGGGTCACACTCACCTGCCACCAGTCGCCACCACCCACCAGTTTTACGCAGGCAGTCCTGGGCCCTTCATCTGAATGCACACAGTGTAGGTCTCTGCTACCACCCAGGCTTGGCACCACTGGGCCTCCCTGTTGGTATGCGGCTCTCGCACTGATCGTCCCAGGTCCAGTGAGACCCCCAGATTGTTGTAGAGTTTACTGAGTAGGTCAGACTTCGTTCCAGATCTGCAGCAGTGCCACTCACCAGTCAACCTGTCCGCCCATTCTTGTTGGGCAGTCACAGGCCTTCACACCCGCTTGTCATGGAGCACAGGTTGTAAATGCGTGCCTGGACCATCACTACACTTCTCTTTTTCTCCATGGCTTGCCCTGCACTCCAGTCCTCCTCTACTGGCCTAGTGCAACCCCGGGATTGCTGCGGGATTTAGCCGGGCTGGCCAGATTCCAATCAAGGGCCCGTGGCAGGAGTGAAGTTCGTCTATTTTGCAGGAGCATTCTTCGGTAAGGAGCAATTATTCAATTATTATATAATGCTAATGGATAATCTATTTGAAATGTGAGGAATCCCCCATAGGAAAGACCAAGGCAAAAGAGCAACCTTCAGATGTTACATTAGAAAAAAGAAGTTACTACTGTATTTTGTTCTAATCTGTCCTCACTGTGCCAGTATTAGGGAAACGGTTCTATGTGGAACAATGATGAACACTAGAATTAGGACAAACAGGTTGCCCTGACCCTTTGCTTATCCCTCAGCAGATAGGAAACTTATCTACGCAAAAAATGACTATGCCAAACCAGGCTTGGTGAGTCAGAGTCATCAATTGTCCTAACATGGTACTATTGCTTTCTGTTTGATATCCAGCAGGGTGCAAATTTCCTCTTTGAAAATAATGGGAAAACACAGTTAAATAAGGTCATACGGACAAACACAATAAAGCAAAAATCATCAATAACCAGATTATGAGATCAATCAGTTTCCATTCTGCCTTCAGAGCTTTGCCTCGATCTACTCCTTTTGAAAAGATCTAATATGAATCTATTTCTCTTGATTGCCGTGGCATTTAAAATACCATAAAAACGCAAACAGATTACTAAAACCAGCTAGTACATCAGGAATATTCTCAGTGCCAAACATGAAAGTAAAGCACTGTTTAAAATGGCTTTAGTGCCTTCCTCCAGAACTCACACCTTACTTCATACAATGTTTCACAGAGATTCGCTGTGTCAAAAAAAAAATCAGTATTATCAAGCTTATCATTGGCACCCAAGATGTCAGGAAAATAACCTCATCTCCCATGTCGTTTCACCCTCCTTTCAGCTTTCCTCTCAACTCTTGGCAATCCAGTCACTGGAAATAGTCTTGCACTCTTTTAAAGGTAACACTTATGAACCCTTCCTCCACAATAAACCACCTAAAAATACGGAAGAAATGCACCCCTTTCTTAAAATCACATCAACCATAACTGTCTGCAACTACAGCACTTTCGCAAAACTTGTGTGGATTTAACAATGTCGTGAACTTATAAAATGTAATGAAAGTTTGCAAAAAAAACACGAAATTATAGAAAAAGTATATCTCTTGTGAGAATTGAATGCCAGGGCATGCCTTTAGTTCAAAAGGAAAAAGAACAGATGACAAACGGAATGCTGAACAAATCTAACATTCACCCCAGTCACAGATCTGGGTAAAATCAATTGTTTGTTGCTCACCATGCCATTGCAGTTTGGGCCAGCCATATGCAACTTAGTCTTGACCCTGCTCCCCATGGGAACAGTCCAACCCGAACTGCAAAACCAGGTCTCCACTGGACCAGAAAGAAGCATAATGGGACTGGTTTCGGGGTACTACCCCCTCCTCAGCCAGGCTAGCTTGAATCTGGTGGCATAGTGATCACAGGATCCACATCTGGGCATACCTTTCCCACTTAGGACAACAAATGCAAAACGAACAGATGATGGACGGAATGCTGAACAAATCAAACATTCACCCCAAGTAACAAATCTGGGTTAAATGCATCGATGTTCTGCTCACCATGCCATTCCAGTTTAGAACAAGCCATATATACAAATCAGTCTTGATCCTGCTAGCCATGGGAATAGTCCAACTCGAACTGCCAAGCCAGGTCCTGCTTGGACCAGGAAGAAGCATCGTGGCACCAGTTTCAGGATTTCACGCCTCATCAGCCAGGCTTTTTTAAACGTTATTTTTTTTTTGGGAGGAGGAGCTTAACGCGCACCCAAGATGGTCGCCTGAGCTCAGAGCTCCCGGACCTTCGCCACCTCCACCGATCATCCTGTATCTTATCCTGATTTAGACGACGGGCTTTTGTGGTCGTGACCTGGCTGATCATTTATCCGTTTTCAGATTGCGATTTGGTCCCCGGGAACCGAAGATAAGGACTTTTGAACATTTCTGGCCAGCTCCATGGTACTGCCCCGGGCTTGCCTTCTCTGCCAGCCGGGTGGTAATCGAATAACAAGGGCCCAGGCGAGGCTCCCATGCCCGGTCTTCTACTTTCAGTTTCGATTCCTGTGGTCTGGCCTCATTGACTTTGCCTTGGTCGCCCTGGTCGTTTGTTTCTTTCACTACCACGTCATCGTTTAGTGATCTGGACTTTCGCTGCTCTTTGATCAGTGGCTGGCCCTCCACCTATTCTCCAAATTGATCCGGGCGTATAGAGTGTCGCCATTTTTACTAGGTATCAGAATACCCTCCGGGGCGCACAACCTAAAATGACTACCAAGCCCGAGGCGGAGAGGCGCAAGACCAGACCGGCAACTCGGGGAGGTCCTGTGCAGTCCAACGTTTTGGATCGCTATACCCTCACTAAGGGCTCTCCGAGTGGTATGACTAAACCCCCGGCCACCTTTGGGGATGACTCCCTGTTGGATGAAGAACCGTCGTTGAAAGACGTCATGGGCGCCATTGCTGGTATGAAGGCCGCGTTGGGACAACAATATGAGGCCCTGACTCACAAGCTAGACACGGTTGCTATAGATGTTACTCTAATCAGGGCAGACCTTGGAAAGACTAACGAGAAGTTCAAATCCCTTGACCTGAAGACATCCAGTCTTGTCGCCGACGTCTCTGAATTACAGACGGAGGTCGGTAGTTTGAGATCCGCCCGTGACTACCTCTCTCGACGCTTGGACGATTTTGAAGGCCGCGCACGGCGGAACAACGTCCGGTTGGTTGGTGTCCCGGAGACGACGGACTCGTCAGCAGTAGACCTACTGGTGGAGGACCTTGTCCTGAATCACCTAGCGCCCAAGGGTCTGAGCAAGTTTTTTGCAGTGGAACGGGCCCACCGAATCCCGAGTGGCCCGCCCAAGTTGGGAGCTTCTCCGCGCCCCATCATTGCGCGGATCTTTAACTTTCGTGACAGAGATGCGATCCTGCAGGCGTCCCGCACATCGGGCCCTACGAAATATGAAAACGCCGCGATCAGCTTCTACCCGGACTTCACCCAACAGGTTCAGAGGCAGCGACTGGGATTTCAAGGAGTGAAGAAGAGAATGAGAGACAGAGCCATGAAATATGCCATGCTTTTCCCGGCTCTATTGCGTGTGGTTCACAATGATAGAACGTTTTTCTTTGACCATCCTGGAGCTGCTAGTGATTGGTTGGACTCGTTGCCCCCTGGACAGGAACAATTTGATCATTCGGAACACTCCGGTGGAGCGGAGGGCGGCCTGATGGAGCAGGAATAGGGAGTGAATCAGCTCCTGGACCAACGTATTGACTTTCGGCTGTGGTTTGATGCTATGCTACTATTGTCCGCTACTGTGTTGTCTTAATGGGGTGTGGGAGGGGGTCGGGTGTGTCTTCCTCCTCTGGGGTTCTTTTCGTAGATTAGTTGTATGTTAGGGCGACAGGCACACTGCAAGTTGGGGTGGCTTTTGAGTCTCACGCAGGGGTGCGGGGTGGGGGGTATAATGTTGGTATGGGGGTTTGGGGGGTTCAAGTTTAGGGTTTTTTGTTTTATTCAAGGCATAGTACTGATGATCTCCTGTGTTGCAGTGTCGAGGCTGGTGTGGGGGGGAACCTGGGGTGGATTCTGGGATGGGGGATAGGGGACTACGCATTCTGTGTTGGAACGTAAATGGGTTGGGAGACAGAATTAAACGGGGGGTGGTTTTACAGTTGCTACGACGCTTGTCTCCTTATGTGGTTTTGCTTCAAGAAACACACTTGCTGGGTAATACGTGCCACGCCATGAATAGGCGTGGATACCGTCTCATGGCCCACTCTGGTTTCACTTCCGGCTCCAGAGGGGTGGGCATTCTGGTTCGGACCTCCCTCCCCCTTGCCATTGATGACGTTATACTCGATGATAGGGGGCGTTATGCCGCTATTGTGGGGCGCTGGGAGGGGAGGGTGATTACTTTACTCTCGGTTTACATACCCCCAGGCCTTCAAACTACGACCTATGCTGATTTGGGAAAAGTGATCCTGGGAGTGCCCGAGGGTGTACTTGTGGTAGGGGGGAATTTCAACTCAGTAGTGTCTGGTATGTGTGATCGTCACCCTCCCCGTGTCCTCGCTAAATCTCAATCCTGGCTGGGGGACTTCCTGGAGGCAATGGGGCTAACCGATTGCTGGCGTTTACATCATCCTGGGCAACGGCAGTATACTTTTCACTCCGGGGCCCATGGCAGCCTTTCGAGATTAGATTATGTTTTGATGCCCTCCTCCCAGGCTTCCCTCATAGGGGAGGTGAAACATCTTGCCAGGGGTATTTCGGATCACTCCCCGCTGTGGTTAGTTGTGAACGCTCGTCTGGGGTCGGGAGGTCGGATTGCCCCGATTAACCCATGGTACCTCCGTGATCCTAAGATTAGAGTGGAATTACTTAAAGCAATCGATCGTTACTTTGCTGAAAATGTGGGTTCAGTGTCCTCTTCTGTCTCCTTGTGGGAGGCGTATAAAACTGTCATTCGGGGCCAAGCCCTCTCCTCGATTGGCAATGTTAAGAGGTGTAAGCGGGAAGAGGTTGTCCGTCTTGAGACTGAACTTACCATCCTTGAGGGAGAGTTGGACTCTGGAGCCTCCCCTGAGAAGCTGCACTTGTTAGACCTAAAACAGCACGAATATAGAGCACTTGTGACTGACGCTGCGAAAGAGATGGGTCGTGAACAGCAGGGGCGTCTGTATGATGTGGGAGATAAGGCTGGGAAGTTGCTTGCTTGGTTGGATAGGAGAGAATGCGCGAGTCGGGTTATCCCTGTCATAGTTGATGTGAATGGTGAAAGTATCACTGACCCTGCTGGGATCGTTGCGCGGTTCGCCGATTATTTTCGGGTAGTGTACTCCCCTGTGTCCGATCGACCAGAGCAGGACTCCCGCTTGCTTCTACGCGATATCTCGCTGCCATGCTTGTCTGACCCGGAGCGGGACCTACTGGAAGCTCCGCTCACGGCTGATGAAATTGCGACCGCTATCCGATTGATTCGCTCCGGGAAGGCCTCGGGACCTAATGGACTCCCCATCGAGCTTTACAAGCTCCGTCCCGACGTACTGGCGCCGTATTTGCGATCGATGTTTTTGGAATCCCTAGAGAAAGGGTCTCTTCCTCCTGATCAAAGGCTGGCCTCCATAGTGGTTATCCATAAGGAGGTAAAGCCGCGTGACCGCTGCGAATCTTTCAGACCTATTTCCCTGATCAATGTTGAACCTAAGATCCTGGCCAAAGTTCTTGCTACTCGTTTGATATCTGTTATAGGAGATCTTGTTCACCCGGACCAATCCGGCTTTATACCACATCTCAATACGGCACTTAATCTTCGGCGCCTTCATGGAGTCCTAGCGCGAGCCGGGACTCTGCGGTAGTCGGCCATCTTGGCGTCCCTAGACGCCACTATGGCGTTTGATACGCTTGAGTGGCCTTATCTTTGGGCGGTCCTTTCTAAATTCGGTTTTGGGACCCGCCTTTATCCGTTGGGTGCAGCTGCTTTATGCTGGCCCTTTAGCCCAGGTAGTGGTGAATGGGCGTGTTTCGGCCTCCTTTGCGCTTGGTAGGGGTACGCGCCAGGGCTGTCCTCTGTCCCCACTTCTGTTTGCTCTTGCCTTAGAGCCATTGGCGGCTTGGTTGAGATGGGAACCATCCTTGAAGGGTATTAGATGGTCTCCGGAATTTGAAGACCGTATATCTCTGTACGCGGATGATATACTCTTATACCTTACGTCGCCCCGGAAGTCGTTGATCGTCCTTTTCGACGTTTTGACTTCTTTCAGTAAAAATTCCGGTCTAGTCATCAATTGGTCAAAATCTTGCGCTTATGTTCTTTCCGGCGATGCTCCCCTCTTGCCACGTGGATGTCCTATCTCCGTGGTGCTCGAGGGATTCAAATATCTGGGAATCTTTGTTACCCTAGACCCTACGCTTCGTTACGAGCGCAATTTGTTGCCCCCTCTCCGACGTCTTCGGGCGGATATAGAAACGTGGAACGGACTCATTCTCTCTCCCCTGGGTCGAGCGGCGTTGTTTAAGATGATGTCGCTCCCCCGATTTCTCTATGCGCTTCAAAACACGCTTGACGTAGTACCAGCCGGGTATTTCCGGGAGATTGAATGTCTACAGCGACAGTTGATATGGGGGGGGCCGTTCTCGTATTGCCCTTTCGAAGCTCACGCTCCCTTGGTATGATGGCGGCATCGCACTCCCGGACATCCGTCGCTATTATTGGGCCTCTCAGTTAGGGGCCATCAACCACGGCACCTATGCTCATTCACTAAACCCGGCCTTTGCGATGGATAAATGGTTGCTGCCCGGCGGCGATTACAACAGGGCTTTATACGCGACGTCAGCCGGTAGATCTCTTACGGGTCCCACTAAAACAGCGGTGCAGGTGTGGTATCGGGCTACGGCGGCCACGGGATGGGCTGACAGACCGACCCGGGCTACTCCACTCTATGCCTCGGATAAACTTGGCTCCCTTTGGCAATCGAAGGGATTCGATCGGTGGGACATGATAGGGATCAGCAGGGTCGATGATATGTGGATCAAGGGTAGGATCAAAACTTTTGAGGAATTGAAAGTTGAATATGGATTGAATGATAGGGAATCCTTTCGGTATGCGCAAGTCCGGCACGCAATCTTGTCTGTTTTTCCCCGAGGCTCAGACGTGCCGGAAGCATCCCCGCTTGAAGATAGGATACTAGACGGGCATGTCCCTGATAGCACTATCTCGCTCATTTATAAAAAAAACTGATTAATACTAGGATTGACTTGTTGGAAGGCCTCCGAGGGTTGTGGACCAGTGATGGTCTGGAGCTCGACGATGAAGACTGGCAGGCCGCGATCTCTTCCCCGAAAGAGGTGGCTATCCCGGCACGCCTTCGGTTTGTCCAACTCAAAATTTTGCATAGGGTGTATGTGACTGGCCCGCGTCTGGTGCGAATGGGATTCTCGACGGATGGATTGTGCAGGCGTGGATGCGGCAGGGTGGCCACGTTTCTCCATATGATTTGGGAATTTCCGGCTGTGCTGAGCTATTGGAATCGCGTGCATGCGGTAATGAGTGAGGTTACGGGTGTACGGCTGATGCCTGAAGCGCGGAGGTGCTTGCTGAACGTCTGGGAGCCGAATGATTACAATCTGGCGCAGCTTCGATGGGCGACCTTGGGTAACATGATCGCCAAGCGTGACATTGCCCAGCTATGGGGCGCCCAGAGGCCTCCGACAGTCCTAGTGTGGAAACAAAACATGGATTGGTGCATGTTTCGAGAAAAAACGGTTTATGTTTCCCGTGGCACACCTGGCAAATGGGGGAAAATCTGGACTCAGTGGAACACATACCGTGGTGATATATGTGCTCCCCCCATATCGGAATGTGATATTGACTTGTCTTCCTCCCAACCTGATGTTTCCTCCGCAGGATTATAGATGTTTTGTATACTTCTGGTCTCCTTTCCCCCCCTCCCCCGATTTACTGGTTGCAACGATATCTGATTTACGTTTGTACCCCCCCCGCGAGCCAAATGGTGACACAATTCTATTGTAATGCCTTGCCATGTTTTGTTTTTCTGTTTTCTTGTTGTTTATTTTCAATAAAAAGTTTCAACAAAAAAAAACACTTTATTTTTGCTAGAATTCAAAAGACACCAGTGAGGGATCTGTATTGCAGAAAAAATATGGCCCACTGGACATTTTTGGCTAAAACTAGACAGTTTCTGCTCAAGCCAATCTCTCCTGCAGAGCAAAATTGCGTGATATTTTATGGCTGTGAGAATGATAAAATTTTGTGAATTTCACATAATGCTACAAAAATGTCTTGAGCATTACTGAAATGTCGCACAGACCTACCTATGTCTCACTTTCTTTTCCCAGGGTAATAGCAACTGCGAGGACACCGTGAAACCAATAACCATTTTTTCAAATATTTTATTGGTATTTTCTTCATTATCAGCAATACAGTTTGTGTTCCTTTGCAAGCGAACTTACAGACTGTTTTCAACATTCGTTACGGTACATTTGCTTACATCCAAGCGCGGTGCTTGCTCCAATAGCACACCGGGTGGAAAGAGCCATCGAGGTTGCTAGTGAATAAGTTGAAACAGCAGTCCCTTTTCACAGGCCATTCCCTAGCTGGCTACATCAAAGCAGATGCTTACTTCTGAACACACATCTCCACACCTCCCCCAGCTCACCCAAATCACCTCCACCGTAGCTCCATCAGGCTGGTTCCAAGTTGTTTGTTGGGTTGGACAGTGGTTAATTTGTAAATAAATAAGTGCCAGGGCCCTTGTCACAAGGCCTCCATAGCTTGCACCACCCACCGCCCCTGACATCGCTGCCAATGGCAGTAACAACACAACTTCTTATCATCACACTCCTAATTAAAAATATTTAAGGCAGCCAAAGCTGTAGAAGTAGTTTGGGATGTAGGTATTAGGCATTTTGAATGATTATTGCATTAATAAACATTTGCTGTTGCGCTGACCTGTAAATTAGGCATACATCGCTACCATATGTCAAGCTGTCAGAAGTGGCTGTGTTGCCAATCAAGTGCTGATGCTGAGCACCTGTAAACACTGGCTTAAATTAAGCACTGGGGTTGGAAAGAAGGTAAATTAAGCACTGGTGTTGGAGAGAAGGTGTTGATGTGTGTAGGATGGGGGTTAGAGGTAAAAGGGAGGGCAAGTTAGGGGTGCTCAATACAACGGCTAAAAATCGTTAACAACAATTAAAACACAATTTGTGTTTGCAAAACCTTTAAGCAGACAGTTATTTTCGTCCCTCTGAAGTTTGGGGCCCTGGACCCAGCTTGCCCGTGCTAAAAGCCGGTCCTGCTTACATCTAATTGTAGCACACATGTTGTCTAGGATGTATATGAAGATTCCCAATCAACATATTTCAGCACTTCTAACACATTTCAGGTAAACAATTATCTTGTGCAGTACGCTCATACCCCAAAACGACTTCTGAGGTTCACTTCATGTATATTTCCATATTTGAGGATACCTTCTCATATCATCATCTGCTTGTGGTAAAAGTGCTGGCTCCACTCTGCATCCCTTTAGCACAAGCCAGAGTACAGCAGTTCATACTTCAGGGTTTACAGTGCAGCACATATTTCTGCCCATTTATCTGCAATGGGTTTCCGTCTCATACCTCTCTGTTCTTCAGAATTCTTCCAGAGTGACTCCTTTGACTGCTACCCATGTCTCTACTTTGTTTTTCCACCTGTTGTGTGTTGGGCCTTTCCTGAGCACCAATGTTATGCAATGCCTTGTCTAGCAATATCCAGAGCCAAATCCAAAAACGCATAGCCTGTGTGGGGGAAGCCAGCTTCCCCCAGGCCGTAGCAGCACTCCTCCCACACCAGCACCTCCCCTCTCTCTCCCCGCAAACACAGCCTTTACTTTCATTTCTCCTCCCCCTCCCAAGCCAGCTTCCCCCTGGCCGTAGCAGCACTCCTCCCACACCAGCACCTCCCCTCTCTCTCCCCGCAAACACAACCTTTACTTCTCCTCCCCTAACTTTGCCGTCAGAACTTAGTTTCTTGTTAATTTATGTTTTCGTTGCAGTGACTTTTTAATTTATGTTTTCGTTGCAGTGACTTTTACTTGCTCATGGAATGACACCCACGCTCCTCCCATTGCTGTTTCGGTGCACATTTCATTGCCGCTTTTCTGTGCCTCGTATTTCTGTTCCCGAGCTCCGCAAGCAGCTCTTCCCGCTCCGCCCTCTGCTCTCCGCCCCCTGCCTCCCCAGCCGCCAGCACCTCCCCTCTCTTCAAATCTCGGCAGCTTCTCCTCCCCTTTCACTGCCCAGCCAGGCAGCCCTCCACCTCTCTGTCTCTAGCTGAATCGAAAATTAAGAGCGGTGAACTTTTTGGATGTAAATCAGTTTATCTTCTACATTTTTCACTTGTTTCCATGTAGCAGCATCTGTTCCCCAGCCTGCCAAGAGCAGCTCTTCCCGCTCCGCTCCGCCCCCTGCATTCTTCCAGTCCTCTCACCTACTCGCATTTCTCCTCCCCCTCCCCAGCCGCCAGCACCTCCCCTCTCTCTCCCCGCACACAGCCTTACTCGGCAGCTTCTCCTCCCTCCTCCCTTTTCATTGGCCAGTCCTCTAGCTGAATCGAAAATTAAGAGCAGTGAACTTTTTGGATGTAAATCAGTTTACCTTCTACATTTCTCACTTGTTTCCATGTTTTCATGAAATGCGACACATCTCGTTTCTGCCCGTGTTCAATTAGACATGTAAATTCAATTCTTAGTCACCAGCACGCATGCGCATACATGCCTCGACTTCCGCATCGCAAAGCTGGCGTCCATTAAAGAATTGTGCATTATATATTCGTCTCCGAAGGCATTTTATGATTCAAAGCGTCAGTCCTAAATACACCAAAAACTCAAAACTTTCCTATTGCGAGACCTATTGCATTTCCAATGCTTGTTTAGCCTGTTTCCTGGTGTACACGACCAGTAAGCATATCTCATTCTTTGTAAGCCTTTTCTACCAAGTGTTCTCTCTGTCTTATGTGCTACGTGTGCCCAAAAGTTGATTATTATACGGAAGTTCCAGACCGTATGTAAAAATTCTGCATCCACAAGTGCACACTTGGAACAGCGGATCATCGGTATGCAGCATAATGTTGAGTCTATGCGGAGTTAGGTACGTTTGTTGAACATAATTCAATTATGTATAGCAGAAGTGGATGTTTCTAAAGACTGTATTACACGTTCAACGCCCACCCCTTGATGCTAAGCTGGCCATCTATGATTCCCACTCACATATGTCGCATTGGCACTAGGGGGGACATTACAAGAAAATGCTGGAGGGCGATGTCACACCATATTTAGCAACGCAGCACTTCGACATTTTCAAAACACAGGGATGCGGCGTATTTACAAAAAAATACTGCACACCCTTGTGCCATGTTGCAAGGGTGCCTGAGCTGCAGGGGCAGTTGTTTCTGTTGAGGAAGGGACATCTCCCTGCACATAAACAATACAACAATTGCGATTTGCTCTTTCTATGTGTGCTGCAGAATGCCCCACATCTAGAAAGAGCAAAAAACTAGGAGAAATTAATAATTTCTTCTTGTATCACCATCCTAAGACCAGGTATTTTACCTGGCCTTAGCTTTTGGAGCTGATTCAGACTTGTAAATCTGGGGCAGCGTAATAAAAGCAATGGATGTTGCGGTGGAATGCCGACACCAACACCCATTGCCCGCTCCTTTGCCACAACAGACTGCGGTGGTAAGAGGCATATTTAGAAGGTTGCATTAAGCCACGGTAAGCGGCTTAGCACCACCTTGTAAATATGGGAAATGGTGCAAAAGATGACGCTCTGGTGGTGTTAGGGGCTTGTAAATATGCCCCTAGGTCTCTTAACAGTCATAGATTTGAAAATGTTTTAAAAAAGTCAGGAGATCATGTTGTGGCCTCTGCCAAAGGTAATCATAGTCATAAGAAACTCAAGTGTTTGCTGTCCCAGGGTGGGATCTCCCATTAGGTGATGCAGTGCTCGCCTCAGTGCTCCATATTACAGGAACTGTAAACTCTGAAATCCATACTCATTTATTATATCTGCAAGACCCTTGGGTTTCTTCTTGGCATACAGATCCTCAACTGTCTCTATCCTCACCTCAGCCCACGATCGGAAATGTCGTGGCGTGAAGAACCTTCCTCGTGTTGGGCATCCCACCAATAACCACCTTCAATCACACTAGTCAGGGCTTTGCCTTTGTTTCAGCACAGAGGCCACAACTATCTATGTCATGCCCTCTGCTCTAAGAATCACAGACAATTGTAATGCTTGCCTCTTGATACCATGGTATTGTGCATCATCACTGTATTTCTTGAGACACTCCACTCGTGGATGGGAATCGCAGATGCTGGCATAAAATGGTTCAGCTCCCACCTCTGTTGCAAAGAAACAACCCGGTCGAATGCACTTATCCAGAAACACAGCTAGCCTCTTGCAGCATCCCAGAAGTCTCAAGACCTGCCCCAAGCAGTTTCACTGAAATTACTCTTAATCACCTTATGGTCAGATAGCATAGTATAACATAGCTCAGCGTTGAAAAATCTGCTATCAGCTTCTAGACTCGCTAAATTAAATGCTGTTCAGGAACCCATATTGTCATCATCATATTATTCAGAACACCTTTCAGCAGCAAATATTTAGTGGAACAAGACCAAAGATTTCTTATTTGTGCTGTGAAATTTGATGAACAATGTCAACACTTCCCAGCAGGGCTAACAAGCTTTTATTGGGTAGTACAAACAATAGCTTGCAGGCCTGATGGATAATCTTCAAAAAATAGTCGCAGCACTTAGGAAAGCCGCTAAGCTTTATTGTGATACTATTAGTATTCTTCATAAAGGCTGCCATATTTTAAGAAGTAACACCACTATTCACTGGGGCTGATGTATTTTCTATTGGCAGAACTGAAACTTCTCAGCATGGATGCCATTCTTGTATTGGATAGTAGTAACGCTTCTCTGCTGTACCTTACACTGAACAGGGCCAGTGCACCGCAGTTCGGCTACTATACTCTGTAAAGGACAGTATCAATACTTCTGCATAGTGCTGATATTCTTTCCATTTACCATGCTGTTAATTATCAGAACAACGTCCATATTTGTATTGACAAAGTCAACACTTTTCAAAATGGCTGCCACACTTTCATTGGACAGCAGCAGCAATCCTCAACAGAGATACGACAATTTTATTGGAAAGTACCAACAGGGGAACTTAGGGGTACAGTGGACTATTGGTATCGGTATTTGAACCTAATGGTGACCAGTTTCAATTGTAGCCAGTTCATTTAGCCTTTCATTCCCCTGAACTTGATAAGAGTAGCATTTAGTTGGGTAGAACAATAAATGCCTATTCTTTCAAAAGTGTTAAGAAACTTATCAGCTGAATGCGTGTTTTTAAATGCACATGCAATGTCATGCTATATCAATGGGTCTGCAATATTCACATTGGCTGCCTACTGGACGGACTGTGGGTTGCAACTGAATGGATTCCCGAACAGTCCTTACTTTTTAGCCAAAGATTTGGATTCTGGGATTCTGAAGTTATACGTTTCACATTATGAGCACAGGCTAACACATTCCAACTTTTATAACTAAATGTCTTTGAAGCCACAGCAGAGGGCCAATTGTATCAGTGTTCTTGTTTATGTGTTACCTTGTCAGTGTCCTACAAACAGTGTGTCATCATCCCTGCATTTGAGTCCCCATGTCCCTGAGTGACGTTTCCTCTCTCTTCATGCCAGTGTCTTTGTCAGTGTGCTAGGCTACTGCCAGGGTCCCACTTCAGTGACATTGTCCCTGCGTCACTGTTGGTGCTTGTGTTTCAGTGCCCCTGTGTTACTGTTACAATCCATGATCACAATTCATTATCCTTGCCCCTTGTAGGGTATCAATATAATTGAATATTTCCCAGTGAAAGTATCACAGCTATATTATTTGCTTAGATGGCACTTACACCAACATAAGGCCAATTTAAACCGCAATTGGTGGACAGAAGGACAAACGTGGGACTTGCGATGGCTGGAAAAGCCACTGAGGGAGAGGATGCTAGAATTCATGCATGCGTCACACTTTGCAGCACTGGTTTTGTTAACGTTTTATGATCCCCTTCTAAGCTGAAAGGAAACGCTTAATGTTTTTTGTAATGTTTGTTTCATATTGCAGAAAAGGCCTCTTCCTGTAACTTGCACTTTTTAGTTTGAGGTGAATGATGTGTGAAATGAGTAAAACAAGTTTAAATACAACACCAGTTGATGTTTCACCTCCGCCTCCTGCCAGGGAATTCAGGTGGGTCAGGATTCAACACGAATTAACCAAATACTCCCACTAGCAGAAGAAAGTGCAGTCTAGGGTAGGGGTGTTTCTGACCCTCTGTCATGCGTTTCTCTTCACGCAGAAATCCTCTATTTGCAAAGAGGCATGATGAAGCGAATACTGGCAGGTGCTGTCGACAGCTTTTTTTGGGCTAGATTATATCCTTTAACATTTCACACAGCTGCACACGTCCATGTTTTTCCCTTGTGTTGTGTGTCCACACCACACACATTCGCATGCCTCCAAACCATGTTTAAAATGTGTCGCTATTCCTTAAAAATTGCAAGTAAAACTCTGAGAGTAGCTTGCAATGTGGGCGTTTTGGGAATATATCTTAGACTATTAATATCACAATTCTGATCAGGGTCATTGGAATTCGACAAATGTGGGCTGGCTTGGAGGTCCACTGTTTCTTTTCTCCCCATAGCCAGACTGATGGCAAACTGTCTGGTGGCTGTTCCAGCCTCCAAAGACCACAGGACACCTGTATTCAGTCTTTTAACACCATTACCCTTCATTTTACACCAGGTATAAATGAACACACACGCAGTGCCATCTTAGAGATGTTAAGGCCCATGGGCGAGATATATTTTAGGGGTCTCTGTCTGGAACAGCTTTGCATTTTATTATCCATTTTTTGGTAATTCAATCCCACCATGCCAAACAATATTGAATAATACATTAAGGGTTGAGATGGAGAAATAGTCAGATGCGAGATAGAAAATGCAATTTCACGGGGGGCCCTTGAAAGGTGGGGTCCCTGGGATATTGGCCATTTTGCCCATGCCTTAAAGCATCTCTGCATACACAATTCCACATTAAAATCACCCTTGCAGTATTTTCCCATCAACATTCCAATTGCTGTGCAATTTTCATATCTTTTGCTCTTAATTTTCAGAACTTGTGGTACTCACCTATCCGCAGTGGTGATTTCAGTCCATTTTCTCTTTCAGTGTGCAGGGCAAAGACGATCAAAAGAGGCATCCCTTAATCTCATTCTCAAATAATATTTCTAAGGATTGTTTCACCTGTATTTCGTTACCATAGAAAAGATGGTCAACATATAGAATGAGCAGCTGTCAACCACTTCACATCCTCCACAGCATACCTTTGTCTTCACAAATGTATCGATTTTATTTTCTTGGCCATATAATAGAGTTGGTGAATAATGTGGTATTGATTTCCTTTATGTGTGGCTTTTCTCAGAATAACAAGGAGAGATAAAAGACACCTGAGCCACCATTCGTCTCTCAGAAGTGCGGCCAACCATATTTCTGACTCCATTCACGTGGAGTCAATTTAAACATTTAAGCTTGATAACATTTTGAGATTGCTTTAACTTCCATACTTCTGAATATTCTGCAGCAAACTTTGAAGAGAGAAGCCACGAAACTCACATTTGGTACATAGTGATCAAAATGGTCGAAAGCTATAAAGGCTGAACCAAAAAGGTGTCTATCATGATTGCAACGAGAACTCCAGCAAGGAACACTCCACCCAAAAACTCAAAAGCAGCAACATAAAAGTTCACCTTATTTATAGAGCATCTAGTCATTGGCCTCACTCTAACTTTGGTGAATTTTGGTTCAGACAATTTTTGAGGAAAAGAGAACAAAAATCATCTTTCCAAAAAGCATGTGTGAGATATAGAGATATTATTTATACTGCCCGAGAACAGGAAAATTAAAAAAGAAATACAACCTCTTGCTGAGTTTTCCTTATGTCCTCATGCAGAACCGTATCTGACTGCATGTAATCCTTTGTAATCAGTCTGAAAAAAAAATCACATGGTGGTCATTTAGATTCCCGTCTTTTGTAGAAACCACATCAAGATGTCGCCACATCAAAAAGAGAGAAACAACAGAAATGGGTTGTTTATTCATGAATGATATGGAACACGCGTCAAAGGGAGTTAGCGTAGTGTAACATGTCCTCCAACGACCCATTTTGGAAATAGACCCTTTCTATGTTTACATACTTAGAGAGGAACATGAAAAAAAGAAGTAGCACAGCGAGGGAGCTAATGCAGCATTATGCCAGGGGGCATCCAGTTATGTACGATCTCGCTTGCAATTGTCAGATGGATTGGGGAGGGATCAAAATCTCAAGTAACTTCACTACCAATGTCTCTGACTTTCCAGAATAGGGAAAAATGAGGTGTACAAAGACTTTTTGGCATTGTGAAAAGGTAGGGGGTTCAATAACTAATCCTCCCTCCCTCTTCTTGCCGATTGGCCAGGGAGGGTAGTCTTGGAACCACCCATGCACTCCGTCCACCATGCCCTACAGCTCCCATGATGTCCTGGCTACTACTGTTGACTTAGGCATCCATCGCCTAAACTAGTAAACAATGATCAAAGTGAAGGTGAAACTCCCATGCAGCACCTGTGCTAGGTGGAGGGTTGTAAGGGTGGTTTGAGGGACAAACAAACCCTACTTGCCACACAAATCCTATCCTCTGGCCTTTTGGCAATGCTATAGGTGGGGTGTCCAAAAGCAGTCTACAAAAGCATGACATTCTAATATTGAGTTTAAACAAACATTGTAAAAGCCAACAGGTCTCATCTATAATACCTATTTGCTTTGCCACTGTTTTTTAGCCAGGCTGTGCAGCATCACACTAAAAGAAAACACACACACTTTAGTTTGAAGACTGCAAAACAACACATTTTAAAATTACTGGTCCGAGATGGATCAATAAAATAAAAACAGTAGTGTGAAAGCGCAGTTTTTAAGAATGCCCTTTTAAAAAAAGGTAATGGATGAGCACGTTAAGAGAGTAATTTGTGGAGGGGGCAGGTAGAGCAACAAGGGACTTGGGCAGAGGAGAAACATTAAGAGTGAGAGAACCCGGGTGTAGAGTGCAACATAGAGCAGAGGGCAGGAGCACATGGGCGCGAGAAAACTACACACCTGTGGGTTGTGGAAGAAAAGCACATGGGCAAAGAGCCAGGGGAAGAAGAAAATGACATAATGAAGACACCAGAAAAAAATATACACTGACATATAGTGTTTAAATAAAAATAAAAAGTAGTTCCCTAAAAGCAAGAAGAGAAACCATAGTAGCCTGCCACTCAAAGAGATAGTAAATAAGTTATGGCCCATGGGGGTAACAAACATAAGAATGACTAAAAAGCTATCAAGTAAGAAGCAGAAAAAGGAGAGTAACCGGAAAGCCAACCAATGGATAGCTTTGGGCGGGCCCAAGCCCCTGTATGTTATTGGTAAACCCACAATAATGACAGACAACAAAACAGCTTGTGTTGTCTGGTAGGCTCAACCAAAAAAAATCTTAATTTCCTCTCTGGGGCACACAGTATTAAATGTAGAGCAAAAGGTAATACAAATAAAGCCCTTCTACTTTATCTGTAATCTTTCTCAATGTTCGTAAATATTGGGAGAGATTAGAAAGAAAGGAAACAGTGTTAAGAAAGCATTACCAAGGCTTTCTAGTCATAGTATTCTAAGAATCTCTAGTTTGGCACTTTTAACCGTGTTTTACTTTTGTAATCTTACTCGACTATCACAAAATCTGGAGAGAATTACAAACATACAATTTTTCATGTTTCTACTTTTCTCATGCTCTTGCCAATTGATGTTCATTACTGGCTCGGTTACTGAGGCTCATCGCTGCCTGGGAGATTCCCATTGCCGCCAATAATCTTTGTGGTAGCTAGAGCACCAGTAGCTTGAAAGAGATGCCATAAGTTCAGCAATGGAGTCATATTAATTTTTTTTCCTCATATCACCAAATATGCATCTGCAATTCTTTTAGAGCCGCCCTTCAAAACTGTGCGACCCGTGGCTACTGCGTTCGCTTTGGTCTGTAACCCAGACAAGACCTGCACCATTGTTGGTGGCTTGGTGTAATCATTGATGCTGGACACCCTGCGAATGCGAGCCGACAATGGCAACTCATCAGAACTAGTGTTACTGGACGTGTCGGCCGCATTCGACACGGTTAGCCATGCAGTCCTGCTAAGTAGACTGGAGAAACTGGATGTGAGAGGCAAAGCTATGAAATGACTACAATCATACCTGCTCGGTAGACAACAGGTAGTAACCATGACTCCGTTTGCTTCTCCCAAGTCCCCGGTTCTCCATGGAGTGCCACAGGGCTCGTCGATCAGCCCTATCCCTTTTAATATATACCTGCAGCCCCTGATCCCCATCATAAAATCTTATGGGATCGATTTGTTCAACTACGCCGATGACACCCAACTGGTGTTTTCCCTTGAAGGGAAACATGCGGTGTCTTTGGACACATTCCAGGAATGCATGTGTCGGGTCTCTGGTTGGCTTAGTGCAAACTCCCTCCAACTTAATGAGGAGAAAACGGAGGTAGTTTACTGCTCGACGGCTAAACTGAATCAGCAATTACCGTGCGAGCTTAGGTTCTCCCCAGGGGCCGATCTTTGCGTTCCAGTTAAGACCATGCGCAAACTGGGAGTTCGGTTTGATGAAAACCTGCAAATGGCATCACAAACAAACAAAACAATTAGTGTCTGCTTTGGCTTGCTAAAAGCACTTGGACAGATTCTTCCTCTCCTACCCGATGAGACCAGACCTCTGGTGGTAAGGAGTATAATCCTGGCCAGACTAGATTACTGTAACTCCCTATATCTAGGTGCCCCTTTATACATCTTGCAGGCACTGCAGAGAGTCCAGTCGTTAGCGGCCAAGCTGGCACTCAATAGACCACGCAGCTTCTCTACTACGATGGCTTTGAGAGACCTTCACTGGTTGCCAGTAAGGGACAGGGTGGAGAAGTGTGGCTCAACGGTTAGAGCGGCAGACCCTGATGCAGAGGTCTAGCCCGGGACCAGGGTTCAATTCCCCGCCTTGGCAAATCTTGGGCGAAAAAATTCCACGGACCTGATAATTCCCGCCTCGGTGCCTATTCTAATCATGGAGTCCCACTCTGCAACTCTGGGCAATAGCTTGCTTAATCTCCACAACGGCCCCCACAACGCTAGGATGCCTGGCCTCCACCTTGGGGGTGCCCAGGAGTGCATACCTCACAGGGAAAGCCAGGATGGGTTCCACAGCTGTATTCGTACAAGCGCCTTGAGACCCTTGCGGGTGAGTAGTGCGCTATACAAGTATCAATTTACATTTTTTTACAGAGTCACATTCAAATCTCTGTGCATCGTCTATAGAGCGCTACACAGCATGGGCCCCCTGCCCATGCAGGAAAGATTCACATGGTATAAGCCCACCAGGTCTCTTCGCTCTTCCAGTCTAAGCCTGGCAACGACCCCCAAATTCAAGAGATCTAGGATGGGAGGCAGGGCTTTCTGCACAGTAGCGTCCCGGCTGTGGAATGAGCTGCCACAGAACATCAGGCAAGCCGACTCTCTGATAGGTTTTAGAAAGAGCCTAAAGACCTGGCTCTTTGCTACAATCTGAGACCTTGGCGCCCACTACCCAGCCTTCTATATGCCGTTTCCATCTGATCAGGTTTTTTTTTCAAGAAGCGCCAGGATACCCGTAGGGTGGCAGTTGCGCTATATAAGAGCAA